>NC_057917.1:31030072-31643072 GCF_018873765.1 Telopea speciosissima | reverse complement strand
ACTACGGTAATATTTTACCATCATTAATTATTAGACTTTTAGCCATGGAATTAAATTTTCGTTCTAAATAAGTCTTTTTACTATAGGAAAAAAATTTTGTTGTAAAAATATTGTCATAAATAACCATTTTTCTTGTATTAGTCCACCCGCCACCAAAGGAAATTGTTTTGTCATAGTTGCTACGAACTATTTCACCAAGTGGGTAGAAGCAGTCCCAATGAAGTCGGTCAGCCAGACTGACATTATTCAATTCTTAAAGCAGCATATTATCCACCGATTTGGTCTTCTTGAAACCATCACCTGCGACAATGGAGGAGTCTTTTCAGGAGGGGATGTTGACCGTTTGCTTCTGAACATGGAATAACCATCACCTTTTCAACACCTTACAATGCGCAAGGAAATGGCCAGGCGGAATCCAGCAACAAAGTTCTAAAGGGGATTTTGTCCAAAGTTATCGATCAAAACCCTAGAAGCTGGTAGACTTGTTGTCTGAGGTCCTTTGGGCTTTTAGAACATTAAAACGGTCAGTCATTGGGACTACACCATATGCTTTGGCATTTGGGCATGATGCAGTCCTTCCATTAGAAGTCACTGTGAAGTCAGCACGGGTTACTCAACAACACAAGCTAACTCTTGAGGGGTATGCAGAGGCTATGCTCTCAGAGTTGGAAAATGTTGATGAGGAACGGTTACGGGCCTTGGATTATTTGCTTGCTCAGAAGGCGAAAATAGCAAAAGCATACAATAAGAAGGTAAGGCTAAAGACCTTTCAAGTAGGGGATTTGGTTCTTAAGACTATATTGTCTCTGGGTACGAAAGATTGGACTTATGGCAAATGGTCACCCATTTGGGAGGGACCTTTCCTCATTCATCAAACCTTGCCAGTAGGCGTTTATAGGCTGAGGAGTTTGGATGGTGACATACATTTAAGACCAATTAATGGTAGGTTTTTAAAGGGTTATCATCCAACCATGCGGGAGTGCATAACAAAAGGGGAGTCAAATTAAAGATGAAATAAAGTATTGTCAAAAAGGCCATTCACTGGCCAAGCAGGAGTTTTCAAAGAAACGACCAACAAATGGCCGGTCAAGAAGATTGTTTTAGAAGAGAAGCCACGCTTCCTGCAAATTGTTGTCAATCTTGCTTAAGATCTTTTCTGCTTTCTAACGCTGTGGGATTAGGATTTGCTCTAAGTTAATTGACTCCTTCAGAGCATTGTTTATCTTTTAACCTTCAACGGCTAGGTCTCTACCTTCAATTCTTTTGGCCGTTAGCTTCTGTAAGACAGAGTCTCTTTCCTTCTGGAGTTGGTCGATCTCTTCCTGCAATTTTTGGCCTCTTTCCTTCAGGACGTCTTCCTCCACCTTGATCCTCTTCAGGTCCGCATGTACTTCTCTGGTAACCTTGGTCGAGTCAACTTTGTGTTGGGCTACCTTCTCCGCGTCCACGATTGCTTCGATAGCAGTGGGGGCTTCCTTTTCAATCAAATTGAGCAAAGTCTGAAAAGTGTTATAAAACTCAGCTCGATTTGGGGTGTTGGACAGGTCGACGATGAGCACCTCAAGGGCAGTCTAAAGCTCAGGAATTTTCTTTTCTTTGACCATCCTTACTGCGGTCCAATCCTTGACCGATTCGACTAGCTTGGTTGCGTGTTCTAAGGCAGAGACGTTAGGGGCTTTTGCAGATGGGTTCGCAGAAGGAATGGCTGATTTAGGAGACTCTGTTGACACAATTGTTTCTTCAAAGAATGCCAAGTAATCCATGTCTTCATCAATCTGTTTTTTGAAGAAAAGTTAGTTTTCTTGGAGGAGAAAACTTAAGAAGATAAACAAAGGAGACTTACCGGAGTTTGCTCAGATGAGGTTTCCTTGAGGCTTTCAATGTCTGCTACTGTTTAGTTGGACTGACAAGCGAAAGATGGACGGACTTGGATGGACTGGCTCCAACCTCATTAGTAGGATGGAGAGGGACATACTCGGTCAAAGGCAAGGAAAATGTCTTCTCAGATGACCTGAAGGTAGATAGTTTGAAGAGTTTTGCCTCGTCAGCCTCGGTGTTTTCTTTCTTCTTGATTGCCCTTGACCTAGTTTGTCCGGCCGGGGCCGCAGCCGCAAATTTCTTTGGACGTTTCTGGAGGGGTTCCTGGTCGGACTCTTCGCTCACTTCAATTGCTGCTTTCTCTCTTTTATCTGTTGCTTTGTGATAGACGTTGGCAGGGCACGGAGGAAGAGCAACTGTAGATCATTCAAAAATAAAAAGCAATTGTTTACGGTCTGTGAGGTAGAAGAAGAAATGATACCTAGATATGGCTTGTATTCGATTGAAGAAATTCATCTCTGGGCCTGTGAGAGTTGGTGCTTAAGGTCATAAAAGCCTATGAATGATACATCATGTGAGCTCGAATAAGCTTCTGGACAAACTACATCTGCATTAGCAGAGAGAGCTTTCAGCCTTATTGGCTAATTAGTCAAGAGTTCCTCAAACTCTCGGTCGAAGTCCTGCATACTAAGCAGCCCAAAAGATATCTTGGCAACATTCTCTGGCCGGGCAAGGAATTCCAATCGATGCATTTCTTTCAATTGAGTAACAGCATCCAAATGATTCTTTTCTGCTTGGTCAGGGTCAGGCAAGTATTTTGGTTTTGAAAAATTTTTCGTACTCTATAATTGCCCAGGAGGAGAGAGTTGCGCTACCTGTGGATGCTTCTGGTTTTGGCTTCTTCTTCTTCTACGCTAATGAAGAAATGATGTCAGAAATAGAATATGGGTCACGACCCGAGGTAGTCAATTGACAATCATCAAGTGCTGAGGTAAAATAGCCTGCTTGAAGTAACATTCAGACCACCATGTTTTGAAATCTTCAGAAGTAGATGGTTGAGGTTGAAAGAAATGTGGTGTGAATCTTGACAAAGCCAGTTGGCCCAAGAGGGAAATTCTTCCATTTCTTCCTTTTTGTTGATGGTTGTCCTTTCGGTCAAACCTTTGGCATAAGAGAAGTAGCAAGGGAAAGGGATTTCCTATCGAAGGCCGAATTGGCGAGCCCAAAATTTGGGGTTATATGGTTCTATACTACACATAATGTTCTTAGAAGTTTCTAAGTATACTTCGTAGTGGAGGTCTCTATAGACCAAGAAGGATGCCCAGAGATCAGAGTGCGCTAAAGGGTCATGTATGGTGGCAGTTAGCCAGACCGGAATGCTAGTAAGTTTATGAAAAGGGGTGAAAAGCTCATCAGAACAGTCTACAGAGAGTTGAAAAAAGAACAGGAAACAATAGGGCAGAGGCCGAAAGATTGGATTCCTAATAAATTTGAGACTTGTAATAGGGTAGTGTCTGTCACAAGGAGGAGAGCTGAATTCAGGGAAGTACGCTTGAAGCCATATTTGCAAGAGCCACAGTGGGTCGGCTCCGTTGGTATACCCAAACCAAACAAGGTCGTTGCAACCCCAATAGAGGGCTGATAGAACAAAGGCTGCCAGGTTGATCGGTCGGCCATCCGCAAGCGCATTAACCAACCCAAGGTATGCTTTTGTGATCTTATCAGCGCAGGTACATATCAGGGACCTACAAACCCAAGTTAGAAAAAAGGTTTCGTATTCCCTTTTGTGGATTTTCCCTCCGGTCTTGCGGTATTGACACATGTACAAGGAGTAGTTGGAGCCTTTGGTAAAATCTAAGTTCCACTCCTCACGACTGTCAATGGATGCTCCATTAAACTCATCTCCTAAGGGTTTAAGACCGGTGAGTGCAGCCACGTCGAATAAGGTAGGGCTCATCATTCCGTAACCAAAATGGATGGAGTTTGTTGATCGAGACCAAAAGCTAAGAGCTCCTAGCAAAAGACTCTCATTACAGGGGATGTGTATGGTTGACATCTGAATTAGGTTGTAAATCCCTAATTCTCTCCAGGTCTCCTCTTTGGATTCAGACATTCTGTTAACCCAGGCCTCCCATTCGTCAAATCGAGAAGGCCAGTGCCGGGAGAAAGGATCAACTTTGCCTTTTGGGGAGGGCGAATACCCATTACGAAAGAAAAGAGTTTCTTTCGAATTGGTTGGAAACTCAAGAACAGAGGTTAGCGGGTTCTTAAGATTCGGACCTAAAGAAAAATGAGACAGATGAGGAAAAAGTACCTCTACATTGACAGTAACCTGGAGAGAGTCCCATTTTTCTTGTTCCTCCTCCATTATAGCTTGCACCTTGTTGATTGGTTGAGCTCTGCTCATGATCACAAACGAAGGTTTGTTGGAGTTGAGTTGCAAAGAGGAGATGAAGGTTGATCTTTTAAAAGAGTTTGAGATGAAGGAAGGGTTCTTAAAAAGGATTTTCAAAATCCGACCTTTGATATGACCTATTGCAAAGTTTGATTGACATGGGAACCATGCGTGCCAAATGAATACGGCCACGTGGATCTCAAGATGGGGGAAAACCCTTTTGGGGGTTTAAGGTAATGATCAACTTTTCTTTCTTTCCTACATGTCACAAACTCATCTAAACTTGGGACCTTCGATCTCATTGAAATACATTTGTGAGGGGCATAGTTTATTCCCTACTTTTCGGGCTAGATGTGTCCCGGGTTGGTTTGCTCTCTTCCGCCCGCGTAAGTCTTCAACCGGATTGGTCAACCCTTGATTAGTGTTGCCAGTTGTGGAAGTTGGACATACCCACGATGCCTGGGAGTTGTAACTGGCCATCCCTGTATATAAGGGAGGCTAACAAAGTGATAGGGATCCAACATTTGATCAAACTCTGCAAATTTATCTTTTCTAGGAGTAGGAGTAAAGTAACTTAGATTTCTTTCCCTTTTTGTAATCAACCTCTTTTGAGGTTTGCAATGTTCGGTGTACTGCTAAACGAAGTAAAGAAGATTTTCCCAATGTTTCTCTTTGTGTCAATCTTTTTCTTTGTTGCATTGGTTACACTTAAAGTCCTTGGAGAACCAAGGCCGGAGGTGAATCCTCTTCACCTGATATCTCATGTTGATTCCCAAGATTGAATGGTCAGTGCAGGCCGAGAGAAATCAGGGAAACAGGGGGAATGTAAAGGCCATGGCGCACCCTTGAATATCAAGTGGAAAAGCCCTTGTCACTGGGCGGGGCAAGGGAGCAAATCGTTTCTCTCCACTCACCGCAAATGAGGACATCCACCTTAATCCTTTGCAGACTATTCTCAACGGGAGCGCAGTAAAATTCCAATTTCAATGCAAGGTGAGTCTAACCCATCAACGTCCCTTCAGGAGCGAGATCGTAGTCCTGGGCTAGGGAGCCTTGAGAAAATCCCCACGCACCTACCCAGTGATTAATGATCCAGCTCACTAGCTGGAACACGAGGGGGTTGAATGTCTTCGATAAGTGCCGTCTTATATCCGAATGGGCTCGCTCTCAACACCTTTCCATTTTTGGTCTGCTTGAAACTATGGTGAGGGAAAACAATTTTGATGTAGCTTCTCGTGGATTTCTTCACCAGTGACACTGTTTAATGAATTACTCTCATTCTCCACTTGGGCGTATCTGGTTTTTTTGGGACTCCCAAGTAGTGGACTTTCATATTCTATCTCAGTCCTCTCAGATGATTCATGCCTCCGTGTCACACCCCGAAACCACCCCCTGGGAGGATTCAACGGCTGACCCGAATACCTGACGTATTCGGAGACCACCAGGATCCAGATGCAGTAAGTACACGTCACAAGCACAACATAATTTCAAGATAACACGTGTTACATTGATCAGAGTGGAGGAAAAGTAAAGTGCTTTCAGTTTTATACATATTATTTACATTGGAAGTTTCAACAGCTCGAAATTCGTAAGTTCACAACCATCGAGCCAATACACTACTATTCTAAAACATGAACAGTGGAAATTCATCTACTAAAAAGACAGTACTAAATAAAAGAAAATAAAAAGATAACACCACATTATCAGTTCCTGTTCTCCAAGTAATCCTTTCTGCCACAAACGCATTCACCTGCAGGATCATCTAAAAAGAGAAAATTCCACAGGGGTGAGCTCCACTGAGCCCAGCAAATAAAGGATAGACCACACACACAAGCATACGTTCTAAATGCATGGGTTCAATTTTTAATATTAAATCCCCCTAACAAACAAATGCCTAAGTCAGGTCGGTACTACGACAATAGCTCAGGAAACGTCATCGGTCTCCTCTCAACTACCTCCAGACGTAACCTCAACTGTTGTAGGGAGCCCACAGTGGTCGTTGGTATTTTATACCTTCCCATGGGTAGACCCCGATAATCATAGCCGAGATCCCATCCCGGCATTCTTCACACTCCTCAGTGACATGGAGCTATGATCAACCAACACCTGAACCCCTGCTGGTAAGGATTGTAGCACTAAGGAATGACATTCCTAGCCATATGCAGACTAAATGGCATAGTACGAGGTGTACAGTGCTCCCGCATCCCATACTACAGCACACCACACCTCTCGTTTCCAAGCCGACTACAGCATCTAATCTATCACAAGCATTCACATTGCCAACCATTCCACATCATATCATTCGCAACCATAAATTATAGACAATGAAACCAATAAATATTGTAAATAAAATAAGAATAACACATGCAAATGATTACTGGCAATTGTATCTAAAAATTTAATGAAACGTTCTTTAAAACAATCAAAGCCTATCCCCACTTACCTTGTTATGATTGTGATGTTAGGTTTCGTTCGGTGTCGGTAGTCGGTGCTACTTGACGAGCGAACGGTAACGTCCTACGAATGTTTAACCACATCCGGTATTAGAAAGCGTCAAGAACTCGTGTGTAGCCCTAGGGTTACCCCATGGTACAGTTGGACAGGGTCTAGAGCGTATTCACAAGTGAAACAACATCTCAGGTTGATGAAGCAGTCAACTGGGACATCGACCTGAGATGACAGTGTTCCAAAAATTAAAGTTGCATTCTTTGGTTGATGACCCAGTTGACTAGGACATCGACTAGAGATGCACAGCAGCCCCAAAAATGTATAAAACATAATTTCTGATGCAGTTTTGGGCTGAATCCACATTCAATTGATCATGGATGTTGTTGCATGATCATTATTATGAATGGGACCATATTAGGGTCGATTTGTATGAAAAAGTCGGGGTTTTGAAGGTGGGTACAGCCATAATGGCAATTTCATGGATCAGTTCATGGATAAAACAGTTCTATGTGACTGTATGTGCATCAATTATTTTAATTAAATCCTTAGAATTGAGAATAGGTTAGTACCCAGGTTAGCAAAGAGCTAGGGTTATACATACATGAGTTTAAGCTTATAAATCAAAATCAATTTCGTAAACTACAAAAATTGAATGGACATGGTTTATTCCAAATCATCAAGGGTTTAGTAAGATCTATTATGATTAATTAGAGAAGAGAGAGGAAGTGAGGGTTTTCACCTTGAGTTAGCAATCCTCCCCAATCCGGCACCCTTTCTTCTTCTTCGTTTCTCTCCTCCCTCAATCGGCCTCTCCTTCTTTTCTTCTCCTTTTCCTTTCTCTTTTCTTTTGTTTCTAAGGTTTACGATAGTATGGTAGTAACGGTGATTGAAATTTGGTTTTGTTTAGTTAATCTATTAAGACATCTATCAAATCTAGTTACTTGTATTTTATTATGGTCCATTTTAACAATTCATTCTCGTGATAACACCACATGCTAGGTAAGTTAAATCTAAGACAAATCTTCATCCTCTGGGCTGCCACCTCCTACTAATCAAGTCAACAAATTTCTAAGAGATAAGCATTAAAAACACATACCTATCTCTACCCATTTCGTTGTCATCAATCCCTCCCACCTCCTAACCTTGTTTGACACCTAACCATTTGCTAATTAAGTGGCTAGACCTTAAACCCACCTCCTACTTCAATTTGCCGCCATTAAGTACTAATAACCTCTTCTATTTTATTATTTCTCTTAACTACTAATCCAAAATAACCCCTATCATATATATATAAATATATATATAAACACTATATTGTAGTACATTGCTATAAAATTATTAAAATTTATATAACTTATATAAAATAAAATTTTATATTATAACACATCTTAATGTATAATAACATTAATATAATATAACCCGCTTAAATAAAATATAGTATTGTGTTAACCAGAATCTTTGGAAGTTTGCATCTAATCTGTATCGGATGCTAGGCCGGATCTAAGCCTGAGCGTGAATCCGTGCTTGGATTCGATGCACCCTAGTATTCAGCCCACATCGGACTCAAGGTTGGATACAAGCTTCTGTCTGCCTTCAATGTCTCAAGGAGCAAAATCCACGATGGTACGATTCTCTGGTTGATGCAGCAATCAACTAGTACATCAACCTGAGAATTCTGTTTTTGTTCTCTCCGTGTCGGAACATCCAAAAGTCAAAGCGTTACGCAAACGGACCCACACAGACATATTTATAAAATCAAAAACACCTAATACGAGGTTCTTTACCACGAGTTGTACATCCGTGTGGATTCTGTAACCATAACCGCGCAGGGGAGGTATCTGTTATTTTGTCGACAAGCGGCGGGTTACCATCGGGATTTCTTCTTTGGCTTCTACCTGTTCAAATATAAATTAAAACTCTGTAACGCACACGATGCCACGACTTCGGGCTCCGAATCTATATTCAGATTCGGGTTAGGGTTTGGGTCAATTTTTTTTTTCCAAGCCGTAACACTCCGGCTCTATAAAGTCTACTCAGCAACGGTTTTTGTACTCCATGGTGTATGACCATAATTTCCCTAATGCTCGATGTTCCCTTTGGCAAGATCTAAGGTCCATTGCAGCCTCATCGTCGGAACCCTGGATTGTCCTTGGAGATTTTAACTCGGTCTTATATCCGTAGGAGAAGTTGGGTGGCAGACCAATTGTATCATCTGTTACTCAACCTTTTGTTGATTGTCTGTGGGACTCTGAGCTTCTGGACTTAAAGTGGAGTGGGTACCCTTTCACCTGGACCAATAGCACCATAGGAGATGGTTGCATCTCCTGCAAACTGGATCGGGTTTTGGTAGACCAGTACTGGACGAACATGTTCCCCTCTTCTCAGGCTTTATTTTTAAATCCCTTGGTCTCAGATCATTGCCCTACTCTTGTTGCTTTGGGGTCCGGTCCACAAAAGCAAGGTCGTCAATTCTCCTTTGTTAATCACTGTCCATCTTATGCGAAGTTTTTGCCTTTAGTACGTGTGGCTTGGGCAACTTCTTAACATGGCAGTCCTTTGTTTATATTGACTTCCAAGCTACGTGAGGTGAAGAGGCGACTCAAAGATTGGAGCCGATCCACCTTTAGAGACTTGGACCAGCAGGTGGCTATATGCAAGATTTCTGTTGACCTTTTGCAATATCAAATCATGCACAACCTTAGAGGTAAGGATGTTCTTCGTTAAGAAAGTAGCAAGTGGCCCCACTCCGCCAACTCTCCTTAACCAGGGAGGTGGAAATCCTCCAAAAGTCGAGGGTTAAATGGTTGAACCAAGGGGACACCGACACAGCCATTTTCACCATGCCCTTACCTGTAGGCGAAGTCATAACATCAATACCATTCAAGATTCGGCTGGTCAATGGTTACAATCAGAGGATGGTATTAGGGATGAAGCTGCAAATTTCTTTCACCTTTCCTTCGGGGGATCGCCACCGGCTGTATTTGCACCTTTCGACTTACCTATCAATCGGTATTTAACCCCAGAGGGTGGCTGCTATCTTACCAGACCATTCTCTCTAGAAGAGATTAAGTAGGTTGTTTTCTCCTATGACAAGGACTCGGCCCCTGGAACTGATGGTTTAACTCCAAAGTCTTCACTGCCACTTGGGACATCACCAGTGTTGATATATGTACGGCAATCCAGGAATTTTTTTTTTGTTAATAAACGACTATTCTTTGAAATCAAGCTATCAAAGCTGATGCTTATTCCAAAAGGTGAGAATCCGTCTTCCTTCTCTGATTACAGGCCAATTGTAGCCAGTTCCATCTTGAATCGCTTTATTGCGAAGCTTATTGCTAATCGGCTAAAAGGGGTAATCCATCAACTAGTGGGCATAAATCAGACGGCCTTTATGTCTAGCCGTCACATAATTAACAACGTTCTTTTGTGCTAGGAACTGCTTCATGATTACCATTTACCAAAGGGTATGTCGAGGTTTGCGGCGAAGTTAGACATTAAAAAGGCATATGACTCTATTCACTGGAGTTTTTTATTCATTCTTCTCCATCTCCTGAATTCTCCTCCTACATTCATTGCGTGGGTGGTGAAGTGTGTCACTAATCACAGTTTTGTTGTTGTCATCAACGGTGGGCAGTCAAGAATTTTCTCTGGTACCCGTGGTCTTCAGTAGGGGTGTCCTCTATCACTCGCTCTCTTCTCTATCATTTTACTATTTTTTTTATTCTTTGGGGATCTTGGCCGAATCAAATAAATTCTAGCATCATTCCTATTGTGCCAGTCCACACATCACTTCTCTCTGTTTTGTGGATGATTTGTTTGTTTTTGGGAAGGCTACATTGAGGAATGTCGAGGTCCTACAACAATGTGTTACCAAGTTCTCGCTCTTATTTGGTCTTTCGCTCAACAAGGACAAATCTCAGGGTTTTTTTTTGCCAATTTTGGGACCATATGGATGATTTAGTGCAGGGTTTTGGCCAGGATGAATCAATTGTTATTGGTGGTGACCTGAACGGCCATACTGGGAGTGACTGTCGAGGGTATGAAGGTATCCATGGAGGCTTCGGGGTTGGGGAGAGTAATGAGGAGGGGACCTCAATCCTAGATTTATGGTAGCTTACGATCTTTCCATTGTGAACACTTTCTTCGAGAAAAGAAAGGAACACTTAATTACCTATAAAAGTGGGATTCATGCCAGTTAAACTGACTTGTTCATAACAAGAAGGGCTGACAGATTAGTGTGTGAGGATTGTAAGGTTATCCCTGGAGAGAGCTTAATAACCCAACATAAATTGGTGACCTTGGATATGTGTCTCAGTGCCCAGAAGCATAGGAGGAGAGAACCTACGCACCCTAGGATAAGGTGGTGGAGATTAAAAGAGGAGGACTTTAAGACTTTTACTGATAATATGGTCAAGCAAGGAAGGAGGGACTTCGAAGGAAATACCAATGTGATGTGGCACGAAATGATGACTTGTATTAAGAGGGTTGCCAAAGATGTGCTAGGGGAGGCGGAAGGTAGTTGCCATGCCATAAAGATACTTGGTGGTGGAACGATGACATCCAAGCAGCTATTAAATCCAAGAAAGTGTGTTTTAAGACTTGGCAAAGGACTAAGGAAACAGAGGATAAAAGGAGGTACTATGATGCTAGAAACGAAGCTAGGAAGATTGTGGGGATGGCTAGGGCAAAGAAATATGAGGATCTGTATATCAACCTAAACACAAAAGAAGGGGAAAATACTATATATAAGATAGCTAAGATGAGAGAAAGGAAGAGTAGAGATTTTCGAACAACTGAGGTGTATCAAGGATTATGAGGGAAGAGTGTTAGTAAGGGATGAGGACATTGTGAAGAGATGGGGTGAGTATATCTTTGACCTACTAAATGAAGATAGGTCGAGTAGAAGTGACCCAGATGAGTACACTATTCGACATGATACCACAAATCATAGATATGTTCGAAAGGTTCATGTGGTAGAAGTTAAAGAAGCCCTAAGAAAGATATAACCAGGTAAGACAACAGGCCTTGATGAGATCCCAATAGAAGTGTGGAAATCATTAGGATGGTGTGGGGTTTGTTGGCTGACCAAATTGTTTAACAGGAATATGAACACAAGGAAGATGCTAGATGAATGGAGGAGAAGCATTGTAGTCCTGGTCTACAAAAATAAAGGTGATATTCAAAGCTACAATAACTACAGAAGCATAAAGCTAATGAGTCACACAATGAAACTTTGGGAGAAGGTTATTGAAGCCCGATTGAGAAGAGAGACTCTTATCTCGATGAACCAATTTGGCTTATGCTAGGTAGATCCACGAAAGAAGCTATCTACTTATTGAGGAGGCTTATGGAAAGATATAGAGATAGCAAGAAGGATCTTCATATGGTCTACATTGACCTGGAAAAAGCCTATGACCGAGTCCCTAGAGATATAATCCAAAATGTCCTAGTGAAGAGGGGGGTGTCAAGTAAATACGTGGATGTCATTAAAGATATAAATGAGGGTACGGTGATTAGAGTAAGATCTATGGGAGGTCAGGGCAAGGAATTCCCAATTACGATTGGATTACATCAGGGCTCAGCCTTAAGCCCAAACCTCTTTGCGCTTATTATGGACGATATAACCAAGAGCATTTAAGAAGAGGTCCCATGGTGCATACTCTTTACTAATGATATGGTTTTGGTGGATGAGACAAAAAAAGGGATTAACTCTAAGTTAGAGCTGTGGAGGTCAACCTTGGAAGCAAGAGGTTTTAAGATTAGTAGAACAAAGACGGAGTACATGATGTGTAATTTTAGTCACACCTTGATGGATACTGATATGGTGCAAATTGAGGAAAGAGAGATACCACAAAGTGACTATTTTAGATACCTGGGATCAATCATAAATAAAGAAGGGGACATAGAAGATGATGTTTCATAGAGAATTAAAGTGGGTTGGATGAAGTGGAGAGGTGCATCCGGAGTGCTGGGTGACCAGCGTATTCCTCTAAAACTTAAAGGAAAGTTCTATAGGGCTGTTGTTCGCCCGACCATGATGTATGGGGCAGAATGTTGGATAGTTAAGAAGTGTCATATTGATAAGCTTTGTGTAGCAGAGATGAGGATGTTACGTTGGATGTGTGGAAAAATAAGGAAGGATAAAGTACGGAATGAACATATAAGAGCAAACTTGGGAGTTGCTCTGATCAATGGCAAGCTTCGAGAGAGTCTCTTAAGGTGGTATGGTCACATTCAATAAAGACCTAGGGATGCCCTAGTAAGGAGGAGTGATATGATTCCGATTGAAGGAGCTAAAAGAACTAGGGGGAGACCCAAAATGACTATAGAAGAAGTGGTAAGGAAGGACATGCATAGTCTAGGTCTGGTCCCAAGTATGACCTCGGACAAAGCCTATTGGAAGGCAAGGATCCATGTTGCAGACCCCATTTAGCTGAGATTATCCCGACGTGTTGGGCTATGCCTTTTGCCTTTTACTATCTTTCATCTTTCTATTTATTTCCACTCTTCCATTTGTCCTTTCCCTTTGTCTTTTCTCATCTCCTTCCCCATCCCTCTTCCCCAATCTTTTCTTCCTTTTTTTGAGTATATATATGTTTTCTCTATTCTATTTGTTTGGATCCATGTAGCTGGCTGTTTTTGTTGTTGTTGTTGCCCTTCAGCTCTCCAGTTGTAGATTTCAGCAGTCCTCAATACTCCGTAGGGTTCTTTTCCTATTACATACTTAGGAGTTCCTATCTCTTCTAAGAAGATGCGTCCCAATGACTTTGAAGTTCTCACAACGAGGGTAGAGAAGAGGTTATCGACCTAGAAGGGAAGAGCTCTATCCTTCGCGGGTCATTTGCAGCTCATTCGATCAATAATTTTTGGTACCATCTCTTACTGGATTAATGTGTTCAAGCTTCCTTCTTGCACTGTGCTTCATCTTAAGCAGTTCATGGCTAGGTTTCTTTGGTATGGGAATAGTGAGCGGGGTTCTCACAAGGTGGCTTGGCACACGGTCTGTTTACCAAAGGAGGAGGGAGATCTCGGACTTCCCTTTCTGACTCAAACCATGCATCACTGATTCGACACATCTGGAACCTATCCTCTGCGAAGGAGTCCTATTGGGTGGCTTTCATTCATTCCCGCTGGTTGAGGCGCCACACTGTTTGGTCACTCCCTCTCCCTACGAGCTGTTCCGCTTCTTGGAAGGCTATTTTGGACACCTGAAGAGTTGCAAGTAGTTGTACTAGAATTCTCCTTCGTGACGGCAACAGGACTTCGATGTGGCATGATCCTTGGTTGGCAGGGGGGTGTTGTACACCCATAGGTTGCTTCTGGCGCCTGCCCTTGGCCAACACTCTTTGACCTCTGTGAGTTCCTTAATCTCACAACCTCTCTTGGAGGAGGAATCCCCAGATGACCCTACCATTTTCTCTAGGTGGAGGGAGATTTGCAATACTCGCCTTCTTAGGGATACACCATTTTGGACTCCTACCTCTTCCAGTCAGTTCTCGTTGAAATCTACTTGGAATGCCACCCGCATTTTGGGGCCTGATGTTGGTTGGCATCGTATTATTTGGGCATCCTCCTCTCACCCACATTTTTCGTTCATTGCCTAGTTAGCAACGAAGGAAGCCCTTACAACTAGGACTAAAGTTGCAGCATGGGGATATCTATGGAACAGTCTTGCTATCTTTGTGGTCGGGGTGATGAGACCTTTGATCACCTATTTTTTGGTTGCTCCTTTACGAATGCAGTCTAGAGGGAGATCATGTGTATGTGTGGGTATCACCGTGATCCTCTCGATACTTGGCAAGGAGAGCTGGGTTGGGTAAGTACTCATTTCAACAGAGACTCTTTTGTTGCATGCATGAAACAATTTTGCTTCACTGCTACCATCTACTAGATATGGGTCGAAAGGAACTGGCGCGCTTTCCAGAATGTGGCTTAGCATCACCTTGCTATGGTTCATTTAATCATCACGAACACTCGGTGTAAATTCTCCGGCCATTACAATGTGGTGCCCGATAACCAAGCGTTCCGCTCTTTCCTTCAACAATGGACGATTTCAGCTTCGTTCAGCATTATCGTGAGACCCCTTTTGTTTGGTTGGCTCCTCCTCCAGGCTGAACGGCTGTTAACTGCGATGGGTCTATTCATTCCCAGTCTTGTGGTTTTGGGGCTATTGACCGTAATCACTTTGGTTAACCGCTCTTCGCCATTGCTGGGGGTTCAACAGATCACAACATTCTAAGGATGGAGTTATGGGCTATTCATGTTGGCCTTCGTAAAGCCTGTCTTGGGTTGGAGTGGATTTTTTGTTACTCTGATTCCCTCATGGCTATCCAGATTCTTAAAGGCCACAAATCCGTGCCAAGGCAAGTCTTTGATGTCGTACATGATATATGGGATCTTCGGGACCTTTTTGGATGTATCGAGTTCCAATTCCACGTGCGTGAGACCAATTTTTGTGCTGATTTTTTGGCGAGTTTCTTCCATGTTCCTCAAGAAATTCATTTTTGTATAAATAGCCTGCCATCATGGCCTGTGGAACTTGTGCACAAAGATGCATTTGGTCAGCATTACTTTAGGGTGTAAATCTCTTTATTCCTTACATAATCCTTTCCTTTATCCCAAAAAAAAAAAGGAACTGAAAGAGATAGACCTACTACTAGGTCTGTCTTTTTCTTCTTCCGTCGGAATGCGAGTTGTTTTTAACAATCTTTATATAACTAGGGATTTTATCAGTGAAATCACAAGGATATCCATATTTAGGGCCGTTGTAAACAATGTGCTCATTAAAATCCAGTGTTAAATGAAGCCTACTTTGATATGATTTCTATTTTGGAGATTGTTTGGTTTGATTTTTTCATCTTAGTTCATTGAAATAGAATTCAAGTGGAATAGAAATTCTCACACAACAAAGAATTATTTCAGAATTTCTATTTCATTTGACTGCACTCTTGCTCTTTAATGAGCACATGGTTATTGGTTAATTTGATGGGTAAAATAGTAATTTCATATTAAAAATAAAATGCTACCCTTCTTCTTCTCCTAATGGTCTCACCACCACCATCTCACCGCCACCACCATCGCCGCCACCGCTGCCACCACCGCCACCACCACCACTTCCACACCACCACCATCACCACCACCGTCGTCACCACCCTACCACCACCACTGCCAACACTACCCCACCACCATTGCCACCGCCACCACCGCCATCACCACTACCTTGTTGCCACCACCACCCTTCTCCAAGAAATATAGAGAATCTATCCTCAAAAACTGAACTACCAAATGGATTTTTTTATTCTTGAAATATTTCATATTGATACAAGTAAAACAATTTCAATTTTTTGTCCAAAAATATATTTTTGACTATTTCATGAAATCAATCAAAAAATGAAATAAAAACCATAGGCCTAATTCGAAAGTCATCTCAATTTCAAAATTGAAACAACTCCTCCACTATTTCATTATTTCAAATGTAATTGATTTCAATTTCTCACAAAAACCTTAATTTCAATCTATAACCTGATAAAAAATATATTTTTTTGGTAATCCGATGAAATATTCATGAAATCATTCTACAAAGTACCTTATGGTTAGGTAATTTTGTACGGAAAAAAGAATTATAAACCAAGTGGCAATCCATAATTGGCGCGAATTTTTTTTTTTTTTTTTTTGAGAAAGAGAAAAATTTATAACTATAAAAAAGATTAAGAGTTAACAACTGCACAAGTATCAGTTAGAGAAGTTAAAGCACTATAACATTTTAACTATAATCGAAAAGAACTGTCAGGACTAAGCAAAAACAGATGCCCCATTAAGACGATACACCACGTGCAAAAAGAGACTAAGAATTTCCAGAGGCCAAGGAGAACAGGATGGAGTTGGAAGAAGTCCAGGTAACAGCGGGTTGGAACACCAAACTTCTTTCAGCTTCACACCTTTCCTAGTGGCTTGTTCCAAGCCAAAAAGCAGCCCAGTTAATTCCGGTTCTAGAGGGTGTCTAGACTTAACCCTCCCTGTAGCCAAGAAAAAATGTTTGCCATGGATCAAAATGCAAAAAGCCCAGCCAGAGGAATTTGTTCCTCTTATTTCTTTGGGATCAAACCCTGCGCATAACAAAACTGGAGAGTCTAAAATAGGTAAACAAAGGTTAAGAGAAAGAGAGATATCAACAGGAATACAAGATACAGAAGTTGAATTAAATTGAGGGGGGGATACATGTAGCTTCCTCAACCAAAAGTTCAATCCTCCTCAGCACAGCAAGTGGATCAGGTTTCACAGCATTAAATACAAGATTGTTTCGGACAGACCAAACAATATAACAAGTAATAGTAAAAAACAGAAAAAAACCAAATCAAAGAGTTCTTATCCAGCCGACCGCTAAGGAAAGTGGAAATGCAGAGAGGGGGAGATAATGAAATTAATTGGCGCGAAATTTATTCGACGATCTCCTATTATTTAAATCACACCTGGAAGTCATAAAGCTCAACCGTCACCATTTCCCTCTCATACGTGTCAAATGTCGGGAACGGTCGCGGACAGAACATCCTTGTTTCGCTCCCAACTTGAAAACCGAAGGTCTCCTTTCTTTTCCTCCAAATCTCCAAATCTCCATGTATGCTTGACTTCTTTATTCAATGTTGATTTCCTCTCAAATTCTTCGTTTACTTTTTCATTTCAAATCTCTTCTCTCTGGACTCGTTCGCAGGTTAAACGAGGGAACTCTCCAAATTCTGGAGTCTGTTTTGACATCGAAAGACGTTAAGTCCTTGCTTGAAATCCGATCCTGCTTGTCAGAGTTTATGAGATCTGAATTCGCCTATATTCTGCAAGAGATCACCGAGAAAACCGTCGAGCAGAAGCTTTCCGTCCTTGAATTCTTCGTTCGTACCTTTGCCCTTGCAGGCGATGTGGAGGTAAGTGTTATTTCATCCCTGCATTGTCTATGGTTTTGCAAACTTATTTTGTTCTTCTTTTCCCCCTCTTATTTACAGATTTAATTATTTTTTTGAGGGGGGGGGGGGGGGTGGCGGGTGTGTTATATTCCCGCGTTGGTGGCCGGATACTTGGATTGACTAACTAAATTGGGAATAATTTAGAAATGCGTTCATTAGGAATCATATTTGTAGTTAATTTCGATTAGCTAACTCTATATTTGGGTCAACCAGATTCGTTTGTAAAATTGATCACCGTCAAACTACATCATTTGTTTACTTGCATTTATTTAAAAAAAATCATTTGTGGCAAAGATCATATTTAGAATTGGTACTGTCTGATCCTCTAGCTTATTTCAATTTTAATTTGGTACAAGGATTTTTTTTATGCTTATAACCAGGGGCGGAGCCAGAAATAATCCTTTCGCCTTGTATAATTAGTTGTGCAAATCTTATTCAAAAATTGATATGTCGATTGTGCCATATACATAACACTTTTGGCCCTATGGAGAATGTGGTCAAAAATCCATAATAGAGAGCTTATCCTAGTGAGTTTTACGGGTCCATTGGGCCAGAAGCTTCTCAAGCTCAAGCATTTACTTTTAAAAAAATGCAGGAGAAATAAAAAAGATGCAGGGTCCTTTGTCTGCCTGGCTAGTCAAGCATGGGCTAGTTCAAGGGATTGAAACTTAGCATAAGAGTCAAGGTTGATGTGGGAAATGTTTCCACACGTATTAAGCAACAATTAATTTACCAACTGGCAAATATATGCCTGAGAGGGAATGCACTTCGATATCCCTCTTTAGGTGCTCACTTTAAGAAACCATACCCTATGTTAACCAATGGTAGATATATTAGTTTTTAAGAGCCACCGAATAGTTTTTGGAGAAAGTTTTCCTTTACCACGTAGTGAAGGTTCACCAAACCATCCTAGGGTTCACAAACCCCTATAGGATTTTAGTATGTTCCCCAAAATACCCTCCTGCGTGCATCTGAAGCCCCGCGGTGAATGGGAAGAAAACTCGGTCCATAGTTTTTAAGCTCTTTAAGATGGGGACATATTAAAATCTACAAATTGGTCTGAGAACAACCAAAATGGCCAACCTTTGGTTTAGTGGGTTGACTCCAGCCCAGTCCGACCTGCCAAAATTTTAATGCCTTTTAAGCTACTAGTTTTAGCTGTTAGGGTTGTAAAGGAAGTCCGTTGCCGTGCCTATCAGATTCCCAAAGGATTTGAACTGAGCAAGACTCAAGGTCTAAACATGCTAGCCAACCGAGAGGTGGCAGTGTCTTTAGACAATATTAAACAAATTGATTTTTGCTTTTATTGAGGGCTTACTTTCAATGCAATTAATATGTAATGGGGTTTTCAAAACACTAGAGGGGTCCATATTTGAAATCTAAAGGTTGCAAGAGAGAAGATATGGGTTGGAGGATGAAGAAGAGAAAGAGAAGAAAGATGAAGAAGAGAAGTTGAGGTGGAATGTTGTCTGAGAGAATCGACTCTCTCACACCAGTATTGCTTTACTAACATTCTATATGAAATTACATACACCTCCCTAGGTAGGTAAGAGGAAAAAAAGGAAAAATAAAATGTAAGACAACAAGATTAAACTAGTTCCCAAAGTACCCCTATTGCATAAACTCTAACACTCCCCCTCAAGCTGGAGAATAAATGTCATACATTCCCAACTTGCACAAAAGGGTGCTGAATTGGTGAGAGATGAGCCCTTTGGTGAAGGTGTTTGCCAATTGATCACCTGTCTTCACGAAAGGGGTGCAAATGTGACCGGAGTCTATCTTCTCTTTGATGAAATGTCAGGCTACTTCAATGTGTTTTTTTTGTCATGTTGCACAGGATTGTGAGCAATACTTATAGCAGCCTTATTATCACAATAGAGGCGCATAGGTGCCTCAGTATCAAATGCCAGCTCTTGGACTAGCCTTTTCAACGATAGGAGCTCACATACACCATAAGCCATAGCTCTAAATTCCACCTCTGCACTTGACCGAGCCCAAGGTTTAAAGTATCAGGATCGGGTATCGTATTGTGAGGTGATTTTAAGAGATGTATCGTATTGTATCTGAGATATGTATTGTACACTACAGATACGCACGAAAATGGATATGATACACATGGAAATACACTTTTGGAGAAAAAATCAATATAAATAAGCAATATATAACATGTATCATGCATAAACACTAGAACGGAGAACAACATATAGCCAGACAAGGGCATTAAATTGAAATTGTTATAAAGGATGAGGTTTCATACATGTATTAATAGTCTGTTGCCATGAAGACTTTGATGCCTCAACTAACTTAGTTTTACTTAAATCTATGGATTTATGGCAAAAAATAGAATTAAAAAGGGTAAATTACATGCCACCCCCTGGTTTTCAAACAAAACTCAGATCACCCCTGGTTTTTGAAAAAACTCAAATCACCTCCTCTACAATAACGGTGTTAGTCTGGTGTTAGTTATTGGTGTGAAAGGACTATTTTACCCTTGTACTAAAACATCAGAATTAAATGTACAATACTTCCCTTCCTTCATCTTCAACATTGGTCAAGGGTAGTTTAGGGATTTAAATTTATTTAACTGGCTGACATCATCACTTAACAACATAAAACTAACGGTAGGGACTAATTTGTCATATTGGGGTCTAAACCAGGGGGTGATCTGAGTTTCGTTTGAAAACCAAGGGGTGACGAGTAATTTACCCAATTAAAAACAATGATTTAAACACAAAGGTCAAGTTTTTTTTTAGAAAACCTACCTTTTTCTATGAAATCTCCTTCAATCTCTGATCTTAGCTTGTTGGATGATGTAGCACTCCTTGATTCATTTTTTAGTGTAGATTAGAAGCCCCAACTCCAAAAGTGTGAAAAAACATGGTTAAATGGAAGATTTTAGACTCTCGGTTGAGAGTTTCCCATCTTTTTTCCTTTAGAATGTGTGTTGTATTGAGTTTGTGACTCAAAATGGCTTTTTTATGGTTTGTATCAACGGTATGGTATCGGTATGTATTGAGCTGTATCAGCCAATACATATCGATACATACCGATACGTATTAAAGCACCCACAAAACCCTTCACCGGACGTATCGATGGTATTGATATGTATCAGTCGTATCGTATCAGCCCATATCGGCCAATACATTTCAATACCGTCTGAGACAGCCCATTTAAAAAAAAGATGTAGTGGTTGTAACAAATCGGTACCGACTGATACCGATACGTATTGGCCGATACGATACAATACAGACCAATACTTTAAACCCTGACTGAGCCACAACTGGTAGCTTTTTACTCCTCCATGTAACCATGTTACCACCCGCAAATGTATAATAGCCAGATGTAGATTTCCTGTCAAAAACTGAACCGGCCTAATTAGGATTAGTGTAGCCTTCAATCCTTAAATGGTTGTGCTTGGCATATAGAAGACCTTTTCCTGGGGAGGACTTCAAGTACCTGAGGATCCGATATACAACATCCAAGTGCCTATTCTTGGGAGCATGCATAAACTGACTCACCACCCCAACTACATAGGTGATATCTGGACGGGTCAAGGAGAGGTAATTAAGTTTCCCACTAGCCTCTGGTATTTTCCTGTATCAACAAGGGGAGGACCACAATCCTCTCTTAGCTTGTGATTCTGTTCAATAGTAGAGTTTGCTGGATCGTAATCCAACAACCTTGTTTCTTTCAATAAGTCTGGCACAAACTTCCTTTGACATGTTTATTCCCTTTTTGGACCACACTTCAATTCCTAAGAAATACTTCAAGGGTCCCAAATCTTTAATCTCAAATTGTTAGTCCAAGTAGGTCTTGAGCCTAGCTGTCTTAGCCTTGTCATCTCCAGTACCATAATGTCATCAATATAGGCAATAAGAGCTGTGATTGTACCATTACCTTGTCAGGTAAATAAAGTGTGGTCAACTTGATTCTAGGAATACCTATTCTTCAGAATAGTTTGTCTAAACCTCTCAAACCAGGTCTTCGTGGACTGCTTTGAGACCATATAATGCCTTTTTTAGGAGACACACTTTCCCTTCTTGTTAACAGAACAATTTAGAATGGAATGCTTGAATGATCAATGTGACCATCAAACCCTTTATTTATAACTTTCAAAGAGTGGACACAATTACAATAAACCCCCCACATAGCTGCCTCTACTAGCTATGGGGGAAAAAAAAAGCCCAAAATACCCTTTCGGATTTCATAACTCAACACTCCCCCTCAAGTTGGTGTACCTCCTCATCAACAAACGTTTCCCAAATAACCATTCATTTAATGAAAAACCTGCACTTGTTAGCAGCTGAATCACTCTCTCCTCTCGTAGTGGGCCCCATTGGGAGACATTACGCTGTCTTTGTCATACCTCCCAAGAAGTAGAGTAAAACTAAGGTTGTAATCCAGGGTTCCAAACCTCCACAGAGAGAGCCTTTGACAAAATTTGATTCAAATTGCGAACAGGCTCTCAGCGAGACCATAAGAAGCACCTGTATGGTAAGCGCACTTCAATAAGAGTTGCATTACTGCCAATGTAATTTTATCATATTCAATACATCGTAAATATGGCTCTCTTAATGTAATACTGGCTTCTTTGCATCCTGAATAAAGCAGTTCACAATCTTCTTTATCTATTATATTATTAAAACAGTAGAGTGTTATGTGGATGACCTTGCAGTTAAAAGCAGAAAGAAATAGATGCCACGGATATAAACAGATGTCTTTCATGGATGGCTTGTTTGGGTATAACCAAATCCAATTGGATCCAGACGACGAAAGGCACACGTCCTTTAGAACTCCATTCGGTACGTACTGCTATATGGTGATGCCATTCTATCTCAAAAATGCTGGTGCCACCTACGAACAGGCTATCATGGATATCACACATGCCCAACTTGACCAAATTAGGATGAAACATCTTTCCACTTAGCCCTTTAGTAAAGACATCAGCAAACTGATCACCTAACTTCACAAAAGGTATACAAATCTATCCACTTTCTAATTTTTCCTTGATGAAGTGTCTGTCAATCTCCACATGCTTGGTATGGTCATGCTGCACTGGATTGTGGGTAATACTAATTGCTGCTTTGTTTTCACAATACAACTTGGTGCAGTCTGGGATGACTAGCACACCAGGATCTGTCCTACAATGAGCATTTGATTTAAATCTGATTATTGACGGCTGAAAGAGGATGGAGAATAGGGGAAGCAAAGAGTTGCCGTAGGGATGAGGAAAGATGATGGGTCAGGTGGAAGATGAAGGGTCAAATTCAAGAAAAGAAGAAGAAGATAATAGGTTGAAGTTAAAAGGAGATAAGGGAAGAAAATATAGGAGAGAGAAAGAACTCACCAAACCTGAGAGGGTGGGAGAGAGACTCCACATACAAGCGAATTGCTCACACAACTATTCTTGAAAAATTCCAAAGGAATCACTTCAATTTCTAATTCAATGATTCAATTCAACATGTTACAAAAGGTTGGATACATGGTTATTTAAAGAAGAAAATAACTCTTGGACTTAGCATGAAACATTAATGACTAGCACACTATTCCAAACTAATTACTCACCTAGAAACTAACTCCCACAAAACATTAAATACTAACCTTCAATCCCTTGGACTCCTAATCTATGAATTTAAAGAGACACATAAATACACCTAGGAATATGAAAAGATAAAAAAGAAGAAAAAGGAAAGACTATCTAATTTATTATTCTAAAGAATTTCAAGGGCCATGTGGGGCCCATTTCAGTCCACAATGCAGGGGAGTGAACCTGGCCAGCCTAGAGGCCACGCAAGGAGGCTGGCTGGTTCTTGGCTAGCCATGCAGGGGGCTGGTCTGGGGCTCTCCTGGCTTGCCCACGGTTTCCAATCTTGGGCCAAAAATGCCCTGCTTCAATTATTCCTTTCTTAAAAAAAAACTCGATTATGAGTTTTGGTCAAGCGAGAAATCAGCTTGATATGATGGATATCCATCTTCGGCCCATAGTAATGCTTTGGCAGCTCTCTAAGGTCGGATATATAGTCGTGAAAGCTCGGTTCACGGTCTTAAAAGATTTGGATGGAAAGATAAAATCAATATGTTCCACCTCTGGTTCACAATCAACAAAGAAGGGAGTAACTCGAGGAGTCTTTGGAGTGACATCATCAACAATTACAGGCTCTGGGTTGGTTTCAATGGTGGCGAGAGGGCTGGGGTTTTTGATTCTATGGTCTGATGGGGCTCTAATAGGGATTGAGTGAGGGTCCTAATGAGAGGAACTGATGGTCCAAATATGGCAGCAGGCTGGTGGTCTGATTGGGAGATAAGGGGTTTGAGGGTTGTCCAAACAATGATATGGAGTTGCAGGTTTAATGGCTGAATGATGATGGATTGATGGGGGATTTAATGGGAGGGTCTGAGATGGCTTTTGATGATGGATAACTGAGAATTAATATAGGATAGATGTGAGAAAAATAAAACAAAACAAAGGGGATCGATGGATTTGGGATTGAAGGGATAGAAGAAGAAACTTGAAGTTGTAGCAAATCTTCAATGGAGGAAGCCACTCTATGATAGAAGGATAGAACCACCTTCCAGTTGTTGAGGATCCTCCCAGCCGTCACGGTGTAAGGAGTAATAGGATATCCACCTACCCTTTCCACCTTGATAGAACCACAAGGATGAACACTCTCAAGGAGCAGCAGCAGCAACTAGGCAGAAAACGATATTTTTTAACTTCATAAACTCTGGGGAGCCTCCCACGATTTCAATACTTATAATAATAGGCCAAAGGCCAAATCCTATTACAAACTAAACTCTTCCTTCATAAATCGTGGAAGGGAATGAATAAAAATCAAAAGCTAATAACTTAAAGCAATTAAATGACCTAATTGTTCCTAACAACTTAAAATAAAAGACTTAAATAAAATCACTTAAATTGAACCAGTGGTTCAACCAGTTCAATTCAATAAAACACTAAATCTTAAATTGAACCAGTGGTTCAACCGGTTCAATTCAATAAAACACTAAATCATGAAAAATAAACTAAGTATAGAACTTACTAAATGTAAACCTAAACTGTGGCTCCAATCTAAGCCCTAAATTCAGGGCTGTTTCTTCTTCTTCTTCTTCCTTCGGGTGTGGCCACTTGGTGCTGCATCACTTCCACAGTAGAATCTACCAACACTACTTCAGTAGGAGCTTCTTTCACTGGAACTGCCTCAGGTGTTGACTCGGTTGGCTCTTCATGTTTTTTCACTGGTGGTGTAGTCACCTCTGGCTGTAGTCCTTTTAGAACTTGAGTCTTGGACAGATGCAAAGGCCTTAGGATACATATGTTGTTAAAAGGATCAATTTCACCTCTGTGCTCTTCCAACCAATCACGACCCACTTGGATAAACCTCTTTGAACTAGGAAAGGTATGACACCAAGCAGCGTCATAATATGAGGCAAGTCCAAATTCAACAAGGACTTGATCAGCAGGTGTGATGATTATCTCGCTTGTATGAGATAACATATCCACCACGGGTTCTGAAATAAAGTTGTCTTGTTGCCTTTCATCAACAAGTAGCAGAGCTGTTCTCCCATTGGGCAGACCGACTCTGATTTTGAAAGTGTAGGGAGGAGAATCAAGAACATTCTCACATGCAACCATAGCTTTGTTAGGCTAGGCTCTGATACCAATTTGACGCAGACGGAATATCATATCTGAAATAAGAGGGTTGAAAAATAGAATTAAAGAGGGGGAAAAGGTAACTACAAGTGATAGAGAAGATGAAAGGTTGGATGAAGTTGCTGGTTTAATGGTGTTAGAGTTGTTAGATCTTATGTGATAAGGGTAGTTTGGGAACTAGTCTTATATCTATTTGCCCTATTGTGTATTTTTTTTATTTCTTATCTTTCTTATCTTTTACCTCCCTAAGGAGGTGTATGTAATATTCTCAAGTCTATTAATGAAGTAATATAGGTGTGGAGAGATCTCTCTCACACACAACCATTACAACCGAAATATTCTCTTCTCCTTCTTCTTCTTCTTTCCTCTTCTTCCTCCTTCAACTTCTTCCCCCTCTTCTACTTGCTCTCCTAACCTAAATCTCAACTTGGTATCAAAGCTAAGGGTTGAGAGTCATATCCATCCTCCTTGTTCCTATTCTTTTCCTCTCTTTGGAATCCTAGAACATAAGGGATTCCAAGGAAGAGGCTCTTATGCAAACTACTTGTTGAAGGAGTCTGAAATAGGTTCTTTACAACCTATTCAAGTGATTGAAGCTGTCCCTTGAGCTACATTGAAGCCCTTATGAAGTTTTGGAGCTTAGCAAGCCTCAGCTAGGGTTTCCACCAGGTTTATGTTGCAGGCCCTGCCTCTCCTCATCTCGGGGTGTGTTTAGATTATGGAGTAGCTCTTTAAGATTTTACTAGGGTCCTATTTATGCCTCAGATGTTTGCTTTTGATGGATATGGATCTGGTTTGAGCATAGCTCATTTTCGTGTGACCTCTTTTCAGCCCAGGTAAAGCCGAGACTGATATTTGGTCCCTATTCTTGCATTTGGAGTACAATAGGCTCCCCTTTTAGTTGAGAAATGATTATGGATATCTTGTTTAAAGTCTTGGAACATTGAAAAGTGAAGAACTCCTTTTATTTGAAATGGAATAAGTTGAACGTGTCTGTTTGGCCATAACACAAGCCTCACAAAAAAAAATCGGTTTTATCAGCTTTTGTGACCAAAGTAGGAAATAAAGATGCTAAAATCCCTAATGGAGGATGACCTAATTTAGACTGCCACTGGTAAATTTCAGAAGAGACTAAGGAGTTCTGATGTGGAGATGGTAATGGAGGTGGAGTGAGACGACCATCATCAAGTAGATACAAGCCACCATGTACTTTTCCCAATCCAATCGTCTTCCCAGAAGCCAGATCCTGAAAAACACAATATGAAGATAAAAAGGTTACTTTGTAGTTAAGGTCACGAGTAATACTACTAATAGAAAGAAGGTTAGTAGTAAAGTCTCATGATTCTCGGTCGAAATTTCAATTGAGAGCTCACAAGATTGCTGTTTTTCGTTATTTTGGTCCTACTTCTTCATCCTTCACTCATTTTCGCTGATTTGTGCGTTGTTCTTCGATTCGTTTTAATAATTCTTTTGTGGCATCTGGATATATGCAAAGTGGATTGTATTTTGATTTGGAGATCCAGGCATGGTATACTGAGCTATAATACCTTGCTCTTGAAGATAACGAGCAAATGGACCGGGTTTCTTTCTAGACTCTGCGTACCTCCCATAGTATTCACCACCTCTATCTAACCTAACAATCTTAATTGTTTGACCAGTTTGTTTCTCTACTTCCGCTTGAAAGATCTTGAAGACATCTAAGGTCTCATATTTATGATTTAGAAGATAAAGATACGTATACCTAGAATGGTCATCTATACAAGATATGAAATATGTTTGACCATTTAGGCACGGTGTAGTGAAAGGTCCACAGATATCTGTATGTATGATTTCAACTATTTCGGTACTGCTTTTAGCATCTTTCTAGGGCTTGGTAGTCTGCTTTCTTTTACTAAAGTCTACACAAGTTCCAAAATCAGTAAAATCTAGAGTATTAAGTACTCCTTCTTTCACCAATCTTTTCATTCTCTCAATAGCGATGTGACCTAATCTTTGGTGCCACAACATGGAGGATTTCTCATTAACAATAATTCTTTTAATGCTTACATTATTGGATATAGATAATAAACTACTTTCATAAGCAGAATCCAAATGCAACAAATATAAACCCAATTAAGCTACTAGAACCAACCATCATATTATTTTTCAAAACTTGTAAAGTTGTACCAAATTGACAAATAAATCCTAATAGTGCCAAACGTGACCCCGATATCAAGTTCTTTTTAAAAGATGGAATATAAAAATTTCTATCCAAATCCATTACAAATCCTGGATGCAAAACTAATCTGAAAATTCCTACAACTACGACTTCAGTTTGCATTCCATTGCCTGAATAGATGCATCTTTCATTTTCTGTCGGTAGCCTTGTTTCCAGAAAGCCCTGCATTGTAGTGGCAATGTGAGTTGTACAACCCAAATCAACCCACCAGTTATTGTTATGTGAATCAACCAGAAATGACTCATAGAACACAAAGGTTTCAAACATACCTTTCTTCTCTAACACATCATATATTTAGTGCAGTCCTTCTTTTGATGTCCTGGTTTCTTGCAAAAGAAACATTTTGGAGAAGCCTTTATGCCTTTAGTCTTTATAGGCATCTTCTCTTTGTTTTTCTTCATTTTGGTCTTGCTGGACTGTCCCTTATACTTAGTGGTTGTGAGATTTGCACTTTCCACCTTTGAATCTCTCTTCAACGAGTCTTCCTCCTCAATACAAATGTGAGATAAGTCATTAAGTGACCACTCACCTTTCTGTGTGTTATAGGAGGTCTTTATGCTAGTAAAATCCTTAGGAAGAGAATTCAAAATGTGGTATACTAGATATTTATCTGGCAAAACCACCTTAAGTGCCTTTAATTGTGTTACTATGTCTTTCATTTCCCTAATATAAGCCCTCACTCCTTTAGTTTTATCATACCTTATGGAGTTAAATTTTCCAATGAGGGTCATAGTTATGGACTTATTTGACTTGACAAATTGTTCATCCACTGTTTTTTTTTGTTGCTTGGAAAGTGTTTGGGTGAAGGCTGGTCCAGCTTATACTAATTTTCTTCTTTGCTGGAATTTCATTTTCTGTGTTGGAATCATTTCTTGGGTTGAGTGTGTACTCCCCATTTGCTGTTGGTATTCTTGTTTATGGTCAAGTTTTTTTTTCCCTTACACTATGGTTGATTCGGCAACATCTGGCCTTGGTTTGGCTGATTCACAGCCCACTCCAACAGCTCCTCAGTTGGTTTATGAGAGCACCCATCTACAGATTTCCTTTGTGCAGCTTGATGGCACTAATTACTTGGACTGGTCACACTCTGTGAAGCTTTCCCTTCGAAGCAAAGAGAAACTTGGGTACATTACAGGTGCTATTAAAGCCCAGAGTCTGGTTCACCTACCTATGAGAAATGGGAGACAGAAAATTCTGCAATTATCCATCAGCTAGCGTGCGTTGACACACCCCAACAAAATGGGGTTGCTGAGAGGAAGAACAGCCATTTATTGGAGGTCACCCATAGTCTCTTGTTTGGCATGCATGTTCCCAAGACCTTCTAGTCTGCAGCTCTTCTCACTACTTCCGTTTTCGTCAATCGCATGCCTACCAAATTTCTTGATTTCAAATCTTCCTTAGAAGTCTTATCCCCACAGGTTTTTGCTTTCTCTCTCCCTCCTAAAGTCTTTGGCTGTGTTTGTTATGTGCATGTTAACAAATCACATCGCACTAAACTTGATCCCAAAGCTCTCAAGTGTCTCTTTCTTGGGTACTCTTCTATTACTAAAGGTTGCAAGTGTTATTACCCCTCTTCTCGCAAGTGCCTCATCTCCAAAGATGTCACCTTCCTTAAGTCTATCCCTTTCTTTGCCCCTTCTCAGCATCCTCTTCAGGGGGAGAATTGTGGTAGTGAACAGGCTGCTGATTTCTTTCATTCTCCTCTACCTACCTCTCCTTTTATGCTTGACATTGGAAAACACAGGACTGTAGATGTGGTTGATACTGATGATCAACCAGGGGTAAATATAGAATTGGTTGTTGAAAGTGGTTCTGATAAGGAGAACGATTACCACATTAAATACAAAAGAGGTGAAGGCTTGCATAATGAAGGAAAGAAGAACTACTAAGAGTGCTCTTTGAAACCAGATCCACATCTTGGGCTTCATCCTTCTTAATCAGGTGACATCCCTTTTACTCCGTCTGATTTAGACCTTCCTACTGCTCTTAGAAAAGAGAAAAGAACTTGTACTAATCCTATAGCCCAGTTTGTTTCCTATGATGCTTTTTCTCCTACAGTTCTTGCCTTTATTGCTGCTCTCTCTACTGCTTCTATTCCCAGGAATGTTACTGATGCTGTGTTTGATCCAAAGTGGAGACAAGCTCTATTTGAGGAGATGATGGCTCTTGAAAAGAATAGTAGTTGGCAATTGGTGGATCTTCCTAGGGGATGTGTCCCAGTTGGATGCAGATGGGTCTACACAATCAAGTATAAATCTGATGGTACTGATGAGAGATACAAAGCAAGGTTGGTGGCCAAGGGGTACAGTCAAGTCTATGGGATTGACTATCAGGAGACATTTGCTCCTGTTGCTAAGCACAACTTTATAAGAGTGCTTTTATCATTGTCTGCCAATAAAGATTGGTCATTATATCAGTTAGATGTGAAGAATGCCTTTCTTCATCGTGACTTGGAAGAGGAAGTATACATGCTAACCCCACCAGGCTTCAAAATGCCTTCAGCTGAAGGGAAAGTATGTCTCCTCAAGAAGGCACTATATGGACTTAAACAATCACCAAAGGCATGGTTTGAGCGCTTCCGACAGGCTATTCTGAAGAATGGATATTCCCAGTCAAGCTGACTACACTCTCTTTACCAAGCGGGACAATGGTACCATCCCAGCCCTCATTGTCTATGTTGATGATATTGTAGTAACTGGAGATGATATGGTTGAGATAGAATAACTGAAAAACTACTTGGCTCAACAGTTTGAAATCAAAGATCTGGGTCCGTTGAAGTATTTCTTAGGCATTGAAGTATCAAAGACCAAGAGAGGAATCAACATATGTCAACGGAAGTTTATTCTTGATTTGTTGACAGAGACAGGGGCGGTCCCCCCTCCTAGGGAGGCACGCCTCCCTGACCCCCCTCCCCTTGGGATTGCAGCAGGTGGGCCAGCGTCCTTTGCTTCAGTGGTTTCCAGGTCGTTGAAGCTGCCATCTGTCGCTGTGGACATTAAAAAGCCCACTTCGTTTTATGGTGACCCTGCTATTTTCTTCTCCAAGGAGGAGATTGAAGCCTCAGAGAGGACTTTCGCGACGACGCTGGTGGCCAACTACAACTATGGGAAGCCGGCGCTTTTCCAGATCAAGGATCACATTCAGAAGACTCTTTTCCTGCAGGGAGACTTGGTTGCTTCATCCCTGGACCCCAGGCATGTTCTGCTAAGGTTCGTGAATCAGGATGATTTCGTTAAGGTGTGGTTGAAGGCGCAAATGTATATCCAGGGGTTCCTCTTTCATTTTATGAGATGGTCCTCCGACTTTGTTGCTGGTTGGGAGTCACCTCTGGCGCCGCTTTGGGCTTCGTTGCCGGGGCTGCCGGTTAACCTATACCAGGGGAACTTCTTACTCTCTGTTGCAGGGGCTATTGGACGAGTACTTCGAATCGATGGGGCAACGGCAACCTGCACAAGGACGGTGGCAGCGAGGGTATGCGTGTAGGTAGATCTTCGTGCCTCACTCCCTTCACAAATCTGGATTGGTTGTGGTGCATTTGGATTTTATCAGAAGGTGGTCTTCGAGAGGCGCCCTGATTATTGTGAGAAGTGCTCGAAGATTGGGCATCAAAAAGAGGTCTGTAGGAAAGGTTTGAGGAGGACGGCGGCTGAAGGAGCTGAGAAGGGGACTTCCGACAAGAACAGGGGAGCAGCCCCAGTGGCGGAGCAGGGAGGGGCTGGAGACAGGGATTGCGATGGTGTGTTCATTGCCAGGGGTGAAGGCACTTCGGGTGGAGGTGCTGATGTTACCGAAAAGCATGTGCAGGTTCTTACGGGGCCCTCCCTCCGGAAGGGAGGTCGCTGGAGACGAGGGTTGATAACTTGGCTGTGACCGAAGGTGAGGGTGTTTATGAGGTCCCCACTGTCGGGGGGTTTGACTTGAACAGCTGCGTCGAGTTTTTGCCTGGAGGGGAGGAGGATCCTGCGGCAACGAAGGGTGATGCACCCCTGCTATTGGAGGAGGGGGAGATTGTTGGTGATGAAGCCGCTGAGGCCACTGAGGGTGTCTGCAGATTGGAGGATCAGTCTTCGTCGTTTGTGGAGGAGAGGCCTGCTGGCACAGGCAGTGGCTTGAATGGTGTGCGTTCGCACTCTGTTGGTGACAGGCCCCTGTGTTTTTTTGATCAGGGAGCGCTGCCTCTGGGGTCTAAGGATGATGGCTGTGTTTCAAGGCTGGATGGCCCTGTGTTGGAGCGTCAGACTTTGCTGGACAGCTTCAGGGAGTTCAATGCCACTCTAGAGGGGAGGGTTAGCAACACTCTGGCGAGGCTGCAATCTAGGAGAAGTGCGTCGGTTCCTGCTAGGAGTGGATTGAGGAGCCATAGGCACCCAAAAACTGCCTACCTTGGTGCTGCCAAGGTGTATGACAGAAAGAAAATCAGAAAGGTAAGGCGTGGTAGGCGTTCTGGAGAGGGAACACAAAGGAGAGTCACTAGATCGATGCGATCGACAGTCACCCCCAACAATATTTCCTCATGAGTTGTGTTTTTTGGAATGCTCGGGGTGTCGGAAACAAGCCTACAATTAGGCGGTTGAAAGCTTTATTAACCTTGGAAAAGGTGGATATGGTAGCTGTGGCTGAACCCAAGGCCCAAGCAGCGAAAGCTCCCTTGGTGCTGCCGAGAATTGGGATGGATTCGTTACACTTGATGGATAGAATTTGGGTGTTCTAGAAGTCTTCCTTGAAGGTCAAAGTGTTGGAGGAATATGATCAGTTTCTCACTCTTGAATGTGAAGATGACAGCAGAGGGAGGTTTCTTGTTTCTTTTGTCCATGGCCGGTGTTCGGTCATGGAGCGAAGGGAGATGTGGGAGAGGCTCGAGTTCTTTTCCCGGGCTGTCATTTTGCCTTGGGCTGTGGGTGGAGATTTTAATGCAGTGGTGTCCCCGCTGGAGAAGATAGGAGGAAGACCGGCTTGTTCTCTCTCCCTGGAGGAGTTTGGGGCCTTTATGAGCCAGGCTGGCCTTGTTGATGCAGGTTATATTGGTAACATGTTTACCTGGTCGAATAACTAGGTTGGTGCTCGAAGAGTGCTGGCTACGTTGGATCGCTTCCTGGTTAACACTGCTTGGTTAAATGAGTTTCCAAGCAGCTCTGTCTCCCATCTTAACAAGACTTGCTCTGACCATGCGCCCATTGGCCTGGCGTTCAAGACTACTAGCCTTCAGTTCCATTCCTCCTTCAAATTTCAGCAGATGTGGCTTCGGCACCCAGACTTTCATAACTTTGTGAAGGACCGGTGGAATGTGCCTGCTAATGGCTCGTCCCTTTTTGTTTTATTCCAGAAGCTCAAGTCCCTTCGCAGTGCTTTGCGAAAGTGGAACAAGGAATTCTACGGCAACATACACCAGAATGTTAGGGATGCGGAGGACTCGGTGAGCAGAGCTGAGTTGGCCTTTGATCAGTAGGCCTCTGATGAGTCCAGGGATGCTTTGGGAAGGGCTAGGGAGGGTTTACAAGAGATGTTACTGTAGGAGGAAATCTTCTGGAAGCAGAAGTCCAGGGTATCTTGGCTTAAGGAGGGGGACCGTAACACGAAGTTCTTTCACTCTTTGGTTAACATCAGAAGGAGGCAGGCCAATATTCTGAGAATTAAAGGGGGGGATGGTGCTTGGGTCACGGACCCGGAGGGGATACAGGCGGAGGCGGTGAGGCACTTCTCGGACATTTTTACCACTCAGGGTTGTTTGGTGGACGAGGGCTTGCTTACTCTGATTCCCAAGGTTGTCTCTGACGCTGACAATGCTGCTCTTCTCGTAATGCCATCAATGGATGAGGTCAAGGGGGCGGTCTTCTCATTGTCTTGTGATAGTGCACTGGGACTGGATGGTTTCTCTGGTTGCTTTTTCACATCTTGCTGGGACGTGGTTGGCAAGGATGTTTGGGCTGCTGTCCAGGAATTCTTTGAGGGAGGAGAGCTGCCCAAGAGCTTTACTTCCGCCAATCTGGTGCTCATCCCCAAGAAGGAGAACCCTGAGGTAATGTCGGATCTTCGGCCCATAAGCCTATGCAACTTTGCTTATAAGATTATTGCGAAGATTTTTGCAACTAGGCTTGCAGGCATCCTCCCTTCCATCATTGCAGAGGAGCAAGGGGCTTTTGTGCAAGGCAGAAGTATACATGACAATATCTCCATTGTCCAAGGCAATGTGCTTCTTAAGCTTGATATGGCTAAGGCCTATGACAGGCTGGAGTGGGTCTTTCTTTGGAAGGTCCTTTCTGGTTTTGGGTTTAGCGATGTTTAGATCAGCTTGATCAAGAAGATGGTGGTTAATTGCTGGTTCTCTACAGTTCTAGGGGGCAGACAGTCTGGCTTTTTCAAGTCGTCTAGAGGGGTGAGGCAAGGGGATCCCCTATCCCCTGCTCTCTTTATCATTGCAGAGGAGGTTCTAAGCAGGGGAATTAGAAAGTTGTTTGCAGAAGGGCATGCCTCCTACTTTAAACTGCCAAGAGGGTGTCCTGGGGTTACACATTGTCTCTTCGCGGACGATACTATTATCTTCTCTAGGGCGCTGAAGGGCTCTCTCAAGCAGATAATGGGGTTCCTTATCAGATATGAAGATTTTTCGGGTCAGTTGATAAATAGGCAGAAGAGCTGTTTTGTGTTATGTGACTGGGCGTCTTCTGCAAAGGCTCGAGTTGTAGGGGAGATTACTGGGTTCGCACGAAAGTCTTTTCCTCTCACCTACTTGGGAGCGCCGCTGCATTCGGGAAGGCTCAAAATCTGTTTGTTTGATGGGCTGGTTGAGAGGATACGGAAAAAAGTAGCAGGTTGGCAAGGAAAGTTATTGTCGGCAGGTGGCAGAATTACTCTCTTAAAGCATGTGCTCTCGTCAATCCCCATTCTCGTGCTCGCCATGCTGGCGCTGCCTAAGGCAGTTTTACGCAGAATTTATGGGATCTTTGCTGATTTTCTTTGGGGCAGTTCAGAATGGGTTAAGCGGAAGCACTGGGTTAGCTGGCAGAAGATTTGCAAGCCGCAGGAGGAAGGTGGGCTGGGGATTAGACTGCTAGAGGATGTAGGTTTATCCCTTAGGCTAAAGGGGCTGTGGAGGATTCTTACGGAAAGGTTGTTATGGAGTGAGTTTTTTAAGGCAAAGTTCTTTAAGAATCAGCATGTGGAATTAGCAGGGTCGATGGGGGCTGGTTCGAAATCCTGGCGGGAAACACTAGCCTATAAGGATCTCCTGTTGAGCAACTCCAGATGGTTGCTGGGCGGTGGCAACATCTCATTTTGGCTGGATAATTGGACGGGGTTTGGTCCGTTGGTAGACACTGTGGACAATGGGCTCCTGGTGGACTTGGGGTTATGTGTAAAGGATGCAGTGTGTGGGGATGGCTCTTGGAGGCAGGGCATGTTGGACAGCATTGACTCTGCGGCTGCGAGAGATAGTATCGCTTCAGGCTATTTTGTCCTATCGGAAGGCGAGGATGTGTTGGCTTGGACCCCCTCTAGTAATGGTTTATTCACCACCAAGGCTGTTTGGAATAAAGTGCGGGGTGGGGCCCCAACGGTAGCATATGCGAAATGGATTTGGAATCAAGCTCTCCCGGTGAAAATAGGTTATTTTTCTTGGCAGCTGTTGAATGGGAGGATTCCAACTGACGACGCCATAATGGCGATGGGCATACCCCTAGCTTCAAAGTGCTCCTGTTGTGGTAGACCACAGATGGAAACGACAGATCACTGCCTGGTTGATGGTGGAACAGCCACCAAAGTCCAGCGACACTTCTCCCGTATGTTTGACATCGCCATTCTCCCTGGTCAGTGCTGCGGACACGAATTTTGCTTTGGCGGGGATTGGCGAGCGGCTACGCCTCGGCGCGTATATCACAGGGCTTCTGCCATCTCCGATCGTCAGGAACTTTGGAAGGAAAGAAATAACGAAGGCATGGAGAACAGAGAGGAGGACAGCCGATTTTGTCGAGTGCATTAAGAGATGGGTTAGGGAGCTTCCTACCCATCCATGGTTGGTGGTCATGCTTCAGCTAGGGACAGTTTATTGCTGCAGTGCTTCGGTTTATTGGAGCCAATACGCAGGAAGAAACATCCATTTCCTGTGTATTGGTGCCCCCCTTTTGCGTCGGTAAAGCTGAATGTGGATGGTGCCTGCTGAGGCAACCCTGGCCCGGGTGGTGGGGGAGGGATAATAAGGGACCGGAATGGGGATGTGCTGGCTGCCTTTTCTAGTTTTTATGGACACTGTACGAACTCATTGGCAGAGCTGAGGGCGTTGAGGGATGGTCTGAAAATATGCAAAGAGATGGGTTTGTGGGACGTGGTTGTAAATTCGGACTCCGAGACAACGGTAAGGGTTGTTAATATAAGGAGGTGCAAGCTGTGGGAGGGTTGGTACTACTTTAAGGAGATTCTGGAGCTGGTTGATTACACACGAGCACATGTGTCTTTTACTTTCAGGGAGAGCAACAGGGCGGCAGACTGGCTAGCCAACTTGTCTTGTGTTATTGAGGCCTCTGCCAGGTTTCGGCCTGGGTGCATACCCATGGGACCCCTGCAAAGTATCCTTCGTGAGGACAAAGCAGGACTGCCTGTTCTTAGATGTTAGGCTTTTGTGCTATTTCTGCTTGAAAAGGCTGCTTACGCTGTCTTGAACGGAGTGAATACTTAGAGGTGTGGGTTGGGGTAAGGTGGCACGTCCCCCCTGTATTCTTTATTTTTTCTGATATCTAATAAAAGCTCAGGGGCCAGCCCGGGTCCCAGGTAATATTCGGGTTAAAAAAAAAGGGACGTTAGGCTGCAAAATTCTCCTATTGAGCAGAATCACAAACTAGGAGAAGATTGTGGTCCTCCTCTTGTTGATGCGGGAAAGTACCAAAGGCTAGTGGGGAGGCTTATTTACCTCTCTATGACATGCCCGGATATCTCTTATGCTGTGGGAGTGGTGAGCCAATTCATGCATGCTCCCAAGAGTGGCCACTTGGACGTTGTGTATTGCATTCTCAGATACTTGAAGTCGTCTCCAGGGAAAGGACTGTTGTATGCAAGGCACAATCACTTGAGAGTAGAAGGTTTCATTGATGCCGATTGGGCTTGATCTATTACAGACAGGAGATCTACCTCAGGCTATTGTACCTTTGTGGGAGGTAATTTGGTTACATGGAGAAGCAAAAAACAACATATTGTAGCCAGATCCAGTGCAGAGGCAGAATTTAGAGCTATGGCTCATGGAGTGTGTGAACTCATATGTTTGAAAAGGCTTGTTAAGGAACTGGGATTTGACACTGAAGGCCCTATGAGACTCTACTGTGATAACAAGGCAGCCATCAGTATTGCCCACAATCCAGTGCAACATGACAGGACCAAGCATATTGAAGTGGATCGACACTTTATCAAGGAAAAGATAGACTCTGGCTGCATTTGTACTCCTTTTGTGAAGATTGGTGACCAATTGGCAGATATCTTCACAAAGGCTCTTACCTCTATTCAGCTCTCTTGTGCAAGCTGGGAATGCATGACATTTATTCACCAGCTTGAGGGGGAGTGTTAGAGTTGTTAGATCTTATGTGATAAGGGTAGTTTGGGAACTAGTTTTATATCTAGTTGCCCTATTGTGTATTTTTTCTATTTCTTACCTTTCTTATCTTTTACCTTCCTAGGGAGGTGTATGTAATATTCTCAAGTCTATTAATGAAGTAGTATAGGTGTGGAGAGATCTCTCTCACACACAACCATTACAACCGAAATATTCTCTTCTCCTTCTTCTTCTTCTTCTTCTTTCCTCTTCTTCCTCCTTCAACTTCTTCCCCCTCTTCTACTTGCTCTCCTAACCTAAATCTTAACTAATGGATGATGGTGTAGGTTCAAGAGAAGAAGAAGAAGAAGAAGAAGGTAGGTTGAAAGTTAAAGAAGATAAGAGGAAGAAGATATGGGAGAATGAGAGGGTAGGAGGGAGAAGATTAAGAGAGGGAAGGGGGAAGAAAGACTCCATATATAAGGGAGTTGCTCACACAACGAACTATTCTTGAAAAATTCCAAAGGAATCACTTCAATTTCTAATTTAATGATTCAATTTAACATGTTATAAAAGGTTGGATACATGGGTGTTTTAAGAAGAAAATGACCCTTGGACTTAACAAGAAACATTAATGACTAGCACACTATTCAATGATTCAATTCAACATGTTACAAAAGGTTGGATACATGGGTATTTGTTGAATTATTTATCCACCCGTGTCTCCCTTTGGATAGTCCGCCATGTTAGAGCTCCTGTATGATATACATATTGTTTCCTCCTTTTCCTACAAGGTCGGTCTTTAAGAGGAAGCGGTTTCAACATGGTTTCAGAGTAGGCAGGGGTCACGGTATCGAGTCCCCCTGGGAGCGGGTAGGTGTTGAATTATTTATCCACCCGTGTCCCCCTTTGGATAGTCCGCCATGTTAGAGGTCCTGTATGATATACATATTGTTTCCTTCCTTTCCTACAAGGTTGGCCTTTTAGAGGAAGCGGTTCCAACACGGCGGACTATCCAAAGGGGGACACGGGTGGTTAAATAATTCAACAGTATTTTAAGAAGAAAATGACTCTTGGACATAACAAGAAACATTAATGTCTAGCACACTATTCTAAACTAATTACTCACCTAGAAACTAACTTCCACAAAACATTAAATGCTAGCCTTCAATCCCTTGAACTCCGAATCTATGAATTTAAAGAGACACAAATACACCTAGGAATACGAAACAAAAGAAGAAAAAGGGAAAGACTATCTAATTTATATTCTAGAGAATTTCAAGGGCCATGTGGGGCCTACTTCAGTCCATCACGCATGGGAATGAATCTGGCCAGCATAGAGACCACGCAAGGAGGCTGGTTGGTTCTCGGCTAGCCATGTAGGGGGCTGGGCTGGGGCTCTTTTGGCTTGCCCACGGTTTCCAATCTTGGGCCAAAAATTCCCTGCATCACAACTTCATTAGACGATGAACAGAACCACTAAGATCTTGGAATAAACTTTGAAGCCACAATAACTCACAGATTCCTTGGGCCATAGCACGACACTCTTAACACTAGATCTTGCCACAACATTCTGTTTCTTACTACGCCATGCGACAAGATTACCTCCTACAATCGTACAATAACCTGAAGTAGATTTCCAATCAGGATTAGCACCCCAATCAACATCAGTGTAGGCTGCAATACGAAGATGATTGCGTTGACAAGAGAATCCCTTTTCCTGGAGTTGACTTCATGTAATAGAGAGAATACGAATAACAACAACCATATGGGTGGAGTAGGGATCATGCATGAATTGACTGACCAAACTTACTGCACATGTAATGTCCGGTCTAGTATGGGAGAGAGAAATCAATTTTCCCATCAACTGTTGATAATGTCCCTTATCAATAGGATCACCATCTTTCTTTTTCAGACGAGTAGTAGCTTCCAAAGGAGTATCCATAGTTGTCAGAGCGTTGCCATGGCGTCCTGGCGCTGGAGAAATGTGCATATCGACCAACGCCATGGTGTCCCTGTTCCCCTAAATCTCCTATTTTAGCCTTGGTTTTTGAGTTTTTTCTTTCTGGGCGGTACTACCAGATTCTGGAAAGCCATCATAGGATCCTTACACATTCATCGACTGGTTCTAAGATTTGATCCATAAGTTCTTTTCTCTTAGGCAATCCGTATTTGGAAGTTTCATATCCAGAAGTCTCTCTTTTTGTGAGATTCAAATTTTCAAAGTAACCTGTAACTTAGACATCCGCCAGATCTGATTTCAGATCTCACCATTCAGTTGCCAGCAGAATTTTGGGGCTATTTCTCATTGGGATTGGCAGACCTTGGCGCTGATATTTTGTTCCAGAAATTGTAAGAGAATCGTCTTCATAAGGAGGAGTTTCCTCTGCTTGAACTACTCCAGTTCACCGCCTCTCTTTCTGTCGTGTTATTGCAAGGTTGAAGAAGACATATCAAGTCTTTAAAATTGTAAGTAAGGACAACTTATATTATTTATATAAAACCCCCTATATTCTCTATTGCTATTCTGTTTAGCCTATTCAGTTTTCTGTTTAACTCCATTAAATTACAGTTCTGCTACTCCTTTACAACTTTAGATTAATTACAATTCTGCCATTGCTCTTATAAATTTTGATTTATCTACTAGTTTGCCATTCAACTTTGGATTTAATTACAATTCTGCCATGGTTGACATGATGCCATGGTGGGCAACGTGTTGATATATCGATCAGACACCCCTCCACCAACTTGGATCGCCGTGACAACTATGGGAGTATCACAAGGATGACACCGTAACAAACCAATCACTGAGAGTAGGTCCAGAACATACTTCCTTTGGGAGAGAAAAATGCCTTTGGAAGAACAGGCAACTTCAATTCTAAGGAAGTACCTTGGCTGTTTAGATCTTTTATTTCAAATTCTCATCCCAAGAAAATCTTCAAGTAAGAAACTTCATCGGCATCATTACCGGTTACAACTATGTCATCGATATAGACTTAAAGGTGATCTTATCTCCACCACACTTGATGAGCAGGGTGTGATCAACATTACTCTGTTTGTACCCTACAGAGATAATGGCTTTATGGAACCTGCCAAACCAAGCCTGAGGGGACTGCTTCAGCCCATATAGTGCTCGCTTCAGTCTGTAAACTTTCCCATGAGTCTTATCACAATAAAAACCTGGAGGAATCTCCATATCAACTTCCTCTTCCACCTCTCCGTGAAGAAAGGCATTTTTTACGTCTAATTGCTGCAAATCCCAGCCAAATTGACAGCATATGACAATAAAACCCGTCCAGTATTCAATTTTGCAACTGAGGCAAAAGTCTCCTGGTAGTCGATCCCATAGGTTTAAATAAACCCCTTGGCCACAAGTCTTGCCTTGTATCTATCTACTAACCCATCCATCTTCTTAACAACAAATACCCATTTACAATTGACTAGTTTCTTGCCCAGAGTAAGAACCACTAACTCCCACGTCTCATTTTTGGATAAGGCTTTCATCTCTTCCATCATGGCTGCTTTTCACTTTGGATATGCAATTGCCTCCTGCCACTTCTGTGGAATAGAAACAGAGGAAAGAGAATACACAAAGGCACGATAGGAAGAGAACAAAGAATCATAGGAAACAACATTGGAGATGGGATGTTGGGTACTGGACCTAATGCCTTCACGAACAGCAATAGGTAATTCAAGAGAAGGATCCTTACCAGATGGAGTAGCAGGCTCTAGATTAAGATTTGACGATTGGAGAAGAGGTACAGTAGTGGTGCAACTTGCTCCTTGTGCTTAGGGATCCGGGTATAGACTTTATCAGTAGGAATTTGACTCATAGGTCTACTCTCCCCCTGAATAGGAACTGAACTAGAGGCTGGAGGAGATGGCTCCCCCTGAATAGGAACTGGTAGTATAGCAAGCACATCTTCAAAACCTGGATCATGCTCCCCTTGAAGAGGTGACTTAGAATAATACGCCAAGGGATTCATGGAAGACAATGTCCATAGTGACCAGAGTACGTTGAGTGGGAGGGTGATAACACTTGTATCCTTTTTGGGTAGTGGAGTAGCCTAAAAAGATACACCGAATGCCACGAGGATCAGGTGGAAAAGAAAGCAGGTGTACCTGCATGAGCTAATGTAGCATCGGAAGTAGATGCCCCAGTAGTGGAAGTGGATGACTCAAGATTCTTTATACGTCGCATTAGTTGATGAACCTCATCACGAAGATTGGTAGATGAGTCTCCCACGGCTGGACCAGGTTTCGTATTAGTAGGAGCAACAAAATCAGAACCATCTTCAGGAGCTGCATGATTGGCCAAGTTTTGAGCCCAGTCTGGTTTGCCATGCTTGGACCAGCATGTCTCAACGGTGTGATTTGTCTTCCCACAATAAGAACACAGTTGGGCAACCTTATCAATATGCTGTCCACCTGAACCACGACCACCAAAACCACAGCCTCTATCACTGCCCCTAGTAGTAGTAAATGCTATATTCTCCTTAGGGTTGGTGTCAGGCTTGGAACTAGGGAAAACAATGCGCTGCAGCCTAGAGTAGGTATCATTCAAAGTAGGAACAGTTTCACCAGCAAGAAGAAGACGCCCTTTTACAGTCTTCAGACTTGGACTCAAACCAGCCAAGAATTTGGAGACAAAAAACTCGTTTCTCTGAGCCTTCAGCTTCTCAATATCAGTAGTATTTAATTCTTCAACCATGCCCTTAAAGGCACTATAATACTCTTGGAGAAATTTGTCAGATTGCTGGAATTGGAATAGCTTCTCATAGAGTTCATAAATGCGTGTCATACTCTTCTCTTGAGAGTAGGTCTCCTTTAAGTCATCCCACACTCCCTTTGCAGTGGTGTGAAACATGACATTGGCAGCAATACCCGGCTCCATGCTGTTCTATAACCAAATTAAAATGATGGCATTCTCCTTCACCCAGATATTGTAGTCCTTGGAATCAGATGGGGGAGGAGCAGAGGTAATATAGCTAAAGTTTATCCTTAGCCATAATGTAGACACGGACAGCTTGTGCCTAAAGTAAAGAATTGAAATTCTCCTTCAATTTTATAGATGTAATCTGGACATTCACATTATCACTGGGAGTCTTCGAATCAGTCATATTAGAAATACTCCAAGAATTGATAAGGAGAACAAGCAAAAAACCAAGGCAGCAATCGATTCTGAATGTGGAATGATGGGAGCAGCAATAGTACTGTTTCCGATGGATAAAAAAATAAGAAGGGAAAGATCCAGCAGCAAATCCACAACCAACAGCAGAAAAAAATAAGAAGAACCAACCAGCAGCAAATTCACAATTGAAGGTAGCAACAATAGTACTTTCTTCAATGGATAAAAATAAGGAGGGAAAATTCCAGCAGCAAATCCACAACCAGCAACAGAAAAAAATAAGTACTAACCAGTAGCAGATCCACAGTTGAAGGACTCAGCCAAAAAAAAATTCGAGATCAGAATTTCTGGGAAGAATTTCAAGGGCTTCAAAAGTGCAGCATAACTAACACACTGCTGTTGTAATCGATCACCAGAAGCAATAAGAAGACCATATAATCGCAGGCCATAATCACATGCTCCAAAAACACACTGTGCAGAGAAGATCGATTGCAGTCAGCGTATTCTCCTGAGATCGATACTAGCAGTCTTGATGGTGGTTGATTTAGACATCCAATCATTAATCAGCAGTAGATAAACGACAATAAAAACACTCCATTAATTGTAGATAGGAGTGGATTTAAACCATGGTAAAGGCAGCTATGGGTGGCTGCACACCACAAGCAAAAAAAAAAACGAAAAACAGAGATCAGAAGAGGATTGTGGGAATACTCTAATCTGATTAAAGATGCTCTGATACCATGTTATAATACCAAGAACACTTAACGAGATCAGAAGAAGAAGAAGAAGACCACGCAAGTCCTAAGAGAGGAGGACCTGCGGTAGAACTTCCAATGAATTACCGCAGGTCATCCACGATTATATTAATAATAAAACAAAGACAAGGAAAATGACAGTAATGCCCTTACACAAACCGACATAGCAAAGGACTGAAATAAAACAAAGTAAAAGGACAAATAAAACAAAGTAAAAAGACCTATCTGCCCCTAGACTTTAAAATTTAACAATATCAACTTGCCCCTTCCGATTTTTAAAATTAATCTTTAACCCCTGACAAACTCAACCACTTATCAAGAGCTGTGTATTTTGGTTTTTTGAATATCTCTGAGGCAATATGTCGAACATCTTGAGGCCACTCTCATCTGCCATTTTCTGGGTTTCTGGCCTTGCCAGCCTATGCGCGCGGGAATCTCTGCCAGCATGCTGATCCAAGTGTGCATGTATGGGCTGGCCATGCTCCGGCTGTGGTCGCGCAACCCATCTGTAGCCATTGCAGGTGTGGCCGCAACTTGTTGCATGTTGTGTGGCTGCACAAGCTGGCTGCCAGCCTGCTACCTCTCCTGTCACTTGGCACCTGGCCTGATGTAGAGAAAGCACATAATGGGCTTATTTTATTGGAAATAAGCCTTGAGTGGGGTAATGTATACATTGGGCCTTTGATTCTATGTGTTTTCTGTGTAATGGGCCACTTTAATGGGCCTAAAATATGGGTACAAGGAAGGCATACGGGATTAGGCTTAGTAGTAGCTTATTTTCATATTTCCTAGGTTTATTTAAGAGTCCTTTCATGTTTCTAGGTAGAAGTTTTTTCAAATTTTCTAGATAATTTATTGTTTTCATGTTTCTAGTTCCTAGGTTCTTGTTTATTGTTCCTAGATTTATGGGGGGATGTTTCCCCTATGTTATGGGTTGGGAATACCAACAGTCCATTAATTGCTTAAATGTATCTAAGGGGTTTTTGGAACTCCTTCCTCCCCTATATATTCAAATCATGGAAGGCTACTTTGGCATTCCAGAATTATTCAAAAAAGACTTAGTCTCCTCTTTTATGAGAACTTTGCTTGTGAGTTTATCAAGTAGCCTAGGTGGGACTCCTATGGTGGGACACTAGTGGGACTCTAGTTGCCTATTTTATCTTTTCTTATTTATCATCTTCATCCTCAAGCATCCATAAACCAATACAGCAGACCATTTTCAAGTAAGTCATTCAAGCTATCCCTAATCTGCCCCTGCATCCCTCCTTTCATTTACAGCCCCTTTTCTGTCCAAAAAACCTTCATCCTTAGCCCTCTTTCTTTAACCTCAAAACCAGAATCGATCTTGGCTTGCAGTCCTTTTTTAGGTCTGCACCAAATTGGTATCAGAGCTCAGACTGGTAAAGAGAATGAATCCAGATGTTTTTTACTTTGCTGGACAAAGAAATCCATATCTATTCCTTGATTGGATAGATTCTTTGGAAGAATATGTTTATCGGCATGGTTTGACAGAAGCACAGAAGATCAGATTTACTTATTTGTGATTGGCTGCTCATGCTAAAGCTTGGTGGAGATCTCATGAAGAGAAGCTCAGAGTTAGACGACATGAGCCTCACACTTGGGAAGAGATGAAGTACGAGTTGACGAACAAGTATCTTCCAGAACGTGTCAACAACAAGCTCTCCCGTCGACAAGATTACCACCAGCCGACATTTCAAGTTGAAAAGGAAACTTCTTCTACAACCATAGATATTTTTCGTTCGGAATTGAAAGAGACTAGAGCTATGTGTAACAACATAGTACAACAACTTAAGCAGATGATCCAGCGTACAAAATCTCTTAAAAATTCTGATGACAATGTGGAGAAAGTACTTGAAGAATCCACTGCAAATGTTGCCATGGAAGGCAATGAAGAGACTGTGTCGGTTGCATTGAAAGGTTCATGCCTCAATATTCTATTATAAAAAATTGCATTGCATCGGTTGATGTACTTGCCGGTGAGATTGTGGTAGATGAGTTCGTCACTACAGTCGAAGTGGTGGATGTAACCAGTTTTGAAGATCCTGTGGTTATTCCCTTTGACCAAACATTGATTCAAAGGTGGAGCATGTGGATTTTATCTTTCCACCTAAGCTTTTTGAGGAGAATGAATCATAATTGATTGACTACATCCCTAACTACCGTGAGTTTCCAGAATTTTATTATGGGCTGAAACTGGACATTCATCACATGAAGATTATTCCTCGTCTCTTCAAAACTCGAGGTCGAGTTTTTTCAAGCAGGGGAGAATTGATGTTGAGAAGTCACATAATGGGCTTATTTATTAGAACTAAGCCTTGGGTGGGGTTATGTATACATTGGGCCTTTGATTCTATGTGCTTTCTTTGTAATGGGCCAATTTAATGGGCCTAAAATATGGGTACAAGGAAGGCATACGGGATTAGGCTTAGTAATAGCTTATTTTCATATTTCCTAGGTTTTTTTAAGAGTCCTTTCATGTTTCTAGGTAAAAGTGTTTTCAAATTTTCTAAATGATTTATTGTTTTCTTGTTTCTAGTTCCTAGGTTCTTGTTTATTGTTCCTAGATGCATGGGGGGATGCTTCCTATGTAATGGGTTGGGAATACCAACAGTCCATTAATTGCTTTAGTTGTATCTAAGGGGTTTTTGGAACTCCTTCCTCCCCTATATATTCAAATCATGGAAGACTGCATCATGGAAGGCTACTTTGGCATTCCAGAATTATTCAAAAAAGACAGTCTAACTCTCTTATGAGAACTTTGCTTGTGAGTTTATCAAGTAGTCTAGGTGGTACCCTAGTTGTCTATTTTATCTTTTCTTATTTATCATCTTTGTTGAATAATGTAAACCAGAATACCATGGGGGTATTATGGTCTTTTTGGGTTTTATTATATGTTCTATGTATTACTTAGCTAAGTCGGCTAAGTTAGGGGTGTTTTGGTCGTTAAGTTGTAATTCTTAATGCTATCAATACAAGGCTTGAATGATCAATTTGATCATTCAAGCATTCTCCCAATTTCCTGTTTTGTTGACATGGCATCAGAGCCAACTTCTCTGATCTGGGTTTTCAAAACCCCATCCCCTCCATCGTTTTTCTCTTCTGTCCTCTTCCACTCGATCTTCTTCTTTTCTCTTCCTCCTTCTTTGGTTCTCTTCACTCACTAGGGCATCACTAATGAGGTGATCATATGATCTAGATGCTGCCCTCACTTTAACCTCTTCAACAGATGGTTTAATCACAACTCAAGTCCAATAGCTGCTGCTCCTTGTCTCTACGATTTTTGGAATTCTCCCCTTCTTGAAGATCGAGCCCTTTTTGTTATTGGAAGCTGATTTTCTCTATTGGAGATCCACCATAGCAGAACAGATATCTCAAGCTTTTTGAAGCCCATACTCAATATCGATCTCCCTTCAGGGTTTTGCGAAACCCTGACTTTTATCGATTTTGAGTTTTCTCTTTTCTGATTTGGCTGAGCTTTGGAGATCTGATTCATATTACATCAAGGCTCACTCGACACTGTTGGTGCCCTTTTCTATTGAAGTTTTTTCCAGATTTCAAGTATGGCACAACCTTGGATCGAATTCAGGTTTTGCTCTTTTTTTTTTTTGACTCTCGGCTGCTGCATTGTGTTTGATAAAAGGCTGCAATGGATGGGTCTGATAGTACATCTGCTACTTCTGGTATTGAAGGACAACCTAACCTGATTATCTTCCTTATGCTTCAGCCATTAAACTTGATGGGACAAATTATCTGATGTGGTCCCATTCTACTGACTTAACTATTGCTGGCTGTGGCCTTACTGGGCATCTCCTTGGCACTTTTGCTGCACCTTTTGAACCTGGTCATCTTCGTGATCGATGGATGTCTAATGATGCTATGATTATGGCATATTTGATACACTCTATGCAAACTGACATCTCCAGCAATTATATTTTATTGGAGACTGCCCACCACATATGGAGTGCTGCCAAGGAGACCTATGGACAGGTAGGGAACGATGCTCAAGTGTATGAAATTCGAAAGAAAATTCATGACACTACACAGAAGGAGTTATCTGTCTCAAAATACTATACTGCCCTGAAAGGTCTATGGCAGCAACTGGATCACTACTCTGCTTTTCAGCCTTCCACTCCTATAGATATAGTAGCCTATAAGAAACATGTGGACAAAATTCGGGTCTATGACTTTCTGGCAGGTCTGAACATTGAGTATGATCCTATTCGTCAGCAGGTTCTTAGTAGGGTTCCCTTCCCTACCTTGGAGCAATCTTTTGCCTTGGTTCATATTGAAGAATCACGTAGAGCTGCTATGCTTTATCAGTCTCCTATTGATAGGTCTGCCCTCCAAGCTGGTTCCAGCCCTGCTACTCCTATAGATGCTTCTCCCACTGCTGCTACTTCCACCAAGGAGCCTGTTAAGTGTGAGCACTGCAACAAACCTTAATTACACTAAGGCTACTTGCTTGAAATTACATGGGAAGCCTGCAGATTTTGAAGCCAAACGTGGTCGTGCTAAAACTAAAAACAAAGCCAATCACATTGAAAGTGTCGTTGCAGCCCCCACTGCTGACAATGGTCTCTCCTAGGAAGAATTACAGGCTTTTAGGCGTATGTTGCAGACTTCCGCTGCCCCTACTACATCTCTTCCTGCCAGTTACTCTTCTCCATCAGGTTCCCACTTTGCCCGTTCAAGTATTTTCTTTGCTGGTCATTGTGCATCAGTTGTCTCTACTCCATGGATCATAGACTCCGGTGCCACTGACCATATTATAGGTTCCTCTAGTCTTTTCTATCCTTATTCCCCTACTTCTGGCAAGGATAAGGTGAAAGTGGCTGATGGTTCCCTCTCATCTGTTTCCGGGAAAGGATCCATGAGTTGCTCCCCTTCTTTTACCTTGTGTTCTGTTTTGCATATACCTAGTTTCACTACTAATCTTCTCTCTATTAGTAGTCTTACAAAAGATTTGAATTGCAAAGTGATTTTTTTTCCAACTCATTGTGTTTTTCAGGAACTGGACTTGGGGAAGACGATTGGATCTGGTAAAATGCATGGTGGATTGTACCTGCTTGATGATGGCCACCTTCCTTTACGGGCATTGCCTTCCACGTTATGTCAGCCTTCATCTTTCTCCTCTGAACTTTGCCAATGGCATTCTAGATTAGGATACCCCCCTTTAGGAACTTCATCCCATTTATTTCCAGCTTTAGTTAACAGTTGTAATTAGGAAGATTTTTATTGTGAGGCTTCTTGGCCAAACGGACATGTCCAACTATCCTATTTCTAATAAAAGATGTTCCTTCTTATTTCAATTGGTTCATTCTGATGTGTGGGGTCCTAGTCGTAAAGTGTCTCTGTCTGGTCATCGGTGGTTTGTTACATTTATTGATTGTTATTCCCATTCTACTTGGGTTTACTTGATGCATACAAAAAATGAGGTTTTTTCCTATTTTCAGCATTTCCACAAAATGATTCAGACTCAGTTTAATACTACACTCAAAATTCTGAGAAGTGACAATGGGACAGAGTATATGGATGGTCAGTTCCAAAAATACTTTTCTGCCCATGGAATTTTACATCAGATAAGCTGTGTTGACACTCCAGCCGAGAATGGTGTGGCTGAGAGAAAGAATCGCCATCTCTTGGAGGTTGCTAGAGCAATTATGTTTGCTCGAAATGTCCCATCTTTTTATTGGAGTGATGCTGTCCTCACTGCAGCCTATTTGATTAATAGGCTGCCTTCTCGGGTTCTTGACTCGAAGTCCCCTATTGAGCTCTTACATAGGTCTCATACTTTTATTGTTCCCCTTAGGGTTTTTGGCTGTGTTTGTTATACTAGGGATACTAGATCCCCTAGTAAACTTGAGCCCTATGGTCTCCGCTACATTTTTTTGGGCTACTCTGCCACCCAAAAGGGGTACAAGTGCTATTATCCTCCTGCACGTCGTACCAAAGTTAGTATGGATGTTGTCTTCCATGAGAATCTCTCATATTATTCGTCCCTACCTCTTCAGGGGGAGAGTGTTAGTGAAGATGTGCTGACGATACAACCTCCCCTTCCGTATGTTCCCAATGAGTCTGTTCTTGTTCCCCCTGCTCCTAGTCCTCCCTCTGTCTCAGGGGGAGAGGTTCCTATATAGGGGGAGACCATCACAGATAATGTTGACATTCCTATTCCGGGGGACATAACTCCAGTCAAGCAAACTCCTTTCCAGCAATCTGCTGTCTCAGAAACCATTAGTGAATTTTAGAGGAGGATCAATGATTCTAATGTGCAGACTTATACAAGGAAACATAAGCAGCTTCAACCACTACTGCACCAGTACCCATCCAGTTGCCGAACCTGGATCCAGAACCTGCTTCTCCACCTGGTAATACTTCTTCTCTTGATCTACTTATTGCTGTTCGCAAAGGTGTCAGGGCTTGCACTAAGCACCCTATATCCCATGTTTCCTGTGACTCCTTTTTCCATCTTTTCGTGCTGTTGTTTCTTCTCTTTCTTTTGTTCGTATTCCTAACAATTGGCAGGAAGCTCTATCAAATGGAAAGTGGAAGGCAACAATGATGGAAGAAATGGAAGCCTTGAAAAAAAATAACACTTGGGATCTTGTGGTTCTACCACCAGGGAAAAGGACCGTTGGATGTAAGTGGGTATTTGTGGTGAAACAGAAGGTGGATGGCACTGTGGATAGATATAAGGCACGACTCGTGGCAAAAGGGTATACTCAGACATATGGGATTGATTACCAGGAGACCTTTGCCCTTGTTGCAAAGCTGAATACTGTCCGAGTATTGCTATCGTGTGCAGTCAATCTTGGATGGGATCTGCAACAGCTGGATGTGAAAAATGCTTTCCTCAATGAAGAGCTTGATGAGGAGGTGTACATGGACATTCCACCAGGGTTCTCGTGTGACAAAAACAAAGGTAAAGTGTGTAAATTGAAGCGTGCACTTTATGGGCTGAAGCAGTCACCTAGAGCATGGTTTGGCCGGTTTCACAAGGCCATGATTTCTGTGGGCTACAAGCAAAGTAATGCTGATCACGCTCTTTTTATAAAGAGGGTTGGTGGAAAACTTACTGTTCTTATAGTCTACGTGCATGACATTTTTGTCACAGGCAATGATGGTGATGAGATCCACCGGTTGAAGACTTTTTTCGGACAGGAGTTTGAGATTAAGGATCTAAGAAAGCTAAGGTACTTTCTTGGGATTGAAGTTGCCAGATCTTTTCTAAAGGAAGTATGTCCTAGATTTGTTGACTGAAACTGGTTTGTTAAGGCGTCACCCTTTAGATACTCTTATGAATGTTGGTGTTCGTCTCAAGGAAAAAGAGGGTGAACCTATTGATAAAGGCCGGTACCAAAGATTAGTGAGGAAGTTGATTTATCTCTCACACACACGTCCAGACATTGTTGTTGCTGTGAGTACTGTGAGTCAGTTTATGCATGAGCCCTACTCTTCCTATATGGAGGCAGTTATTCGTTTCCTTCACTACTTGAAGTCTTCTCTAAGGAAAGGCATTCTCTAGTCTCCTCTTGATCACCTATGGATAGAAGCATACACTGTTGCAGATTGGGCTGGCTCTCTTGATCGCAAGTCTATTTCTGGGTATTTTTCTTTTGTAGGTGGCTATCATGTCACTTGGTGTAGCAAGAAGCAGAATATGGTGGCTCGTGCCGAAGCAGAATTTCATGGTATGGCACAAGGTATTTGTAAGTTGCTCTGGTTTAAGGGTTTGCTACAAGACCTTGGTGTTCCTATTCGTCTTCCTATGATTTTGTATTGTGACAACAAGGCTGCAATCAGCATTGCACATAATCCAGTACAACATGATCGTACCAAGCATGTCGAAGTGGATAGGCATTTCATTAGGGAAAAATAAGAAGGGCTGATTTGCGTTCCTTTTGTGAAGTCTACTGATTAGCTTGCTGATATATTCACCAAGGGACTGGCTGGAAAGATGTTCCATCCTAATTTAGTCAAGTTGGGCATGTTTGATATTTTTGCTCCAACTTGAGGGGGAATGTTGAATAATGTAAACAATACCGTGGGTGTATTCTGGTCTTTTTGGGTTTTATTATATGTTCTATGTATTACTTAGCTAAGTCGGCTAAGTTAGGGGTGTTTTGGTCATTAAGTTGTAATTCTTAATGCTATTAATACAAGGCTTGATTGGTCAATTCGATCGTTCAAGCATTCTCCCAATTTCCTGTTTTGTTAACAATCTTCATCCTCAAGCATCCATCAGCCATTACAACAGACCATTTTCAAGTAAGTCATTCAAGCTATCCTTAACCTGCCCCTACATCCCTCCTTTCATTTACAGCCCCTTTTTTGTCCAGAAAACCTTCATCCTTAACCCTCTTTCTTTAACCTCAAAACCAGAATTGATCTTGACTTGTAGTCCTTTTTTAGGTCTGCACCATGGCCTGCCACTCAGCACTACTGCCACCTCACCAGCCACGTGGCAGCGCTACTCAACACCAACTCACATACTGCCAGGCCATTTCAATATATTTTCAACTAGGCCAAAATGCGCTTGAGCTGCCAAATCACTGTCAGATGATGTCCACTGTTGCCAACTAAGCCTGTACACTATCACACAAACTGCCAAGGTCATCGGACATTGTTGCCAACAATGACAACACATTCAATGTCAAACCTGCCCCTAACTGGCTGGGAATTTTGAATGAAGGACAGAACCTCTGGTCAATCATCCAAACACCATTTGGAGCATCACTCCAGTAGCTGAACCATTGAGGATGACCTCCTACATACCTGCCAGAAGGTGGATTGCAGCTCCACTGTACTGCACACTGCATAATGTACAGCTTGGATCCCAGGTATTCTCTCTCCTCTCCATAAATGTGGGGCCTACACCTGGAAAGATGTGTATTGGACCCTTGGTAAGATGTAGGTACAAGGCCTAAGCCCTGGGCCAAGCCCCTGTGCAAGCACAGTGAGATTACAGCCTTGCTGTATTCTCTGGGTGGTGCACGGGGCGATTCACCTATCACCCAGTGAATCGCTCAGAGTGGTTAATGTAGAAATTAGTGAATGGCTTGATTGATCAATGAGATCAGTCAAGCTCTCTATTTATAATAATAATAATAAAAGAGATTACAAAGGGTAACACTGTTCACGACACTGTTCACGTGAACAGTATCACAGCCCAAATATAACTCTAATTCTAACTAGTTAAATAGAGCTAGAATAGAACTAGGAAAGGGAAAATAACTAAAATAGAAATAACACCCCATGGGTCGATCTTATATCATGGATCGACCCATGTCACACGTAATACCCAAATACCCATATTCCAACACTCCCCCTCAAGTTGGTGCGTAGATATCAGTCATGCCCAACTTGCACACTAGAGGTTGAAAAACTTTTCCACTTAAGCCTTTGGTGAACACATCAGCCAACTGTTCCCTAGATTGCACATAAGGAACACAAACCGTCCCATTATTCAGATTCTCCTTGATAAAATGACGATCAATTTCAATATGTTTCGTCCTATCATGCTGCATTGGATTATGGGTAGTGCTTATTGCTGATTTACTGTCGCAGTAGAGTCGCATAGGCAGAGTAATAGGAATACTCAAATCTTGTAACAAAGTCTTGAGCCACAATAGTTCACAAATACCAAGAGCCATAGCTCTAAATTCAGCCTCTGCACTAGAACGGGCCACCACTGTTTGCTTCTTGCTGCGCCATGTAACACAATTTCCACCCACAAATGTACAGTAACCTGTGGTGGATTTTCGATCATGGGAACCAGCCCAATCTGAGTCAGTGTAGGCCTCAATCTGTAGATGATCATGACGAGAGAATAATACTCCTTTACCAGGAGCCGACTTCAAGTATCTCAAAATCCTGAATACTGCTTCCAGATGATTAGACCGGGGATCATGCATAAATTGATTGATAAGACACACAGCATAGGCAATATCAGGCTTAGTGTGAGATAAATAAATTAGTCGCCCAACTAGCCTCTCATATCTCCCTTTATCCACTGGTTCACCATCAGTGTCTCGGAAACGAGCATTTGCCTCAATGGGAGTATCCACAGGAGAACAGCCTAACATGCCAGTTTCAGAAAGAAGATCTAGAGTATGCTTGCGTTGAGATAAGAACAGCCCTTGAGAAGAATGGGCCACTTCAATCCCTAGAAAATAGCGAAGTATGCCTAGATCCTTAATCTCAAATTCCTTGGCCAAATAATTCTTCAACTTGGAAATTTCAGCAGGGTTATTTCCAGTTACAATTATATCATCGACATATACTAGGAGGAGAGTAATAATGCTGCCCGATGTCTTGATAAATAAAGTGTGATCTGCATTGCTTTGTTTATAACCAAATGTCAACATCGCTGTCTGAAAACGACCAAACCATGCACGTGGTGATTGTTTCAGACCATACAACGCACGCTGTAACTAAGTTTACAAACCTCGCCATGAGTCATGCGTGATGAGAACCCAGGAGGGACATCCATATATACCTCTTCCTCTAATTCACCATGGAGGAAGGCATTTTTAACATCAAGCTGCTGAGACTCCATCCTAAGTTCACAAAGACAAGAGAGAATTACTGGATTACATTTTTGTGTTAGTGAGGGGCTTGTTATGAATAAGCTCTCTCGGAGGATGTTCTTGCGAAATCTTTAGTGAAGTGGGAGAGGTTAAGGGTTCTAATCCCTCCCACTACACTTTTTGGCATTTTCTTTTCTTTTTCTTTTCTTTTTGGCCATATCTCCTTTTCTTTCTTTCCATTCTTCACTTTTCATTCCTCTTGTCTCTCTCTCACTTTTTTGCTTTTTCCTTTTGCTTTGAAGCTTTTCTCCCCTGCTTTGGACTTAGCCACTACGTCATGTGCCCCCCAAGTGTTTGCTCTTGGGTCACAATGAGTAGGGTGGCCTTTCTCTTGCCCTCTTCCCTTGCCATAGCCTCCTGTTCCCTTAGTCATTAGCCTTTGGTCTAGCCTGTACATGCTGACCTACTTAGTCTTATCCATTTTCGATCTTGATCATGTCCACGGTCTCGGTCACGCAGTAGTGCCCGCCATCCTCGGTCTTTGTTAGGTCACGTGGTCATGTTTGTCCTCGCGCCCATCACTTCCTTAGGCCCGTGTCGGCTCACGCTTGTCTTGGTCTTACTCTCGTCGGCCTCACGCCCATTGCCTTGCTTGCGCCCATTGACCTCGCGCCCATTGCATTGCTTGTGCTTGTCGACCTTGCTTCCGTCTCGGTCTCACACCCGTCGCCTTGCGCCCTTCGGCCTCATGCCCATCGTTTCCTTACGCCCGTCAACCTCGCGCCCATCTCGGTCTCACGCCCGTCGCCTTGTGCCCTAGGCCTCACGCCCGTCGTTTCCTTGTGCCCGTCGACCTAGCACCCGTCGGTACCTCACTCCCGTTCGTGGCTCACGCCAGTCGTGCCTCACGCCCGTTACGCCTCATGCCCGTCAATGCCTCACACCTATTCGCGCCTTACGCCCGTCAGCGACTCACGCTCGTTGCTTCGTGCTTATTGGCCTCACGCCCGTTGTGCCTATTGCCTGGGCTTCATGCCTATTGTTCTTGGTTGTCGCCCTTGGTCTCTGGGGCCCTTGTGTTTTTAGCCTTCTTGCTCGCGTCTACAGCCTTTCAGGTATGGCCTCGGCCCAAATTTTTTTTTTTTGTGATGGTACCTTACGGATTCACTTGTTGTCTGTGGCAGTTCTCCTTCCTCTCTCCTGGGTTGGCAGCTTGACGTTAAGGAGTACTGCCCAAGTAAGTAGCTTTCCACCTCTTTGTCCATGTCGTCAAGCGACTCTGACTCTGCCACTATTGTGATGGGGTATGCCACGGTTGGCCTTCTTCTAGGTCATTTTCTTCTATGGATACTCCCCCCCCACTGCCTTCTTCTAGAGCCATAGTAAGTGATGAGGAGGAGGGGACCTCTGGTGACTCTGGTCCCAATGGGGATCCTGGTGTCTCTAGGGCGGCGCCCCCAGTTGTTGACCCTGCTAGTAGGATGGGGCGGTTTTCTAGCATCCTAACTGCTTTGGACCCGGTATCCCTATGCCAGGAGTACCATATACCTTCCGAGGTTATCCTCCGTGCCCTCGGAGGCGATGATCGTGCTTTCTCCCACTGGGCAGATGAGATCTGTCTCTACAGGGTTTTCTTTGCTTATGGCCTTCGCTTCCCCATTCCCTGTTTTGTTGAGTTGGTCTTGGACCATTGGCACCTCACCCCTGGGCAGATATTGCCCAACTTCTGGAGAGTCCACTTGGGCTTCTATATATTCTTCGCCCAAATGGGGCGTGCTGCCACTATTCCCCTGTTCTCGTACTTCTATTCGTTGAGGAAGGGGGATGATGAGTGGTACCATTTTGTCTGCCATTCCCTCAAGGGGCCCTTTGCCAACTTTGACTTCTTTGAGGGGCTCATCAGTTCGGTGAAATATTGGAGGGATCGATTTTTCTTTGCTAGGGTCCCCCAATGCCTGTTGTGGACCACCTGGGAGGCTATTGACCTTAAGAGTGTGAAACGTTCTCTTGAGCTGAATGACTTTGAGAGCAACTCCCTCAAGCGATGTCTGGGACATAGCCCATCGACGTTCGAGAGTTGGACTCGGAGTCCTTCCTATTCCTTTAGAAGTTGAATCCTAGTAAGATCTTTATCCTCATGCCTGTACTTGGTACTTGTGCCTAGAATTTTCTTTTTGTTTTTCTGCTGCTGACTCGTCTTCTTGTTCTTGTCTGCTGTTGTTGTTCAGTGGATCTGCAATCGGACCCTGCCATTTTTTGTGCCAGTTCACGGAGGAGGGTGGCTCAGAGGGATGCTATCTAGGCCGCACTTCCTGCGGATGGCTCTTCTGCTGGGGTAGGGGATGGTAGAACTCCTTCGGTCCCTACTCCTCCTCCTACCGTGGTTGTGGCCATGGGCACCAAGAGGAAGGGGGGTCCCAACCCTCCTGGCATTGGGAGGACTTCTCCGAGGGTCAGGCTTCCACGACCGACCCCTACTGCTACTACTGCATCTGGTGCTTCTGTTCCATCCTCCTCCAAAGGCAAGGGGGTGGTTTCTTCTTTGGGTACAACTGTGGACCCACCAGCTCCATCTCCTCTGATTCTTCCCTCGGATATCTCGGAGGGTGTTTCCTTGTCCAATAGCGACATTCTATGGGAGTGGTTTGACAAGGGTTGACTACCTTCTGAGTGTCTGGCTCTACAGGAGATGAGCCATACAGAGTTGCTGCGGTCCCTCTATGGGGACATTGCTTCGCTAAGTGGTACCTTCTGATTTTTGCTACTTGGTACCTTCTGATTTTTTTCTACTTGGTACCTTCTGATTTTTGCTACTTGGTACCTAGCATATGGGAAGCATACTGACAATGATTTTGGTTACAGGTCCAGCACCGCACCACTAAGGCGGTACTTCGCCTTAAGAGATTTATCTTCCAAGAGATTTAGCATGCTTGAACTCTGCGGAGTTTGGAGAGGGATCTTCTAGAGTAAAAGGTCACTCGTGAGGAGGGCGTCGCCCAGGAGAGGAGGATGGCTGAGGAGATCAATACCTTGTCCTCCAAGAGTGTGGTTTTGGAGGCTCAGAGCTCAAGTTTGACCGCCAGGGTCCGAGCTTGGGAGGAGAAGCTCCAGACCGTGAGGCAGGGTCATGAGACTGAGTTGGTCCAGGCTGGTGAGCACGCTGTGGCGCAGTACTGGACATCTTGAGCCATCAGGGATCTATTCTACGAGTACAACAAAGAGGTGTACGATATGGGGATCCATGACATGGCGGCCTACGTCCTTGGGGAGACTCCCAACTATGACCTCTCTCGGTTTTCGGGCTATGTGCCACCGATCATAGTGGCTATCAGGGTAGTCGATGTTCCCCCTGAGGAGGGTATTGTTCCCCCTGAGGAGGCACTTCTCTGCCCGAGGAGGGTGTGGCTCACCCGTCGGAGGCTGATATGGTTTCTCCCCCAGAGGAGGATGTGACTCCCCCAGGGGAGAGTACGGTTCTTCCTTGACTCTGTACTTTTTTGTATGTATGTTGAACTTGGAACTTTGAACTTGGCTTATAATTATTGTCACTTCCTTCGCATTATCTACTTTTGATATTGTGGTTGAGTTCTCACCCCCCTTGTGTATTGTTCCTAGTCATTTGTGTATATGGCCGACAGGACTTGGTGATCGTTGGACCTTGGTAGCTTTGTGCCTCGGTGGTCATTATATCTCGGTGGCCTTATGCCTCGGTGGTCCTTGGATCTTGGTGGCTTTATGCCTTGGTGGTCATTAGACCTCGGTGGCCTTGCGCCTCGGTGGTCTTTGTACCTTGGCGGCCTTACGCCTCGGAGGTCCTTGGACCTTGGTGGCCTTACACCTCGGTGGTCATTAGACCTTGGTGGCCTTATGCCTCAGTGGTCCTTGGACCTTGGTGGCCTTACGCCTTGGTGGTCATTAGACCTTGGTGGCTTTAAGCCTTGGTGGTCATTAGACCTTGGTGGCTTTACGCCTCAGTGTTCCTTGGACCTTGGTGGCCTTATGCCTCGGTGCTCATTAGACCTTGGTGGCTTTAAGCCTTGGTGGTCATTAGACCTTGGTGGCCTTACGCCTTGGTGGTCATTAGACCTCGGTGGCCTTACGCCTCGGTGTTCCTTTGACCTTGGTGGCCTTAAGCCTTGGTGGTCATTAGACCTCGATGCTTGAAAGTGTTTGACCGATGTCCAAGAGGTAGACGGATGTAACCTAGAACAAATTATTTACTTCAAACTTCAAAAAATTTCAAATTATCCTTGAAAATAGAATACTGCTACTGTAATGTGAACTACTGCGAACTACTATGGCTGAAAGTCGATTACTGCTAATCTACTGATAATACTTCTTTAGATGCTCTAAGTTCCAAGCACGGTCTATTTTCTTGCCTCTAGGAGTTTTCAAGCGGTAGGTCCCTGGGCATAATCTGCTTGGAAATTATGTAGGGTCCTTCCCAGTTGGCCGATAGCTTCCCCTCCTTAGAACTTGGTCTCCCTTGTGGAAAAGCCTTTCTCTGACCCTGGCATTGTAGTACCTGGCCATTTGCTGCTGGTATGTCGTGTTCCTTAGCAGTGCCTTCTCGCGAACCTCATCCAGGAAGTCCAAATTTGCCCAGAGCCCGTCGTCATACATGCATTCGTTGAAGTGAAGGACTCTATGGGACATGGCAAGGACTTCTACTGGTGCCAAGGTCTCGGTACCATATGCCAATCGGAATGGGCTCTCTCTTGTGGGCGTCCTTACTATTGTTCGATATGTCCACAGGACACTTGGAAGTTCCTTGATCCGTTTTCCTTTGGCTCCCTCTAACCTCTTCTTGACTCCCTCGAGTAGTGTTCTGTTAGTCACCTCCACCTGACCATTGGCCTGTGTGTAGGCTACTGAGATAGACCGATAGTCAATGTTGTAGGATTGGCAGAAAGCCTTGAACTTTGGGTTGTTGAATTGCTTCATATTGTCCGAGACCTGGATTCTTGGTACCCCGAACCTGCAGATCACCTTATCGCTAATGAACTTCTCCATCTCATTCTCTATTATCTTCGCTAGTGGCTTAGCCTCGACCCATTGGTAAAGTAGTCGCTAGCAACTACCAAGTACTTTCTGTTCCCAAACGCTACCGTGAAGTTACCCAGGATGTCCATCCCCCATATGGTGAATGGTATGGGGTTGAGGATGGAGGTCAATTTTATGGCGGGTAGCTGGGGTACTGGGGCTAACAATTGGCATTGCTCACAAGTTTTGGCATACTGTATAGCTTCTTCCTGCATCTATGGCCAGTAGAACCCCTGGCAGAGGACTTTGTAGGCTGGCGCTCGCCCTCCCATGTGGCTTCTGCATATTCCCTCGTGGACCTCTGCCAAGGCATACTTGGCTCCTTAGGGTCCTAGGCACCTGAGTAATGGTGCAGTGACCGCCCTCTTGTATAGTACCCCGTCAATGACCATGTACTTTGCCGCTCGCATCCTTATCTTTCTTGCCTCGACCTTATCCTCTAGCAGTACGTCGCTCTGTAGGTAGTTGATTATAGGGTCCATCCAGCTTGGCCCTTCCTCAATTTCATTGACCTGCTTCTCCTGGTACATTGGCTCATGCAGTATTTCGATGTACACGGCACTGGCCAAATTCCAAAGGTCATTGTTTGCTAGCGTGGATAGGACGTTGGCTGTGGCATTCTCAACCCCCGGTACTCGAACCATCTCAAATTTTGTGAACTCCCCGATCATCTCTCAAGCACTCGCTAAGTATGCTGCCATGCGCTCATCGTTTGCCTCGTACTCCCCATTCACCTGATTTACTATGAGCTGGGAGTCACTCTAGGCGGCTAGGTGAGTGACTTGAATGGCCTTGGCCACCCGGAGTCCAGCTAGTAGTGCCTCGTACTCTGCTTCATTGTTGGATGCTTGGAAAGTGAATCGGAGGGCATATTGGATTCGAAAACCCTCAGGGCTGGTAAGTATGAAGCCAGCCCCACTTCTTGCCACACTACTCGAACCGTCCACGAACATCTCCTATGATCCCCGATCATACACCTCTGGTTCCTCTGCTTCTGGCTCAGCCTCTGACAGGGTGCACTCTGCGACAAAGTCCGCCAGGGCCTAACCTTTGATGGTTGTCCGAGGTTAGAATTTGATGTCATGCTTACTTAACTCTACCGCCCAAGTGATCAATCATTCAGAGACGTTTGGCTTGTGTAGTACATTCTTTAGTGATAGGTTTATGAATACTATGACCGTATGGACTTGGAAGTATGGCCTTAGCTTCCTTGCCACGATCACGAGTGCATAGGTTACCTTCTCGATCTTGGAGTACCTTATCTCTACGTCCATCAGGACATGACTGATGTAGTAGATGGGTCTCTATACTTTACCTTCTTCCTTCAGCAGTACCGTGCTCATCGCAACGAGGGTGGCGGCCAAGTAGAGTTGCAACTCTTCATTAGGCTCTGGTCGCCTAAGCAGTGGTGGACTCTCTAGGTATTTCTTCAGCTCTTCGAATGCTCTTTGGCACTCCTCTGTCCATGTAAAGTCTTTAGGACTTTGGAGGTTCTTCATTGTCTTGAAGAATGGTAGGCACTTGTCTCCCGCCCGTGACACGAACCTTGATAGGGCCGCGACCCTTCCATTTAGTCTCTGTACTTCTCTGACCGTCCGGGGTGATGCCATCTCCTGGATGGCTTTGATCTTTGATAGGTTGGCCTCTATTCTGTGTACCGAGACCATAAAGCCCAGGAATTTTCCTGATGTCATGCCAAAGGCGCACTTTATGGGGTTTAACGTCATCTGGTTCTTTCTCAGTACTCCGAATGCTTCTTCCAGGTCGGTCAGGTATTGTTGGGCTTGGATGCTTTTCACGAGCATGTCGTCCACATATACCTCCATGTTGTGCCCGATCTATTCCTCGAAGATCTAGTTGACCATCCTCTGGTAGGTGGCTCCTATGTTCTTTAGCCCGAACGACATGATGCGATATCAGTAGTTCTCTTTGTCTGTCCGGAATGCGGTATTGGACTCGTCATCCTCATTCATGAGGATCTGGTTGTACCTAGAGTAGGCATCCATGAAGCTCAACATCTCATGGCCGATGGTAGTGTCGATCAACAGGTCGATCCTTGGTAGCGGGTATTCATCCTTCAGGCATGCCTTGTTCTGATCTATGTAGTCGGCGCACATCCTCCACTTCCCATTTGGTTTTGGTACCATGACCGAGTTCGCGAGCCAGATTGGGAACTTCTCTTCTCTGATGAACCTCAACTGGCTTAACTTCTCGACCTCTTCTTTGATGGCTGCCTATCGATCAAGGGTAAAATTTTGTTGCTTTTGTTGGACAGGCTTCCTGGTTGGGTCTATGTGTAGCCTGTGCTTGGCTATGCACCTAAATATGCCTAGTATGTTGAAGGTCGACCATGCAAAGACATCCATGTTCTCCTGGAGGAGACGCCTAAGCTTGTCCTTCTGTTCCTTGCTCAACAGCGACCCAACCTGCACTACCTTGGAGGGATCGTCCTTGCTAAGGGGACACGGGACAAGGTCCTCCATTGGCCTTCCTCTTCTCTCTGTCAGTTCATCTCTCTGGTCACTGACAAGGTTGTCCATACATAGCGCCATTCCGCGGGTATTGTCGTTATTCTTCTTGATGAACATCGTATAGCACTCCCTGGCCTTCTTTTGGTCTCCTCGGACCTCACCCACCCCATTCTCTGTTGGGAACTTCATCTTTAGGTGGATGGGTGATACAACTCCTCTAAGGGCCATTAGGGATGGTCGCCCCAAGAAGCCGTTGAAGGATACCACGGATTTTATAACCATGAAGTTCACCATAATTGTGATATACCGAGGGTGCTCTCCAAAGGTGATGGGCAACTCTATTGTTCCTCTGATGGAGGCAGTAGCGCCTGAGAACCCATGGAGATAGGTGAGCTCCGATTTGAGTTGGTCGTCGCCGAACCCGAACTGCATGTAAGCTTCTAGCGAGAGCACGTCCATGGACGCCCCAGTATCCACTAACATCTAATGCATGGATCGGTTGGCTACCTCTACCTGTACTACAAGGGCATCTTCATGTGGAAAGCTCAGTCCTTCCGAGTCTACGTCCAAGAAGGAGATTACTGTCTCGGTCTTGGCTACCTTGTTTGGCTTCTCTACTACTCCCACGAACCTGGCATAGGCTTTGGCCTTCCTGGTAGACTCCTGCCCAGGTCCTCCCAGTATGGTGAGGATGAAGGCTCCCTTGGTGCCGCTTGGTTCTGCTCCATCTTTCCTCTCTTCCAGGCGATCTCTCTTCCTATCTCGGTCTGTTCTTCTTTCTTCACACCGTGACTCTTCTCTTTCTAGGTCACGGCCTCTGCCTCCTTGGCCCGAACGACCATCACGTCCTCCCTTCACATATTTGTTCAAGCTCCCCACCTTTACAAGTTGCTCTATCTCCCTCTTCAATTGGATGCAATCTTCTATGTTATGACCAATATCCTTGTGGAAGAGATAGTACTTGTTGGGGTTGCACTTCTCAGGTCCTGCTAGCATGGGTTGTGGCCAATGGAATAGGTTGTGGTCTTGGATCTAAATGAGGATCTGAGACCTGATGGTATTCAAGGGTGTGAACTCGGGGCTGCTTGCTCGGTCACTCCTCTCTGGGTGACAGTCCGTCCTTCCTGATGGGCCGTCACCCTTCTCCTATCGACACTCAATCTTTTGCTTTGTTTGCGGTCATAAGGCGCCGACCTCTTGTTGTCCTGTGGCTTGGCCTCAATCACTTTCTTTCAAGCTTGCAGTACCTCGACCATATTGGCAAACTCGTTGCATCGGTCCAGAAGTTCCTTTATTGTCCTGGTCTCGTGTCGTGCCAGGTCCTTAATCAAGTCCAGGTCTCTAATGCCCCCAGCCAAGGCTGCATGTTGGGTCTGGTCGTCTAGGTCTCGGACCTCCAAGGACTACTTAGTGAACCTGGTGACGTACTCCCTGAGGGACTCCCCAGGGTTTTGTACCACATTCGATAAATTGATCGTGGTCTTCTTTTGCTTGACGCTGCTCTAAAAGTGGGTGACAAATTGCTCATAGAGTTTCGTGAACGAACCTATCGATCTAGGCCAGAGCCTGGAAAACTATGGAGTGACTGCACCCTTGAGGGATGCAGGGAATGCTTGGCAGGAGACCACGTCCGATCCTCTGTAGAGGGTCATCATCCCATTGAAGTAGTTGATATGGTCATTAGGGTCCGTGGTACCACTGTAGAGTTCAAAGGTGGGTAGCCTGAATCGGGAGGGGAGTGTGGCTGCCATGATCTCCGCTGAAAATGGATGTTGTCCTAGTACCGAGTGTGTTTCACCCTTCGCCTGCTTTTTAGCCCTTCCAGCTTCTCGTCCAAATCTCAGAGTCTTTTGTCTAACTCCTCTTCTCGTGACTGTCTGCCATGCCTGGCAGGACGTTCATTGCGACCTCGCTCTCGGCCTCTCCTTGAAGTTCCCTCCCATCATGAGTTTTGACATGATGGTGAGTAGTCATGACGCGATGAACCTTGGTGCGAACGCGAGGGACTTTCTTCTTAGTAGGTCTGGCTTCGCCTTAGTGTGTGATGTCCTCCTAGTCTCCCTTGGAATACTGACCTCCTAATCGAACCATCTAGACTAGGTGCCACCGACCTATGTGTTGGTGACACCCCACATCCCGAACGTATTGGCAGGTCCGCCATTCTCCTGGGATGATGCGAAGGATCTCCCTGCTGGTGAGTGGGACTTGCACGCCTTGCGAGTCTCTTTGATCTTTCACCCCTAGGAGGTGACCTCCTAAGGTTTGGCTCTTGTCAAGAGATGGGCTCTATCTTTGGTGGTGGCAACGGCCTACGACGGTGGGACATCACCCGCTGCCTCAAGTAGTCTCAAAAGAGTCGTTGGTCGTTGAGGATTTGTCGTTGCAAGTCATTGACCTGATCCACAGTCGCTGGTGCATTAGGGTCTCCATGACTACTTCGTTGTTGAGGTCGACTACCTCAACATGGTTGTTCTCTAGGATCTCCCTCTCCTAAGAGTCATGGTCATTGGCTCTGCGACGAGAGCTCTCTGGTGGAGGTGACTCATTTCTTTCCCTCGTAGCGTTGGTGGAGGGAGCGGTCTTCTTACCCCGTGGTGCCATTGAGTAGTTGAGGAATCGAGCTAGTAGATACAGTTGGCTAGCATTGTTCCCACAGACGGCGCCAATCTGTTGCGTCAAGAAATCGCCTGGTGGTCCCTTAGAGTGCTGTAACCTATAAAAAGACCTGGGTGACAAAGGAGAATCGGTGTGGTTCCAGCCTAGGACTTTCTGATGCCTAAGTTAGATCTCTCTGAGCAAACAGATGAATAGTTAGAATTCAAGATGAGTTAATGGGGTAGAGTACCTTGGAATTTATAGTGGAGTGTGGTGGTGTGGAGAGTCCCAGTTGATAACAAGTGGTCCTCGTAGTAGATAGACGTTCCTAGTTGGTGGGACTCATCTCTTGATTGGTTGCTCTCCCATGGGAGGTAGAGTCCCAATAGGGAGGATGTTCCCGGTAGATAGACATTCATGCGCCCTTGTATGTTGGATAAGGTCCTTGGTGCATGGTTCGTTTGGAATTGTGCCTCTGGTAGGTGGTACCCTCAACTGATGATGTAATGCATATCTTGTCGATGATGGTGGTAGCTTGCGTGTAGTACTTGGTCTTGGTCCTTGGACTTCCTTGTTGGTTCTTTGCCTTCCAGGCTAATCAAGTGAGACGTAAGGTGGCCGGGCTCGGGATGGTCTTCCCACTTGGGCCAGGACACGTGGCGGTTCACGATTGACTGATGTAATTTTGGGTTTATCAAACCCCAAGTCTATCTAAAAGAGTCACAATAGTAGCTAGAGATATGGGTTCTACCTGCAAATCATCGGTTACCATGAACTTGGTCATTTCACCAACAAACATTTCTCCATCTCCTTTAGGACTTGCAGGCAGCCACATCTTCTATTTCCATGCATATTTCCTTGTCCATCATTCATTTTCCCACAATGGCATATGACATTCTTGAAAGTACTATACAAATTGATACCACACGGCGGACCCATATCGTACAGAGACTGTATCATCAATCCACTGTTGTCTGCAATTCCAATCAGCACAAATATAGTACTTGGTGGGCATTGTACCATCAATGTTCAGTTTCAGTTTACTTCACTCATTTTTATAAGGATTCCTTGGATACGTGAGTCTGCAAAAGCTTCTCATCAAGATTCTCCAACTCTATGTATAGAGTGGTCAAGGACCCAATGATTGTTGGCTGTAGTTGTTTGCTGATGAGTCTCACAATGGTTCCCATGGGAATAGTCAAGAAGTTGAAAAGAATGTCCGCAAAATCACTCTCAGCTTCAGCCATTACTACTTTTTTGTTCTCCTTGTCGATCAGAACCTTTAGGCTGATGGTCTATAACCCTTGGGAAACCATTGTTGATTGATTCAAGGAAAACCCTTTAAAGATTCGGTTCCTACTTCCTTTCCCGCCTCTTGGTAATGACCCACTCGCCAGAATTCCATTAATATTCATAGCTTTGCTGTCATAGACGTTTGTAGCAGCCCACCGTCCTAGAGTCTCCTTCTTGAGGAGTGGTGCGTTAAATCTGAATAGCAGATGTGGCTACACCCTTAAAGATCTATATCTAACAAAATCGCCCTCAAAAGGCAACCTCACATCGTAGTAACTTACTCTGTTAGTCTTCCAAACTTACTTCCTTAGTCAAGGAAAATTTGGATTCCCACCTTAAAATAGGAAAGACTCCTTTTGGAGCATGAGAGAGAGAAAAAGGGGGGGGAGGGGAAAAGTTTCAGAAGTATAAAAAGGAATGTGGAACAGAATAGAAATAAAGGGAAAGTAGGAGAGAGCGAGAGTATAGAAAGACTGAGAGATAAGGAAGGGAAAGTGAGAGAAGAGAGGAACAAGGAAATTAATTTTTTAATTAGTAATTGAATATTAAAAATAAAAAAATAGAAAGGTTACCATCATTTTGGGAAAAATAAAAAGATGGTCAAAAATATAATGGAAAAGGTAAGTTATTTAAATAAAAAGAAGGGTAAAATAGTCAAGTGAAAAAATAGCCACGAAGCATGAGTTCATGCGCTTATATAATAATATGATAGTATGATATATATCATATCATACTATTATATAAGTGCAGGAATGCATACTTCGTGGCTACTTTTTTATTTGACTAGTTTACCCTTCTTGTTTATTTAAATACCCTTTCTTTCTTTTCTATTTTTTTAGTGATTCATGGTATTCTTACTCTTAACTTTTTATAAAATAAATAATAAATAAAAATTTTCCTTCCAATTTAAGGAAACTCTACACTTTTTCTCCTCATTTCACGTCTCACTCCTAAAGATCCCTCTTCTCTTCCCATTTAATGGATGACGTGTCGCTTTGTTCTCTCTCTACTCCACTTTCCTTTTGCTTTAGAAAATCTTTCCCACCCCTATCTCTCACAAAAAAATTATTTCTAAATTAATTCCTTATTCCTCTTGGTCTGTTCTTTCTCTCTCTACCCCACTTTCCTTTTTCTTCAGAAAATCTTTCCCTCCCGTCTCTCACGATCCTCCCCTCCCAATAGGAAACCTCCTTCGATTCTTTCCTATATACCCTCCCCCTCTCTCCTTCTAAACAAATTCCTCACTGTCTCTAATACGTCTCTCTCTTCCTTATCATTTGGAAACCTACTCATATCTATCCAATAGGAAACATTCCTTCTAAATAGATTCCCTCTCTCTAATGCATCTCTCCCCTCTTTCCCTCCAATATCTCATCATCTACGATTTGGTTGCAAAACTATCACTTGTCTATTTTATCCTCAATTTTTAATGAAATTTCTTACCATTCTCTTTCCTTCCTTATAATTCTTTATATTATTTTTATATTTTTCAGTATCCTTTCCCAATAAAATCCTTTTTTTATTATATAATTTTTTATTAAAATCCTTTCTCATCTGTCTCTCAATTTCGAGGAAAGATCTTCTTCTGTTTGAAGAGATGCCCGAGTGAACCAAGGCAATGCCTCCATCACCATGTTGGACAAGTGTGTGTCCATCAAACCCGGTTCGGTCCGGTTCAACCCAATTCACCTTTGTATTGAACATTTATACATTTTAGTTTAATATTGTCACATGCGATATAAACTTTTTGAGTAAGTTTTACTGAAAATGGTAGTCACGACTAGGGTTTGGGTTGGGCACCCTTATCATATGGTCGTCGCATTGGGTATGCCTAGACATGTGATGTCAGGGTACGAATGCGAGTGCTCACATGTTTGATGTGTGCATTGACAAAGAATCTACTTTGTCGATTCCCTCATGTATTATTGCCAGATGTAGGAAGGGATAGACATATGTCACCGACACCCTATGCCTGAGGGAACCCTGTCGCTGCAAAGTGTGACCGCATTCTTTGGTTCATCAATAATAGAGACTCAAGAGAGTCAAACCCGGTGTTCTGGGAATGCGTGAACACTTTGTGAGTGAAGGAGTTATCCAACATGGTTACCACTGCCCGATTGGGGAACACCCAGATTGAGACTGTCTGTGTATGGTCGGATTGAAATCTGGATCCAGTGCCGTTTTGGAAATAGTTTTGCAAAAATCTATTTTACATAAAATGATAGATTATTTATGATTATTTTGAACAAAGTGTTTTATCAAGTTTTGTGGGATCCGATCAGATGCACAGACACTCATATATGGACATGTACTATGGATTGGGGTTTGGCAGTACATGTGTACATTCCATAATGATGGTGTTGATTAGTGGCGGGGTTGTATATGATAAATTGTTATCATATAGGGAGTTATTTGGAATTTACTATTTTAATTGGTTCTTTATTTAATTAATGGATATGGTGTTAAATATAATTATCCATAGATATCAAATAAAGTAATTAATTAATACTTTCCGTATTAGATTCTGCTTCTTCACCAAGCAAAGGACTCGGAGATAAACAGATAAAGCTTATCTGAGATAAATAGATAAAGCCAATCAGGAGATAAACAGATAGAGAAAATTAGGAGAGAGAGTGTCAGACTCTCATAGGGATTCTTCCCATCTTGGTTTTGGAAACCCATTTATAAATAGAACCCAAAACGCATGAGGGAGGCAGGCTTCCACGAATTTCACAGCCACCCCCTCCCACGATTTTGGCTCTCCCTCTCTCTCCCTCTTATGATTTCTTCTTCTTACTCTCTTGTTTTGAGAGCTAGGGTTTTAGAAACCTAGATCTGGTTGGAGATATATTCAGATTGGCTTGGAGGACCTTGGTAGCGCCATTGGAGGTTCAGATCTGTTTGCTTGGAGTGCTTCTTGGAGGAAGAACCACTGTCTATTGGAGGAGCAACACTTGAGGCTCACCAGGTTAGCAATTCTTGATTAATTCCTTCTGTTTTAATTGTTTAATATTTATGGGATGCGAAAGAAACTCGAATCGATTTATTTCCGCTGTGCATTCGAGTATGGGATGGATCCCTCTTGCCATGTGATGACTAGAGATGTATTTTTTCTCTGTCTCTAATGTGTTCTAAAATTGCATGGGACACATGAGGGAAGGAGAAACACTGACAGGGATGCACCAAGGTTCCCATGGGCAACCATGGGAAACCTAAAAATTAAAATGGGGCACCCATGGGACACCATGGGATAACCCAGGGTATGCAAAATCCTAATTTTCAGTTAATTGATTTCCCTAGGGAACCATGGTTTGATCCCTGCATCGTAGTATTGCCTATAGTGTGGTATCAGAGCCAACTTTCCCACCCATGAATATTAAATAATTAATGGTTAATATAATTATCATGAGTGGGATGCAAGTTTGCACATGGATGATTATTTTATGGTTGTTGTAACAACCTTCCCATGTGCACATGGGTAGTTACAAGGTTGTTAGTGTAACAACCTACCAATGTGATGATGGATTTGATTTTAATTATTTTATGCCAATTATTGAAGCATGTATCCAATTAGGGATGATAATTAATTTTTATTTAAAAATTTTTAATCATGTTTATATGTGGGGGGGGGGGTGTGCATGCCCTCCCCCTTTACCTTGCCCGTGTGCGCATGCTCTAATGGACTGCTGCCTATGGGCAGCAGGCTTGCAAGCTGCAGTCCGTGGGCTGTAGCCTGCGGGCAGCAGGCCGCACCATGGGCTACTAACCGTGGGCCTTGGGCCTAAGGGCTGCGTAGGGAGTGCCTGTAGCCTGCGCATGTGGGCTGCATGCACCCCTCCAGTTTCTAATAATAATAATAAAAAAAAAAAGGTATATTTTCAAAACAGAATTTTAAATGTTTGTTTTGTTTTTGGAGGAAGAAGATGGGTGAAGGGATCCCTCCCTCCACCCACTTGAAATTAAAATGCAATTTTAATTTTATGGGCTTGGATAAATGTTATCACATATGATGTGGTGGTTCAATAATTGAAGAAATCCATGTTATTTTTGGTTTACTTGCTTTGATGATGCCCATGCATGAGATTATGTTATAATGTGATTATGGGAATGACATTCTAATAAAATGGATGGATTTTATGTATGTGATACATGGGGTTATGGGTGGATGTGATGTTTCTCTCTCTTTCTTTCTCTCCCCCCTTTCTTTTTTATAAACAAATGTATTCCATCCCATGGGCAGCCCAAAATGGTGGGTTGGTTTCTCCATGCGGGGTTTCTTTAATATTATGGAAAGAAAAGTGTATAGAATTTTTCCTAGGTTTCCATTGTAATTTTAGAGGAGCTAGGACTCCCAGGGCATGTTGATGGTGATGGTGCTCAAAGCTTATGGAGATGCAAATCACTTACTTTGAAGACGTGATCGGGCGGAGGAGATGATCAAGGCGTGGCATCCATGGCATGATTGATGCACCCAAGTTATTAGTTTTATATTTATTGGGAGGGTTTTTTAATTGCTTCTGATAAAAATGCCGCCATCCCATAATCACTTTTAATTAATGTTGATTAATTATGTTGTTTAAATCTATCCATGATATGTGAGAGTTGATTAATCCCTCTTTGATTATAATACATGTATGATAATGGACTAGTCTTAATCGGTAGACATGTCCATGGCCTCCTATTGAAGATAAATGTAGAAAGTGTGTGACATGACCCCGCATAAGCCGATAGGACATTGCCAGGACCTCTGTCACACATTTATCTATATTTACCTCTATCAAGATACGTTAGGGTATGGATAGTGAGAGGGCACTGTGACAGTGGGTCATCTTTCATGATTCCATGATTCTAACTAATGCAATAGAGAAGTACATGACTTGGGTGTATGTCAGCCGACAGGATCTGGACATGACACCCAGGTGGCCGAAAATATTAGAAGCCCATGAGGCGGACAGCTTAGTCCACACTACCATGGTGTGCATAGTGACTCCCGACAGGGTAAGTTATGCATGCAAGGGTTGTAGGTATCCAATTCATCTTTTGGGTCATGAGGGAGACCCAAATCATGAAAGACCATTGATATGTGTATGCTCAATTTTAATTTCAATGGTTGTTAATTAGAATGTGATTTTTACTTGTATATGTGTTGATTACTTTACAATGGTTGCCGTTAATTTCAACCTGTTAACACTTATTAGCGAATTCAAACTTAATGGTACGAACTATGTTGATTGGTACCGAAGCATTAAGTTGTTCCTAACTACTGAAGGATTGTACACAGTTTTAGATGAACAAGTTCCTCCTCAACCTGACCCAAATGATTTTGAGGCAAATGACGAGATGCAGGATTTCCTCATGAGGGATTCCAAGGCATCACTTTATATCCTAGGATCGTTGAAAAAATCAGTTCTGGACTCGGTCAAGGATATATGCACTGCTGGGGGTAAGATGGATAAACTTGCTGAATTGTTCAACGGGCAGTTGACACACGCCCATTCTGATGTGGTGAGTCAAATCCACAACACCAAGATGTCTCAAGGGACTCCAGTGATGGATCATGTAATGAAAATGATCAATCTGTTTGAAAAACTAAAATCCATGAGGACTGATTTTATCCTACGATACAAGATCGATGTGATCTTAGAGTCACTCACCCCTACCTATGCAACCTTCAAGATGTCCTATAAGATGTCTGACAATGAGATGGAGCTCACCGAGCTTGCTAATGCATTGGTAGAGGCAGAAGCATCCTTGAAAAAGGACAAGGCTGAGGTCAATGCAACTGATGTGAAGCCTTCTTCAAATGGGAAGAAGAAGAAAAAGGGAAGTAAGGGTAAGACCCTGAAAACCAAGGGTGGGAAGTATGGCAATAAAGGCAAAGGCAAGTGCTTCTATCGCAAGAGGGAGGGTCACTGGAAAAGAAACTATCGTGCTTACCTAGCAACTTTGAAAGACAAGAAGCCGGATGAAACAGAGGCTACTAAAGAAGGTACATATGATGTTCACGTTCTTTATGAGTCTAATTTGTCTTTTGAATCGACCAATTCTTAATTGGTGGATAGTGGTTCTACTGTTCACATTTGTAATGATTTGCAGGGGTTCAAGGAGACAATGAACCTAGAAAGAAATGAGGTGCTTCTTCGGATGGGCACTGGAGCTAAGACCATGGCAATGGCTGTGGGGACTTTTATTTTGAATTTTAGTTTTGCTTGTTTAGTTTTAAAGGATTGCTATTATGTACCCTCTTTTAAGAGGAAGATTATTTCGGTTTCAAAACTTGTTTTGGACGGGTATAGTTTTTTCTTTAATACTAAATTGATTATTAGTTTTAAGAATTCCTTTGTGGCATCTGGATATATGCAAAGTGGTTTGTACTTTCTAAACTGCCCTATTAGAACGAATATTGTTTCAAATGTTGATTTGAAACGGAAAGCAGTTCCAGTGAACTCAACATACCCGTGGCATCTAAGATTAGGTCACATTAACTTGGACCGAATCAGTAGATTATTGAGGGTTGGGCCCTTAGAGAGTCTGAGGGTGGAACCATTCCCCACATGTGAGTCATGCCTTCAGGGCAAAATGACCAAGAAACCCATTAGCAATAAAGGTACTAGAGCCACAAATCTGTTAGAGTTGATACACACTGACATGTGTGGACCTATAAGCATACAAGCAAGGTATGGGTATGAGTACTTTATCACATTCACCAATGATTACTCTAGATATGGATACATATACTTGATGCGTAGGAAATCGGAGGCCTTTGATAAATTCAAAGAATTTCAAGCTGAGGTCGAAAGATAGCTCGATAAACGCATTAAGTCCTTACAATCAGATCGTGGAGGGGAGTATCTATCAGATGAATTTAAAGAATATCTCATATTACAAGGGATAGTTAGTCAACTAACTAATCCAGGCACACCAAAACAAAATGGTGTATCCGAACGACGTAATCAAACTCTATTGGATATGGTCCGGACGATGCTCACTTATAGTGAGCTGCCTCTCTCTCTTTCTGGGGGTACGCTTTAGAGACGACAATTTATATCTTGAATAGGTTTCCATCTAAGTCTGTAGCCAAGACACCCTTTGAGTTGTGGAAAGGGCGAAAGCCCAGTATTCAACACCTTAGGGTATAGGGTTGCATAGCACATGTATAAAAGCAACAGACAGACAAGTTAGAATCCAGGACTTGGAGATCCTATTTCTTAGGCTACCCCAAAGGCACGATAGGCTATTATTTCTATGACCCGGTTGACCAAAAGGTCATTGTAAGTAAATACATCACATTTCTGGAGGAAGAAATGATGACCCAGAGGTCCAAACCAATAGTCATTAAGAAGCTATCAGATAGCTCAGAAACGTCACTTCCAGAAGTGAGACCAATTGACATACCCGTTGAAATACCAACACCTGAAGAACCTCGACGCAGTGGGAGGACTATAAGACCACCCACCAGGCTTACTCTTCTAACCGAAGAGGAAACAGTGGAAGAGTTCCACATGGTATCGGTTGAATCGGATGATGATCTGATGACATACTCTGAGGCTCTAAAGGATGTTGATGCCACTAGGTGGCTGGAGGCAATGCGCTCTGAAATTGATTCGATGCATTCCAACAAGGTCTGGACTCTAGTCGATCCACTACTTGGCGTCAAGCCAATAGGGTGTAAATGGATCTTCAAGAGGAAGAAGGGCACAGATGGAAAGGTCGAAAGATTCAAAGCGAGACTGGTGGCAAAGAGCTATACCCAGAAAGAGGGTATAGACTATGAGGAAACTTTTTCACCAGTGGCGATGATGAAATCCATTAGGATTTTATTGGCCATCGCTGCACACTTTGATTATGAGATCTGGCAGATGGATGTGCAAACTGCATTTCTAAATGGGTTCCTTCAAGAGGAAATCTACATGGAATAGCCAGAGGGGTTCTCTTCCTTGGAGGAAGAAAGACAGGTGTGCAAGTTACAGAGGTCCATCTATGGACTGAAGCAGGTTTCCAGGAGCTGGAACATCAAGTTTGATCAATCAATCAAATCGTTTGGTTTTGATCAAAACATGGATGAACCATGCGTTTACAAGAAGATCAGTGGGAGTGCAGTATGTTTTCTTATTTTATACATAGATGACATATTGCTGATTAGTAACGATGTTGTTTTTCTTTCATCAGTAAAACAGTGGTTATCCACAACATTTTCGATGAAAGATCTTGGTGAAGCTAGCTATATCCTTAGGATTAAACTCGTGAGAGATCGCCAGAGAAGGATGCTAGGCTTGTCACAAGCTACCTATATAGACAAAGTCCTGGCCAGATTTAGCATGGAGAACTCCAAGAGGGGAAGTGTTTCCTTTCGACATGGAGTCAGTCTTTCCAGATCTCAATGTCCTCAGCCTCAGACGGACATTGAAGAGATGAAGAGGATTCCCTATGCTTCAGTAGTAGGTTATGTACGCTATGTTGTGTACGAGGCCGAACATTTGCTATGCAGTAGGTATGGTAAGCCGTTATCAATCTAACCCTGGACGCGAGCATTGGAGTGCTGTTAAGAATATCCTTAAGTACCTGAGAAGGACTAAGGAATATTTCTTAGTTTTTGGATCTGATCAGTTGTCAGTATTGGGATACACAGATTCGGATTTCCAAACTGACAAGGATGACAAAAAATCCACATCTGGGATGATGTATCTAATGGGGGGAGGTGCCATTGTGTGGTGGAGTGCAAAACAAAAGTCTACAGCCGATTCCACTACTGAAGCGGAATACCTTGCAGCTTGTGATGCAGCAAAGAAAGGTGTTTGGCTGAGGAAATTCCTATCAGATTTGGAGGTAGTCCCTGACCTTGTCAAGGCCCCATTCTCCAGTTATGTGACAGTAGAGGGGCCATTGCACAAGTTGAGGAGCCTAGGGCTCATCAGAGGAACAAGCACATGCAGCAAAAGTATCACCTCATCAGAGAGATTATCCAGCAGGGCGACGTGAGTATCTCCAAAGTGGACACAACTGAAAATGTGTCTGATGCCATGACAAAGGGTTTGTCTCCAGGAGTGTTTGAGAAACACATGGAGGGCATGGGTTTAAAATGTATGGGGAATTGGCTTTGAAGTACAAGTGGGAGATTGTTGGACCAGTGTGTGTCCATCAAACCCGGTTCAATCCGGTTCAACCCGGTTCACCTTTGTATTGAACATTTATACATTTTAGTTTAATATTGTCACATGCGATATAAACTTATTGAGCATTATGTGTCCGTAAGTTTTACTTGAAATGGTAGTCACGACTAGGGTTTGGGCTGGGACCCTTATCATATGGTCGTCGCATTGGGTATGCCTAGACATGTGATGTCAGGGTACGAATGCGAGTGCTCACATGTTTGATATGTGTATTGGTGAAGATTCTACTTTGTTGATTCCCTCATGTATTACTGCCAGAGGGAACCCTGTCGTTGCAAAATCATGATAGACATGTGTCACCGATACCCTATGCCTGAGGGAACCCTATCGCTGCAAAGTGTGACCGCATTCTTTGGTTCATCAATGACTGAGACTCAAGCGAGTCAAAGCCGGTGTTCTGGGAATGTATGAACACTTTGTGAGTGAAGGAGTTATCCAACATGGTCACCACTGCCCGATTGGGGAACACCAAGATTGAGACTGTCTATGTATGGTCGGATCGAAATCTGGATCCAGTGCCGTTTTGGAAATGGTTTTGCAAAAATCTATTTTACATAAAATGATAGATTATTTATGATTATTTTGAACAAAGTGTTTTGTCGAGTTTTGCGGGATCCGATCAGATGCACAGACACTCGTATATGGACATGTACTATGGATTGGGGTTTGGCAATACATTTGTACATGCCCTAGATTCTATAATGATGGTGTTGATTAGTGGCGAGGTTGTATATGATAAATTGTTATCATATAGGGAGTTATTTGGAATTTGCTATTTTAATTGGTTCTTTATTTAATTAATGGATATGGTGCTAATTGTAATTATCTATATATATTAAATAAAGTAACTAATTAATACTTTCCGTATTAGATTCTGCTTCTTTACCAAGCGAAGGACTCTGAGATAAACAGATAAAGCGTATTTGAGATAAATAGATAAAGCCAATTAGGAGATAAACAGATAGAGCAAATTAGGAGAGAGAGTGTCAAACTCTCACAGGGATTCTTCCCATCTTGGTTTTAGAAACCCATCTATAAATAGAACCCAAAACGCAGGAGGGAGGCAGGCTTCCACGAATTTCACAGCCACCCCCTCCCAGGGTTTTGGCTCTCCTGCTCTCTCTTATGATTTCTTCTTCTTGCTCTCTTGTTTTGAGAGCTAGGGTTTTAGAAACCCAGATCTGGTTGGAGATATATTCGGATTGGCTTGGAGGACCTTGGTAGCACCATTGGAGGTTCAGATCTGTTTACTTGGAGTGCTTCTTGGAGGAAGAGCCACTGTCTATTGGAGGAGCAACACTTGAGGCTCACCAGGTTAGCAATTCTTGATTAATTCCTTTTGTTTTAATTGTTTAATATTTATGGGATGCGAAAGAAACTCGAATCGATTTATTTCCGCTGCTCATTCAAGTATGGGATGGATCCCTCTTGCCATGTGATGACTAGAGATGTATTTTTTCTTTGGCCCTAATGTGTTCTAAAATTGCATGGGACACATGAGGGAAGGAGGAACACTGACAGGGATGCACCAGGGTTCCCATGGGCAACCATGGAAAACCCTAAAATTAAAATAGGACACCCATGGGACACCATGGGATAACCCAAGGTGTGCAAAACCCTAATTTTCAATTAATTGGTTTCCCTAGGGAACCATAGTTTGATCCCTGGACCGTCGTATTGCCTACACATCACTGCTGCTCTTCAGGGATGAAGAGGTGGGCAAAACAAACCACGTTCTCTTTCAATGTTTATCTCTCATGTGACCTCCACATCCCTCTCTCTCTGTCTCACATACACAGAGATTCTTCCCCATTTGCTTAGAGTTAAAATGCTAACTGAAGAAGTTTTCAATTAATGGCTGTAGTGCCCAAGAAATTTTGAAGTATCATCTCTTCTGTGCTTGAATCCCCTCTTTTGTGATATGAAACCCTCACGCATTACGACTTGCGAGAGGACTGCAGTATTTCCCATTGTAAGGTTAGGGTTTTTATGTTTCTTGTTGATATTTTTTACATTCTATTGATAGTTGTTGTAGTTGTGTTTTTGTTCTTTATGTAATTTTTGTTAACACAATTGAAAACCTACAAACCAATAAATGAAAGAATCAATTTTTTCGATCTCTATTCTCTACTGAAAAGCAGAGAAGCCGCTTGAGATTTTCTTCTTCTTGCATTTCTTTCACGTCTTTTCTCTTTCCTTCTGAGTAAAACCAAAGTAAAAAAATATTTATTATCTCTCGCACTATGTAAAAGCCTCCCTTGGTCCCACTCATTACTGTGATCGGTTGCGAGGTCATGAACGATAGAGCGAGAACGTTGCGGAGCCTTCCATCACATATGGATAGGCTGCTCTAGCCAAGAAAGAGAGAGCTACTTTATTATAAGACCAAATTCTCATAGATTCTGGTGAATCCAGCATTGTTCTTCTCAGTATTTGCGTTACTCCCTTTAATCTATGAGAAGGTGTTTAATTGTTTTAGGTGAGTTGAACACATTCTATTATTATCTGTTAATTTTGTTTAATTATTTTATTATTATCTTGTAACATTTTCTCACATGCTACCAAGATGCTCTTGAAATATGTATTTTCACTATTGTTTGGTTGGTCTATGGAGGATCATTCCCTAGTGAAAACCAATCAAATTATCAAATGTTGGATTCCCCTGCATTTGTACCTTATGTATTGATATGATGGAGGTAGTTGTCCGCATTTTCTAACTGTTAATTACTATATCTAATTGCATATACTATTATTTGTGCTCATCTTAACTAATATTTCTAATTGCAAATACTCTTATTTATGTTCATCTACTATTTGGGACCTCATGGAGGGTGAATATTGGGTTCACTGTGAGTCTTTTCCATTCGCATTGACTGTGCAATTGAATTCTTGTTATTCTGTCTTCTCCACTGGCATTGACATTCTTCTTTTACTGCTTGATTAAAATGAAGCTACTTCATAATTGATAGGAATACAAGTTCAGGGAGGGGTGATAGGAATCCTTGTGGAATGAAATGAGGTTCTTCATAGCATGGAAGGTGAAGTTGAATGATAGGGGCTGGAGTGGTATGGGGCCTATGGAGGCCTCAATGTTTCTGCAGATGGTTGCTGGGTTTGGATTGCAATTGAAATTTGACTAGGATTTCCTTAGAAAATTGGTGTTGGGTTCCCATTGACGGATATGCCGATGCTTGCTGCTCAATTAGGATTTGAGAGAAAATGAAAGGTATGTTCTATGAGGCTTCTCTCTCACTCTCTCTCTCTCTCTCTCTCTCTCTCTCTCTCTCTCTCTCTCTCTCTCTCTCTCTCTCTCTCTCTCTCTCTCTCTCTGCCCCACTAATTACCTTAAATATTACTTATATCAAGAATCATTGTTGGACTGACTAATCTAATTGGTCGCAGTATATTGATTCGTTGGGAATCCTTATATTACAACTTGATACTGCATAGAGGTAGCCTCATCTATGAGTTACTTGTAAGTAGCTTTAATTTCTCTTCTAATTGCATCCTATATATATATATATATATATATATGCACTTTCTTTCCATGTTGCCTTAGTATTTTCTATCGTTCTCGGGTTTCACCCTAGCTAGTCCTCTCCCTAGGTTTTGCACACAATCATGTTATTCTCTTAAAAGCTTTTATATTAACTCCTATGTGCAGAATAGATCAAGTACACCCGCTAGACTATGCTGGTGCAAAGCATCACACTCTGATACCATGTTGTCACGCCCCTATTCCCATAAGGAGTATAGTACATCAAAAGGGGTGACTAGGATGACACGCGCCATCCTACTCTACTAGGATCACAGACACAGTGTCCCAGTCATAGTTTTAACCAATATTAAACTACACAGTAATATCAGAGTGTGGGGAAGAAAATATTACATTCCAAATTTAAATCAAAAGCGGAAGCGTTAGTACAGTAGTTATAGCATGTTCAATCGACTACGTGATACATCATAATAGTTAACAGTTATCCAACTGACCATCTTATAACTACTCAAAGAGAATATAAAGTAATACAAACAAGTGTTTATAATGGGCACAAGGCCCCAAAAGAATCAAAAGAGGGGACAATCCCCAGAATCAACATGGACCATAGGCACAATCATCACAGGGACATCCGTTACCGTGTTCCTCCGACACAGCATCCAGCTCCTCCGTGCCGATACCATCATAATCAGTAGGCTGGACCTCAAGACCAGCCAGATAGCCGCCATCTACATCAAAATCTAAAAGAAGGTATACACAGAGGGGTTAACTCCACTGAGCCAGTAAGGGGATGGGGAATGCACAAACACACAATCACACATAGTCTATGATGAATGTAAATGTTGATAGATTTTCCACCTAGCACACAGTCTATGTCCAGGTGTATGCTACTGTGACAATTCGGGAGACACTATGGGTCATGTTTGAGTTAAAATAATACCGCAAGCGTACGGGTCAATAGTAGCTACGGGTCGAACACGAGGAGATATACGCCACCCTATTTTACTCACTTTAAAGTAATGCAAAGTGAACCAAATTAAAGTGTTAAATTAAACTAATTAAACTAACAAATTAACACATCCTAACTCACAAGCATCTAATGAATTAAATTGGCATGAATTAAATTGGCATCCTAATACATATCCATCTAACCTATCAAACTAACGCGAATTGGAAGGGATAAATTACAGCCACACACCACAACCACATAAAAAAATAAAAGAAATAGAGGGAGAAGAAGAAGAAGAAGAATGAGATGGAAGAAGAGAAAGGAGAATGAGTTTAGGAGTTTAGAGAGTAAAAACCTGGATACTTGAACAAACCTTGCATGGCTTCCTCTTCTAAATCTCTAAGTCTTGTCATCAACTTAGGAACTTAGACTAGAAAGCTTGAAACTAAACTAGAATTATTACAACCATATTGAAGACATAAAATTAAAGCATGAATCAAAAGCATTACAACCATGGAATTGAAAGCATGAAATCAAACTGGAACTTAGAAAGCCAAAAACTAGAAGAAGAAAAGAAGAAATTTCACTAATTAATTGAACTAAAAACTGAATTAAAACTAAACTAAAACTAACTTATAAACTAAACTATAACTAACTTGTTACAATCCAAAGGGCAAGGGGTATTTATAGGGGGAAGGGAGAAGTGAGAAGAGGGAAGTGGTAGGAGAAATATTCCCTAAGAAAAGAGAATATTCTCTTCTCCTTCCTCCTTTACATTGCCTTGAATCCCAAGAAAAAAGAAAAAAAATAGAAAGAGGGAGAAAAAAGAATCCTAGATACATAAATCTTCTATTTATTAAAAAGTAACTTTCTAATTCTAACTTGTGCTTCCTTTTCTTTATAGGTGTCTTCTCCAGGCAATAAGATCAAAGGCATCTTTGACTTTTCAACCTTCCATAGATGAGAGAATATCTTTCAAAAGAAATCTTTCCTAAGTAGAATTCCAAAAGTGCCCTTGAAAAGTTGGAGGAGAGAGAGAGCAAGGGTGATGACTAGGATTCCACTCACAATTAATGAAATGTCAAATTTGTCCTTCAAAAAATGTGGAGCATTGGATGCTTATATGGGCCTTACATTTGTATTCCTTACGAAAAATCACCCAAAATAGATCCAAATTTCGTCCAATTTGGAGTTCGGGAGCCCAAGATATCTCAAGTTGAAGTTGGACTACTCCAGAGCCTTCCAAATGGAATATTTCGGCTGACAGAAAGATAACTTCTGATAATTATGCTAAGACCCCTGGAATCCAAACTTTTGCTTTACTTTGTCCCCGTCTAACTATCAATAATTGTAAATAAACCCCTATCCATGAAAATGGCCGTAAGTTCTTCGTTCAACTCGGAATCAAGTGCCGTTTGAACCGTTGCGAAGCTGACTCGACGGGCTACACATCCATACTATTAACACCTCAAAATTATGCTAAGGGGCCCATTGTAATCACATTCAAATTTGATTGATTGGTGTGATTCTTTTAGTGCTCAATCCAAACTTGATTTTCTCGACGCCTAGGCGCTTCCGGCTATTCTTAGCATCTTTTACTCCATTTTCACAAGAATTCACCTAAAACCTGAAAAGCACAAGAATGCACCGAAGTAACTCTGTCCAATGTGGTAAAATGTATGTTTTATGCCCTAAGATTTCACACATAAATGTGCTCATCAGATTCGCCCACACTTGAACGTTACTTGTCCTCAAGTAAAGTAAAAGAAAAACTAATCTAGAATGCAAAAAATCCTAACTCACTTTCGTAGGAATCACGGTTGCATTTAGCATGTGCAACAAGCCTTTGAACCCCTAGGTTACCCCTAGTGGACAAGTTTTGTCTCGTGGGTGTTTGCAGTGAATATACACCCAAAATTCAATTGTAAATGAATGCTGCAAATTTTAATCATGGCATGGACAGTGCTCATAATCCCAAAAAGTGCTCAACTAAAGATCAAGGAGCCAAAGGTTCCCCCACACTTGAATTTTATCACCCCACATCAATTCAAGTAACAAGCATGCATCAAGGTCAAGGGATCTCCTTATATTTTCTGAACACTACTCACCTTCAGGTAAACCACTCATAATATCAATGGAACCAAAGACTTAAGCTTTGAGTATTTTTTACCACACTTTCTTTTCAGGCATTAAGGCAAAAGCTTTTCTTTCACAACAGCAAACTCTATTTCTGCTCCACAACTGTTCTCTGAATGACATGGTGGAGCATACACCAGACACCCAAATACTTGGTAGCTTTGCTTTTTGCATATATCCATAAAGACATTGAGGCATTGATGCAAGAGTTTTTTTGAGTTTCCTTCCAAGGAATTTCGAACAAGTCACCCTACTTCCTGAGGCACAGTGCCCTGTCTAGTCCCAAGGAATTCCACTTTCCTTTTTTGCTTCTTTTTTTTCTTCTTTTTTTTTACTTTTTGTTTCTTACTTTCATGCCTTGCATTGCCACAAACAAATTGGTCTCAACTACTAGCCAAAAGATCAAGGGGTCCATAAAACACTTAGAGGAATCTAGCCATCAAATGAAATAATGCTCATATTTTTCAATTCAATTCCTCTCACCGGATACAAACCAATTAGCGTCTTTGAAAAGGGATTTCTTTATTATTTTGCATGCTAGGGCACCTAATTCCCTCTTTCTCACGCTTTGCAATCAAAGAGACGTATGCACAACACCAAACTACCGCCACAATCAAAATTTACCAAATAAGCAAGCTCACACCCCCCCCCCACACACTTAATTCATGCAATATCCTCAATGCATGCATAAAAGAAAGAATAAGGACAAGGGAGGAGATGAGGGGGCTTACCAGATATAGTCAACAAAGAGGATCATGAAGAGTCATGAGCTCTACAACAAGTACTTGGGGCATCAAAAGAAATCTCAATCCATGACTGACAAATGTAGAAAGGGCTTCAGAACTAGAAAACACTCGACCATGAATTTTAGTAAAGCGAGAAATAATATAGAAGTTAAGAACAACTAAGAAATATCCAATAGAAAAATCTGTCCTCATGGGATAGTGGAAAATGAAGGCATTAAAACTCATGCCATAAATCCTCCCCTTCTCTCCCGTTTGCAATGTCGAACACATGTCATGTTTAGAAAAACCAATCAAAAATTAATCACAGTGAGCATAAAAAAGATCATGAATGTCAGTAACCTCATCAAAATAATCATAAAAAATGAGATGTTTACTCAAATCAATCGTAGCAATACAACTATCCGCTCTTTGCATAACTTGGTTTTCCAAATAAGGATCGCGATAAAATGCTTGAAGAGCATCAGGACTAACATTGTCCTCAATAAAATCATTAAACCTAGGAGATTTGGACAAATCAACATGTGGGACAATGGAATCCTTAAAATGAAAATTATCTGGGTTTTCCAAAGAGAGAGGGGGAGATCGAATTTCCAAGGTTTCTATGCTATCATAAAAATCTAATTCTAAATCAGTGGAAACACTAGGCACACTAAGATCAAAAATTTTAGGCAAAAGTTGGACATCCCTAGGTAGCTCATAAACTTCGATTCACTAACATATTCAGGAGACTCAATCTCAACAAATAAATCATCTTGAAAATCATCTTATTGGGAGTGACTGTCATTAACCTCAAACTGGGGTGGTGGACTTTCAACATCATTAAACTGGGGGTGGGGTGGTACATTCTGAACAAGAATCTGGTAACATAGACTAGGTTCAGGCTGACTAGGTAATGTACCCATTTCCTCCTCCTGTAACATGGTGACCAGTTGAGAGAGTTGCTTCTCCATTCTATCTATAGTCCTTTCTAGCTCATTCATTCTTGTTGAATGCATTGGAGGGTTGGGCATTGGAGGACCAACCTGACCATGCCATTGGAAATTGGGTGGTCCAGCTTGGTTATTCCATTGATCCCACGAGAAATCAGGATGATCACTCCATCCTGTTGGAAAACACATTCCTCCATAAACTAATTTTGATGATAACAAACATTAAGATTAATACTAATATTCCAATCTTTAAGCAAACTTCATAGTCAGACGTTGGGAGCATCAAGCATCCAGGAAAGACTTGATCAACGGAGCTCACAACAGAAGAGTTAAGGAAAAGAAGAAATTTGAAGATTGAGGAACATCTTCTAAAGGAAGCCAAGACAAAGACTCTCCAAGAAGATTCAAGTGCATTAGAACACATTTCATTACATGTACATATCACATTACACACACATTGCATTCACATGCAAGAGACCCTAGGAGGAACTCATTCCCATGCCCTAGACTCAAGAAACATGACCATTAAAGTGTTAGACAAAAACCTATGAAGTCCCCAAGCAAGCTGGACCAAAAATCCCCTTGACGAGACAATCAAAAACTAGGATAACTATCCGTCGGTCGACCTACGATTCGTCGGTCGACCTACGAATATAAAAATACGGCTCTGTTTCCGGTGGCACATCGGTTGCAACCGACAGATCTATCGGTCGACCGACACGTAGGTCGATCCATAGGTCGACCGACAATCGACCTACAGCCCCAAACTTGGGCTCAACGGCTAGTTTTCAACGGCTAGATTTTTGATGGTCGACCGATAACTTTTATAGGTCGACCGACGTCTAAAAATATGACAGTTTTATATCCGTTGGAGAACAAACAAACTCCAACTTTTGGCTTTATAAAACACATCCAAACAAGAAACAAAACACATCTTTTGATAGAAAAAGTGCATTGTACATTTGAGAAGGTACAAAAGTAAGAATTTGTCATTGAGCTAAATTATTCAATTCAAGCTCTTCAAAGAGATATTACCAAGCTCTTAACTCTCCACTCTCTCCAACTCATGCCATCAAGGAGAGTCATCTAGGAGACTCAAGGTGCATCACTCTCATTCATATCATTGAGCACCATCACTCAAAGGGTAAAAGTGTCACTACTCTTTGATAGGTATTTATACCAAACTTCTATTGTATTTACTTGTTTATGCTTTTGATTTGATAAAGCATTGTTGTATTAATCTAGACTGTACTTAGATTAGTACAAGGACCCTCTCATCCTTAAGAGATTGAAAGGATACTCTTGTCCTGAAACTAAGATTGTAAGGATCCTCTTATCCTGTTAAAAAGAGTTGTAAAGGTGTCATTTCCCACCTATTGTATTGAAAGGAAATACTAGTGGAATTCTCTCAAGGTTGAGAGGAGTGGATGTAGGCTAAGTTAGCCGAACCACTATAAATCTTGTGCCTCATTTACTTTTGCTTTTTGTATTTAATATAAGTGTGCAACCAATCGAAAAAGAGGCAAAATCCACTAGTGGTAACCTATTCACCCCCTCTAGGTTACCCAACAATTGGTATCAGAGCGGGAGCTCAAAACTAAGACCATATTGTCTTTATATTGTGCTAAAAACGATCCATGGCATCATCATCATCTACACACCAAATTGAGGGGCTCAACACTTCTAGGCCACTATACTTTGATGGTGAAGGATTTGCCTACTGGAAGTGTAGGTTCAAAAATTATGTGTGTGTTCACGATATTGATGTATGGACTGTGATTGAGGAAGGTCCCTTCCAAATCACAAAAGAAGTTGGAGGAAGAAGTGTACCTAAGGAGAAATCCGAATGGACACCATCAGATAAAACACACATACAACAAAACTACAAAGCTATTGCATTCCTACAATGTGCTCTTAGTGAAAAAGAATTCAATAGAACTAGTATGTGTAATACAGCTAAGGAGATGTTTGATACTCTTGTGGTTACCTATGAAGGAACATCACAAGTTAAACAACTCAAGATTGACAAACTTGTTCATGAATATGAATTATTTAAAATGCTTGATGATGAAAGTATTTCTAACATGTTTACTAGGTTTACTAACATTGTTAACAAGTTGAAAAGCTTAGGAAAGGAATACACCAAAGCGGAGAATGTAAGGAAGATCTTGAGATCACTACCCTCCAAGTGGAGACCAATGGTGACCGCCATCAAACAAGCAAAAGATCTAGAGGTTCTACACATGGATGAATTGATGGGTACTCTACAAACCCATGAAGTTGAACTCCTTGAAGATGATAAAGTCATAGAAGTAAAAGAACCAAGGAGAAAGTCCATCGCACTCAAGACCTCTTGCGAATCCGAAGAAGAAGAAAGCGATGAAGAGGATATAGAGAAAGAAATCTCTCTAATCACAAGGAAATTCCAAAAATTCCTAAGAAAGAGAGGAGGAAGATTCTACAAAGGACAACCATCAAAAGAAAACAAAGGTAAAATATACACAAAGGAAAAACCCTTCAATACTAACAAGGACATTGTGTGTTATGAATGTAGAAAGCCCGGACACTTCAAAACCGAGTGCCCCAAGCTAAAAGGAAAGGAAAGCAGAAAGAAAAAGGCTTGCACCGCCGAGATATCATGGGATTCAAGTGATAGTGGAGAAGAAAATAATGAATCCGATGAAGAGACCGTCAACTTGGCACTAATGGCTCACAACAATGATGATGACGAGGTAAACTCTCCCTATCATAGCTCAGTGTCAATTTGTAATGATGATTTAGAATATGAAGAACTTCAAGAGGCCTTTGAAGAACTTTATAATGTAAGTCTCCAAGAGGAAGCCTCTAAAAAGGCCTTAGAAAAAGAAGTAGCCAATCTTCTACACAAAATTGATGAGTTGACTTCACATGCACACAACCTAGAAGAAGAAAATAAGAATCTAACTTCCACATTGCACACCTTTACTAAGGGTCAAAAGACCTTAGATACATTATTAGGAAATCCACAAAAGGGACCTCAAAATAAAGAAGGTCTAGGCTATGATGGTAAAAGACCACATCAAGCCAAAGGAAAGGGAAAGATGAGAACTCCAAGATGGAGAAAATCAAACCAAGGCCAAACCTCACATCCCATTGTATGTGAAAAATGTCATTTACCCGGACATGAAACTTGCATCGGTGCTTATATTGATGGTAAGGTGATATATAAAGAACCGGATACAAAAAGGAAGCATCATGCATTCTACTATACTTCTCAAAAGAGGACCAACAAACCTCAAAGAGAATTTGTGCCCCAACGGCCACAAAGACAATATCCCAAGCCTAAGCCATTTCAACCATATAGGTAAAATGCTTCATATATGCCATATGCACCCCAAAGACCTCAAAATCACTATAGACCAAACACATACACTAGGCCCTATGATCACCAAAGGGCCTACATCAACAATAAGTCTTACACATCACAAAATTACTATATTCCATATAGACACTATGAATTTCAAGGGCCAAGAAGAACCCAAAGATCATATGGACATCGAAAACCTACATCTATCACACCTACAATACAAAGTCAAAATTCCAGAAGAGCTTGGATACCTAAGGGTATGATCGATCCTAACCTCAATGGACCCATGAGATTATGGGGACCAACATATAATTGATTGCTTTTGTAGGTATGCTTGAAGAGCAGTGAAGCAATTGAATGGTATATTGATAGTGGATGCTCCAAGCATATGACGGCCAACCCCAATCTATTCACCAAGATAAACAAGTATAATGGAGGAATGGTGACTTTTGGGGACAATAGCAAAGGAAAAATCATTGGCATCGGTGAAATCACCATTGGAGGTACAATCATATCCAATGTATGCCTAGTTGATAATTTAAAGTATAATTTGCTTAGTGTGAGTCAACTGTGTAATATAGGATATAGTGTCATTTTCAAAACCTCTCATTGCTTAGTAAAAAATTCAAATGATAAGACTATCCTGAAGGAAATTAGGAAAAATAATATCTATATCTGCTTATTGGATGAAGCAAATTCTAGTAATACATGTCTTGTGACAAATGATGTTGATCCCTACCTATGGCATAGGAAACTAGGACATGTTAATGTAAAAGTGATTAAAACCATTGCATCTAAGAATTTAGTTAGAAACTTACCCAAACTCAAATTTGGAAAAGACCATGTATGTGATGCTTGTCAAAGAGGAAAACAAACCAAGGTATCTCATAAATCAAAAAATGAAGTGTCTACCACTAGACCCTTAGAACTACTACACTTGGACTTATTTGGACCTATTACTACACCTAGCCTAGGCGGTTCAAGATACACCTTTGTAATAGTTGATGATTTCTCTCGCTTCACATGGACTCTATTTTTAAAACATAAAGATGAAGCCTTTGATGAATTTGCATCTCTATGTAAGAGAATACAAAACCAAAAGGGATATCTCATAACAACCATTAGAAGTGATCATGGAGGAGAATTTGACAATCTCAATCAATTTGGGAGTTATTGCAGTAAACAAGGCATAACCCACAACTTCTCCGCTCCTCGAACACCTCAATCCAATGGGGTGGTTGAAAGAAAGAATAGATCACTCCAAGAGACCGCTAGAACAATGATAAATGAATACTCTCTTCCAAAATATTTTTGGGCGAAGCGGTCAATACGGCTTGCTATGTGTTAAATCGTGTATTAATTAGACCTATATTACTCAAAACACCCTATGAACTCTATCATAATAAACTACCTAAAGTTGATTACTTTAAAGTGTTTGGGTGTATATGTTATATATTGAATACCAAGGATAACTTAGGAAAATTTGATGCTAAAGCCGATGATGGCATTTTCCTTGGATACTCTTCAAATAGTCGAGCCTATAGAGTCTTCAATAAGAAAAGCTTGATTATTGAAGAATCAATGAATATAAAATTTGATGAATCTCTTCCTAAAGATAGAAACAAGCCATTGGTTGATGATGATGATACACTTGTTGAGATTAGGAGAACATAGAAAATCTCTCTCTAAGAGAACCCGAAAACCAACCAAAGGATCTACCCAAAGAGGTTAGACCTTGGAAAGACCATCCCTTGGATCATGTCATTGGAGACTTAGACAAAGGAGTCCAAACTAGATCTAAAACTCAAGACATTTGCAACAATGTTGCTTTCATATCCAAAATTGAACCTAAAAATATAAAAGAAGCATTGGAAGATAGTGATTGGATAGTAGCTATGCAAGAAGAGCTCCATCAATTTGAAAGAAACAATGTTTGGGAGCTTGTCCCAAAACCCAAGAATCATTCTATTATAGGAGCCAAATGGGTGTTTAGAAACAAACTTGATGAAGATGGATCAATCATTAGAAACAAGGCTAGATTAGTTGCCAAATGATATAATCAACAAGAAGGGATAGATTTTGATGAAACCTATGCACGGTAGCAAGACTGGAATCTATTAGAATGCTACTTGCTTTTGCATGTCATAAAAATTTTAAGCTATGTCAAATGGATGTCAAAAGTGCTTTTTTAAATGGCTTTATCATGGAGGAAGTATATGTTGCACAACCTCCCGGATTTGAGGATACACAATATCCGGATCATGTCTTCAAACTTAACAAAGCTCTCTATGGACTCAAACAAGCTCCTAGAGCTTGGTATGAGAGATTGAGTGAATTCCTAATCCAAAGTGGATTTCAAATGGGTAAGGTTGATACAACCTTGTTTGTAAAACATAAAGGAAAAGACTCTATTATCGTGCAAATATATGTTGATGATATTATATTTGGATCCACCAATGAAAATCTTTGTGTTGAATTTAGCAAATGCATGAGTGATGAATTTGAAATGAGTTTGATGGGTGAACTTAATTTTTCTTAGGACTTCAAATTAAGCAAACCAAAAATGGAATCTTTATATGTCAAACTAAATACACTAAAGAACTTCTCAAGAAATTTGATTTCGATAGTCAAAAGTCATCTAGCACCCCCATGAGCACCTCTCTAAAGCTATCTAAAGATGAGGAAGGTACTCCCATAGACCCTACACGCTATAGAGGCATGATTGGCAGCCTTCTATATCTCACCGCTAGTAGGCCAGACATCATGTTTAGCGTGTGTGCTTGTGCTAGATTCCAAGCCAACCCAATGCAATCCCACTTTAGTGCCATTAAAAGGATCTTTAAATATCTTAAAGGTACTACAAATGTAGGATTATGGTACCCAATGAACCAAAATTTTGATTTAATAAGCTTTTCGGATGCCGACTTTGCAGGGTGCCATCTTGATCGCAAGAGCACAAGTGGCACATGTCACTTCTTAGGATCTTGCTTGGTTTCATGGTTTAGCAAGAAACAAAACTCTGTTGCTCTCTCCACCACTGAAGTCGAGTATATTGCGGCCGGCAGGTGTTGTGCCCAAGTCCTTTGGATGAGGCAAACTCTCATGGACTATGGGATACATTTTAGTTCATCTCCAATTAATTGCGACAATACAAGTGCAATCAATTTAAGCAAAAATCCCATTCTCCATTCAAGAGCCAAACATATTGATATTAGGCATCACTTTCTTAGAGACACAGTTCAAAAAGGGGAAATTGTTCTAAAATACATTGAAACGAAAAACAACTTGCGACATACTCACCAAGCCATTAAATGAAGAGAGATTCTGCTATTTGAGGAGAGAACTCGGGATTTGCAACCCTTTTGAGTAAAGTGAAATCCTCAAAAGCCCAAAAATCAGGTTGTTAGAGAATTCAGGCTAAAATCCCATTAATCCTGTTTTTGACACCGTACGACCGACGACTCGTGTAGGTCGACCGACACGAAAAAATTTCGTTTTAAACATGAACCGAGAGGACTTTTTCATTTCTCTCCTCTTATGTTCGAGACCTCTCCTCTCCAAAACCCTTTTTCTCTCGAACTCCAAGGCAAAACCCCGCAAAAACCCTTGAGATTTCACCAAATCCAAGCCCCAAATCACTCTTCCTACACAATCTACCCACTTCCAACCCAAAAATCTCTATTTCTCTCTATTCTCTAAAGCCCTAGGTGTCAAATGGCTCCAAAGCAAAGCAAGGGCAAGCAACCAAAGAAGAAAGCCAAAGTTGGAGAGAGCTCGACAGATATGACAAGTCTCTCTTCATCTCGGAAGAAGCCTCCATTCTCTGGGAAAGATTTGAGAAGAGAAAGGTTGACAAGGAAAGAACAGAAGAGTTTCTCAATTTCTTGACTATGACATTGAAGAATATTTCAAATATTTGGGTTGGGAAAATACCTTAGTTTATGTTGATCCCTGCTATCCCGACCTTGCTAGACACTTTCTATCGTAACCGAGAACCCAAATAGTGGATGATAGGCTTGCCATCACATCCCTAGTAAAGGGTGTTCCCATCATGTTCACTTATGAAGATCTAGGAGAGATCATGGGGATTCCCACTGTAGGAGATATGAGCTATCTTCCTCCCAAAGGGGATGCCAAAACCTTTATGAATGTTGATGAAATTTATGGTGCCATCATGAAAGACTATGTTGGGTTTGAACCAACTGTTAAAGCTATAAAACTTCATGAACTACCCAGGATGATCACTTCATTGTCGCCTACAACATCTTGCCCAAAGGAGGCCATAGAGACCAAGTCAATCCCTTTCAAGCCTACATTACTTGGTGTCTTGTCACGCCACTCCTATCAATCTTCCATATGTGATTATGAAGACCATGGAATACCGTGCAGTACCTCATTATAGGGGAAACCTTCCATATGGCGTACTCATAACGCCATCCTTAAGTTCCATGAAGTGGATCTCTCGGGAATTCATTGACCCAAAGATGATTGACATCGACTCATCCACCATCAAGAAGATGAAGCTGGATTTGTTGCGGCTCCTCCCTCACACCAAGCCCGAAGGAAGCGAGCTACCCAACATGTCACGTAACGGCGTAGTCACAAGAAGAGGACGCAGTGAGGATGAAGACTATGTGGTGAACCCTCGGGGACTATGTCACCAGAGAAGAATTTTCAAGTTTTCGCCAACAACTTGACACCCGCCTGAAGGGCTTTGATGATCACTTCACCTCTATCCACAAAGATCAAGAAGAGATTCTTCGCATCCAACAGAGAACCAAGTGATCTTACAGCGTCTCAATCGCATTTCTTTCCTCCTCCTCCCCAAGAGAGATAGTTGACATCACTGACTTTATATTAGAACTCTTGATCTGTACTTTTATGGCATACTTTAAACCATGGAACTTCTATTTTGAAGCATGTGATGCTTTTAAAATTAACACTTGATTGGGCTTCATATTATTTGCTCTCTGTTCTTCTAACCATGCAGGAAGTCATTTTCTTAGGGGGAGCCACCCTAAGATTGTTTCTTCATGGTTACCAGCACTCACTTAGGGGGAGCCACCCTAAGATTATTTGTGCTTGTTCATGCTCTACACCTCCTTTTTGTGTTGACAAAAGGGGGAGAAGTTATGATTCAAATATTCATTTTATGTGTTAATGCATACCTTGAATTATGATGTATGATAATTCAAACATTCATTTTATGTGACAATGCATACCTTGAATTATGATGTATGATAATACAAATTCATCTTGAGTTACATGCCCACATGAATAATGCATATATTAATCTTGAATTGCATACATACATGAGTAATGCATATTTTGAATCACATGTTTGTCATCATCAAAAAGGGGGAGATTGTTGGAAAACACATTCCTCCATAAACTAATTTTGATGATAACAAACATTAAGATTAATACTAATATTCCAATCTTTAAGCAAACTTCATAGTCGGCGTTGGGAGCATCAAGCATCCAGAAAGACTTGATCAACGGAGCTCACAAGAAGAGTTAAGGAAAAGAAGAAATTTGAAGATTGAGGAACATCTTCTAAAGGAAGCCAAGACAAAGACTCTCCAAGAAGATTCAAGTGCATTAAAACACATTTCATTACATGTACATATCACATTACACACACATTGCATTCACATGCAAGAGACCCTAGGAGGAACTCATTCCCATGCCCTAGACTCAAGAAACATGGCCATTAAAGTGTTAGACAAAAACCTATGAAGTCCCCAAGCAAGCTGGACCAAAAATCCCCTTGACAGACAAATCAAAAACTAGGATAACTATCTCCGGTCGACCTCACGGACTCGCTCGGTCGACCTACGAATATAAAAATACAGGCCTGTTTCCGAGCTCCAGGTTGCAACCGACAGATCTATCGGTCGACCGACACTGTAGGTCGATCCATAGGTCGACCGACAATCGACCTACAGCCCCAAACTTGGGCTCAACGGCTAGTTTTCAACGGCTAGATTTTTGATGGTCGACCGACAACTTTTATAGGTCGATCGATAGTCTAAAAATATGACAGTTTTATATCCGTTGGAGAACAAACAAACTCCAACTTTTGGCTTTATAAAACACATCCAAACAAGGAACAAAACACATCTTTTGATAGAAAAAGTGCATTGTACATTTGAGAAGGTACAAAAGTGAGAATTTGTCATTGAGCTAAATTATTCAATTCAAGCTCTTCAAAGAGATATTACCAAGCTCTTAACTCTCCACTCTCTCCAACTCATGCCATCAAGGAGAGTCATCTAGGAGACTCAAGGTGCATCACTCTCATTCATATCATTGAGCACCATCACTCAAAGGGTAAAAGTGTCACTACTCTTTGATAGGTATTTATACCAAACTTCTATTGTATTTACTTGTTTATGTTTTTGATTTGATAAAGCATTGTTGTATTAATCTAGATGTACTTAGATTAGTACAAGGACCCTCTCATCCTTAAGAGATTGAAAGGATACTCTTGTCCTGAAACTAAGATTGTAAGGATCCTCTTATCCTGTTAAAAAGAGTTGTAAAGGTGTCATTTCCCCACCTATTGTATTGAAAGGGAAATACTAGTGGAATTCTCTCAAGGTTGAGAGGAGTGGATGTAGGCTAAGTTAGCCGAACCACTATAAATCTTATGCCTCATTTACTTTTGCTTTTTGTATTTAATATAAGTGTGCAACCAATCGAAAAAGAGGCAAAATCCACTAGTGGTAACCTATTCACCCCCCTCTAGGTTACCCAACACATCCCTGATTGTAAGTGCCAAAAGAATTGTACTGAAATAGAGGACTCATATTCTCATCACCAAAGCTACCCCCATAAAGATTAGGGCATCCTTCCACAACATGGATAGTCTGGGGATGTGACCAATCAAAATGTCCCGAAAGCCCATAGTTGGGTTGGGGAGCAAAATTGTACTGGGGTGGTGCAAAGTTGTTCTCTAACTCACTATTTTTGGCTGTCCTAGCCCTTTTAAACCTTTCCCCCAAAGTCATATGTGCCTTAGCATGGTCCCACCTTTCCCCCAAAGTCATAGGTGGAAGTGTATCTCCCATTATTCTAGACATGCATAAATCAACCACCTATCCAAAATTGAGGTCTCCTTTTTTTTTTTTTTTTTTGTTGGATTTAAAGAAAAATAAAAGGACTAGAAAAAATCACTAAAAACACAAGTGCTCACTATGTTGCTTTCTTGTTATCAAAAGTGGTCACCTCCAAAAATAAGTCACATGCCAATCCACCCAACCAAGTCAAGATGTAGCGTCATAGGTAACTTAATCCTATGAGGGACACCAAAAGAGGTTGGGTTTGAGCATATAAAAAACTTTAGATTGAGTGCACACTCTTGAAACAAAAAAGAAACAAGATGAGGTTTTAAAAAACTTTTTTTTTTTTTGAAAAAGAAGAGGGTAAATAGAAGAAACTATAGCACTTGGAATTACTTAAAAATCAAAAAAATAAAGTGGACAATAATCTCCCCGGCAATGGCGCCAAAAACTTGTTTGAGTTAAAATAATACCGCAGTTGTACGGGTCAATCGTAGCTACGGGTCGAACACAAGGAGATATACGCCACCCTATTTTACTCACTTTAAAGTAATGCAAAGTGAACCAAATTAAAGTGATAATTAAACTAATTAAACTAACAAATTAACACATCCTAACTCATAAGCATCTAATGAATTAAATTGGCATGAATTAAATTGGTGTCCTAACACATATCCATCTAACCTATCAAACTAACGCGGATTGGAAGGGATAAATTACAGCCACACACCACAACCACATAAAAAAAATAAAAGAAATAGAGGGAGACGAAGAAGAAGAAGAATGAGATTGAAAGAAGAGAAGGAGAATGAGTTTAAGAGTTTAGAGAGTAAAAACCTTGATACTTGAACAAACCTCGCATGGCTTCCTCTTCTAAATCTCCAAGTCTTATCATCAACTTAGGAACTTAGACTAGAAAGCTTGAAACTAAACTAGAATTATTACAATCATATTGAAGATATAAAATTAAAGCATGAATCAAAAGCATTACAACCATGGAATTGAAAGCATGAAACCAAATTAGAACTTAGAAAGCCAAAAACTAGAAGAAGAGAAGAATAAATTTCACTAATTAATTGAACTAAAAACTGAATTAAAACTAAACTAAAACTAACTTAAAAACTGAACTATAACTAACTTGTTACAACCCAAAGGGCAAGGGGTATTTATAGGGGGAAGGGAGAAGAGAGAAGAGGGAAGTGGTAGGAGAAATATTACCTAAGAAAAGAGAATATTCTCTTCTCCTTCCTTCTTTACATTGCCTTGAATCCCAAGAAAAAAGAAAAAAAATAGAAAGATGGAGAGAAAAGAATCCTAGATACATAAATCTTTTATTTATTAAAAAGTAACTTTCTAATTCTAACTTGTGCTTCCTTTTCTTTGTAGGTGTCTTCTCCAAGCAATGAGATCAAGGCATCTTTGACTTTTCAACCTTTCATAGATAAGAGAATATCTTTCAAAAGAAACCTATCCCAAGTAGAATTCCAAAAATGCCCTTGAAAAGTTGGAGGAGAGAGAGAGCAAGGGTGATGACTAGGATTCCACTCACAATTAATGAAATATCAAATCTGTCCTTCAAAAAATGTAGAGCATGGGATGCTTATATGTGCCTCACTGTTGTATTCCTTACAAAATATCACCCAAAACAGAACCAAATTTTGTCCAATTTGGAGTTCGGGAGCCCAAGATATCTCAAGTTGAAGTTGGACTTCTCCAGAGCCTTCCAAATGGAATCTTTTGGATGACAGAAAGTTAACTTCTGATAATTGCGCTAAGGCCCCTAGAATCCGAACTTTCACTTTATTTTATCCCTAGCTGATTGTCAATAATTACAAATAAACCCCTATCTACGAAAACGGCCGTAACTTCTTCGTTTCAACTCGGAATCAAGTACCGTTTGAACCGTTGCGAAGCTAACTCGACAGGCTATGCATCCATACTATTAACACCTCAAAATTATGCTAAGGGGCCCACTATAATCACATTCAAATTTAATTTATTGGTGTGATTCTTTCAGTGCTCAATCCAAACTTTATTTTCTCGACTCCTAGGCGCTTCCGGTTATTCTTAGCATCTTTTGCTCCATTTTCATAAGAATTCACCTAAAACCTGAAAAGCACAAGAAAGCACCTAAGTAACTCTGTCCAATCTGATAAAATGTATGCTTTATGCCGTAAGATTTCACACATAAATGTGCTCATCAGGTCACTTATATTATCGCCACAATGAAACCACAATTATCCCTAAGGGACCTACGCCGGTCAAAGCCACCAAAACCACCCAGTGGCAGACCCAGATGATTTGTGATCATCCTTGACCTGGCCTCTCTCCCCCACAAGCAGTAAGGAGCCCTGATCACCCAACACCTAAACCCCTGTTGGTAAGAGTCGTAGCATAGGAAAGTGAATCCTAGCCGCAGATATACTATATGGAAGTCCTATCGTCCTGAGAAATATTCTGGGTGCATCAACGTCCCATTCCATCTAGCACCCGGGTACCAGCACGACATGGCACATACAGGCCAGGATGACAGTCAATGAATTTCATAAGCATTCCTGGGGTTCCGACATCGGTACACCTGGCACTGTAACACGATTCAATAATGAAGTAAATAACACAACCACATAGTGTCAAATCACAACCAAGATAATATATGCAAGAATGTAGCATGCTCATTGATGATACAGTTATCATAATAAATGCATATTGCATATAAAGCAAGCCCAAACATCACCCAAAACCCACTCACTGAAAGTTCATGAAATACTTGGGTGTCTAGTAAAGGTTGCTAGGTACATGCCCTCGAGCAGCTTATTTTACCTAGGGATACATGAAAAAGGTGTTAGAAGAGTGTAGGTGGGTCCCACAAAGAGTCCCCATAGGCTGCCATCCATGATAGCACAAAAGACCTCGAACGGATTTTCGAACGAAGGCACACCCCGTGGATCCGTTCGTGAATTTGTTCTCAGAAAATAAGGACCCGATAGCAAAGGTAAAAATGGACTGAACGGAGGCAGGTACCCTAGGTTTTTTGGTAAATTTGTTCAGGCCAAGTTAAGTTTTTAAACTATTTATAAGTTGAATAGATTTTCGAACGGAGGCCTGATGCTTGGGTCTGTTCATGAATTCGTTCAAACCAGAGCACGAGTTTCTTAAGTTATATGCTTCCCCCACCCATCACCTTGCATGTATTTGATGTTAGGGCTTGGAGGGGCCAAGGTGAGGTCCATTAGGATCCTAAGAGTCTAACCTAAGCTTGGTCTTAGGAGTTTGAGGATTAAAACCCTTCCAAAGTCCATTTCTAGGGTTTGGTCAATTAATCTTAGGTTGGTCATTTGGGTTACATACATTAGTCATTGCAAGCACAAGATTGTATTCCCATTAAGGACCAATAACTCCACATTAAGTTGGGGAGGAGGGTTCACATGAATTTGGCTTCCACCAAGGCACCCTAGCTTAGGCCTGGTCCAAAGGGAAAACTCCTTAGTTCATAGGGGAAGAGGAGAGAGTGAGAGAGTGTGTATATGGAGAGCTTACTTACAAGACCTAAGTCCTCCAATGGTTTAGCTCCACCTCAAGACCCCACCACCTCCTTTTAGATTCTTTTCCCCTCTTCTCCTTCTTAATAACTGTCCTTAGGTTGGTAGGAGAAGTAAATGGCCAATGAAAGCTTAACTTCTATTTATAGTAAGTGGCCCTCAAGGCCTGTTTGGCTTGGCTTGCTAAGTATATTAACATAGTAAAATCATTAAATAGAATTTTGGGCCTTGGGTGCCACAACCATAGGATAGTTTAGGGGTAGGTGCCACCATATTCGGGAATATGGTCATGGTGTCCAGAACACAGGTATGTGGGTCCCACATAAAAGAAGTACTCAACAGCCTAGTCAGCACGAATGGATTATCGGACGGACTCACCACCAGTGGGTCCGTTCGTAAATCCGTTACAGCTAAAAAGGGTAGGAGCCCTCTAGAAGGCTTGGGGGCTTATACCTGCACCCCAAGGTTGTAACAAGGAGGATGCGCAAGTATGCCTAAGGTTAATAACTTACCCCTCGATCTTCACGGCGTGTCCTGCGTGATCCTGAAGGGTTTCTCGACCGCGATGCTAACCTCATCACTGAGTGAGGTGTCTAAGTGTGGCGACATGGGAAAAGTCTTCTGGTACTCCTGGGGCTTGTACTAGGAGGATAGTCGACGAATCTCCCCACTTCTAATTGAGGAACTTTTCCTCAATAAGTAGACCTGGGAATTGATCGATGATCTTGTGATTGGGCTTGACCACCAATGAGAACAGCTTGTCGACGTACAAGGCAGCAATATCTACACGTCATGAGGAAGAAATTAATACTTAATTAGTAATCCCAGGTGTAGGTATAACATATGTACTTTCAGCTGAAGGGATCAAAGTTGACCCAGGAAAGGTAAAGGCAGTAATGGGAAGCCCCCAAGAATATAGGGAAAATCATAGCTTTCTGGGATTGGTCGGTTACTATCGGTGCTTTATTGAAAACTTCTGACGGATATCTGCCCCTATGTCCAAATTGACTTGAAAGGGAGTGAAATTTCTTTGGTCCGAAGAATGTGAGAAGAGCATCCAAGAATTGAAGCAGAAGTTGAGCACAACTCTAGTTTTAACCTTACCTTATGGCACTGGGGGAATGACTGTATACAGTGATGCTTTGAGGTTGGGACTAGGATGTGTGTTGATGCAAAATGGAAAAGTAATGGCCTATGCTTCACAATAACTGATCGATTATGAGAAGAACTACCCCCCCTCATGACCTAGAGTTGGCGGCGGTGGTTTTTGCGTTTAAGATTTGGCGTCATACCTATATGGGGAGAAGAGTGAGATTTATAGTGACCATAAGATCATAAAGTACTTCTTAAAGGAGTTAAACATGAGACAGAGGCGGTGGCTGAAATTGATGAAGGATTATGATTGCACGATCCACTACCACCCTAGCAAGGCAAATGTGGTAGTGGATGCTCTTAGTCGGAAGTCTAAGACTGTATCATTAGCGGCATTGACTTCGTTCGAGCGATTGATTAAGGAAGCTCGACAGATAGACCTGGAGGTGTTGATTGATGACACTATTTTGTCCTTAGCAGCCCTCACAGTGCAACCATCTTTGATTGAGAGAATCAAGGCCCAACCCACTGACCCAGAGTTATAGGAGTTGATGGGTAAAGTTCGGACAAGTGATCAGCCAGATCCGGATTTCACTATATCGAAGAATGGCATGCTTAAATTCTGGAGTAATATTTGCTTACCCAATGATGAGGAGTTGAGGAAAGAGGTGTTGAGCGAGGCTCACAGTTCACCGTACTCGATGCACCCTGGTATTACCAAGATGTACAAGGATCTAAAGAGGAACTATTGGTGGAGCGGCATAAAGGCAGATGTGGCCATTCATGTTTCAAGATGCCTTATTTTTCAACAGGTTAAGGCAGAGAGACAGCGACCATATGGATTACTTTAGTCCATACCTATCCCAGAATGGAAGTGGGATAACATCACCATGGATTTATTGGCTTGCCCCGTACGGCCAGGAGTATGGATTCCATTTGGGTTGTAGTCAATCAATTGACCAAGGCAGCACATTTTATCCCTATAAAATTGACATTCACTATGGACAAATTAGCCAAGCTCTACATTGATAATGTTGTTCGCCTACACAGAGTGCCTATTAGCTTTATTTCAGATCGAGACCTAAGGATCACATCGAGGTTTTAGGAAGACTTTCAGAAGGCCATGGGCTATTTGTTGAACTTTAGCACGGCTTCCCACCCACAGACCGACGGGCAATCGGAGCATACTATTTAAACTTTGGAGGATATTCTTAGGGCATGTGCCATTGACATGAAAGGAAGTTGAGATGAGCATATCTCGCTGATCGAGTTTGCCTACAACAACAGCTACAAGCATCCATTGACATGGCACCATTTGAGGCTCAATATGATGTTGTACACCATTATATTGGGATGACGTAGGTGAGCGGTGAATATTGGGGCCCGAGATTATTCAAGCTATTTGTGAAAAGGTAGATTTGATACGAGAGCATATCAAGGCAGCTTAGTCGAGGCAGAAGAGCTATGCTAATGTCTGACGGAAGGATTTAGAGTTTAGAGTTGGAGACAAGGTCATCCTTCATGTATAACCCAGTGATGAGGTTCGAAAAGAAAGGGAAAGTGAGTCTAAGATTCATTTGACCATAGGAGATCTTGGCAAGTATTGAACAAGTGGCTTATGGGTTGGCACTGCCTCCAACTTTAGTAGGGGTGCATAATGTATTTCACATATCCATGTTGAGGAAGTATGTTCCCGATCCAACCCAAGTGCTATCCCAAGAGTTCCCGGAGCTTACGGAAGACCTAACCTATGAGGAGCAACCAACTGCAGTTTTGGACTGAAAGGTACTTCACCTCCACAACCATCCCATCACTTGCATGAAGGTGAGGTGGAGCAACCATTCCAACAAAGAAGCATCCTGGGGGTCTGAGTCTGAGATGCGGGTGAATTTTCCACGATTCTTGGGCCTATTAGGTAAGTCAATTTCGAGGACGAAATTCTTATAAGGTGGGGGGAATGTTACACCCATATCCTCAACCCATATTAATCTAGCAACACCTTGATTAATTATAGATATGATGTGTGTATGCTATGCCCATATGTATACCCCAAGTGGGTATGAACTATTGGAACCAAGTGTTTGTCAATCCCCCAAAAGACGCCTTGTGAGGGAAGGTGCAACTTTAATTTCTTATTGCACACCAACCAGCGTGCATCGCTCCCTCGCCTGAGCTGAGATCTAGGCAGGGTATTTTGGGTCACTCCCAACAATCCCCCCCTAATGCACGCCCAATAACAGAGCACCCATGGTACTAATGCACACCCAATAACAAAGCACCCATGGCATCGGGGAGACTCGAACTCGTGACCACCTACTCTGATACCAATTATTAGAACCAAGCGCTTACGAATCCCCCAAAAGATGCCTTGTGAGGGAAGGTACAACTTTAATTCCTTATTGCACACCAGCCAGCGCGCATCGCTCCCTCGCCCGAGCTGGGATCTGGGCAAAACATTTTGGGTCACTCCCAATATGAACCCCCTCGAGAAAACCCCACTCCAATTGGAGTCAAAACCTGCCTAAATTGCTCTCAGCGGATCATGCTTGAGAAGCCAGTGGATGATGTGCATGATCCACTTGGAGTAAACCTACTCTGAATCAAGTGGCTTGGATTTGGATTGCTTGGGCTCAAGCCTATGGCTCCACCCTGAGTTGACTTAGCTTACTTATGACCTAATACACTCATCTAAACCCTATGATGGACACCTTACACCCCAATTGGGATCCCAAGTGTTTTAAACACATTTTGGACCTTAAAACACCCCCAAACCAAACACACCCTAAGTCACTTAGCTAAACCCAGCCAAGACCCTATCCCACTCCTTATTTCTCTCATTTCCCAACCCTAGAGAAGAGAGACAACGTGGAGAGCTAAGGAGGAAAAGAAAAGAAGGAATGGAGGATCCCCACCTCCATTTGAGCTACCCTTGAGCTCACATCACTCCCCCAGCTAGCTATACACTCACCATTGGACTTGGAGCTCATGGAAGAGGTGGATTGGAGCTCAAACCCAACTTACGAACTCACTCTCTTACTACCCTAAGCTGAGTCCCATTGTAAGCCATCACTTCTACTTAATCTCTATGCAAACCCATATAGATTTCATGTAATAGTTGTCTAATCCATGTTCAAACCAAAGGGCTTTTCATTCTTAATGGTCTAGCCATCTAATTGGATGCTAGAAGCATCAATTAATACCTTAGGAAGACCTATTTCCAGCCTTATGGCTTAGATGACATGAAACACCATTTTGAACCCTCATTTATGTGGTTCTTGGTGTTAGGAACCAAATCCCTCATTGGGAATACCAATTGGATTGAACCCTATGATTAGTAGCTTCTTTGGAGGCTAAGGGCACTCCCCCATATACCCCTGTAGGCCCCATGGCTATTGGCCAAAGAATGGTTTGAGCTCAAGCTAAAATGTTGCAAATTTGGCCTGAGCGGACGATTGCATCATCTGCTCTTTTCCAATAGGTTCACTACCTGCACAGTCCGCTGGCCTGTGGATGATACAGCATAGTCTGCTAGCTATCGTTTGCTCAGGCTAATTTGACACTACCTTGGAGTCTTGACTCCAGATTGGACACCTAAACCCTCTCTCACTTATTGTACACGTGTGTATCGATGTGTTAGGGTAACATACACCTACGATGGAGGGCGTGTACTACACAGAACCCAATATTAGATACGCTTCGATGATGGTGAGTGGATTGAACATTTGAACTATTTTATGGAGTGTTTCTCATTAGGCATGAGACTAGTTTGTGTATGATGATGTGATGTGATTACTATGCATGCTATGTCACTTTCTGTTTCTTATTATTATAGAATGATGCGAAGGATGATGAAATATAACCATGTTGAATGCTAGATGGATTTAAGATTAAAACTCTATTATGCAATATTTGTGAATTATGGTATGAATGGAATGAAATGTGAACGTGTGTTAAGAATGAGTGATGGAATCCAAGTGCCATGATTAGGTGTCGGACTTGTTATTGCCATTAGAGTGTTGTGAGGAGAATGATATGAATAATGAATGATTGAGACATACATGTTATGATTTGGAATAGGGGATTGACCGGTCGACCGGTATATCGGTATAACACCCTCCGTATTATTATCTAGTGTGTGTGTCTAAGCTAGAGAGGGCGAGAGGATAGCCGGGCAACCGTGTTTGGCACCATGGACTCGACCTCTAGGCTACACATGCACGTACCTTTGCATTGCAATAGTTATTTGCTAGGTAGGTTATAATTTTTGCAGTACTACGACCTTTACCGACAGGGACTTAGGTTTCGGGCAAGCCCATGGGTCCTGACCACGTTTTCAAGTTAGCCCACCGTGAAGTTCAGGTGCCGATAATAGTTCAGGCTGGACACTAGGACGGGGTTTGTATTAGGGGATTGCGGACAACCCGATGAGGGGGTCCGATCTCATAGGCTTCCATTGTAGCATGGTTTGACATTGTTGAAATGTCATCCGATATATGGCGCTGCTTACCGATGATGCTACCTGTGTTATAGTAGTACTTGACCCAACTTAGAATCTCATTGTTAGGGGAAAAATAAACAAATGCATTCATGCATCAGATGTGATGAGCATACTTTAGCATGCATTGTTATTGTATATATTATGGCTGTGCGTGGTTTAATCACTCACTGGGCTTATGAAAGCTCATCCCTCAGGAATCTTTTTTTTAGATGTTGATGGCATGGAGACTGATGAAGAGCTCCAATGGCCATACTTGGCTGGACTTGATATTTGGGGAGATCCTGGTTGGACACTCATTTTCAGAGACGACATTTGTGAAAAACCCACCGAGGAGGAGTACAATGGCGATCAAACCTGCGAGGCAAGTGCTCACGAAGCATAGTAGTTCAGGCTAGAGGCCCAATGGTTATGGACACCATTTTTATTTTATTCTGAGATGACTTATGTGGTGAATGTAATTAATGATAGATAGTACATTGTGATTTCCTTTTATACCTTATACTTGCTTATATATTATTATGGGATTTGATGACATTATGGGCGTTGAGATAAATTGCCACTTATATAAATATATGATATCATTTTAGAATCCTAAATTATATGTTATTATCATTCTTGATTACTCCTGTTGCGACCCTGGAATTTTTTTTTATCTTTATTGTTCGAGTTATGGTGAACATGACATAGCAAAGTGTCGATCCTGTGGTTAGGTGTGGAATACAGGGGTATTCCAGTCACATTACCCATTATTCGGGTTAGAGGTGTGACACAATGACCATTCCCTAGAAAATCCAAAGCGTAAGCCTAGCATCGAGTGCCGCTCACAGCACCTCCAAGACCCACAAGCCAGCCCAGCACCAAGCGTAGGACACCACACAAGCCAGCGCAGCACCGCATGTGTACAGTACTGCATGCAGCACCGCACTAGGCTAAAATGCTACCGCAACACCACAGAGGGCCAATTTTGCCTATACAAAGGGGCCTCCCCCCCCCCCCCCGGCTCATTTGATACATTCCATGTTTGTGGGAGAAATTCCTAGTTTTTGGGAGAGGTGCTCCGAAACCCCATTTTTCAACTTTTTCGCCTTCCGAAAGTCCCATTTCCCTTGCTTCGAGGGCCTCTCCCATCCTCAACTTCGAGTTCCCAAGATTTGTGTCTTGTCCAAAATTTGGGTTACTTGAATCCGACTTTTCGACCCATTTTTGTCCGATTTTTGAGAATTCTCTATGGTGTAGTTACTCCGTCCGATGATCGAGCATTCGACTCCCAAAACTTGATGACGCAAGATCCAATACTTGTATGTCGTTACTCTATACAATAAAGGATTATTTAGTCCATTGTCTCCACCTAAGCTGGGGGACGCTTTTCATCTTGAATTTTTCATAATTGCATAAGTTTAGCTTACAGGTATACATTTCTACCATTAACCTTTGATTTTGGCACAATGTAGACTCTCAAATATGATTGTGTAGTGTACATAGTAGTTAGTATAATGTAGTTTAGTTCTTGTGCATCATTATTTAGCCATGCATGTTGGTATTGTACATTTATAAAGTGAGAATATTCAAAACTAAGCATCTAGTAGAAATACCGGTTTATCTGGGCGAGGGGCAAGGTGGATGCCTAACACCTTCCTACTCTCGTAACCTGACCACTTACCCCGAATCTCTGACCAGACCAAACGGAATCATGTAGCCCTTCACTAGGCTACACCAATCAGGTCCTAGGCCCTAACCCTAGGTGGCGACTCCATTTCATATGATTGCATGACCCCCGTCCCTCGATAATCTGACAAAGAAAGACTCCTTCTTTATCGCACCATCGAGAACGAATGATCCCTGCGTCATGCCGCGACGGGAATGGATCCTCACAACAGCAAATATCTAAGTGAGTAAGTTCATTGGTAATACTACAATCCCCAATACATGTATCCCTAGTGTGGGCATCCAACCCCTTCCCATGATACACCCATTAAGTTGTCGGAGAAGACTAGCCGGCCCCAGCATACCAGTCCTTGGATAGCCTGATCAGCCCTTTAATGTTACCACTGTACTACCACCAACCCTAAGGATTTATGGGTCTACCGACCGAGCAATACTCCTCCAAAGCATTGGCCTCACACAATTGTTGTGTCCAACACCCTAACCCCTATTAGCAAGGGCTCGTAGTAGGGGTGATGATAATCCCTAGCCACATACCATTCTATATGAACAAAGTATGAAGTGTACAGTGCTCTCACATCCCATACTACGACACACCTTTATTTCCAAACTAGCTATGGAATCTAGTCTAGCTCAGCATTAACATGTATGTAAAGCACTTGATACCTCAATCGCTTATCACCATAATTCCATAAACAAAAGGAAAGAAAGAAAGAGTATCGCATGTAGTTTCCCAATAGTCATAACATAATTCAGTTTGCATGAATGGCATACAAGAACAATTCATTATAAACATTTCACAAAATAAAACCAATATTTATCTACTCACCTAATCGAAAGATCCTCTTGTACAGTTGAAATGGTTCCAATGACGTTCCTCGCTAGGCTTTGCTACACAATAGGTCCTATCCTATGTTGATTAATTCTAGGAGATGTATTAGAACATGTTTGGGTAGAAGAGGGGACCTAGGGTATATGTGGTTCATGTAGGAACAGAACACAGATCCAAAACAGAGCTGATAGCAACTCAGGTCAATGTCTCAGGTCGATCTAAATTGACCAGAGTGATTGACCTAAGTCAATAGTAGCTAACTTGATTTTTTTTAATGTGCATAGCATTCTCTGGTTGATGGTTGAATTCGATCCAAATCGACCGAAGTGATCAACCAGAGTCTGCAACTGTAGAATTTCAAAGGAAGATTTTGGGGGTTTTATGGTTCCATCTAATGGTCTTAGGGATGAAATCAAAGGCTTGAATTACACAATTATCATCCTAATTTAGGTCTAGAAGGTGAGAATTGTAAAATTACAAATGGGACTGAGCATGCATGGATGGGTTTGGTTTCCAATTGCTTCAATTCAATCATGCAAGATGATGAATGGTCAATATTTAACTTAAATCAGAATTGGGACTAGGTTCTTAGGTTGAGGATAAGAATTGAGGAAAAAAAAATAGAATTGGTTTAGGGGTTAACTTACCAAGACTGAAATTGGGTAGGTGGTTGCTGCAATTTACAACCTTTGGGTTCTTGTAAGTAAGCTTAACCCATAATTTCAAGTAGATAGGTGTTTCCAAGCCTTCCTCCTTTACTTCCTTCTTCTTCCGTTCTACTTCTCTTCTTCTCCTCTGCTCAAACCGACGAAATAGATGGGAAATGTTTCCCCAAAAATGAAATAAGCTTATATATATCATGTGACTTAAGGGCTTGTTTGACTTGGAGACAAAATGCCCCAATTGCATTCTTTTCCTAATTCTAATATACATGGGCTAATGTGCGGGTCCCAGTCAGCTCACATGCTGAGGAAATTACACTTACTACGTACTCGGGGCTCAACAATGAGAACCTCGACACGCGGCACCAGGCCCTACACTCACAGGACAAAGATTTACTCAGTACAACAACTCAGGTTGATGACTCAGGTCGATGCAGCATCAGCCTGAGTGATCGACCTGAGTGCCCTTTGCTGAACCACCCCATTTATTCATGTCTTCGTGTATTAGCCTTCACTACATGTTACTTAAGTCTGAGGTATTAACGATTGGGTAGTATTTTAGAATTAAAAGGAGTGGTACTTACCACAGGTTGTACATCTGATGGTCAATTGTATAGCTGCAAGGAGATGGTATTTGCCTCCTCACCAGTGTGTAGACTCTCAATAGCGGGGATACATCATTTCTCTCAATTACTAGGTCAATGCACCATAAGGTGCTAGCAACTATGACCTCGGGTTCAGGACCTACAACCAAGGTTCGAGTTAGAATTGGGTGTAGGTATAACATATCCCTTACTCTCATAGGCTCAGACATCAACTAGAACCAATTCAAGGATTATAAGCCACCACCCAAAGTGATTTTCCGGATAGTGCAACAGAAAATCCTACCATTGGGGAGTCACTTTCATCATGTTTCCATCCTCCAGGCCTACGTGACTCATTCCATTTACTTGGGCCTCCCATTTTGTCAACCATATATTCTTATGAAACATATGGTGTTCCGGTCAGGAACTTTTAGGAATGACAACCTACCCTACAAAAAGTTGTTTTCACAGGTGTTTACGTATTTTGTGGTCGACCTAGATGGTGAGGAGACAGAGGGAGTGGAGGACACACCCTTCAACTATGTTTCGCTGAGGCGAATGAAGCTCACTGAGCAAGTAGTTACTGATGACTACTCTAAAAGCGATGAGGACGACGTCCCAGAAGATGATACTTAGTGTGATGAGGCTAGGGAAACTGAGGAGAGGGAGACTGAGTCGCAACATACCCCGCCAACAGCTTTTCAAATAGCAGGAGCTTCTTCTTCATAGGTACCACTACTGCTAGATTTTACTGGCCATTATGGTAACCTAGTCCATGACATGAGGATGGGTTTTGACAGGATGGATGCCCGATTTGATGAACCTGTTGGGAACCTTAAAGATATCTATAGACGGATCTCATTTATTTGGGATGAGGTCCGTAGTCTGGCCTCTCATTTTCCACCACCACCACAGTGATGACGTGCAAACTGACTGTTCTACTTATGGAACTTCTTTTATTATTTCTACTTCTTTTCATTAATGTCACTTCAACAACTTTGATGACTCCGTATTTCTATATTAGTTATGTTCTTTCTTATGCACTTTTCTTTTATTTTCTTTCGTCCATGTCATGTACTTAACTTTATTATGTATGAAATCAACTTTTTCACTATCCAAAATAGTCTCCTAATTTTTATTTCCTATTTAGTGTTTGTTAATAAGATTTTTCATTCATCCTAGGTTCATGTTTTGACGGTGAGGTAAAATAGAGCATCTCGCTCTAGTACTATGCTATCACACCCCGCTCCCAAAAAAGCCACCTAGTATGACTAGGATGCCAACTGTCATCCCACTTAGACTACTAGGATCTTAGATGTAGTACTTTCACCATCACAGTACACCACAATTATTTCAAATCAGAGGAACGAAAGTAAAAGTAAATAGATCTTATAAAAAGGGTGAGTACTGTGATAATTAAATATGTAGTTGCGATTTATTCAATGGCAAGCACAGTATTTAAAACTTATATAAATATATATAGTTGTTTAATTACATCATTCTGTGAGGATCCGGTCCCTTCCCGGGCACTTGGCGGCACACGGAGGGTTTTTGATTGCTCCTATTTGGGGGGGGGGGGGGGGAGAAGGAATGCGTCTTCTCGGGAGTATGGTTCAATTTATCAGGAGATGGGGGTCATACAATAAAATGAAATGGAGTCGCCACCAAGGGTTAGGGCCTAGGACCCATTGGTGTAGCCCTAGAAGGGCTATGAGACGTAGGTTGGTCTGGTCAGAGATACAGGATAAGTGGTCAGGTTACGATAGTGGGAAGGTGTTAGGCACCCACCTAACCTTGATAAATCGGTCTTTCTAATAGAAAATTATTTTCGAATGTTCTCCCTTAATGAATGTCCTATTCCCAAATGAATGGCTAAGTAGTGATGCACAAACTATTTAATTAAATTAAACTATGTTACAGTAACTACTGTACACTACACGAGAGTACTTGAAAGGACTACATTATACTGAATTAAAAGTTAACGGAATAAATGTATACCTGTATGCTTTAAATAAATGTAATTATGCAAAACAGACGGTGTCCCCCAGCTCAGGTGGAGGCAAAAGACTGACTTTGTCCCTTTTATCGGACAGAGTAACAGCTTACGAGTGTCGAATCTTAATATCTCAGATAGAATAACAGTGTACCAAGGCTTTGGAAACTAGGGGCTCAAAGGCCAGACAAAGTGGCTATGCCATGGGGGTTTTCCCAGATTAAAGTAAGAAAGGATCGTGGAAGCCGAACTCGGATAGCCCGGACTTCGGATAGAGGGATGAGGCTCGTAGGCTCGAAACCGGATTGGGGAAGAGACCTGAATCAAAGAAATAAGAAAAAATTGAAAAATTGGAGCTCAGGGGGTGCCCCCCTCTCCCCAAAACTTTGATCTTTCAAATGAGAGGGGTGACCCCACTTTTATAGGCAAATTTTGGGTTCGATGGCACCGCAAAAAATGTGTGGGGTTGCATGGCGAGGCCACGGCAGAGCAAAAATGGAAAAAAATCATATTTTGGGTGCCCACAGGGCCGCACGATAGGGCCGCAGCGCTGATCGTGTCGTTAACAGGTCAAAAATAAAACCCTAAATTAATCTAGCAAGTAAGGGGTCGATATACGGGGAACTGGAAGACTAAATTACTAAAATTATAAGAAGAAAGTGATGAAAATTAAATTGCAATAAATTTGATTTTAAACTACGAACGAAAGAAAAGAATCTAAGCTAACAACGATATGCAAATACGAGAGAAGACTATCTTTGGGGTTCGAATCCCCAATGGGTTGTTATTCAATTCGGTTGCATGCTTCGATTTATTATAACCATAGGCCTAATAACACCACAGAATGTAGGGTTGCTCCTAGGTAAGGACTATCTTGACGAGTACTATCGTCCTTCACTTGTAGGGCTTGGCATGCTTAGTTCGTTCAGCTATAATCCATCATCGGTACAACCACATAAGAACAAAATACCATTGCTTGAATGAAAAATAATGAATCACAGAAACTGAATTTTCCATCTAAATATATCTATTAAAATTAAAATTATCCAAATAGGGATGGGGTCACAACATCAAGCAACCAAGAATGCAAACCAGAATTTTAATAACAAACACCATTAGTTCATCTACACCTAAAAATAGAAAGAAGTTAGCCGAACAAGGTGCTAAGAGACAGGGGCAGCAATGGTAATCTTCCATGGAGATGAAATTGCTAATTCGTAATAGGGCTGCAATGCGTTGAAGATAAAACTGCTGAAACGGTGATGGCAAGGCTGCTCTCCACTTGGGCTCCCAAGATAAAACGTGAAGAAGAAGAAAGGGACTAAGAAGAGAAGAAGTATGATGGAAGATGGAAGGAGCTGCAATATAAATCGTTGATGGAAGGGAGAGATTGTGTGAGATTTGAAAGTTGGAGAGATATTAGAGAGAAGAGAGAGAAAAGTGGAATGGAATTAGGAAAGATGGGGGAGCCATGGGTGGTATATGGAGGGAATTAGAGGAAAGAGGGGAGAGAGTTTAGGAGAGATTATGTTTCCCTTTTTTATTTTTCTTTAAGAGAGGAATTTTTTTAAAAGAGATGGGATTCAAGAAAGATGGGAAACTGTAGTGGGATAAGAGAGGAAAGAGAGATTTTAGGAATAACAGAAGAAATAGGAGAGAGACAAGAGAATTGAGAGAAGTAGGAGAGATGGGAACCGTAGAAGGGATGAGAGATTCGGGAAAAAAGGGAGAGAAAATAGGAAGGATTTTGGAAAAAGGGGAGAGAGAAGAAAGAGAAGAAAAAAATAAAGGAAAGAGAGGGAGAGAGAAACGTGAGGCAGAGAAGAGAAGGGGGGAAAATTGAACCTAAATTCTAATTTGTTCAAAATCATCTTTTTGAAATTATCTCTCCATCCTGAGCCCGGATGGACCCAATCTGAGAATTAAAGTTGCTCCAATTAATATTCCAGAAGATATGAGCCCAATACCGAATATCTTCTGAAAATTTCTCAATTTTCTAAAATTACAGTTATGCCCTTGGGTCTTCAGTGAAACTTCTTCCCATCTCACCCTTGATCACATGTGAGTCAATCCATGGGCAAACTGGTGCCTAGATTGCATCAAATCCTTCCATTCAGCATCTTTTATGCGCATGATCCTATGACACCCTTTTTACATTTTTACCCCTGAGACCAAATTCGGTGGAACTAGGTGGGGACTACCCCTTGAACTCGAAAATACAAGAGGTCTTCATTGGGCCGGGCTTGTGTAGCATTGAACTCCTCCAACTTGGTTTTCTCAACTTAGGCTCTGAAAGCACACTGGTCGTCCAATATTTCTAATATGCCAAAAATACCTCTGTACCTTGAAAATATAGAAAAGTATCCGAATAGCTCCATTTTAAGCAGATAAAAATGCAGAATTACATGGGATAATTTCACACATAAATGTGCTCATCAAATACCCCCACACTTAGATTTTGCCAGTCCTCGAGCAAAAAGGAAATAAAATAAACAAAATAAACCTAACTCACTTTCGTAGGAATCACGGTTGCACTTAGCATGTGCAACAAGCCTTTACACCCCTAGGTTACCCCTAGTGGACGAGTTTTGTCTCATGAGTATTTGCAGGAAATATACACACAAAATTCATGATTGCAAGTTTAAATTTTGACAATGGGTAAGAAGCACACACCAAACCCAAAACTAAGATGTTCTACTTAAGATCAAGAAGACAAAGGTACCCCCACATTTGAGCTCTTATTACCCAGTATTGATTCTAGCAACAGGTAGACATCCTAATTAGGCAATCTCCTCATATCTTCCAAACACCACCTTATTTAAGGTAAGACCACTCATGACGCCAAGGGCATCAAGGACGTTAGGCTTCGAAGCATTTTTTACCATACAATTACACCAAGGCAATGACATTTCTTTTTTTTTTACTTTTTTGTTTTTTTACTATGAACTCCAATTGTTACTCCACTACTGTTCCTCAAATGCCATACAGGGTCACTATACAAGACACCCAAGCTACTTAATAGCGTTGTTTCTTGCATATATCCACAAGGATAGTGATGCTAGAGTCCTTTTTCAAAGGTTTCACCCCAAGGAGTGTTGATCAGGTCACCTCGCTTCTTGAGGCGAAGTGCCTTGTCTAGCTCCAAGGAATTCAACTCTTACTTTTATTTATTTCTTTTTTCTTTTTCTCTTTTTTTTTTTTAATTTTTATGTCACGCCAAAACTAAACTTGGTCTCAATTCCTAACCAAAAGCTCAAAGAAACACAAGACAGTCAGGTGATCTATCCCTTCAGACAAAATGGGGCTCTTATTGTCCGAGTCAAAACTCACCTTAGGACACATACTAGCTACTATCCTCTCAACAGTTCCTAAGTCTCTCTCTCCCATATTTCGCATCAAAGTAACAGAGAGACATGTAAAACTTACCAAAAGCCAAAAAATAAAAATCTGTCAATCAGTCTTACACCCCCTCCCATACTTAAAGTATGCAGTGTCCTCAATGCATGCAGAAGAATAAAAATAGGGATAAGGGAAGAAGTGTACTAGAAATCAGCAATATACAGCAGAACAGTGCTTCCAACAATCAGTAACAACTACCTAAAAAAAACAAAAACAAACAAACAAACAAAAAAAGTACCAAAGAAAAATAGTGGGCTCCCTCCCACAAAGCGCTAAGTTTAGAGTCTTCAGCCAGACTCAGACTGACTCACGGAGAGTCAATGATCAAATCATACCAAGGAGTCGATTTAGAAGAAGGTTGGGGAGAAGTAACAAAAGGGGGGAGCCACTCAAACCTAACTGTCCAAGGTGGCCGTTCTAAAGAGGGTGAGGAATCTAGCAAAGTATGCACCTCTTTAGTGTATGGCTCAAACTCGTCTCCAAGCATCACATAGTACTGCAAAGGGTCATCAATAAGCACGTGAGAAGTGTGCCACAACTTCATCTAATAAATCCAACGCAAAGCACTCTTCTTTCCTAGTGGAACGTAAGGATGCATTGAAGATGTTGAGCCTAAACTTCTTATTCCCGAAAGAGCTGTCCATGGCACCCGACCTATAATTTATGCAAGCAATTGCAGTAGCTAAGAAGGGGCGCCCTAAAATGATCGGGGGAAGCTTGGTTGTGGTGGCTGTATCCATATCTAGGACAAGGATGTCTACAGGAAACTACAATTCTTCCACCTTCACTAAAACATCTTCTAACGACCTACGAGGTGTTTTGATTGAACAATCAACCAACTAAAGGATAACCTTAGTGGGTTTCAAATCTCCTAAACCAAATCTGTCATAGATTGAACTAGGCAAAATATTCACACTAGCCCCTATATCAAATAGTGCCCTACTTATGGAGAAATCTCCATGATGCAAAAAATAAGAGGCACACCTGGGTCCTTAAGCTTAGGGGGTAGGTGACTGGAAATTACCGAACTAACCTGTTCAGTCAAATGGACGGTCTTAGGGATTTGAGTTTTGAACTTATGCTTTTGGGTGCAGAGGTCTTTCAAAAGCTTAGCATAAGCAGGAACTTGCTTGATAGCATCTAAGAGGGGGAGATTGATGCAAACTTGTTGGAACAAGTCGATCATCTGAAGGGGGTAAGATGGTATCTGAAGGACTTGGGGAAAAGGGACCTTTGGAATGTAAGAATCATGTGATAGTCCCTCCACAGTAGGAATGTGCAACCCCTTTCGTAGGAACTGATGAGTGGGTTTCACAGGTGGTGTTTTAGTAATGGAATCATGTGTGTCTACATCACCACCGGATTTCTCTCAGGTAGACTCAGCCTCTCCCTGACCTTGAGAACTAGTGGGTAATGTCCTATTAGTGGCTAAGGGTGCATCAGGTTTTTCCACACTTTTACCACTCCTTAGGATTGTGATCGACTGGACTTGCTCTTTCCCTAGACCCGTTTGACTATTTGGGTTACCTATTGGCTGACTTGGCAATTGGCTAGCCTCCCTCCAACTTATAGCATTGGCTAGCTGACCTAGTTGGTTCTCTAGCTTATTAATGGACTGAGTATGTGAGTGAAGCAGCTGTGTGTTCTGCTCGAGTCCACTTAATGCTTTTAGCACATTTTCCTCAAAGGATTGATTATGTTGGGGTTGGGGATATGGTGGTTATCCAACCATATAGGCATTGGTTTGAACATTAAATGGTGGCCTTCCCTAGACCCGTTTGACTATTTGGGTTACCTATTGGCTGACTTGGCAATTGGCTAGCCTCCCTCCAACTTATAGCATTGGCTAGCTGACCTAGTTGGTTCTCTAGCTTATTAATGGACTGAGTATGTGAGTGAAGCAGCTGTGTGTTCTGCTCGAGTCCACTTAATTCTTTTAGCACCTTTTCCTCAAAGGATTGATTATGTTGGGGTTGGAGATATGGTGGTTATCCAACCATATAGGCATTGGTTTGAACATTAAATGGTGGCCTATATGGTGGGTTTGGAGGGTTATTAGGTACTGAGTTTCTCCATGAAAAGTTTTGGTGGTTTCGCCATCCCAAGTTATAAGTATTGGAAAAGGGATCATTACCCAGTGTAGGAAAACTTTCAACTGTTTGCACCTGTTCCTGAACAAATTCAGGGTATTGTGCAGCCGAAGGACAGTCCATCACATAATGACTAGGGCTACCACATAAGGCACAGGCTTTAATCTGATTAGGTAAACTCATTGGGAAAATGGACATAGAATGCTATCTTACAGACATCAGATAGTCCAATTTCTTTGACAGGATATCAACCTTGGTAGTCATCTCTACAGTTGGATTGATCTCATAGAGACCACCCTTCTTTGGTTGCCCTGTGTGTGGAATCTCAGTCCGAGAGGCCAAAGCATGATGTTGAAAATTCTCACTAAGGGTTTCAAAAAGATCCCATGCTTTAGTCTCATTTTTGTGCATAAATGTTTCACTACAAGAGGAGTCTACCATCTGCCTATATCGATCACGGAGTACATCATAAAAACACTGGGCTAACTACCATTTCAGGACAGCGTGGTGGGGGCACTGTCAAAGTAATTCCTTAAGTCTTTCCAACGCTTCATGAAATTGTTCGCCCTCTAATTGGGAGAAACTAGTAATTGCTCGCCTAAGGCTATTAGTCCGGCTAATGGGGAAGAATTTTTTCAGAAATTCCTGCTACATTCCCGCCCATGTAGAAATTCTAACCGAATCTAGGGAATGAAGCCAGTGTTTGGCTTTGTCCTTTAAGGAAAATGGGAACAAAAGCAACTTTAGGGCATCTTTAGAGAGGTTTTGGATTTAAACTATAGAACACACCTCTAAGAACTCATCAAGATACTTGTAAGGCTCCTTATTAACAAGTCCATAATAGGATTCTAACATCTGTACGATGCTGGACTTGATCTCATATTGAGCAGCCTGAATGGCAAGCAACCAAATATAAGATGCATGGGTATAAATAGTTGGAGTGAAGTGCGCACTCAGCGGCCTTCTTAGCTGGATTTCGTCATCCATTTTATTATTATTATCCTTATCCTTAGGTCTAGGCACAGATCGCTCTATTTCTAGGTCAAGGAAAGTCAGGTTGGGGTGCAAAGAACGCCGACCATGCATAAAACACAACACAAGTTGAACGTGCTAATTAAACAAAATTAAAACTAGTAAATTAAAATGTGATAACTAATAAAAACAATGAATAAAAATAAAAATCAGAACTAAAAAGTAAAAAAAAATAACTAATTGAAAACTAACGAACATACTTACCTGGTGTTGGCAATTGCGCAATTCTACATGCTGCCCCCAATGAACGATTACACATATGATCTTAAGGGGCTGGGGGAATTAAAATTAAACCTAAACACCCAATCTAATGCTAGAATTAAAAAAATTACACAAAATAACCGTAATTACTTAAAGTCTAGGAATTAAAAGTAAACCAAATGGGCAGCTTGTCCTTACTCGATCTACTCGGCTTCTTACACAAACAAAGAGAACGTTAGGTATACTAAAATTAACCTAATAAAGAGATTAAACAAAAAATAAAATTTTGGAATTATAAAATTAAAACTAAAACAAAGTAACACAAAACAACTCAATCAATCTTAGCAACCGTGCTTCGGTTCCCCGGCAATGGCGCCAAAATTTGATTGTGTCATTAACTGATCAAAAATATAACCCTAAATTAATCTAGAAAGTAGCAAGTAAGGGGTCGATCTACGGGAACTGGAAGGCTAAATTACTAAAATGATAAGATGAAAGTGATGAAAATTAAAGTGCAATAAATCTGATTTTAAATTACAAACGAAAGAAACGAATCTAAGCTAATAACGATATGCAAATACAGGAGAAGACTATCTTTAGGGTTCGAATCCCCAATGGGTTATTATTCAATTCGATTGCATGCTTCGATTTATTATAACCACAGGCCTAATAACACCACAGAATGTAGGGTTCCTCCTAGGTATGGACTATCTTGACGAGTACTATCGTCCTTCACTTGTAGGGCTTGGCACGCTTAGTTCGTTCAGCTATAATCCATCATCAGTACAACCACATAAGAACAAAATACCATTGCTTAAATGAAAAGTAATGAATCATAGAAACTGAATTTTCCAACTAAATATATCTATTAAAATTAGGGAAATTTACGCATACCCCCTTGAGGTTTGACGAAGGGATATTTTCACCCCCCGGGTTTGGAAAATTCTGTGTACCCCCCTGAGGTTTCCAAACGGTAACAGATAGGTCCTTTCCGTCAATTCATGACTAACACTGTTAAAAAATAGACTTGAACTAACGGAATTGCCCTTATAAGAATAAACCAAAAAAAAAAAAAAACCTGCAACTCTTCTTTCCCAAAATCGATTAGGCAAGATGAGTTGCAGGTATGGGAACACCACTATGTCGGTCTAAACTCTGAATAAGGCATTAGTTGTCAATCCATGGCAAAGAAAGACCAAAACCACCACTTCGTCTAATAAATCCAACGCAAAGCACTCTTCTTCCCTAATGGAACCTAAGGATGCATTAAAGATGTTTTGCCTAAACTTCTTATTCCCAAAAGGGATGTCCATGGCACCCGATCTATAATTTTTGCAAGCATTTGCAGTAGCTAAGAAGGGATGCCTTAAAATGATAAGGGGGAAGCTTGGCTGTGGTGGCTGTATTCATATCTAGGACAAGGAAGTCTATAGGAAAGTATAATTCTTCCACATTCACTAAAACATTTTTTAACAACCCATGAGGTGTTTTGATTGAACGATCAACTAACTGAAGATAACCTCAGTGGGTTTCAAATCTCCTAAACCAAATCTGTCATAGATTGAAGTAGGCAAAATATTCACACTAGCCCCTAAATCAAGTAGTGCCCTACTTATGGAGAGATCTCCTATGATGCAAGAAAAAAGAGGTGCACTTGAGCCCTTAAACTTAGGGGGTAGGTGGCTGGAAAATACCGAACTAACCTGTTCAGTCAAATGGACAGTCTTAGGGATTTGAGTTCTCAAGTTACACTTTTGGGTGCAGAGGTCTTTCAAAAACTTAGCGTAAGCAGGAACTTGCTTGATAGCATCCAAGAGGGGGAGATTGATGCGAACTTGTTAGAACAAGCTGATCATCTCTTGCATCTTTTCACCCTGTTTACCCTGAAGGGGGTAACATGGTGTCCAAATGGCTTAGGGAAAAGGGACCTTTGGAATGTGAGAATCAGGTGATGGTCCCTCCACCATAGGAATGTGCAACCCCTTTCTCGGGAACTGATGAGTAGGTTTCACAGGTGGTGTTTCAGTCATGGAATCATGTGTCTCTACATGACCACCAGATTTCTCTCAGGTTGACTCAGCCTTTCCCTGACCTTGAGAACTAGTGGGCAGCATCACGTTAGTGGCTAAGGGTACATCAGGTTTTTCCACCCTTTTGCCTCTCCTCAGGACTGTGACCGACTAGACTTGCTCTTTCCCTTGACCTGTTTGACTATTTGGGTTACCTATTGGCTGACGTGGCAATTGGCTAGCCTCCCTCCTACTTATAGCATCGGCTAGCTGACCCAGTTGGTTCTCTAGCTTATTAATGGACTGAGTATGTGAATGAAGCAGCTGTGTGTTCTGCTCGAGTCCACTTAATGCTTTTAGCACCTTTTCCTCAAAGGATTGATTCTATTGGGGTTGAGGATATGGTGGCTATCCAACCATATAGACATTGGTTTGAACATTAAATGGTGGCATATATGGAGGGTTTGGAGGGTTATTAGGTACTGAGTTTCTCCATGAAAAGTTTGGGTTGTTTCACCATCCCAGGTTATAAGTATTGGAAAAGGAATCATTACCCGGTGTAGGGAAACTTTGAGCTGTTTGCACCTGTTCTTGAACAAATTCAGGGTATTGTGCAGCCGAAGGACAGTCCATCACATAATGACTAGGGCTAGGACATATGGTATAGGCTTCAGTCTAATTAGGGAAACTCATTGGGAAGGGGGACATAGAATGTTGTCCTACAAACATTAAATAATCCAATTTCTTTGACAGCATATCAACCTTAACAATCATCTCTACAGTTGGATTGATTGAGGAGACCACCCTTCTTTGGTTGCCCTGTGTGTGGAATCTCAATCCGAGAGGCTGAAGCATGATGTTGGAAATTCTCACTAAGGGTTTGAAAAAGATCCCATGCTTTAGTCTCATTCTTGTGCATAAATGTTCCACCACAAGAGGAGTGTACCATCTGCCTATATCGGTCACGGAGTCCATCATAAAAACACTAGGCTAACTGCCATTTCGGGACAGCATGGTGGGGGCACTTCCAAAGTAATTCCTTGAGTCTTTCTCATGCTTCATGAAACTAGTAATGGCGCGCCTAAGGTATTAGTCCGGCCAATAGGCAAGAATTTTTTCAAAAATTCCTGCTGCATTCCTGCCCATGTAGAAATCCTAACCGAATCTGGGGAATAAAGCCAGTGTTTGGCTTTGTCCTTTAAGGAAAATGGGAACAAAAGCAACTTTAGGCCATCTTCAAAGACGTTTTGGATTTTAACTGTAGAACACACCTCTAACAACTCATCAAGATGCTTGTAAGGCTCCTCATTAGCAAGTCCATAATAGGATGGTAACATCTGTATGATGCTGGACTTGATCTCATATTGAGCGGCCTGAATGGTAGGCAACTGAATACAAGATGCAGGGGTATAGGCAGTTGGTGAAGTGCTCACTCAGCGGCCTTCTTGGCTGGTTTTTGTCATCCATTTTATTATTATTATCCTTATCCTTAGGTCTAGGCACAGATTGCTCTATTTCTAGGTCAAGGAAAGTCAGGTTGAGGTGCAAAGAATACCGACAATGCATAAAACACAACACAAGTTGAACGTACTAATTAAACAAAAATTAAAGCTAAAAAATTAAAATGTGATAACTAATAAAAACAATTAATAAAATAAAAATCAGAACTAAAAAGTTAAAAAAAAAAAAAAAAAAAAACTAATTGAAAACTAACGAATATATGTACCTAGTGTTGGTAGTTGCGCAATTCAACGTGCTGCCCCCGATGAACGATTACACATATGATCTTAAGGGGCTAGGGGAATTAAAATTAAACCTAAACACCCAATCTAATGTTGGAACTGAAAAAATTACATAAAATAACCCTAATTACTTAAAGTCTAGGAATTAAAAGTAAACCAAATGGACAGCTTGTCCTTACTCGATATACTCGGCTTCCTGCACAAACAAAGAGAACGTTAGGTATACTAAAATTAACCTAATAAAGAGATTAAACAAAAAAATAAAAATTCTGGAATTATAAAATTAAAACTAAAACAAAGTGACACAAAACAAGCAACCGTGCTTTGGTTCCCCGGCAACGGCTCCAAAATTTGATCATGTCGTTAACCGATCAAAAATAAAACCCTAAATTAATCTAGCAAGTAACAAGTAAGGGGTCGATCTATGGGGAACTGGAAGGCTAAATCACTAAAATGATAAGATGAAAGTGATGAAAATTAAAGTGCAATACATCTGATTTTAAACTACGAACGAAAGAAATGAATCTAAGTTAACAACGATATGCAAATATAGGAGAAGACTATCTTTAGGCTTCGAATCCCTAATGGGTTGTTATTCAATTCAGTTGCATGCTTCGATTTATTATAACCACAAGCCTAATAACACCACAGAATGTAGGGTTCCTCCTAAGTATGGACTATCTTGACGAGTACTATCATCCTTCACTTGTAGGGCTTGGCACACTTAGTTCGTTCAACTATAATCCATCATCGGTACAACCACATAAGAACAGAATACCATTGCTTGAATGAAAAATAATGAATCATAGAAACAGAATTTTTCAACTAAATATATCTGTTAAAATTATCTAAATAGGGATGGGGTCTCAACATCAAGCAATCAAGAATGCAAACCAGAATTTTAAATAACAAACACCATTAGTTCATCTACACCTAAAGATAGAAAGAACTTAGCCGATCATGTTGCTAAGAGACAGGGGAAGCAATGGTAATCTTCCATGGAGATGAAATTGCTGGTTTGTAACGGGGCTGCAATGCATTGAAGACAAAGCTGCTACGGTGATGGCAAGGTTGCTCTCCACTTGGGCTCCCAAGATAAAACGTGAAGAAGAAGAAAGGGATTGAGAAGAGAAGAAGTATGGTAGAAGATGGAAGGGAGAGATTGTGTGAGATTTGAAAGTTGGAGAGATATTAGAGAGAAGAGAGAGAAAAGTGGAATGGAATTAGGAAAGATGGGGGAGCCGTGGGTGGTATATGGAGGGAATTAGAGGAAAGAGGGGAGAGAGTTTAGAAAAGAGAGAGTTTAGGAGAGATTATGTTTCCCTTTTTTATTTATCTTTAAGAGAGAGGGATTTTTTTAAAAGAGATGGGATTTAGGAATGGTGGGAAACCATAGTGGGATGAGAGAGGAAAGAGAGATTTTAGGAATAAGAGAAGAAATAGGAGAGAGACAAGAGAATTGAGAGAAGTATGAGAGATGGGAACCGTAGAAGGGATGAGAGATTCGGGAAAAAAGGGAGAGAAAATAGGAAGGATTTTGGAAAAAGGGGAGAGAGAAGAATGAGAAGAAAGAGAAGAAAGAGAAGAAAAAAATAAAGGAAAGAGAGGGAGTGAAGATAAGGGGGGGAGAATTTAACCTAATTTCTAATTTGTTCAAAACCATCCTTTTTGAAATATCTCTCCATCCTGAGCCCGGATGGATCCAATCCGAGAATTAAAGTTGCTCCAATTAATATTTTGGACGATATGAGCCCAATATAGGATATCTTCTGAAATTTTCTCAATTTTCTGAAATTATAATTATGCCCTTGGGTCTTCAACGAAACTTCTTCCCAACTCACCCTTGATCACATGTGAGTCAATCCATGGGTAGACTGGTGCCTAGATTGCATCAAATCCTTCCATCAGCATCTTTTATGCGCATGACCCTGTGACACCCTTTTTACATTTTTACCCCTGAGATCAAATTCGGTGGAATTAGGTGGGGACCACCCCTTGAACTCAAAAATACAAGAGGTCTTCATTGGGCCGGGCTTGTGCAGCATTGAACTCCTCCAACTTGGTTTTCTCAATTTAGGCTCTATAAATGCACTTGTCGTCCAATATTTTCAATATGCCAAAAATACCCCTATACCTTGAAAATACAGAAAAGTACCCGAATAGCTCCAATCTAAGCAGATAAAAATGTAGAATTACATTGGATAATTTCACACATAAATCTGCTCATCAGCGGCGCCACGTGGCAGGACCGCAGCACGCATGTAAAACCCCTGCCCAAAAATAGGGGCTAATCGGAATTTTTGTTGAAAGCCCAGAATCCAAGGTCAAGGCTACCAGTATACTGTGGTGCAATGGACCCAAGGTTGAACATGATGAGGTAGCCCATTGGTGAGGACCTACATACCATTAAGAAGGCAAACACCAACTCCTTGTGACTGTATAGCTCATCACAAAATGTACAGGCTAAGGAAGGTGCCATACCTTGATTCTAGGACCCTTGGACTTAAATCCTAGTTCTAGGCTAAACCAATGATGACCCTCATCAACTTGAATGTTTTAGATTAAACATTTTTAAAGCCAAACATCAATTTTAATGATTGATTTGATGATGAGAACCCAATTCCATACATACATCTAAAATTCCAACATAAATGACAAATTATGCTAATTTACAGATTGACCTTCTCTTAGTTAAAATGATATAACTCCATCACTAGAACTTCATTTGTGTTGATTCCAATTTTTTTAGAAGCTAGACTCATAGGGCTGCATTTTGTTGAAAACACAATTACCTAGTTATGTCTCTAAGTTAGTTAAAAGTTTAGCTCAAGTTGCTGTCAAAATCGGATCATGCTGTCTTGATAGGTTGACCTTTGTGTAATAAAAATAACATAACTCCATAATCCAATATTCATTTTCTTTAATTCCAGTTTTGCTAGAAAACAGATTCATAGGGCTTCATTTTCTTAGAAGGAACCATGATCCAATCAATCCAAATAATTTTGCAGATGAAATCTCTGTGCGATGGCACTGGGCGATGTGCGCATCGCCCAATGCCATCGCACAGAGTGGGAAAATGCAGTATTTTAATCTGTAGATGTGTGGGGACCACCCCTATTGGCCATAAACATCCTCCATAGGTTGAAGGGAGTCTGGGGGACCACCTCATACCCTTGGATCCATGTGGACCCCACCTATGTGGCTAAAATGAGGGAGAGTTAGCCTAAAAATGTATTCTTGAAATGGGCCTAACCAGCCAAACAGGCCCTAGTCAAGGGTTGGTCTATAAATAGAGGACTCAGCCTCATTTTAGAACCTATTTCTACTGTTGAAAACGTGGGAGAGAGAAGAAGAGAGAAAAGAGAGAAAAGAGAAGGAGAGGAAGAAGAAAGGAAGGGAAAGAAGAAGAGAGAAGGAGGGGAAGCTGTCCCAATCTCCAAAGCCCAGCTCAGGCAGCCATTCTTGGCTGTTCACAGGTATAAAACTACACCTATACTTGCTGCTATGCTACTGTTCTCCACTTATCTTCTTAGATCTCTGAGTTTTGGTAGCATTTCTGGCCATTGGCAGCCCAGAACAGCTGGGGGCTGCCATGAGCTGCCTCAGATCTAACATGCAAACCTAATGCATGGAAGATCTAAGTTTTTAAATGATGTTTTTACTACTGTTTTGTTCCTGAGACTGAGATCAATCTTTGTGCATGGCTGCACTGCCTTATTTCACCCAGATCTGGCAATTTAGGCTTGGATCTGTGCATACGGGCTAGCCCTTGCCTGAATCTTGGTAGGGACAGCCTAATACCATGATTAGACATATAAATCTGCCCTTGCATGCAGCCAAAACCGTGGCTTGCAGCTGAAGCTTTACTGGGTTACTATTCACTCGACTGTCTGGGCAGCCTCTGGCAACCAAGTGGTGGGCCCAACTGAAAATCCACATGGACCAGTGCAAAGTATACCCCTGGGGGTCCATGATGACCTAACATGCATGAGGAGAGGATCCATGCACTGCCCATGGTTCAAAACCTTGGAATCTCAGCCTAATTCCAATTTTGCAATCTCTGGGTGATAGCACTGGGCGTTGCACACAACGCCGAGAGACATCGCCCAGTGAATGAAACTTCATTGTTTTGCTAATCTGACTTGGGGGACTTCCACATATGGACTATAAATAGTGTAAGGAGGTGGAAAATGACCAAAATACCCCTCCTTACATCTGTCCATAATTATGTATACCTTGGTACCCAAGTGGGCCCCGCAGGGCTTGGAAACCCTGTCTGTGTTGGTCCTGCGGCACTGCTGACTTAGGGACTGTGATGTAAGACTATTGTGACCTAGGAACTGTGCTACAGTGGTAAAATACCATATTGACCCTAAGCCACATTCTCCGGATGATGCACCGGGACATAGGCCTAAGGCCTAGTGCAAGGCCCAGAGAATTCCAAGTGATCTCGGACTGAGCACCGAGTTAGACCTAGGAGCCTAGGCTAACATTGGGTTATCCAAAACAGTTTTGAATAATTAAAATAACATATTTCTGATTTATTACTTTAGGATTTGTTTCCATGCTCGAGGTGCACAGCCAGATACCGATTGGAACTGAACAAACATCTGAACCAGTAGGATCAAACCAAGGTGAGTGGAATTACACCATGAGTGCAGGTGTAACATGACTGATGGGTCATGACAACAACAACAATATTTACTATCTTTAATCACGTTAAATTGTTTTATATTCTCATTTGAATTTTGAATCTTATCTGATGAACATTGGAAATGTATGATAATGCTTGTATGTGGAATTGTTGGAAATGAGACATGTGGTAGCCCGTATTATGGGATACGGTTGACACTGCCTGACTCATATGATGCCATATAGATATGGGGCTAGGGTTTCATCACCCATGCTACATACCCTTGCCAATAGGGGTTAAGGTGTTAGATGCCTATGGGAGCCACAATTAATGTCAGGAGCTATATGCTAGGCTTTAAGCCACAATTAATGTCAGGAGCTATATGTCGGGCTTTATGCCACAATTAATGTCAGGAGCTATATGCCGGGCTTTATGCCACAATTAAAAAGGGAAAAGAATTGAGCTAAATACTAATGGTTACTCCACAGGTTAATCACAGAGGGCTGGTCGGACTGACCTAGGAAGGGATGCTGGAGCCGACTGGTTTTCTCCGACAACTCAATGGGTGTATCGCGGGAAGGGGTAACCAAGCCCGCACCAGGGATACATGTATTGGGGATTGTAGTAGCACTAACCCGCCTTAGTTGTGATGTTAGGTGGCTAATAAATAAAATGAATTGCACCACATGTAGGACTCATTTGGTTGTGCTTGCATGTGCATGCATGGTTTATATTTCATTCACGGGCTCGGTGGAGCTCACACTCTTGTGAATTCTCTTTTAGCTGATTTTACAAGTACGGGTTTACTAATGGGCGGGGAAGCTGTCGATGGAATTGCAGATCTCCCTCATCTCGTTGCTTAGCGACGATTTTGTTATTATTTAAGTTTCTTTCTTTCAAGAAGTGTAATTACCAAGACAATGTACTTATTGAACATAAATGGATATGTATACGGTATAACATAGGTACTTGGGATTTTATTATTGATGATATAAATCATCTGAGGGTAGTTCGATCTTTCTTTGCACTCTGATATTCTTTATTATCTTTTTACCTCAATGTGTGGTTTGTGACGTGTAAATACTGCTTCTAGATCCTTGGGGATTGGCGGATGTCGTAAGATAGTCGATCACTTGCCTAAATCCTCCCAGGGGGTGGTTTGGGGTGTGACAAAATGGTAGTAGAGCGAGAAGCTCTATTTACATTCACAAACAACGGAAGTAGGATGATGGGTGGCCTAGAGACAAAGAAATAAAAGTTTTAAGAAAACACCAAAATAAAGAAGTAGAAGAACACAGTAGGAGACTCGCTAGGTGCAAAAAGTCGATAACTCCATAATTGAAAAGGCATAAACTTTTACATCCGGAAAGGAAACAGGAGGTACTACTACCGAACTACAACTTAGAAAGGAAAGTACAACTGATACACAAAAAAAAAATTTAATAAATAAATAAGTAAAACAAAAATTAAAACTAAAATTAAAATTAAATTAAATTTAAAAAAAACACACACACACACCCCAGCCTATCTTTGTGCTTACTCCTATTGTAGTATTTATAAATTCCTATGTTTTCGGTTACGCATCTCTATACGTGCGATGTTTCACTATTATGTCGTACCGTAGCAAATGCTAGCTTGTACGCGTAGGTACCAATTTAGAACCTTCCTTAGTTAGAAAATATAGATTTATTTATGCCCAAGATCCCTTTCTACAGAAACAACCATGGTTAACACAAGGTCCAACCGGGGTGGTCGTCGTGGAAGAGGCCCTCGATTTGTTCCAAAAATTGGACTACCAAATGGAGTCGAAGCTCAAAACTTTGAAGTATCAATCACTTCAGCAGGGATGCCCGGGGGCTTTCCAAACCCAATGCCTACGACCCCTCTGGCTCCTGCCACTGCACAACCTCTGGCTATGACTGTCAGTGAGCTGAATACCATCATAGCAAACCTGATGCGGATCACGCAGCAACAACAAGAAATGTTTGCCCATATGACCACTCAGTTTACGACTATGATGCAACAGCAAGCGATGCCACCACCCCATCAGCCTCCACAATTTCCACCTTTAGAGCCTCAGCATGTCATAGATAACTCCACTGCTAGGGTGATGGAGAGGTTTAAGAAACTTCATCTGCCTGCTTTTTCCAAGATCGGCTCGGAGGTGATGGAACCGGAGAGATGGATTAGTGCTTTGGAAAAAGCCTTCGCTGTATTAGAATGTACCAATGCCCAAAAGTTGATATGCATTGGGTACCAGTTATAGAATGAGGCTGAAGCATGGTGGAAGTCGACGCGACCAAATTTGGAGGCGACTCATCCCAGCCCCACTTAGGATCAGTTCAAGGAAGTCTTCTTTAAGAATTATTTTCCTGAGAGTTTCAAAGACAAGAAGGAAGCCGAATTCTCTGCTCTTGTATAAGGATCGAAGACAGTGCTAGATTACCAACAGCAATTTGAGGATTTGTTCGATTTTGCACCGGAACATATGAAGGGGGAGGCTAGCAAAATGAAGAAATTTGAAAAGGGGCTCAAGCCTGAGATCGGGTCCATCCTTTCAGTCATGGATATTCAAACCTATGCATAGATGGTCAATAAAGCCAAGACGATAGAAGATAGACTGAACGAGGGGACCACAGTATCAACGGGGCTAGGCAAGGGGCCTAACACCTTCCAAGGATTTAGCTTAAGCCCTAGCCTAGCACAAAAGCGTGGGCTTAAAATGGGTTAAGCATATCAACCCAACCATCCAGCATTCGAACAGCCTACATAGTATTTTCGCCATGCTTTGAGCCAATCAGCACAATTTACGAATGTTCCCCGATCGTCTAAGTCGAACAACTGATGCTATGTCTGCAAGCAGCCCAGACACATGGCTAGAGATTGTCCTCACCACAGATTTCGTGTGCCACGACGAGATCCACCTACTACTTGGTCTTTTCTGTCCCAAAGCAATGGAGTCCAAAAATAAGTATATGCCTTGGACACAAGGGGAGCTTAGGCCAATTCAGAATAATAACAGGTACTCTACCCATATCATCCTCACCTGTTCAAGTGTCATTCTGATTTCGGCTCATTACACTCTTTCGTTCTACTGAGTTTGTTGATAAGAGGAAGGTGCCCACATTTTCAAATGGGTGGTTAGCATTGTTATTTGAAATGTTGTGAAACTAAATGAAGATTATAGACTCTGTCCATTTGGAAATTCTATAATCATATGTAGGTTCTAGGAGGACGATAAAAGACTGTAGGTGCATAGTTAGGTCTTGGTAAAGCGATATACCGCAAACCAAATGAATAGAACAACCAAGATCAAGATCAAACTGGAACTAAAGGATCCGACAAAACCTTGCTCAACAATAGGCATGAAGGGGGTAATGGGTCCCCGAATGTCCCCTCCCTTATTGGGAACGAACAATAGGGATTCCATCAATATCCCAATTCATCCTAAAGTTGAGACTAGGTATTGGGAAATCATAAGTTAAAGTGTTCATAGGAAGAGCTATGTAGGAAAGATGGTGTAGATTTATACCACACAACCCAAAGTCGTAGGAGTATAGATTAGTAGGCAAAATATGCAGGGGTAATTGGATCTTTTGACTTCTTTTGAGGTATATGTCGGGAGTTCAATTTTCCATAGGCCCTCAAGATCAAGCTGGATAATAGATCAATCAAATTTGGGAGTAATCTAGATAACCTATTGGGAGTTGGATATGTTTGAGGACCAAATCTTTATAGCTCAATAGAAACAATGAGCGATCCCGATATAAGATGAAAGGGCCTGAAGTACGTCATGGGCAATCAAGTATTTTCTTGGGAATCGCCAACCAAAGGGGTGGTGCAGTTTGATTAAAAGGGAAGTTGAATCCAAGAATCATGACCAGTGGCGTACTGATTGGAAGAAGTCCATGACGTATTCCATGCATTGGTGTTGAAGAAGTACCTCCCGAACTCGACTCATGACTTGACTCAGGAACCACTTAGGCTCTCTGCCACCATGACCAGTCAAGAGAAACCCGAAGAGAATGTGGGATGTGAGAAGCACAATCTCCACAATCGGATTATCTTGTTGTAAAGATACTGTGGAATAGTCGGCTCGATCAAGGAATGTCCGATTGACGAGAAGATGAAAGGCGGTCGAAGTATCCTTATCTGCTTGAATCACAAGACAAGTTCAATTTTGAGGACGAAATTTTTATAAGGTTGGGGGAATGTAAAACCCCTGCCCAAAAATAGGGGCTAATTGGAATTTTTGTTGAAAGCCCGGAATCCGAGGTCAAGGCTACCAGTATACTGTGGTCCAATGGACCCGAGGTTGAACATGATGAGGTAGCCCATTGGTGAGAACCTACATACCATTAAGAAGGCAAACACCAACTCCTTGTGACTGTATAGCTCATCACAAAATGTACAGGCTAAGGAAGGTGTCATACCTTGATTCTAGGACCCTTGGACTTAAATCCTAGTTCTAGGCTAAACCAATGATGACCCTCATCAACTTGAATGTTTTAGATAAAACATTTTTAAAGCCAAACATCAATTTTAATGATTGATTTGATGATGAGAACCCAATTCCATACATACATCTTAAATTCCAGCATATATGATAAATTCTGATAATTTACCGATTGACCTTCTCTTAGTTAAAATGATATAACTCTATCACCAGAACATCATTTATGTTGGTTCCAATTTTGTTAGAAACTAGACTCATAGAGCTGCATTTTATTAGAAAACACCATTACCTATTTATGTCTCTAAGGTAGTTAAAAGTTTAGCTCAAGTTGCTGTCAAAATCGGATCATGCTGTCTTGACAGGTTGACCTTTGTGTAATAAAAATAACATAACTCCATAATCCAATATTCATTTTCTTTGATTCTAGTTTTTCTAGAAAATAGATTCATAGGGATTCATTTTCTTAGATGGAACCATGATCCAATTATGTCTCTAAATGAACTGAAATTTCATTTCAATCCAAACAATTCTGCAAATGAAATCTCTGGGCGATGCACACATCACCCAAAGACATCACCTAGAGTGGGAAAATGCAGTATTTTAATCTGCAGATGTGTGGGGACCACCCCTATTGGCCATAAACACCCTCTATAGGTTGATGGGAGTCTGGGGGACCACCTCATACCCTTGGATCCATGTGGACCCCACCTATGTGGCTAAAATGAGGGAGAATTAGCCTAAAAATGCATTCTTGAAATGGGCCTAAGCAGCCAAACAGGCCCTAGTCAAGGGCTGGTCTATAAATAGAGGACTCAGCCTCATTTTAGAACCTATTTCTACTGCTGAAAACGTGGGAGAGAAAAGAAGAGAGAAAAGAGAGAAAAGAGAAGGAGAGGAAGAAGAAAGGAAGGGAAAGAAGAAGAGAGAAGGAGGGGAAGCTGTCCCTACCTCCAAAGCCCAGCTCCGGAAGCCATTTTTGGCTATTCACAGGTATAAAACTACACCTATACCTGCTGCTATGCTGCTGTTCTCCACTTATCTTCTTAGATCTCTGAGTTTTGGTAGCATTTCTGGCCATTGGCAGCCCAGAACAGCTGGGGGCTGCCATGAGCTACCTCAGATCTAACATGCAAACCTGTTGCACGGAATATCTGAGTTTTTAAATGATGTTTTTACTGCTGTTTTGTTCCTGAGACTAAGATCAGTCTCTGTGCATGACTGCACTGCCTTATTTCACCAGGATTTGGCAGTTTGGGCTTGGATCTGTGCATACGGGCTAGCCCTTGCCTGAATCTTGGTAGGGACAGCCTAATACCATGATTAGACATATAAATCTGCCCTTGCATGCAGCCAAAACCGTGGCTTGCAGCTGAAGCTATACTGGGTTACTATTCATTGGGCTGTCTGGGCAACCTCTGGCAGCCAAGTGGTGGGCCCAAGTGAAAATCCACATGGACCAATGCAAAGTATACCCCTGGGGGTCCATGATGACCTAACATGCATGAGGAGAGGATCCATGCAGTGCCCGTGGTTCAAAACCTTGGAATCTCAGCCTGATTCCGGTTTTGCAATCTCTGGGCGATAGCACTGGGCGATGCACACAACGCCCAGAGACATCACCCAGTGAATGAAACTTCACTGTTTTGCTGATCTAACTTGGGGAACTTCCACATATGGATTGTAAATAGTGTAAGGAGGTGGAAAATGACCAAAATACCCCTCCTTACATCTGTCCATAATTATGTATACCTTGGTACCTAAGTGGGCCCCGCAGGGCTTGGAAACCCTGTCTGTGTTGGTCCTGCAACACTGTTGACTTAGGGACTGTGATGTAAGACTATTGTGACCTAGGAACATGTGCTATAGTGGTAAAATACCATATTGACCCTAAGAGAATAATTTAAATAGTTTTGAATAATTAAAATAACATATTTCTGATTTATTACTTTAGGATTTGTTTCCGTGCTCGAGGTGCACAGCCAGATACCGATTGAAACTGAACAAACATCTGAACCAGTAGGATCAAACCAAGGTGAGTGGAATTACACCATGAGTGTAGGTGTAACATGACTGATGGGTCATGACACCAACAACAATATTTACTATCTTTAATTACTTTAAATTGTTTTATATTCTCATTTGAATTCTGAATCTTATCTGATGAACATTGGAAATGTATGATAATGCTTGTATGTGGAGTTGCTAGATTAGATGCCATAGCCAGCTTGGAAATGAGGCCTGTGGCAGCCTGTATTATGGGATACGTTTGACACCGCCTGACTCTTACGATGCCATATAGACATGGGGCTAGGGTTTCATCACCTGTGCTATGCACCCTTGTCAATAGGGGTTAAGGTGTTGGATGCCTGTGGGAGCCATAATTATTGTCAAGAGCTATATGCCAGGCTTTAAGCCAAACTTAATGTCAGGAGCTATATGCCGAGCTTTAAGCCACAATTAATGTTAGGAGCTATATGTCAGGCTTTACGCCACAATTAATGTCAGGAGCTATATGCCGGGCTTTACGCCACAATTAATGTCAGGAGCTATATGCCGGGCTTTATGCCACATTTAAAATGGGAAAAGTATTGAGCTAAATACTAATGGTTACCCCACAGATTAATCACAGAGGGCTGGTTGGGCTGACCTAGGAAGGGATGCTGGAGCTGACTGGTTTTCTCCGACAACTCAATGGGTGTATCGCTGGAAGGGGTAACCAAGCCCGCACCAGGGATACATGTATTGGGGATTGTAGTAGCACTAACCCACCTTAGTTGTGATGTTAGGTGGCTAATAAATAAAATGAATTGCACCACATGTAGGACTCATTTGGTTATGCTCACATATGCATGCATGGTTTATATTTCATTCACGGGCTCGGTGGAGCTCACACTCTTGTATATTCTCTTTTAGCTGATTTTGTAGGTATGGGTTTGCTAATGGGCAGGGAAGCTGTCGATGGAATTGCAGATCTCCCTCATCTCGTTGCTTAGTGACGATTTTGTTATTATTTAAGTTTCTTTCTTTCAAGAAGTGTAATTACCAAGACAATGTACTTATTGAACATAAATGGATATGTATACGGTACAACATAGGTACTTGGGATTTTATTATTGATGATATAAATCATCTGTGGGTAGTTCGATCTTCCGTTACACTCTGATATTCTTTTATTATCTCTTAACCTCAATGTGTGGTTTGTGACGTGTAAATACTGCTTCTAGATCCTTCGGGATTGGCGGATGTCATAGGATATCCGGTCACTTGCCTAAATCCTCCCAGGGGGTGGTTTGGGGTATGAAAATGCACACGCAACACTGCGCGGCACCATGTGGCAGGGCACTACCTTGTGGGGCTGTGACCGTGATGCTGCCTCATGGGGGTTGCGCAGGCAGTCTGGGGCTGTCTAGAGGTTGTGTGCATGATTATATACTTTAGGGGATGAGTGGTGATGCTTTTATACGGTGTCAGTTTTAGGGACATTGCCAGCCATCTGCGTCTGATCGTCGTCATCGCTGGGGGGTGACAGAATTCAGTGTTTACAGTTTGCCCCTCTTTGGTCGAGGCTGTGCCCATAGCCGAAGGGCGAAGATAAAAGATCGCCTGATTTTATCACTAGGAGCATGCATCACCGCCATTTTGCTCATAGGTGACGGAGTTGAATGATAGAACCTTGTTTCAGAAAAACCATTTGATGAGCAAATTCTACCGTCACTTTGCTCATGGGCGAGGGATTTAAAACAAGACTTTGTCAAAACATTTGGTAAATCATTTTTGAGAATTCATATGGCATTACCTGAGTGTGTACTTACCTGATGGGGCAACATTGCTCAGCTGGGTTCTCCCTGGCGTTTGAACATTTACCTACAGGGATTCAGATCTATAGGCATCGCTCGACTGGATTTCCTCTTGGCATTCAAACATTGCTTGGGGAGAATCTGATCTTTGGGCATTGCTAGGCCGAATTTCCTCCTGGCATTCTAACATTGCTTACCTGGAACCTGATCTTTGAGCATTGCTCGGCCGGATTTCCTCCTGGAGTTTGAACATTGTTTACCTGGAACTTGATCTTTGGGCATTGCTCAGTCGGATTTCCTCCTGGCGTTCAAACATTGCTTGCCTGTACTCCTGCTAATGTGATAGTATTGTAACAATGAGATGGCATCATGACGGAGTGATGATAGTGTAATGATGAGGCGGCATCGCGACCGAATTTTTTGAAATTGTAACGATGAGACGGCATCGTGACCAAATTTTTGAAAGTGTAACGATCAGATGGCATCGCGATCGACCTTTAAAATTATAACGATGAGACGGCATCACGATCGAATTTTTGAAAAGTGTAACAATGAGATGGCATCGCGACCGAATTTTGAAATTGTAACGCTGAGACGACATCGCAACCCGATTTTTAAGTTGTAACGATGAGAAGGCATCGTAATCAAATCTTGAAATTGTAACGATGAGATGGCATCGTGACCGAAAATTTTGAAAGTGTAACGATGAGATGGCATCATCATCAAAAATTTTGAAAGTATAACGATGAGATGGCATCGCGACTAAAAATTTTGAAAGTGTAACGATGAGACGGCATCGCGATCAAAAATTTTGAAATTGTAAAGATGAGACGGCATCGCGACCAAAAATTTTGAAAGTGCAAAGATGAGACGGCATCGCAACCAAATTTTGAAATTATAATGATGAGACGGCATCGTGAGTGAATTTTTTAGGGTGTAACGATGAGATGGCATCGTTACCAAAAATTTTTAAAGTGTACCAATGAGACGACATCGCGACAGAAAATTTTGAAAGTGCAACGATGAGACGACATCACAACCAAAATTTTAAAATTGTAACGATGAGATGGCATCGCGACCAAAAATTTTGAAAGTATAACGATGGGACAGCATCGTGACCAAATTTTGAAATTATAATAATCAGACAGCATCGCGACTGAATTTTTTAAGGTGTAACGATGAGACAACATCGGGGCTGAATGTTTGAAATTGTAATAATAAGACGGCATTGCGACCAATTTTTTTAAAAAATGCAACGATGAGATGGCATCGCGACCGTAAATTTTGAAAAGAGTAACGATGAGACGGTATCACGATCAAAAATTTTGAAAAGTAATGATGAGACGGCATCGCAATCGAATTTTTTAAGTTGTAACGGTGAGACTGCATTACGATCGAATTTTTGAAATTGTAACAATGAGACGGCATCACGATTGAAAATTTTTTAAATTGTAACGATGAGACGGCATCTCGACAGAATTTTTGAAAGGTATAACGATGAGATAGCATCGTGAACAAAAATTTGAAGGTGTAACGATGAAACGGCATCGCAACCGAATTTTTCAAAAATATAACGATGAGACTGCATCGTGACCAAAAATTTGAAATTGTAAGTGTTTTCAAAAGAAAAGCCTAGGGTATGATGACAAGGCCCAAGGGATCATGGCACGAAGGTCCAAAAAAAATATGTTTTTTTCTGAGACCTTACCTTCTCGAAATGAAACCATTCTAGAGTGGTCAGCTTTATTATATGAGGGAATCTCGGGATTACCATGAGAACTGCAGTCGTAATCAAGCTGAGGAGAACAGACATCTTAGGAGACAGTTGGCATTTGCGAGAATCACCCCTACCCTATTCGTGTTGCATGATGATGATAGCGGTGATGATGAGGGTTATGTTGATGATGATGATGATGAGATGGTGCTGGATGCTGAGACTTTATCCTCCAGTGATGAGAACTAGTCTCGTCTCCCTCCCCTCTTACATATTACATATATTTTCTTTAAATTTTATGTTTTTAAATGTGGGAATGTAGGTGGAATGATTGGACGATGTCCCCTCTTTTTTTTATTATGCTTTATGGAATGGGAACAATATTTTAATCTAGTTAAGACACTTGCTTTTTCCTTTGCAATGCACAATTCCAGATATTTTTTTTTAATCCCTGATCATTACATGCATGGAAACGATAGAGGGGTAAGAAAAATCAAAAAGGGTGGGGAACTGACACATAGACTACAATGTCACCCTGCAATTACATATTTCCACCACAGCGTATCCAATAGATTTACAATCTTTGGCGTCAATTCTTCTGGTGGCTGAATCTTCTCCTCTATCATCTTGAGTAGAGACTGGTACAGTGTTGGTACTAGATGGGGCAAGTAGAAAGTAGTATGAGTCAAGCCCATTAACCTCATAGCATTATAGTCTAGAGTATCGAGAACTGGGGCTTTCATATCCCACCAATGGCAGTTCCATTGAACCTGCTCGTCTGTTCTTTGTTCCAAATACTTCTTCCAGTACTTGATTGCACGGAAATCCTCCGTCTCTCTTCGAATTTGGAAATGCTTTGGCTGAAATTGGGCATCAATTATAGGTTTGCCCAATCGTAGTCTCTCCATCAACCATATCTGCAAGATTATGGGTGATCTTGTGCAATAATCTGTTCCATATCCTCGGGAAGCAATCATTTCATCCAGACCCTTAAAAGTCTCAGCCAGTATGGTGGGGACGATGTCACACCCATCTAGGAGCTGCCAAACGAGGTCTGCCATCACAGGGGGAACACCACTTTTTGGAGTTCATAACAAGTATCTTCCAATCATGCAAAAGAGATATGCTCTCCTTCTGTTCTTTTGTTGAGTTCCTCTGGCTCCTTTTTGCCTGGAGAAAGTCCCTGCTACCTTCAAAATATCCACCTTTCCGTAATTCATGATTTCTTTGACTTTCCTCTTGGTCCATCCAAAGAAATCTTGTAAAACTTCTTCGTAGTCGCTACGCAAGGGGGGCAAAAGAGTCTCTCTGGTGGTGGTGAGAGCATGCAAGCTCAAAATTCTTCAACTGCGGGTGTTGTCCTTACTTCTCCAAATCTGAAAACATGCAGTTTTGGATCCCAACATTGGTACGCTTGTCAAAGCATGTCGTGATGAATCTCCATGCACATAATCCTTCCTAGGACTGGTAATTGGACGTCTTCCAGAAGAGTTGGATCATCAGAATTCATGTTAAGAGTCCACTTTCGTAATATCTCATCGAGGGAGGTTGCCTTCTGTGGATGATGCATTTTACCTGCACACAATCAAAGAACTTCCTTAATAAACTGGACCAAGTCTCTTTTTTTTCTTTTTTTCTTTTTTTCTTTTTAGACTCAGGGAATAGTCAGCTCCTATTTGAAACACATGGGAGGATGCCAAATGGTAGATTTGTTTTTTATATAACAAATAGAAGTGTCAAGTGGCAAAACTAACAGAAGGGTTCTTGAATGACAGAAATGTTGGGTGGCAGAATTGGAAGAATGTCCCTGGTGGGGACTAGCTGTTGTGACCGCACTTGAGCATGCCAAGTTGCATGCATATCCTTTGGAAAGGAATCAGGTCAAACGTAGTTCATGTAAACCAAATGGCTATACGAAATAATTTTTAAGTTGATCCATATTGACAAGGCCCTTTAGGTCCTCTCCATCCAAGCCAGTGATACAAATTGCTTGCCCACCCAAGATTTCCTTCACATAATAAGGTCCGCTACAATTAGGCCTGAACTTGCCTCTTAGGTCATGAACTGGTGCTCTTTGTTCTCGAAGTACCAAACCTCCTTCTTTGATGTTGCGTGGGAGGACTCCTTTATTGGATGCCCTTGCCATTCCTATGCTGGTATTTCTTGAAGTGATCCATAGCTTTCATCCTCTTTTCATCAAGGAAGATAAGCTCATCATGTCTTGCTTGCAGCCATTCTCCTTCAAGCAACTTGCTTTCCATCAATACTTTGAGAGACGACAGGATTTCTACGGGTTATACTGCCTCCATCCCATAGACCAAGGAAAAAGGGGTTGCCAGTAGAGGTTCGAATTGAGGTTCGATGAGCCCATAATGTGTATGGGAGCTTATCTGCCCAATCCTTATGGGTATCAGCCATTTTCTGCAATATGACTTTGACATTCTTGTTAGCTGCTTTCATTGCCCCATTAGTCTGTGGTCTATAAGTCGTAGACCGATGCCTTTGGATACCATATTTGGTGCAGAACTTATCCACTTTTCCCCATAAATGTGCCCCTTGATCGGATATGAGGGCATGTGGCACTCCATATCTATGTATAATGTTCTCTTTGATGAACTTTGCTAACTTCACAGCTGTCAAGACAGCATAAGACTGCGCCTCCATCCATTTGGTGAAATAGTCAATGCCCACAAGGATGAACTAATGTCCATTGGATGCCTTTCACGTGACTTTCCCATTTATATCAATGCCCCATGTTGAAAATGGCTAAGGAGCATTTAACGAAGGGAGCTCTGTTGGAGGAATGTGAATGATATTGGCAAATATCTGGCATTTGTGACATATCCGCATGAATGACGCGCAGTCAAGTTCCATGGTTGTCTAATAATATCCCATTCTGAGGATTTTCTTGGTGAGCATCTTGGCATTCATGTGCGGCCCATAGATTCCCTGGTGGATTTCTTCCATGATGATATGGGTTGTTCCTCATCTACGTATAGTAGTTGTATACCATTGGAGGACCTTTTGTATAGTAGGTAGCCTTGAAGTACAAACTGCGTGGCGTGCTTTTGCAACCTCTTCTCTTCATAGACTGTGGAATTCGGAGGATATTTCCTTTCTCTAATGAAGTCAATGATGGGTGCAGACCATGACTTCCCATCAGTTGTCAGAACATTTACTGACTCTTCATATGCTGATCCATGCCTTCTATCGACCAAGAATGGACGAACTTGAGTATTTGGAGTGCATTCAACCATTGAAGCCAAAGTAGCTAGGGCATCGGCAAATCTGTTATTGTCCCTCGGCAAATATTCGAAGGTGATTTCATCAAAGCTCTTGACCAAGTCCTCCAAATGTTCTTGGTAAGGTTTCAGCTTTTCGTTCTTTGTCTTCCACTTCCCTTGAGTTTGACAAATCATGATCAACGAGTCCCCATAGACTCTCAGCTTCTTGATCTCTAATGCCACGGCTTGAGACCGATTGCACATGCTTCATACTCTGCAATGTTGTTGGTGCAAGGAAAATCTAGCTTGAATACAAACGACAGATAGAGATCATCTGGGGTTATCAACAATATTCCTGCCCTATATCCTCTCTGATTGGCTGTACCATCAAAGCACAATTGCCACCAGTCTTCATAGTCTTCTTCCTCCACATATACCAAATCTTCATCTGGGAATGAGTCTTCTAACAGCTGTGAATCCAACCCGGTCAACTATGCAACTAGATAGTCTGACATTGATCATCCTTTTATTGATTTCTGGTTAACATATGTTGTGTCAAATTCTGACAATATCAACAACCATCTGGCCATCCTTCCTGTCAATGCTGGCTTCTCAAAGAGATACTTAATCAGGTCCATCCTTGAGATGAGCTGAATTTTATGTGCGATCATGCAATGTCTCAGCCTCTTGGTTGCCCAAACCAAACCAGTGCATGTCTTTTCCAATGGGGTATAGCAAGTTTCATACTCCAACAATTTTTTGCTTAAGTAGTAAACCGCGTGTTATTCCTCACTCTTCTATTCTTGTTGCGCCATCATAGATCCCATTGATGTTTCACTGGCAGATAAGTACAATATCAGTGGTTCTCCCAATACTGCCGGAACAAGGATGGGTGGATTCATCAACTATTCTTTTATCCATTCGAACGCCTCCTGACACTTATCATTCCATTGCTTTGGTTCTTCTTTCTTTAGGAGCTTGAAGATAGGTTCACATATGATGATTAGCCGGGCTATGAACCGACTTATGTACTGAATTCGTCCTAAGAAACCCTAGATTTCTTTTTCTATTTTTGGTGTTGCCATTTTTATTATGGTCTTTATCTTGTCGGGATCCACTTCTATCCCTCTCTCGCTGACGAGAAATCCTAAGAGTTTTCCCGCTATTGCTCTGAACACGCACTTTTGAGGGTCAACCTTAGCTTGTACTCTTTAATTCATTCAAAAAATTTTCTCAATGCCGTAAAATGCCCCTATCGAGTGATTGACTTAACAATCATGTCACCCACATACACCTCCACTTTTTTATGTATCATGTCATAGAGAATGGCCATTGCCGCCCTTTGATATGTTGCTCATGTTGGGAATAAACCCGATGCGCAACAGAATTTGGATCGGGTCAATACTTGTAGTTCATGATCAAGAGTAGGAAAGAAACAATTTTAAAATAACATTCATGAGAGTCGCAAGTGAAACTCCTCCTATAGATAATAGGTCTTCTAACTTGTGCAAACTTGGAGATTGAAAAATTGTTCTACACTTTGAAGCTTGATCAATCATTGCAACCTTATAGAAAAACACAAAATCACCAAGGCCTCTTGAGTTCTCTAACTCAAGTCTCACACACACCACAACAAGAGAAGGGAGAGAGAGAGAAATCGTGGGAGGAGGAGAGAGCACTGCCAAAATCGTGGGAAGGCTCCTCCCTCTCCCTCTTTTATAATTTTAGAGATCCTTGGATCTCAAGTAATCCCCTTCCATCTCGGCCTTGGCTCAATCTTTCATTTTGGTGTTTTGTGAATCTTCTAATTTTTTGCAACTACAATTTGCAACTAAAGTGAAGACATAGAATCTTAAAAGGGATACAATCTTTCTAAACTATGGTTCATGAGATATTCTCATAATATCTCTTCCCATAATATAAAAAGATATTTAACCATAAATATTTTATTCTCCTATATAATGCCATGTGTCCAATAAACTCTTTTATTACATATAAGCCCTTCCACTTTCCTAATATCCCATAATGAATTATAGGGTATGTACTTTTATGCTACTAATCCTCAAATCATCATGTACGTTGATCGAGAGAATATGTGATTGCGATCGGATGGCTATAAAACTTTGAAATAAAATTCAATATATTATATATTAATTTTATATATTAAAAATAAATTTATAAAACATTTTGAATAAACACTGGATCCAGATTTCAGTCTGACCAATCACAAACTTTCTCTCTCCTACATATTCCCTGTAAACGGGTACTGGATTCCATGTTGAGAAACCCTTTGCTTACAATGCAGGATCACGAATCTAGTGTACCGGTTTATAGTCTAATTGGACATCAACCATTGGCTTACCAAAATCCGTAATGTCACACTGTAATAAATGGAATCTCTCAGGTCAAAGGGCTATCGAGTAGCGGGTAAGTATATCACATACACAACTAGTAGCAGTACATAAGATATACTTACCAGATTATCATCTATACACGTTCTCGACGTGTACCCACATCCTTGCACCGAAATCTTCATTTCTCGTGACATGCGATATGGAAATAATATAAACAGGATGTCCAATCCCATTCCTAGTTCAGACAAGTTTTAGGTAAAGACCTATGAAACATTCTTATAAGCCCAAATAAAATAATAAAATGTAAAAATTAAATTCAATAATTTAATAATTCGGATTTGATGGACACACAATTTCAACAATCTCCCACTTGTACATCAATGTCAATTGCCAACAAAAGTTACACCCATGCTCTCAATATGTTTTTCAAACACTATAGGAGCTAATCCTTTCGTCATCGCATCTGACACATTGTCAGCAATGCCAACTTTGGAAGCAGCTACATCACCTTGCTGGATTATCTCTCTAATTAGGTGATACTTCTGCTGCACATGTTTGTTCCTCTTATGAGCCCTAGGCTCCTTGGACTGTGCAATCGCCCCTATGTTATCACACAATAAAGGTATGGGGTTCTTGACTAACTCTGGAACAACCTCCAAGTCGGTAAGAAATTTCTTGAGCCAGACACCTTCCTTGGCTGCATTACCAGCTGCCAGGTACTCTACCTCGGTAGTAGAATCGGCTGTAGATTTCTGTTTGGCGCTTCTCCACACAATCGCTCCACCACCCATAAGGTAAACCATACTGGATGTAGACTTTCTATCATCCTTGTCAGTTATGAAATCTAAATCCGTATATCCAACTACTGATAACTCATCACGCCCATACACTAGAAAATAATCTTTGGTCTTTCTCAAATACTTGAGAATATTCTTGACCACAGTCAAATGCTCTTTTCCTAGATTGGATTGAAACCGACTCACTATCCCTACAGCATAGCAGATATCTGGCCTTGTACACAACATAGCGTACATCAGACTTTCCACTGCAGAGGCATAGGAAACTCTCTTCATCTCTTCAATGTCCTCTAGAGTCTTGGGGCATTGAGATTTGGAAAGTGAAATTCCATGGCGAAAAGGGACATTTCTTTTTTTGGAATTTTTCATGTTAAACCTTGCCAGTATCTTTTCTATGTATGTGGATTGTGACAAGCCTAGCGTCCTTTTCTGACGATCTCTAATAAGCTTGATCCCAAGGATATAGCTAACTTCACCTAAGTCCTTCATCAAAAAAGTGGTAGACAACCACACCTTTACGGATGAAAGAAACCCAACATCGTTCCCTATGTCATCTGCATACAATACGAGAAAACAAATCGCACTTCCACTGAACTTTTTGTAAACGCAGGGTTCATCAATGTTCTGTTCAAAGCCAAATGATTTGACTACTTGATCAAAATGGATGTTCCAACTCCTGGAAGCTTGCTTGAGTCCATAAATGGATCTCAACAACTTGCACACTTTGTTCTCTTCAACTTTTGAAGTGAACCCCTCTAGCTGTTGCATGTAGATTTCTTCATCAAGAAATCTATTTAGAAATACAGTTTGCACATCCATTTGTCAGATTTCATAATTATAGTGTGCAGCTAATGCCAACAAAATCCTGATGGATTTCATCATAGCTACTGGCAAAAAAGTCTCCTCATAGTCTATACCTTCTTGTTGAGTATAACCTTTTGCTACTAGTCTTGCCTTGAATCTCTCAACCTTTCCATCTACGCCTCTCTTCCTCTTGAAGATCCACTTACATCCAATGGGCTTTATGCCTTCTGGTGGATCCTTCAGAGTCCAGACATTATTGGAATATATTGAGTCAATTTTAAAGCACATGGCTTCCTCCTATTTGGGTGCATCTACATCTTGAAGAGCTTGTTTATATGTATCCGGATCATTATCCGATTCAGTGGTAACCATGTAGAATTCTTCTATGGTCTTAGCTTCTTCAGTAAGAAGTGTATAACGTGTGGGTGATCTTATGGTCCTCCCATTACGTCGCTGCTCCAGAACTATATCAGGTTCGATGGGGTCGATAGTTGGTTCAATTGATGGATTAGTCATTTCAGGTATAGAAGACATCTCTTTTATAACAACAGAGTTGCTTCTCTTGGCAATCAAATCTTCTTCAATGAAAGTAACATGCTTACTAACAATGACTTTCTGATTTGCGGGGTCATTGAAATTGTAACCTATTGTACCTTTTGGGTATCCCAAGAATAAGCATCTAAAAGAACGTGGCTCCAACTTACTATCTGTTTGTTGCTTGCGTACATACGCAGGACAACCCCAAACCCTGAAGTGTTTTACGCTGGGCTTACGCCCATACCTTAATTCAAATGGGGTTTTGGGTACAGTTTTAGTAGGAACCCTATTCAATATATAGATCGCAGTCTCTAGGGCATACCCCCAGAAGGATAAGGGCAACTCACTAAAGGTGAGCATAGTTCGAACCATGTCTAACAAAGTCTGGTTGCATCTCTCAGATACACCATTTTGTTGAGGTGTACCAGGATTTGATAATTGTGACATAATCCCCTCGGTCGTGAGATATGCTTTGAATTCGTCTGATAAATATTCCCCTCCTCGATCTGATCGAATGGACTTGATGCGTTTATCTAACTATTTTTCAACCTCAGCTTGAAACTCCTTGAACTTTTCAAAAGTCTCTGACTTCTAACGCATTAAGTAGATACTACCGAATCTAGAATAGTCATCAGTGAATGTCACAAAGTACTCATAACCATACCTAGCTTGGATGCTAATGGACCCACACACGTCAGTGTGAATTAATTCCAACAAATCGTCAACTCTCCTGCCTTTATTGGGAAAGGGCTTCTTAGTCATCTTTCCTTGTAGGCATAGCTCACAGGTTGGGAATGGTTTGACCTTTAGACTTTCTAACGGCCCATCCTTCACCAGCCTATTAATCCTATTTACATTGCTGTGACCTAATCTAAGATGCCATAGGTAAGTAGGACTCACTGGAGCTCTCTTTCGTTTCAAATCGATATTTGAAACCTCATTCGTTATCAAGGGTTGTTCTAGAAAATACAAATCATTTTGTAAAAATTCAGAAGCAACAAAAATATTATTATAACGAATTAAAAGTCTAGTACCAAAAGTAAATACATAACCGTCTAAAACTAACTTTGAAACGGAAATTATATTTCTTTTAAAAGAAGAAACATAGTAGCAATTCTTTAAAACTAAATATGCATAATCAAATTCTATACTATAGGTTCCAACTGCCAACACCTTGGCCTCTGCTCCAGTGCCCATCTTGAGACACACTTCATTCTTGTCTAGTCTTTTTGTCTCCTTAAACCCCTGGAACATATTGCAGACATGGACCGTAGATCCGGTATCCACAAGCCATGAGTTAGATGGTCCAATAGACATATTAGTTTCGAAAAGGATAAAAATATTTAAATTATCTTCTGAAGAGGTATCCTTGTCATCCGACTTCTTTTTCAAGGAAGCCAGGTATGCACGACAACTACGTTTCCAATGCCCCTCTTTCCCACAAAAGAAACACTTTCCTTCCTTGGGAGATTTCTTCTTATGAATTTTCTCGCTTTTTCCTTTATGGGTCTTACCCTTCTTTTTCTTTCCTTTGTTCTTGGAAGAACTTTGTTTCACCTCGGTGAGGTGCACTTCTGCCTTTTTCTTTTTAATCGCTCTCTCGGCTTCTTGTAATATATTACCCAGCTCGGTCAACTGAACATCTAACTTATTCATATTGAAGTTGAAAATAAAGGAGCTGAATAAGCCGGGATGAGATTTAAAAATGACGCTCCTCTTATACTTCAAGGAGAACTTTTCAGAACCTAAACCCTCCAATTGTTCGAACAAGTTTTGAATTTTCATCACGTGGTCCAAGACCGAAGTTCTAGGTTCCATCTTGAGACTGTGGGTCTTATCCACCAGCTCGTACTCTATGTGGGTGTCTTGTTGGCTATACAACTCCTTGATTTTAGCCATCATGTCACCCGCAGAAGATATTCCCTTGACAGACTCGACAATCGATTTGTCAATGGAATTCAAAATATATAGTTGGGTCTTTGAATCCCTTTGATGGTAGGATTTGAAGATGCCCACCCTTTCCTTTAGGTGTTCCGCGGTAAATTCAGTAGTGCCCTCAGTTCCATCCATATCAGCGGATGGTATAGTGGGAGACTCTTCTGTTAGGACAGAGTCAAGTCTCTCAACCTTGAGAAGGAGCATAATGTTACGATGCCAATCCTCATAATTTGGTCCGATCAATTTTGATTGGGTGATAAGTGACATAAGGGTGTTGTTTGTTGGGGCAGCCATGTCGAAAAGATCTATACATGTACAAGTAAGAACACAATAAATATCGTGACCATTGAATTTTGATTTTGGGCTAATTAAAACAATGATCCTTCATCTTTTTCATATCCCTCCATAATGAAAAAAAATGTATTGGAACTCACCAATCTTTGCATGTAAAATTGACCCTATCAGGGATCATCCCACATACGGTGATTGGGTGGACTATTCTGTCCGCCTCCTAGGCTTCCAATGTAATTAGCCACTTGAGTGTGATTTTCATATCCTATCGGCTGACACACACTCAAGTCATGTGTATTCCTAATGATTCGGAATCAATCATGGCATCATGAGAGATGACCCACTAACGCAGTGCCCTCCCACTATCCATGTCCATTTCCTATCCAATGGGAGAAGGTGTAGACCGTATGGTAGTGAGATCCTCATAATGTCTTATCGGCTCTACTGTGGGGACCTCATTACCTACCTCTACATCCATCATCAAAAGGGGACCATGAACAAAGATCTACCGGTTAAGACCTATCCATATCACACATGCTTTCATATTTGGAGGGTAAATGATCGCGCACAAAATACGACGCCATATATAGGAAATACAACGCATAAGGTAATATATATATAAATTGTGGTTATGGGATGGTAGGTTTAGTGAGAATAATAACGTACTATTATTCCTACTAAATCAATAATTATTTAATTAAATTTAATGTAAAAAGAACTATGCATCCAATGCATCAAGTGATGCACAATAATTAGTGCTTGCTCCATCATTTGGTATCTCTATACTTTGTTTCTATCTCCTTCTATCATCATATATTGGCCTCCATCTTTCTTTAAGATCTTCAATTCTCCATCGGTTGAACTTATATAAAATAAATAAAATTATAACCTAGTTCTTTATACACTTTCCTTGAGGAAGAAACCCCCTTGGTAAACACAACCCACCATTGGATTGTCCAAGGGGTGGAGTACATAATTTTATCAAAAAGAAAGGGGGGAGAGAGATAGAGGGGAAAAAGAGCACAACGCACATCATATTTCACATTCCACATTCCATAATTAAATACTACCATTCACATAGATTTATAAATTAAATCCATTCCCATAACCACTAGCATAAAATAAAAAACTCTCCATGATCTAGTCCAATAAGGTAATGATGCATGTGACCCCACATCAACATGTGACAAATATGGGTGAATGCAAATCACCTACTTAACCATTTAAGTGTGAGTGCATCCAAAAAACAAATTTTGAACTAAGAAAAAGTCCAATAAAATACCCAAAAAAAAAAATTTCAATTTCAAAATGGAAATAAAAATTTTTTTTTATTTAAATTTAAAAAAAAAATAAAAAACTATTTTATTTTTCTTCCCTTTTCATATCAATGATATTGTGATCAAATCAAAACATACATCATCTTATTGAAAAAATAACAACTTTATTCTAAGAACATAGAGAACCCTATTCTATCAAAATCATACTCCAACCATGAATGTACAAATAACGCTCTGATACCAATTGTTGAAAATAAATCCGATGCGCAGCAGAATTTGGATCGGGTCAATACTTGTAGTTCATGATCAAGAGTAGGGAAGAAATAATTTTAAAATAACATTCATGGTTACCTAAGAGTCGCAATTGAAACTCCTCCTATAGATAATAGATTTTCCAACTTGTGTAAACTTGGAGATTGAAAAATTGTTCAACACTTTGAAGTTTGATCAATCATTGCAACCTTTTAGAGAATACAAAAGTCACTAAGGCTTCTTGAGTTCTCTAACTCAAGTCTCACACACACCATTACAAGAGAAGGGAGAGAGAGAAATTGTGGGAGGAGGAGAGAGCACTGCCTAAATCGTGGAGAGGCTCCTCTCTCTCCCTCTTTTATAATTTTAGAGATCCTTGGACCTCAAGTAATCCCCTTCCATCTTGGCCTTGGCTCAATCTTCCATTTTAGTGTTTTGTGAATCTTCTAATTTTTTGCAACTCTAATTTGCTACTAAAGTGAAGATATAGAATCTCAAAAGGGATACAATCTTTCCAAACTATGGTTCATGAGATATTCTCATAATATCTCTTGCCATAATATAAAAAGATATTCAACCATAAATATTTTATTCTCCCATATAATGCCATGTGTCCAATAAAATCTTTTATTACACATAAACCCTTCCACTTTCCTAATATTCCATAATGAATTATAAGGTATGTACTTTAATGCTACTAATCCCCAATTCATCATGTACGTTGATCGAGACAATATGTGATTGAGTTCGGATGGCCATAAAACTTTGAAATAAAATTCAATATATTATATATTAATTTTATATATTGAAAATAAATTTATAAAATATTTTGAATAAACATTGGATCCAGATTTCTGTCCTACCAATCACAAACTCTCTCTCTCCTAGATATTCTCCGTAAACGGGTAGTAGATTCCATATTGAGAAACTCTTTGCTTACAATGCAAGATCACGAATCCAGTGTACCGGTTTATAGTTCGATTGGACATCAACCATTGGCTTACCAAAATCCGTAATGTCACACTGCAACAAATGGAATCTCTCAGGTCAAAGGGCTATCGAGTGGCGGGTAAGTATATCACACACACAACCAGTAGTAGTACATAAGATATACATACTAGTTTCTCATCTACACACGTTCTCGACGTGTACCCACATCCATGCACCGAAATCTCCATTTCTCGTGACATACGATATGGAAACCATATAAATAGAATGTCCAGTCCCATTCCCAGTTCAGACAAGTTTTAGGTAAAGACCTATGGAACATTCTTATAAGCCCAAATAAAATAATAGAATGCAAAAATTAAATTCAATAATTTAATAATTCAGGTTTGATGGACACACAATTCCAACAGCTCCAACATTCTTCTAACCAAAGGGCATAACCTTATAACAGTCAGTTCCCTATGGTGTGGTAAATGCTGTTTTTTCTCTATCCTTTGGACACATGCTGATTTGATTGTATTCGGAGAACCCATCCATGAATGATAACAAGGTGTGTTTCGCCGTGTTGTCGACCAATATGTCAATATACGGCAAAGGAAAGTCGTCTTTGGGACTGACTTTGTTGAGGTCTCGAAAATCCATGCACATTCTCACTTTCTCATCTTTCTTGGGAACGGAGACAACATTAGACAACCACTGAGGGTACTGTGTCACTTGTAGGAATCCTACATTCCATTGCTTTATGACTTCTTCCCTGATCTTCTCACTCCATGCAGGTCGCATCCTTCTGGGCTTTTGCTTGACTGGCCGTGTATCTGGATAAGTAGGTAGCTGGTGTTGCACTGTCTTCGTATGACCAAGTGAACACTTCTTGAAATTCCTTCAGCAGGGCTATCATCTAACCAATTTCCTCTTTGCTGAGCGAGGCATCAATTTTAACCATTCGGGGGCATTGTTCAGTTCCCAAATTTATAGGGCATACATCCTCTCAGACACGTTGGGCTTTTCTTTGTTTTAATTGCTTTATTAAATGATGATGTTTGAGGATATCCTCTTCATCAGAAGAAGAATAAAAAAAAATCAGATGGAGAGGAGACATACTCGGAATGGTTGATTTCATTCATGATAAGAGCAGGAATACAAGCAGACTCGACAGGCTGGAAGCTACTACCCTCCTTAATAACAACAGACTCATCGATAGACAGGACTAACTCGGAGCTAACCACTCCCTGAGACTCTATCTTACTCAACCTTTTAGAGACACTAATCTAGTTCACGATTGGCTCTTAGACAAGGTGAATTAATAGATAAGGTTTTAGCCCTTTTTCCTCCCCCGCAGAGATCACAACTATTTCAAATTGTCCTCCGATGTTCAGTTCTTCTTCAGTAGCTTTCAGTTTCATCTGTTTTACTTCGAGGTTGATCTAGTCGATGTCCTCTTGAAAGAAGACTGCAAAACCTGGCTTGAGATTTCCACTGTCGTGATCGAACCAAGGCTCAATATTTTCGCAATAAGGAAATTTGTCACCTTCTTTGACAAAATATCCATTCAAAGTCTTGAAGTTGGAGATGGTTTCTTGGCCTTCTAGCATTCTTGGCTCATGTGCTTAGGATAACTTCCTTTCTTTGGTGCTTTGTATTCTAGCCCCTGATGGTTAGTGTTGGTCGGAAAGTCCAGGAATTGTGGAATCCCTTATTAGTTCCTTCCTAATCCAAGTCCCAGAAAATATCCCATGTTGTTCATCATCTTCAGAATTATTCTGCTCCATGCGGATGGGTAACTGGATGGAATTATCTCCTTCATTTCTGAGGCCATCACACTGATTGCCCCAATCTCAAATCCTCCCATCTAGAAATCTATAGGAGCTTCCCCACCCACTTCGATGCCTGCCAAGATGTGGACAATCTCTGGATCGCAAAAGATAGTGATCATTTTTCTTTCATCGATGAATTTCATTTTTTGATACAGGCTTGAGGCTATTACTTCTACTAAATGCAGCCAAGGCCATCCCAACAGCATGTTGAATGATGCTTGGATGTCAATCACTTGACATTCCATAGTGAACAAAGTAGGTCCGACTTAGAATGCCCAGTACTTTCCTTCTTGTGTTATCATATGCTCGAATTGTCTGAGCAGAGGGCTTCATTTGGGTTAGATCCAACCCTATACAACTTGTAGTCTTGAGTGGTATGACATTGAGAGCTGACACGTTGTCAATTAGAACTTGAGGGACTCGATTCCCATTGCACTCTATTGTGTTGTACAAAGCTCGATTATGGTCCTTTCCTCCAGGCGGGAGATCATTTTTTGAGAAGCAGAGGGACTGCATAGCGTAGGTAGCCCTTACAATGTATGAGAGTTCTTCTGGACCCAGTTCTATGGGTACTTGAACCTTATTGAGTGCTTTCAGAACTGCTTCCCGATGCAACGGGGAGGCTATCAATAATCCCCAAATAGAGATGTTAGCTTATACTTTTTTCAGCTGACTCAACACCTGATTTTCTAGCTCGTGCTTGACTTGATTGGGAGCAGGCGCATAGGGCTTTTCTACAATCAATCCTTTATCTTTAAAATTCTTTCTACTTCGGGTTTTTGAAGCCTCGGGCTCTTTTCCCTTTGTGATGAGCTCGATTGGGCATAGGTCTTCATCTTCCAAGTCATTTTCAGTTATCACAAGGGTTCCCACCATGGGACTCCTCCTTCTTAGGCTAGTGACTTCAGATTCTCCTTTCAAGGCAGCAATGGTCTTTCAGGCCTTCTGTAAGATTTTGGACAAGGCTTCTTGCTTTTCTTAGAGGTGCTTGATGAGCTGGTCATGGTCTGGCCTTCGCAGTCCTACTGGTATCATCTTTTTGATCATTTCAAAGACCTCGCTAGCTGATTTTTGGAATCTCATTGCTTCGGAGAAAGATCCAAAATGCTCTTCCTCTTCTGATGAACTCTCTTCATCACTGGATATGACTAGGTGAATGTTCTCCGTGGGATCTTTCATTGGCTCTTCCATATTGATATTATAGAGGTAGAACCTATCGTGCGCTCGTGCCCATTCATGATACTCCTCACTTCCACGGTCTGGAGAAGCTGGAGGACTTCCACTCAAATCTTTTGTCAAGGTAAACACGAGTGTGACAGCATCTTCCAATTCCTTCATGACTTGAGGCAATGGCCATTTTTTATTTACTGGTTGTTGTCTCCGTAGTTCTTTTCGGTACCTTTTGTCTGAAGGCACTACTTCAAAAAGCATTTGATGAATCTTATCGACCATTCTGAGGATCCCTCTTGCTTCGAAATTAGGGACCAAGCCCTTGGTCCATTAATTTCCTTATATTGGTTGGCAGGATGTTCTACCTCCATTTCAGATGCTTCACTGGATAATTCATCGCCTGTGTCTTCATCCATTACTTCCTCTTTTAGATTTTTGTTGGACGCTTCCTCATTACTTGAATCATCTCCTTCTTCTCCACTGCTATCGACAAGGTAAATTCCCTCCATTGGGACAAAGTACGGATCTCTGGTATTGATGTTATAGATCCAAGTTTCCCATTCTTCTATCATCGTCGGGGGCCTAGAATATGGCCAGTTGTCTGAGTACAATATGGGATCTTGAGGAGGATTCCCAAAGAAATCTTTTACCAAAGCGAGATTTAACCAAGTCATGTTCCTTAACTCATGTAATGTTCTTTGGAGAAAGTCTTCTTCTGTTGGCAGCTCTATGTTCTCGCATTGTGCCGCGAAGTGTTCGTACACCATGTTTGGGAAGTGGGAAGTAGCCTTATACAGGATATCATAAGTTGTGGACATTACCTCAAGGATGTCTTGCACTTGATAGAAGATGCTCATATTCCATTTGTCAAAGTCTTCTCCTTTGACGCACCACACCCTTCTTCGATTTACTGGAGACCCTACTTCTTTGTCGCCACTTCTTCCTTCGTCTTCTTGAGGGATAGGCTGAATGAAGTTTGTTGGATCTGCTTCATCATCAACTCCGATTCTATTTATCCACTATAGGGTTCCAACGGAGATTTCATCTTCAGATTATGGCTCAAAGTCTTCTTCTTCACTATCGTCGATCCCAGCTCCCATCTGGATAAGGAAAGTGTCTCCAGATAGAGTTTCACCAATGGCTAATGCAGATACAACTTGGATCAAACTTGGTGTGACCTCTTCAATTGTTCTCATGCTGTCTTCAGACGGCCCTTCCTCAATGGGTTGAATGTGAACTGTGAAATCCTCTTCATCTCTCAAATTCTCCATATATGCTATGTGACTAATCTCATAGTCATTGAACCCAAATGCTCTCAGTTGTGCATTAGGTCCGAGGCTATCAAGTCCATTCTCTAGAAACTCAAGATCATCCGATGGTCCGAGGCTAGACCTTTCCCTCGATCAGCGTTGTTCGCCTCCTTTAAACTTTCCATTGTAGTTTGTCCTTGCACAGTAAACACATATTATCATTCTTTTCGCTCTCCTTTTCTGAGCGTGCATGCTCCGGCCACGAAATGACGTTGGCTAACTTTTGATCATCTTTTCTTTGTACATTTCCTTTAGGAAATTGCTTGTATTGGTCCTTATTTCTGCAGGGAGATCCATCTGCCATATAAGGCAGACTTTGTCCCTCCATACTATTCTCAATTCCCTTAAAGGTGCCTTCACAGGCTAGATTAGAGTGGTTGGGTCCAAGCCCATTGTCCCTTCTTCCAAAGCATTCACAGATCCCAAGACAATCTTGGGGAGTCGAGTTCATCTTCATCAAGCGAACCATTCAGGGTGGAAAATGTTTCCAGTATCTCATGCCGCTGAGGGTATAGATACTCATGAAATACTCCGTGTAGATTCTCTAGGATTATCTCCACTTTCTCTTCCTCTTTAAGAGGGGTGTGAATCCTTTCGGCTTCTTTACGGAACCTTCTGATGAAGTCGGAGAACCCTTCACTTGGCTCTTGATTTAGTGCCTCCAATTCTTTTCTTTTCTTCTTACTCTCCTCAATTTGGGCTATTAGGATAGCCCTATTGATTCGAGCGTCCATCAACTTTCGCTCTTGCTTCATAGGTTGAATCACCGTCGGGTCCTTAAAGAGAACATCCACTTGTAACATGTTTACTCCATGATCTGGTAGAGGGTTGGTAGTCACATTGGGCTGTTGACCTGTCTTCAGTTCAATTTTCCCCGCATCTATCAAGTCTTGGATTGCATGCTTGAGGTGTATGCATCTATCTGTCTGATAACCCTTTTGATTGTGGTACTAACAGTGCCACTCTAACTTACATCCTGGAGGTGGATTGGTCATGTTCATGGGTCGCAGTGATACGACATCCAACATCCCTTCCCTCTTGAGTTTGAAGAAAAGGTGAGTGGTGTCATACTACCGAAGGTAAACTATCTAGGAGGGGTTGATTGTTCAGCCTGGATTACCAAATAAGGAGCAACTATTGGTGAGATTTGCTTCTCGATGTACTGAACGGTGGTAACTGCATTCACTTCGAGGTCTTTCCCTCTTCCTTCTCTGTTTCTTTTGCTAGAATAAGATCCAAAAACTTCTTTGGTTGAAGTCTGGGCTTGTTTTCCTTTGAAGAGCTTGTCCTTAATGCGCTTCCCAATGGCTGAGTACTTTGAAGGTCTTGATATGTTGACAGTAGAGGCGATCATGGTACTCTCCATATAGGTTTTCCAATATGATTTCCACTTGTTTTGATTCATTCAGGTGATTACACATCTTGGACACCTTTTCACAGAACCTCATGATGAAGTTCGAAAATCCCTCGTCGGTTCCTTGCCTCAGGGTTTCCAACTCACGCCGGGTGATGTCCACTTTGGTGTTGTAAGAGTACTGTTTGGTGAATGCCTTCATAATTGCCGACCAAGTTTGAGTCTGGGTTTGGTCCAATTGGGTCAGCCACCTCAGAGCTGATCCTGCTAATGAGTAAAGGAATACTTGTCCCATTTGATTTTCTGTGAGATTCCATGTCACACCCCAAACCACCCCCTAGGAGGATTAGGTAGGTGACCCAAATTGCATAACGGCAATTCGCCAAATCCCACGGATTTAGAAGCAGTTAATCCATTCACAGACACACATCCATAGTATTACAACATATAACTCAGAGTGCTGCAGAGAAACTATATATACATTGAGAAATAAAAGAAGCGTAGCAGTACAGGAAATGATGTTATATACAATAGTAAGTTGAATCATTCCCTCACTCACCCCCACAAATAGAACAGTAAAAGCTAATATATGCATCAACTGAAATAAAAGAAAATATACATAGGACGAGGTAACTCGAGCCCCAAAAGAAAGTAAAAGACTAAAAGCAGGAACGGGGATAAACTCCTGTCAAAGACAAAAAGGAGTCCCCAAGATAAAAAGCATGAAGAGCACCCTTCACGGATCATCTTCAGTAGCCACTGAGAATACTCGCATCAACGACACAACCTCCGTCGGGGTCCATACCAATATCATCATAACCACCATGGCTCTCCTCCGGGTAATAAGCCTTCCCACCATAGTGACATCGACCTGCAGAATCATCTAATAGAGAAACATATATAACAGAGTGTGAGCCCCACTGAGCCCATGAATGAAACATATCATCATGCATGCATATGCAACCACAATCCATATGATCCTACATGATATGCAGATCCAATTATTTATTAGCCACCTATCAACACAACTAAGGCAAGTTAGTGCTACTACAATCCCCAATACATGTATCCCTGGTGCAGGCTTTTAACCCCTTCCCACGATACACCCATTGAGTTGTCGGAGAGGACCAGTCAGCTCTCGCATTCTTTCACCAAGGTCAACCCGACCAGCCCTCTATGATTAACCTGTGAGGCATCCGTCCCTTTTTTTCTTTTCTTTTCTTTTCTGACTTATAGCCCGGTATATAGCCCATAATCACATTTCTTTTCTTTTTCTTTTTCTCATATATATACGGTCACTCTCACAGGCATCCAACATCTTAACCCCTGTTGGTAAGGGTGCGTAGCATGGGTGATGAAACTCTAATCCCATGTCTATATGACATCGTATGAGTCAGGCGGTGTCAATCGTATCCCATTCTACAGGTTACCACAGGCCTCATTTCCAAGCCGGCTACAGCATCTAGTCTAGCATTCACAATCAGCATAGAATATTCAAACAGAATTGTCCAACAGTCAACACAGTGTTGTAATGAATTTATAAGATTTGAATTAAACATGTATCATAATATTATTATTATAAGAATTTAAATTCAGCATATTATTCATGTTACATCTACATACGCGATGACATTCCACTCACCTTGGTCTGGTCCTACAGGTTCAGTTGTTGTTTCAGTCCCGGTCAGTGTACCTCGAGCGCTGGATCAAATCCTATAGTATAAATCAGAATTGTGTTATTTAATATTCCAAACTGTTTTTGGATGTCCTAGTATTAATCTTGGCTCACTGGTCTGACTCGGTGCTCAGTATAGTATCACTTGGAATTCTCTGGGCCTTGCACTGGGCTTTAGGTCTATGTCCCGGTGCATCATCCGGAGAATGTGGTTTAGGGTTAGGTATGGTATTTTACTAGTGTAATACTTTGTACATGGTCCCGACAGTCCCACAATTCAGTCCTTTGGTCAGTAGCGTTGCTGGACCAACACAGGCAGGGTTTCCAAGCCCTGTGGGGCCCACTTGGGTACCCAAGGTGTACATAATTATGGATAGATGTGAGGAGGGGTATTTTGGTCATTTACCACCTCCTTATACTGTTCATGGTCCATTGGTGGAAGCACCCCATGGTCAGATCTGCATATCAGCCCATTTTAATTTTCTGGGCGATTCACTGGGTGATATGTGCATCGCCCAGAGCCTGTTTAGAACGTGAACAGGCTCCAGATCTTGGGTTTTGCACCACAGGCAGTGCCATGGTCGATCCCTTATGCATGTTAGGTCATTGTGGACCCCATGAGGAGTGGTTTGCAGTGGTCCACATGGATCATGACCTAGGCCTACCACTTGGCAGCCAGGAGCTGTCCAGTCTGCACAGAGAACAGTTGTCCAGCTTCAAGCCACGATTTAGGCTGCATGCATGGACAGATTTATGTGCCAAATCATGGCAGCAAGCTGTCCCTACCAAGATCCAGGCAGGAACTTGCTTGCATGCACAGATCCAAGCCCAGACTGCCTGTTCTTGGTGCAACAGTGCAGTGCAGTCTGGCACAGAGACAAGTTTCAGTCTCAGATGAACAACAGCAGTAAAAACTTCATTACAAAGCTCAGATCTTCCATGCAATTGGTTTGCATGTTGGATCTGAAGCAGTACATGGCAGCCCCCTGGTGTTCTGGGTTGTTCATGACCAGAAATGCTTCCAAACAGCAGAGATCTAAGGCGAATAACAGTGAACCAGCAAAGGCAGCAAGTAAGGACATGGCTTTTTATACCTGAACTGGTCTGAGGTTGCTGCTAGAGCTGATCTGGAGACAAGGTATGCTCTCCCCCTTCTTCTCCTTCTTCTCCTTCCTTTCTTCTTCTTTTTCCCTCTCTTTTCTTTCTTCTTTCTCTCCCACGATTTGAACAGTAGTAAGGGTCCTAAAATGAGGCTGAGACCCTCCTATTTATAGACTTTCCAAAACTAAGGCTTGTTTAGCAGCCTAGGCCCATTCCAAGAATGCATTTTTTAATCAAATTCTTGGTCATTCTGGGCATTCTGGTGGGGTCCACAAGGGTCCAAGGGTATGTGGTGGTTCCCAAGACTCCCTTCTACCTCTGGAGGATGTCCATGACCAGTATGGGTGGTCCCCACACTTCTGCTGATTAAAATACTCATTTTTACCACTCTGGGTTATTCACTAGGTGATGTGTGCATCACTTAGTGCATCACCCAGAGAATACAGCAAGACTGTATCTCACTATGCTTGCACAGGGGTTTGGCCCAAGGTTTAGGCCTTACACCTACACCTCACCCAGGGTCAAATGCACCTATTTTTAGGTGTGGGCCCCACATTTACGAGGAGAGAGATTACCTGGAGTTTATGCAGTACATTATGCTATGGGCAGTGCAACTGCAAGGGTCTGCAATCCATCTTCTGACAGGTATGTGGGAGGACATCGTCAAGGTTCTCCATTAAATTCAATCACTGGAGTGATACTCCACAGTGTGCTTGGATGCCATGTCAGGGGTTTCTGTCCTTCATTCAAATTCCCAACCAGTTAGGGGTAGGTTTGACATTCCACCACTTGGCTACTATAATAAAAATCTTCAAGTGAGCTCGGGGATCTCCTGTCCCATCGAACTTGTCAAGATTCCATTTGAAATCTTCAGGTATTCTTTCTCCAGCGAAGCAGACCATAACTTCTTCTGGTTTCTCAACACCCTTTCCTTTCATTGCCACTTCGAGCTTCTCAACTTTCTCCCTCATCTGCTTCTCCCTTTCCATTTCTGGTGGGTCCTAGTAAGAATTGATGGCTACATCCTCTTCTTCTATTATGATCCTGGGGTACACCCTAGACATTGTTGGGGTAATCCTTGGCTCTCCAGGGGTTGGTGCATTATTTGCTCGAGATTGACCTTGCATTGACTTGACCAACTACGTAACTAGCTGTTTCATCTCTGTCATGTCCCTGCTCATGCTAACCATTTACTGACTTAGTGCTTCTTCTGAAGAATTGGCCACTGGCGGATCCATGGTACTCATAATAGGGGGTAACCATGTTAGACTTTGTGTCGAGGGACTAGAAGTCAAGGGAGGTGAACCAACTAGCTTAGAAGGTGAGAATTGGTGGAGAATGGCCCAGTTCAATCAACCGCCATGATGGTTCCACACGGGTAACGAGGATTTTCTTTATTGCGAAACTATGCCTTGCAAAGGTAAAAGGGGACAAATTTAGGACTCAAGTGATTCATTATCTTTTTTTATATTTTATATTCTTTTTTGTTTACAAATAAATATATACACGCATATATATATATGTATATACAAACAAAGTGACAATTCACTTTCACTCTCCTGATTCTATTTTACTCGGGTAGTCGATGGTAAAGTTTGCACCTACGTTCAAGACTTCCCGGGAATATCCGTTGCGATCTTGTGATATGATGCAAGCTTGCCATAGATCCTTCATCGTTTAATAGTTCTCGAAGATCAAGTTTGAATTATCACAAGGAGATCTAATTGAGGACTTCTCAACGACCTACATTTTCCTAATACAGAGCACCTCTCATCAGAATTCTATCATTGTCGCATTATTTAGACAGTGTATCCTTTTTCGAGGGACAATTGAGGCTACATTTTTTGAATTACTGATCTAAATGGATATGCAACGTGCATCGAGGGACATTCAAGGGACATTCGAGGGGCATTCAAGGGACAATCGAGGGACAAATAGAATTCTTCCCCTGATCGATATTTTGCATTAAGAGAAAGTATGCTGATGGGATTTCCACTTTCGATCTCGAAAAGCTATGAGGTTAGTTTGTGGCATATCCTAGTCGTATATGGTCTAATTTCTTACATGATGCATGCAATAGGTAGGCTGATAGGACAAAACAAGGTCACCCTTGACAAGACCGATATACCTTTCGCTCGTGATAGCGAATTGCGGGTATGTGGTTCTTTTGGTATACCTGGGGAATAGATCACACGATCTCAAAGTAATCAAACTAGTGCCCTTTTTTAGTAGCAAAGTACCCCACGGCACACTAGAGAATACCATCGTCGGTAATTCTAGACCCGTACAATAAATATCAAGGGTTGTGGCTTCGACCGTGAATTACCCATGACTACACATGAGGTTCAGCGACTAACCATGGGGCTGTGTGTTCCCATAAAGTATTGTCTGTGCATAATAGTGGTGCAGGAAGCGGGTATCATCCGATCTCAGAGTACTTAGTATGATGTGCCCCACCTCCCAGGGGGTAGAGGCACAACAGGGAGTACCCTCGTCCTCTGATTTCACCTCGAACACGATGCATGATGCAGTTAGTACAACAAAAGGAGTTAGCCAAACATGTTTCAATCAATATAGTATAAAATCTTGACCATCATTCACCAATAGAGTCGCCACTGTGAGGATCCGGTCCCTTCCCTGGCGCTTGGTAGCACACGAAGGGTTTTTGATTGCTCCTCTTTTTGGGGAGGAGAAGGAATCTGTCTTCTCGGGAGTATGGTCCAATTTATCAGGGGATGGGGGTCATACAATAAAATGAAATGGAGTCGCCACCTAGGGTTAGGACCTAGGACCCATTGGTGTAGCCCTAGAAGGGCTACAAGACTTTGGTTGGTCTGGTCAGAGATTCGGGGTAAGTGGTCAGGTTACGAGAGTGGGAAGGTGTTAGGCACCCACCTCCCCCGAATAGACCGGCCTTTCTACTAGATGCTTAGTTTCGAATATTCTCCCTTATTGAATGTTCTATTCCCACATGAATGGCTAAATAATGATGGACAAATTATTTAATTAAATTAAACCATGTTGTACACTACACGAGAGTACTTGAAAGGACTACATTATACTGAAATTAAAAGTTAAAGGAAGGAACGTATACCTGTATGCTTTAAATAAATGTAATTATGCAAAACGGATGGCGTCCCCCAGCTCAGGTGGAGACAAAAGACTGACTTTGTCACTTCGTCAGATAGAGTAACGGCTTTCGGGTGTCGAATCTTACGATCTCGGATAGAATAACCGCGTTCACGGCTTTGGAAACTAGGGGCTAAAAGGCCGAACAAAGTGGCTATGCCACGGGGGGCTTCCCAAACTTGGGCAAGAAAGGGTCGTGGAAGCCGGACTTGAATAGCCCTGGACAGAGGGATGAGGCTCGAAGGCTCGAAATCGGATTGGGGAAGAGCCCCGAAACAAGGAAACAAGGAAAAATTGGAAAATTAGAGCTCTGGGGGTACTCCCTCTCCCCAAAACTTCGATCTTTCAAATGAGGGGGGTGACCCACTTTTTATAGGCAAATTTTGGGCTCGACAGTGCCACGGAAAACATGCAGGACCGCGGTAGAGCAAAAATGGGAAAAATATCGAATTTTGGGCGCCTGCAGGGCCACACGGCAAGGCCGCGGGTGTGCAGCGCCTCGTGGCAGGGCCGCAGCGCGCATGCGAGGCACTGCCAGCACCACGCGGCAGGGCCACGCTGGCCACTATGACACACTGCATCGCATAGCAGGGCCACGCACGCAGCATTGCATGGTAGGGCCACGTAGAGCCGCACAATGCAGGGTGTTGCCTTGCGGGGCTACGACCATGACGCTGTCTCATGGGAGTTGCGCGGGCAATCTAGGGCTATCTGGGGGGTTGTGCGCACGATTATACGCTTTATGGGACAAGTGGAGATGTTTTCCGATACAGTATCGATTTTGGGGACATTTCCAGTCATCTGCGTCAGATCATCGTCATCGCTTGGGGGGTGACAAAATTCAGCCTCTACACATTCACATACAACCTTGTATTCTTGAAGACATAAGGAAGGGCAGGAACAACATGTTTCTGGACCACTGCCCGACACAAGTACAATAATCACAAGTACGACCCAAATCGTGTTCCATAAGCTCTGGGTGGTATTGGTCTAGCTCGCCAGCATCAGCACAGGATAAAATGTGCACCTATTTCCACCATAACACATGTATTCATAGCTAAAAGAGTATGTACACGAGGGGTGAGCTTCACTAAGCTCAATGAGGAATGAGAACATACAAGCATACACAAACATAATGATGTGGTGCATGAATTCAAGTTCCTTTATTATCCTACACAATACAACTAAGTCATGGTTTAGGTTCTATTGCGACATATTAGATTGTATCCTCGGTCCCCTAATGATTACAATCCTAGTTACGAAGGGAGCTTGCCGATCCCCAAATGCGACCTTGGGTCACCGAGCAAACCTTAAATAAATCCCGCCGGTCCTAAAACAACCTCAATCACCCGACTCCGCACCGCCTTTGGCAATAATCACATCGTACCTCGGATGTGACATTCAAGAAAATCATCATCTAACATACCACGAAGGGCCAACCAACATGTAACCCCCAATTGGCTAGGGATTGTAGCAATCGGGTTAGTTATATATATACTAGTAAAGTTGCACGTGCAAATGCACCTGTGATCATATGTGGATGGAGAGAAGAGATGTTAGACGGCGAGGGTAGCTTGTGGAGAAATTAATTTGTAAATATGGTAAGAGGCTTCCACATGAAATAACAACACAAACGTGGTCATTCAAAAATGGACATGATTTCATAACTCTTGAATAGACTTCCTATAATAAATCATATTTTCTTCTCCCACAAGAGCGTTACAATTTAACCCTGGCGATATGGGTCTATTAATCAAATATATTAATAAAAAAAATATAAAAAAAAGATCAAATAGTAAAAAAAATATAAAGGGCAAGAGATCGTTGCTTGATTGTGTAGCACTAGCGCCACTGAGAGCACACATAAGGGCATCAACATGGTCGAGATTTTTTATTTCAGGAGGGGTTGAGCGGTAATTCCATGTGCACTCTTGTGTCTGGGGCAAGAGCCATGACCAAGCAACATTTTTTTTCCAAAATTTAAATACGATACAAACTACAAAGTCAATACAATTTAATTTGGGTATAGAAAAATGCCCCTCCCTTTTTTTAATTGATTTATAGGAAAATTTATCTAAGCATGTCTAGAAAGGAATCTCCAAGCAAATACTTCATTTATGTTACACGGAAGAGTGATATTTAGATTCTTATAATTGGATATCTAGATGAAAAGACAACGGCTAGCGCAGTTTGTTGGGACCTTGTGCCTTAAACAAAGCCTTCCTCTTCTGTAACGGATGAAAATATCCGTCCCTATGTAGTCCTTTTATGATTACGCTAGGTGCTACCTCATTTGGTTCTCGTTTCTTCTTCAGCCTTGTTGGGTGACCTGTCAAAGGCATAACCTTTGAAGCATATTGATTCGTTGTATTCTTTCGGTCTTCTATGCTTCTTATTGCTTCCCTATCTCCCTCTTTAATTCCATATTCTTGCTCAATAGACCATACACTTGTATGTGATTGCTGATGTGATTTCCCCTACAGTGGTTTCTGACCTGTACTGGCAGTTTCTCTTCAAAGGATACTATTCTTGGTTGGGTGATCCAACAATCGCTTGTGACTTCGATATGTATTCTCATAATTTAGAGGTAGTGTTACAAGACATGTGTTTAGTGGTGTCATTGAGGGGCTTCATTGATTCCTCTTGTGTATTTTGGTGTAGTTAGTTTTATTTTCCAAGGAAATATATGATATAATTATACGGCAATGAATTCTTTGTGGGGAAGAGACTGCACGTGCACGGGGGCCAATGGAAGCACAGGCAACGACATTAACAAGGCAATCATACCATCTTTCATGGGGGCGAAGAACGGTCATTTCACCCCCTCTGTGTCTAGGCATAGGGAGCACACTCCCCCACATAAAACTTTCTCCCATAATTATTTTACAAGGATAATTTTTTTTTAAAAATTGATGGCCTTTTTATTAGTTCACCCTTTGCTACAGAGATAATCTAATGTTATCAATAGCAATCTCTCTCTCTAATAAAGGAAAATAACCTCCTTCGCAATGGAAATAATTGTTGCTCTTTTACGACAAAAAAAACGTACTTAACCTTAATATAATTAGGACCCTATTTCCATAGTAAAAGCTTATCATCCATACAACCTTAGTAATTTTAAGTTGGGCCAAAGATTGTTGTCTAGTTGTGTAGTGTTTGCACCAGCACAGGGGCCAATGAGAGCACATGCAAGGGCATCAATATAAATGCAATTTTTTATTTAATGGGAGGCAGGGCAGCACTTATGCGTGCACCTATGTCTAGACGCAGGGGCCACACGACCAGGTAGTGTTCTTTTCCCTTTTTTGTTATTCTTGATTTCAAGAATGTCAAAGGTCGAGTTTGAGCAATGCATCAACAACTTTGCTTGGATCGTATATATAATATCAAAACTTCAATCCAAATACGAAAAAAAGAAACACATACATGGAAATCAACAAACTCAACTAATCTATCTTGAAGAATTCAAATAAAGCCAGTACATGTAGTATAAACTATGGGACCTTCAACATACCTCCCTCTTCATAATCCCTATTTCCTTCCAAAGCCTTTCAAGAATGGTGGTTTCAGCAATCATGGAGATAACCACGTAGGGATCCATGTTCGATGCAAACCTTCTGTCCTCAAAGTAGCCTGCAACGACAAACAATACAAAAACTCATATCAACTCTTTTATAATATTCCTTTTGATTAGTAATTATTAGTTCAAGAAAATAGGAGAAAATTCAAGTTTCATCACTCTTATAAATATTTTGTGTTCTTATCACTTGGGTAAATCAATTTGGGACTAAGTCAGATATTCCACTTCTTACCCAGATTTAAATGGGTTTGGTTTCTGTACATATCATAAGTGAAGAATATAGCATGTATAAGTCATGCACAAGAGATCATAAAACACAGCTATATCATAAAAAGACCAAAATTATGAGCTAAGAAATCCTTCTTATGAAGGAATCTTTCAAATCTAAACAGTTTCTCCACATTATCATCATTTATACTTAAAAGGACCAAATGACAAATAATCTTTTTTAGAAATAAATCAAGAATGTATTATATAATTTCAACTACTATATGGAGCATCACTTGTGTTCTTTTTAAAATGTTTTCTTGACAATACAAGGACATCACATGAAGAATCTACCTAGTCAATTTGGTCCATGGTATTTTCTGTGGATTTAGTAAAAAACCTCAACCAAACAAACACCACTTAATGGCTAGTAGTGCACAGTGAACACTGAAGAAGGCAATGTGTTAGAATTAATAAAATTATGGAGGCTTAGATTTATTGGTAAATGCTTTTAAAATTCATAATGGATGAATGATATCATGGATTAAGGGGTTCCATTTCTTTTCCCTTGATCTCATGAGAAGGGAAATATGTGGGAAAATAACAAAAAATAATGATATAACTTAGCTTCGGCCTTTTTCTTTAGAAGAACAAGTTCTACAAATTTAGTTTCTATATCAATTGAAATAATATATATTAATGTTTGTATTCAAAGTGTACATTAAAATAAAGATATCAGCATATAAATTTGAATGATCCAGAGTTGATTATAGATTCATAGGTAATGCGTATCTAATGTCAAATGCCTCAAGAGTATGCATTTTAGAGACGTTATTTTAAGTGAAAGCATTTTATGCATCCAAATAAGCAATAAAAAACCATATTTAATATCCTTTTTAGTTCATTATGGTCAATAGAAGTGATCTTCTCAATGAGATTCACACAAACAAATGCAAAAATGGACAAGTCTGGATGACCCTACAAGTAACTTAAATGACTTATTGTGGTTAATTTGCCTTGTTGCTGCAGGATTTTTCTTCAGAGTCCATATTGCTCAAACATAGAGATTTTATCAGAGAAAGCCAAGTTCTAACTTACCCAAGAGAATATATTGATGTCAGTAGTCTCATGGCGACCTGTCAATCTTCTCTTATTACCCTCTCCATAGGCCGAGATATGCTCCTTGTGACACAGACCCAGCTTCTCAATAGCCTTCTTTATCACTTCAATCCCACCATCCTTTCTCATTGACTTTATGCTGATCAAAGTGAAATTCACAAACGGAAAGGGGCAAGGACATTAATAACTTCGCAACAAAGGCTTACAATCCTTCAGCTGATTCAACGCTTGGGCGGACAACAGGAATAGCAGTGGCCCATTAGGACGAGGAGATGAAGCATAAAGCAGCAGAACCGAACCTGATAACTAAAGCAGGAGAAGAAAATACTGATAAAAAGAAAAAGAATGTTGAAATTCAGGACACAGGCCAGCAAAAGAATGAGGGATTTTTTGTGGAACCTGAAGAGGAAGACAAAAAGGAAAAGAAGAAAAAACATAGAAAACTTGAAGCTGATTTGGAGAGCGAGGATCAGCACGTTGAACCTGAAGCTGGAGAATCGAAGAAGAAGAGGAGAAAGAATACAGAAACAGAGGAAGAAGAAACTGAAGGGAGCAAGAAGAAAAAGAAGATTGACGAGTGAATGTTGGAATTAGATCTAGAGTTGGAGGGTGGCTTGCATGGCAGGCGAGCCAACAATTTTTATGTTATATCATGTAAAATGTGGTTTGTCTTTTTTCATTGCAGGTGTTAATCTTTAGGTAACTTATTTAAAAAAACAAGTGAAATTCACAAACAAAATCAAGAAAATTCACTCATAATTCAAAATTAATCTACACTTTAGAAACAAAACATTTATAGCTACCACATTCCTATACACAAAATGGAAAAAATCATTTACCAGGAGTTAGTATGTGCACCAGCACCATTCCAGTTCCCTAAATATCATATTGACAATAAGATCAGAATCAATAATAAAAGAATGGAAGCAATGCCCAAATGAAAGGTGGGTTATGGTTGGATAAAGATATGACACACAAACAGAGAGAGAAACAGATAGAAAGAGTCTCAAATAATTCAAATCAAATGACTTCTTAAGACTCTGTCAAGGTCTCAAACACAAAAACTGCCGACAAATATCAGTTCTTGAATAGGTTAAAAACTTTTAATTTTCTTAAAGTAGGAAAAGAATCTCTAGGGTGGTTGAAGAACACAAAGGCAGGGATTATCTAAGGTGTTAACATTTTAAAGAAGATAAAAGCCAAACCTTGATTGGTTTTGGGTCAGATGAAAGAAAAACTCCTGCAATTTTTGTGATCCTCTGTTTTACAAAGCAAGTAGGAAACTTAAAAAAAAAATTATAAAAAAACACAATCATTGATAAAAAGAAAACATTAATGCACTTATTTAACAATGCCTCGAGAAAGTGGCAAGCCATCCATAGTGGATCACCAGAAGAAATCCCAAGAACTGGTCCAACTTGGAATTCCTACTGTTCAGGCCAACATATACCACAGTATGCATAAATTTACACGACAAATTGAAGTTCTGAAATACAAAGCAAGTATAAGCTCCACGCATTTTATAAAGAAAAGATTAACCTGTCCAGGCATGAATTCACCATTGATTCCACTGATGCTAATTCCAGCATAGAGGCATGCTTTGTAGTGGCCATTCATAATGTCTCTTCCAAATGCTAATTCCAGCATAGAGGCATGCTTTGTAGCGGGGCATTCATAATGTCTCTCCCAGATGCTTTGTCAGCTCTGGTACCACAGTAGAAAGGTCCCTACACAATCAACAGAAGCTTATGATGGGCATTACAGTTTAATAATACCCACATGAACTGAAAACCCTTAATCCCAACTGCAAGAGGAACAGGAACACCATGTAGTTAACCTCTGCCTAACTCTAATTATATTGAACTTTATAAACTCAGAAGTTAAATTACCCTACTCATTGATTCACCCAGAAAGTTTAATGAACTAAAACTTGAGTAGCTAAACAACTTGAACTATTGTCAAAGAATAGAGTAGTAGTTCACATATTGACACCTAAGGTCCAGGGAAGCCACCAACTGGCCATCCAAGGGACCACTGAACATCGTAGGAGAGTGTACTCTTGCTCAATGCCATACCTATAAAAACCAAATAAGGCAACTGTTAGGTGCAATAGAATTTTAAACCTGGTATCAAAGTTCCATCTAATAACCATTCAGTTTTCACAAAAAATTTTCAAACCATTAGAACAGGTAGGTTCAACTGGTTCTCTATTTTGACTCTTTTTTCTGCTAATTTAAGTGTTTTGGGACCTGGTCTTGACTGGAAAAAATGGGGTTGAAGTCTGCAAGACTTGGAGTTGACACTTAGTCTACATTTGTTGCAAGAGGAAATAAAGGGAAGGGAAGTGAAATCAAATCAATACTAAAATGGAAATTTTGAATAATATTTTTTGTTATTTATTTCATAAAAAATATATCAATACTAAAGTGGAAATGTAATTGGAGCCAAAACCCAAGAGTCAATACCTAAACTACACAATCCAAATAAAAAAGATCAGTTCTCTCATTATAGCCATTTCTCGAATCTGAAATAAATCGATGAGATTGCCAAGGACAAATAACTACTTGAATATGTAGAATCAATATGAAATCAAAACGAAAGAGAACTAAAGGAAAGCAAATGTAACTCCATCAACAAATTAAGATTTTATTCTTAGTCATGAATGAAAGAGGTTTTTATTAAAGAGCATCCCAGTGCACGAGGCTCCCAATACTGCAGGAATTGGGAAGGGCAAATGTACGCAGCATTACACCCACTTTTAATACATCATGAACAAATAAAGAGAGTGGGATTTTACAAGGAACTATCCCAAAAAAAATGCAATATCCATATGTGAGAGACAAACTAAAGCATTAATCCAGTGTAGTAAGAAACAAAGCCAATGGAATTTGAATGAGAGATCTACTATGAAGCAGAGGAAATTAAATTGATAACAGGAAAAATAACATTATAAATAAGGGCCAAATAAATCACAACCGGTTCAAGTATCAGGATGACAGAGGATAAGAAAAACAACTCACAGATCTAAAAACAAGCATTCATTCTGAGTCCTATTTTTCTACTTAGCCCTCTTTTCTGCTTTGCTTCTTTTTTATTTTTTCTTCTGGTTAGCCCTCTTTTCTGCTTTGTAAGCTTCACTATGCTTTTATTTGTATCACCATTCTTATCTTGCATTGCAGTTTCTTCGTCCTTAGGTGCACCATTAGATTTTTTAGATTCCTTTGATGTTGCATTTATTACAACTTCTGAGTCAGTATACTATGCTTGAGAAATTATAAAGCACAAACAAACAGGCAAGCATGTGAGATTTTGACAAATAAATGACAACCTGTTTTGTAATAGAGTTTCCCATCTAATGTCAACAGGAAGGGCATCCACCGGATCAACTTCTAGCCCGTCTTTCTGAAGCTCTTTCTGCAAAGACTACTTTCTCAAGAAGCAATGGATTATAATCCTAGAGATAAAATGCATTCTTTGTTTTTCTCTAGTCTACAACAACCCATCACAATTCTGTTGGGATTAAGTTTATTGAAGCAGCATACCATCAATGGCAATGTACCCAAGAAGGCCTTCAAGCTAGGTCAGTACAACAATTAACAACAACACCACCTTCAAGATTTATTTTTTAATAAAATAAAAAACCCAAAAAAGTGGTGCGACCAAGGGGATGAGTTGAGAGAGAGAATCCAAAGAAGTGGTGCGATGAAGGGGAGTGAGTTGGGGGAGAGTGACATGAGAGATTACATGAAATATATAACCAAAATGAAAATGGTGGCAAATAAATTAACATAAACAAGTTCACCAAATTTATAGAAGGCTTCACGAAGTTTCCCTGATATAGTTCGCTTGTTGAGCCCTACAAGTGCAAAAACCCAACATCATTAGCATATCAGGATGGCACAACCCTTGATATCACTCAGGTTCCTTGAACAAAAAATTTAAAAATATTAGGAAAAATTTAAGTATTTATTCACTTTACATGAGAAAAAGGAAGTACCTCAAAAAAAAAAAAAATTTGATGTACTATAAAAATTCAAGGTAAAATACACAAGAGCTCGACCTTTATACATCAATATATGTTGCCATGATCAAGAAATCAATTAGAAACTTATTTGATTCAGGCAGCAAAGAAGTCGTTCATCCATTCATAATCTGATTCTACAAGTAGAACCTTGTTATTGGCAAAGGGTGTCAAAATAGATGGCATGTAGTTTGTTTGATAGTAATCTGACGAATGTTTCGAGGTTTTCTTTCCTCTCAAAAATTTGTCTACTCATAAGAGGATGAAGAATCATTTGCTAAAACACTACTTAGTCAAACATTACCTTCTCCAGAGTCCAGACCAATTTACTTGGCTAATTCCAAACAAATATGTGCTATACAATACAGTGCTAAGACATACCAGTAGCAATAGCTTCAAAATACAAAATTCATCAATACTCATGAAACACTCTGATTATAGAAACAATAGAAATACTAAGATTGAAAAGCCTTGCATCCAAATTAAATGGTTGATTTGCTGAAAGGTTGATTGTTAGATCATGTAAATCACCAGTCCAATTCATTACTGGATTTCCATCCAAATAACACTACGGAGACCAAATCCTCAATTCTGTTGTCATTACCATTGGAATAGAATTTACATTCTTACCTTTTATTAATTGTTAGTGTTTCTATTATTTACCTTCTTAACTATACAGTTCATGGAATGGCTCAGGTTAATAATTGATCAGAATTTAACACTTTTCATGAATAATCCAGTAAGAAGAACAACTACAGAATGATCCCAAAATTTGCGCAGATGGAGGTACCACAGACAAGAGAATCCAAAAATTAAAAAGGAAGTACCAGTGACAAAAAGGCTTGTTAAAGGAACTGGAGCTAAGTTAGCAGAAGCACCACTAAAGGCACTGCCAGTAGGAGGAAAGTGCCAGAGACTGCTATGCAAACACAGAAGCAGAGAAAAATCGCTTCAGTATTCCGGCTCTGACTGCCATTCCGATTCTGTTCACGTTCTCCAGCAAGACAAAAGATATATTGGCAAAATTTTAGGAGTTTTTCTTGATAAGGAAACTAAATAAGATTAGGAAAGAAATTGGGGATATTTTTAGGTAATAGCAATTGGAGATTTGGGGGTAGAGAATTTAGAAATAGAGATTGGGGCAAGGAAAAATGGAGGGATGAGGAACTAAGAGAGAATGTACATACAAAAAGATTTTGGAGAGAGAGAGAGATGGAATGAATCTAAAAAATTCAACAAGGGACTTAACAAGTTTGACTCCATATGGGAATACATATGTTGCCAGAATGAATCTCAGAAGAGTATGTAACAAGGGACATCATAATAGGATTGAAAGTTTTTAGGGGAATAAAAGCACTGGATGTGCAGCAATTTGGGTGGATCCACCCAGCTCAACCAGAAGAAGGGACATCTTTGGGGAAAAAGAAAAGGAAAAAAGTTAAAACTAAAAAAGAAGGTGAAGAAACACCAACAATGTTCTGCTTTGTCGAGATTCATAACAGAGCACATACAAGCAAGAATTCAAGCATATATAAAAAGTTCTTTTGGGTTTGGGTTAGACTACGACAAATAAGCTGAAACCATTAAAGCACTGTGTATTCTTTACAAGTAAAAGAAAGACATCGATAGGCATACAATTCAGTGATTAAGCATGACATGCCTTACAACTAAACCTCAATACAGATTCAAAATACAATAATATCTCAAGTATATAATATAATAGGATCCTAAATGGTAAAAAGTATATACCATCTCTTCCTGAGTCTAATATCATTTTGTGAGTCATTAAGCCAAGAGCTTTTGGTGCGGAATCTGCTTCTCGATGCTATTTCTCTTTGGGTGCAGCTTCATCTTTTGCATTCTGATTCAAACAAGAAAAGTAAAGCATTATAGTACATTATACATCATCGAATGCTTGAGTTAGATTAGCAACATATGAAAACTAAGAATAGAGCATGAAATCCTATAGGTCAGAATGTGTTACCTCGACTTCAGTTCTAAGAGCTGCAATTTGTTTACCTCTCCCATCCATAGTTTGATTTGCAACTTTAAGAGCAGATAGGGAAAAGGGGTAAAAATAGTGAAATTGATGCATGAGGGGAGGGGAATGGGTAAGGTTGGAGAGATGGTGGAGCCTCACTGCCCATCTTTCTATTTCAGTGACAAAATAAGTGGCTGCACCAAGTGTTTCATTCTCCCTCTCGAATACAATCCCCATAGAAGACTTAATTTCTAGACTTCCACAATTGATAGAGGATTTATAATATATACAGAAGCAAATAATTTCACCCATCAATTTTATTTCCTATAAACACTTGATAGAGAAAAAATGCAATCAATACACCCTAACTCAGAGAGAGATAATAGAAAGGAAAAGTTAAGGGGAGAGAGAGAGAGAGAGAGACGAGATATGAGAATGATTGCAGGGAGAGAGAAGAGAGAAATACCCGCATTTACTCCGGCTTATCATAAAACGTGGCTATTGCAGCTGTATGAGATAGGGTTTAGGAAGATGATAGGTAACAGAAGTTATAGAGAGACGATAGATATATTATATATGTAGTAGACAAATGAATGAATGTATTGTACCTCTTCTTTTCCTACGAAAAATGACATTGAGTTAGGAAAGGGTCAGAATGTGAAGCGTGCATATTCAGTAATGAAACTGGAAGAGAAAGGGATTGAACATTGCTACTAATCCTAGTTGCCAAGGCAGGGTATCATTCGCCTTGCTGCAGATAATCTGCAAGCCGGAGACGAAGGCGGTATACAGATAGCAATGCATGAGAGCTTCATATCACAGAAAAAAAGGATGAAGCGAGAAAGAGATGATGCTTCCAAATCCTTCCTCTGTGCCGGCACACCGCAAGAACCCTAGATTTCCAAGAAGGCGGTTCGTCCTCTGTAGATTTTAAAGGGCAAGGGTGAGGTTTTGTGAAGAATAAAGAACGAAGCAAAGAGGGGTAGAAGGTTGAGGGGGTGAGAAGGCATTGGTCGATGGAGAGAATGTACTCGTAGAATCTGAGAGGAGAGGGAAAAGATAGAGAGAGCGATACGAGGAGGAGAAGAAATAGAGTGGAGAAAGCTTGAGGGGGTGAGCGGGTCGAGGGTGTGAGAAGTGGGGAAAATAATATTTAAATATAAAAATGAAAATAAATAAAAGGGTACCAATTGTCACGCCCCCATCCTAATAAAGGGTATTTTACAAGAAAAATGGGTGACTACGACGACAGGTGTCATCACAATACTATCAGGATCACAGATACAGTGTCTCGAGCCATAGTCTATTCAATTATCAAGGCATGATAATGTCAGGGAACGTAAATCAATGGAATAAATCATTCCAATTACAAATATTGAGATTAGCGGAAGCGAAAATCAATTTAAAATCGTATAAATACAAAGTATCGATTCTCTAATGATAACATATCTTACAATTACAATATCCCGTATCCAACCAGTAAATTTCATACATTTACACATGAAGTTCATACATGAATGAAGATGAATACAGAAGTAAAGGTTTAAATCACGCCACAAGGACACCATTCTTGGGTGTACATCGACATCCAAGTCCAAGCCACCGGCTCCACTCGATTCGCATTCATAAGAGCTCATCAAGAGATTACCTACATATCAACTAAAACGGGGTTAGCTCCACAAGCTAGTGAGAGAGCAAAGGGGAATGCATATACACACAAACAAGCAATTACGAACAACTCATGATGCATGCAAATGTTAGATTCATTTTTCCACCAAGCACACAAATTCTAAGTCAAGTGTATACTACTATGATAACTCGAGAGACACTGTAGGTCACTTAACTTATCGCCACAATGAAACCTCAGTTATTACAAGGGAGTCTACACAGGTAGAAGCCATCAAACCACCCAGTGGTAGACCCCCATACCCATCACTACCCCTGACCTGGTCTCTCTCCCCCACAGGCAACTGGTACTCAGACTATCCAACACATAAACCCCTGTTGGTAAGAGTAGTAGCATAAGGGAGCAAGAATCCTAACCACAGATATACTACATGCAAGTCCTATCATCCCCAAAGGTATTCCGGGTGCATCAACGTCCCATTCCATCTAGTACCCGGGTACCAGCACGGCACGGCACATACAGGTCAGGATGACAATCACAAGTTCTATAATTAATTTCGGGGTTTCAATATCGGTACACCCGGCACCTAACCCGATACATTAGTGAACTATTAACATATCACATTCATTTCATGTTGACAATCAAAATAAATAATGCAATGCGCAAAATGCTTATAATTCATATAATAGCATGATAATGATTGTGTAATATATATATATATATATATATATATATATATATATATATATATATATATATCCAAACCCAAACAAATCACCCAAAACCTACTCACCGAACTCGGGTGTCACCCGGTGTGGTTGACATGAATCTCATCGGTGGACCTTCTATCCATCAAGTTGGGTAGCCTAAGAATGTGAGACCAAACGATAAAAGATGTATAAAGGGGTCCTATGTTATGCCCCCAAAGTTAAAGTTGAGTTTCAACAAGGACAGCACGGACGGACTCGAGCACGGAAGCAACAGGGTTAGTCCGTCCCTGACTCCGTTTAGGCCAACAGGTCAAAATATGAGGGACGGATCCATGGACGGAACATCCACCTAAATCTGTTCCTGCATCCGTTCGAACCCTAAGACATACCCGAGAGCGAATTGAACTACGGATGGAACCTCTTCATAAATCCGTCCCTGCATCTGTTTGGTCCCTGAGACATTTTCGAGAGGGAGCGGAACTACGGACAGAGGCAACAGAGTAAATCCGTTCCTGCATCTGTTCGAACCAGCTACCAGAATATACTGGACGGTCTTACGGACGGAACCACGACGGTGACTCCATTCGTGCATCCGTCGGAGTTCTTTTCGAGATTTCTTAAGGTTTTCTCCTCCATCTTGGAACCTGGAGTTCACATGGCACTCAGGGTCATGGAGGGGAGTCTTAGGCCTTCCTACGGTCACTAGAACCTAAGTTTACCTCATGGATCCATGATCACAGAAGGATCTAACTCCTATTTTGGTCCAACATAGGGTTTGGGATTTGAAAACCAGGGAATAAGCAATAAAGGTCGTAAGGTGGCTGATAAAGCCTTCAATAGAGCTTGGTTTTCACTATTAGAGTCCCATTTAAGGGCTAAGCCTCACCTTGAGTCCCAAATGGAACCCTAGGTTAGCTCTAGCTCAATAAACCTATTCAAACTCACAAACAAAGTGGAGAAGAGGGAGGTACTAAGAGATTGAACATACCTTGGTGAGTAGAGCTCCAATCCTAGCTCTAGCTAGTCTTGAAGATCCACCTCCTCCTCTCTCTTTCTTCCCTTTTTCGTCTTTTCTTCAATTCTTATCTGGACAGCGAGAGGAGGGAAGATAGGGCAGCAAAACCCCTTTGCCTTACCTTCCATCTTCTTCCTTTCCCTTCCCATTCCTCTTCCTTACTTCTTCTTCTTCCTTTCCTCTTCTCCTCCACGGTTTGGCTTGGAAGGGAAGAGATGGGAGAATCTTGGGTTGAGCCCTCTCTTTTAAAGATCAAAAGAGGCCTTAGGGCTTGTTTGCCTAGGTGTCCCTAAGACTAAGGATGGTCCTTTAGGTTTAAGTGGGCCTTAGGGTCTGTTTGGCTAAGGTCACAAATCTTATTAAGTCTCATTGGTTAGGACACATTTGGCTTAGCCTAAGGTCCTATAAAAACATGTTAGTTTTAGGGCTTGTTTGGCTCAAGCTAAATAAAAGAACCCATTATTCATTTAAGTTAAGTCTTGTAGGCCCACTTTCATGGCCCAACTAACCAAAAGAAGGTAAGGGTGGGTGTCCATCTTCTCCCGGGGACCTAATTAACGTGTTCGGAACATGGGGATGTGGGTCCCACATGAAAATACAACAAAAGGGCAAGATACAATATGGATGGATCCACGAACGGAACCAATCTGGTGAGTCCATTTATGACTCCGTTACTGTTGTCAGGGCCCAAACCTCAAGGAAAATTACGGGGCTTTGACCCGTACTTTCAGACTTCGAGGGGATACTTATAATAGAATTTAGGGTTCAAGGTCACAAGTGTTGACCATTGCCATCGTGGCATTACCCATTTAGTGAAAGTCCAATTTGACCCGGGGTATTAGGATGTATTTTAGGTGCGGGTGGTCCCCCAACCTTATAAAAATTTTGTCTTCAAAATTTGAAGTGTCCACGGATTTTAATGGGTGAGGGCTATTAAATAGCAACACCTCCTACTCAACCACTGCATTCATAGGTCCGTCAAAGCGGGGTAGTGCCTACGCAGCACGGCAGGTTAGGACTTACAATTTCTCTTTCTCACAGAGTCGCATTACCATAGGGGTGTGGTTCACAATAACCTGGGGCTCAATTGGGTTAAGAGTCGACGCTTAAAATATACTAGGAAAAATAGGACCTCAAACACTAGGTTAAGCCACAAGGAACAGAAAGTTCCTTTGATCTTCCCTAGCAGGTCAGTATTACACTCTGATCATCCTTGAGTTACAAGGTTTAACTCCATTTAGCCCTTGACACAGGGTTCATATTCTGAATGCTTTCACTTCGAATCTTTTCATTACCTAACATAACTTTAGAATGATTTGGGACATTGATGGAATCTCCTATTGTTCACTCCCAGTACGGAGGGAACGCATTTGGTGACCCATTACTCCATTCATATCTGTTGTTGGAGAAGGTCTTGTTACATCCTTTGGTTTCAGCCTTCACAACCTCATAAATTACCACTCGCTTAACCCATCAGAAAGAAATTCCATATTAGTCCTCTTTCGAGAACTAAACAATCCTTCACTAGTCTTAGTCTGAGTCATCTCTTTTAAGCAGGTCCTGCCAATTAACCTACCCGTGATCTACCCAAGCACTGTCAAATTCATTGACTACTAACCCATAATTAACTTGATTAAGGTCAGGACTCGATCTAGTTTTAACATAGTACGATTGAGACAAGGTCATATTAGCAGTACATGAAAACCATCCTAGTTAAACATTTAAGGTTTAAGGGAGGTACTTATTTGGTTTCAATCTTTCACATATACATAAGTACAAAATAAACCCAATAATTATATTCACATCCTTAAGATTGTACCCGTCAACAAGGTTAAATCATAAAGGAAGGCAAACCTTAAGTACGACATACTAGGTCATTTTAAAATTCTAAATAGGATTTGGAACTCCATCTATGGATTTAATTTAAAAGTTTGGACGGACCAAGCAAAATTCCAATTAGAGTTGTCACTAGCCTGTGAGGTTTCATGAATGGCTTTCTCTTGTACAAGATCTCCATTAGTTGTTTAGACTAAGTTATCTAAAATAACAAGCTTGATATTAGGTCGTTACCCTTCTTGCTTTGTCTGGCCACAAATATGCATTCCATACTCTCATTAAGGTTTCTACACCGTATAGGTTTGCTCCTCCTAACTAATTTAGTGTTCATTCGATCACGAGGCTTAAGGATTTTTATCCTCAAGGGTAAATCATTTTCTCTCACATAAGAGGGGAGCCACAACATATACTAATGTCTGCCATTTCTTATAGGCTTGTCCGGCTGGTGCAGGCCCTAACATTCCGACCTCAAAGCATACAATTAAGATTAACAATATCCACGAATAGATCAAACAACATGGGTGTAAGTTTAGGGTATAGGCATATAATCATCACATATAAGTGTGGCCACAAGGTCTCAAAAATTTGAGCTCGAATTCCCAAAAGAAAATGGATGAACTCATGGACAAAATCATTGCTGTGAGTCAGTTCGTGGCTCCATCGCAAAACCGACAGGACGGATTAACGGACGGATTATTTAACGTGAATCCGTTCGTTCGTTCGTTCATTCTCAGAGAGCTTAGTTTGGCAAAAATACCGAGACAAACGGAACTACGGACGGACTCACGATGGTGGATCCGTTCGATATTCCGTGCAGTCCTAGGAACGAAAAATTAAAATTTTGTGCAGGACGGAATCACGATGGTGGATCCGTTCATGCGTCCATTCACTAAATCTTATAAAAACACAGCCACGAGTTTTTCAAACTCATTTTGGCTCCAAAAGGGAAGAATAAAACCGTAGTGCTAGGGATCTCCAAGAGGCTCTCATTCGTGCCTCCCTCGCCCCTCTCTTGGTGGTTTCAAGGCTCAAGGCATCAAGGTTCAACTCCACTGCTCCAAGGTGAGGGTTCTTTCCCTACTTCTCTCTCCTTTCCCTGATTTTCTCTCCCTTCTCCCCTAGGGTTTTCGATTTTGCCCCTTTTTGTTCATTCTACTTCTTTTGTTCAAAGGGAAAAAATCATTAGGGATTTGTATGTATATGAAGGTCTTTGTTGGTTTCTCCAATCCATGTGAATACCGAAACCATGCCAAAATTTGATTGAGGCTAGGTTTTTTTTTTTGATTGAATCAAGCCCTAATCGATCAATGGCACTATTTTAGTAAATTTTGTATGCATATTGTGTTTTTAATTGAATTTAAAATTCTTTTCAAGGAATTCTAGAGATTATTTGTCAAGTTTACCATATTTAGTTGAATTATTTCAATTTGTTTCTAGGTAACAGTTGTGATAGAATTTTTTTTTCTTTCATATTCTCATTATTTTGGGAAAAACATCAAAGGCATGACTAATTCCATTCCATGCTCTAAAATTTCATGGAGAGTAATTTCATTGACATATCCTCAAGCATGTTTCCTTGTTTGTTTGGTTGTTAGTATAGGATTTGAAATTCATTCCCTTCCCTTTTACTCTATCACATTCAATCTTTGCCTCTTGTTGGGTTCTCACTTAATCAAGTTACTTGTTTGATATTTGATTGGGGGTATAGGGTAGCCAAGAGCATAGCTTGTTTCTACAAGTTACATCCCCTCATGTCCGTGCTCTATGGATTTATATATCTTATTCCTTTCTCCAAGTTAATCATACTTCCCAATGGTAATTATGTCTTGTCTAATTATTGTGTAACCTTTCTCATCCAAGAAATTCCCACATGACACATGTATTTGCACCTATAATTGTACACGCCCATCATATCTTATTTATTTAAGTTTGGCTCAATTATTATTGTCTTTTGGTGGTCTCTTGTGTATAGGAAGTATCTATGGCTCCACGTAGGTGAAATGATTTAGCCGTCGTGCCAGCTCCCTCTCTCGCCTTCAATGTTGGGCAATCTACATCAGTGGAGACCGAGGGAATTTACCGAGAGCATCTGCATGATAGAAAGATTTTGGTGGAGAGAGATACTGTGGAGGAGGAATTGATTGCCTTCAAGGTGGGCATTAGATTCGGCAAGCTGAAGTGGAGCAGTATGTTGACCCATCTAGACTTCTACTACCCCACATTAGTCAGGGAGTTTTACTCCAATTTGGTGCTAGTCAAGGACGATGCGGAGGGCGTTAGGTTAACCTCATTCGTGAAGGGGGTAACTATTGCCTTTAATGAGTGGAATTGGGGATTCTTCTGAGCATTTCTGCAAAAGGAGATAGTCTACTATTATCCAGGCAGCGACCCTAATAGATGCCTATCCTCTGCAGACCTTCAGAAGTTGTATAAGACACTTACCAATGACAAGACCGATGAAAATGCTGACCTTTCAAGGTTTGGCCCCTCTCAGCTAGTTCTCACTTTCATCGCCAAGACCAACTTGGCTCCCTCTAAAGGACACAATACTCATCCTCCTTTGATGGCAGCAGCACTGGCATATTCCCTCTATACTGGCCCGCAAACATATCTTCCTTATGTGATCATCTAACACATGGCTCATGCGGTGGCCAATCCTCATCGCAAGAACACCTTGCCATATGATAGACTGCTCACCCAGATTTTTCTCCATTTTGGGGTAGACCTCGACCACGAACCCAAGGGAACAAGCTCAGAAAGGCCTTTTGGGTTTGATGCATTACAGAGGATGGGATTGTAGTGTGACTATCACAGCTTCGGGGAGCCGGTCAGATATGGGGAGGGTGGAGGGCCCCGAGAGATTGATGATATAGAGTTCATGGGATCCAGACCACATTCTGCAAGGGCTTCTAGTGCCAGGGATGGAGGTGCATGTGATGTTCTTTTGGCAATCAGGTGGATGAATCTGAGAATGATGGAGGGGTTCGAAGAAATTAAGGGGCAGTTCTCTTCGCACAGTCAGTGCCTCAAAAGGATTGAAAAGGAATTGAACGACATCAACATTTTACTCTTTTAGGGTGGCAGCGAGAGGACTGACGATCATGATGACATGGAGGACTAGCCCGTCTCTCTTTTCAGAATCAAAAGTCGCCTTTAATTTAAACTTTCTTGACTTGACTTGGATTTGCTGGAACTCTTTTTTACTTTTGACTTGGCTTTACTTTCTTTTTCTTTTTTTTGATGAGTTTGGTTTAAAAGTCTGGTAATGGTGGAAGTGTATATTTTAAGTTGGAAAGGATACAATTACCTCCGAGGGAGGGATCTGAACAATTAGACAGATAGAACTGGCTCAGTATATTTGTATTATATATATTTGTCTATTTCCCTTAAGTTTTGGGCTTTGCTTGGATGATTATTGGTTTTTGTGGATTATTATTGCGATTGTCCATCTATCACTCACTTTGGAGCCTAACAAAATAGCATCACAGTTATCACTCAAACAACATGTACTTCAAGTCCTAGATTCCATATTCTGCCTATTATCTTCTAAGGTTCTCAATTGCACCGCAATAAGTCATCTTCTATGGCTGCACATACTTGTTTATGATCTTGAGACTTTTAATTTAGAATCTAATTGTTGAGAGTAAATCAAATGGTTATGCCAGACTGTGGTCGGTGCAGAACATCATGCTCTGTTACCAAGCTGTCACACCCCCATCCCAATAAAAGGGTATTTTATAAGAAAAGGGGTGACTGGGACAACAGATGTCATCCCAATACTACCAGGATCACAAATACAGTGTCCCCTAGCCACGGTCTATCCAATTATCAAGGCATGATAGTGTCAGGGGACGTAAACCAATGGAATAAATCATTCTAATTACAGAGATTGAGATTACTGGAAGCATAAATCAATTTAAAATCGTATAAATACAAAGTATCGATTATCTAATGAAAACATATCTTACAATTACATTATCCCATATCCATCCGATAAATTCCGTACATTATGAACATGAATGAAGATGAATACAGAAGTAAAGGTTTAAATCACACCATAAGGGCACCATTCTTGGGTGTACATCGACATCCAAGTCTAAGCCACTAACTCCACTTGATTTGCATCCATAGGAGCTCATCAAGAGATTACCTGCATATCAACTAAAAGGGGTTACGCAATGGGATTAGCTCCACAAGCTAGTGAGAGAGCAAAAGGGAATGCACATACACATAAACAAGAAATTATGAATAAGTCATGATGCATGCAAATGTTAGATTCATTTTTTCACCTAGCACATAAATTATAAGTCAAGTGTATGCTACTGTGATAACTCGGGAGACACTGTGGGTCAATTAACTTATCGCCACAATGAAACCTCAGTTATCACGAGGGAGCATACGTCGGTAGAAGCCATCAGACCATCTAGTAGCAGACTCCGATAGCCATCACTACCCCTGACCTGGCCTCTCTCCCCCATAGACAACAGGTGCTTAGACTATCCAACACATAAACCCCTGTTAGTAAGGGTCGTAGCATAAGGGAGCAAGAATCCTAACCATAGATATACCACATGCAAGTCCTATCGTCTAGAGAGGTATTCTGGGTGCATCAACGTCCCATTCCATCTAGTACCCGGGTATCAACACGGCATGGCGCATACAGGTCAAGATGACAATCACAAGTTCTATAATAAATTCTGGGATTCCAATACCGGTACACCCGGCACCATGACCCGATACATTAGTGAACTATTAACATATCACATTCATTCCATGTTCACAATAAAGATAAATAATGCAATACATAAAATGCTTATAATTCATATAATAGTATGATAATGATTGTGTAATATATATATATATATATATATATATATATATATATATATATATATATATATCCAAGCCCAAACAAATCACCTAAAACCCACTCACCGAACTCGAGTATCACCGAGTGTGGTTGACATGAATCTCACTGGTGCACCTTCTATCCATCGAGTTGGGTAGCCTAAGAATGTGAGAGCAAACGTTAAAAGATGTATAGAGGGGTCTTATGTTATGCCCCTAAAGTTAAAGTTAGTTTCAACTAAAACAGCACGGACGGACTCGCGGACGGAAGCCAAAGAGTGAGTCCATTCCTGACTCCGTTCAGGCCAACAGATCAAAATATGAGGGACAGATCCACGGATGAAACTTCCACTTGAATCTGTTCCTGCATCCATTCAAACCCTAAGACATACCCGAGAGAGAACGGAACTACGGATGGAACCTCTTTATAAATCCGTCCCTGCATCTGTTCGGTCCCTGAGACATTCCCGAGAGGGAACGGAACTACAGACGGAGACAACAGAGTAAATCCATTCTTGCATCCATTCGAACTAGCTACCAAAATACACTGGACGGTCTTACGGACAGAACCACGACGGTGACTCCGTTCGTGCATCTGTCGAAGTTCTTTCCGAGATTTCTTAAGGTTTTCTCCTCCATCTTGGAACCTAGAGTTCTTATAACACTCAGGGTCATGGAGGGGAGTCTTAGGCCTTCCTAGGGTCACTAGAACCTAAGCCTACCACATGGATCCATGATCACACAAGGATCTAACTCCTATTTTGGTCCAACATAGGGGTTGGGGTTTGAAAACCAGGGAATCAGCAACAAAGGCTATAAGGTGGCTGATAAGAGCCTTCAATAGAGCTTGGTCTTTATTATTAGAGCTCCATTTAAGGACTAAGCCTCACCTTGAGTCCCAAATGGAACCCTAGATTAGCTTTAACTCAATAAACCTATTCAAACTCACAAACAAAGTGGAGAAGAGGGAGGTACCAAGCGATAGAACATACCTTGGTGAGTGGAGCTCCAATCCTAGCTCTAGCCAGCCTTGAAGATCCACCTCCTCCTCTCTCCTTCCCTTTTTCTTTTTTTCTTCAATTCTTGTCCGGACAGCAAGAGAGGGAAGGTAGGGTAGCAAAACCCCTTTGGCTTACCTTCCATCTTCATCCTTTCCCCTCCCATTCCTCTTCCTTACTTCTTCTTCTTCTTCCTTTCCTCTTCTCCTCCCCGGTTTGGCTTGGTGGGGGAGAGAGGGGAGAATCTTGGGCTGAGCCCTCTCTTTTAAAGATCAAAAGAGGCCTTAGGGCTTGTTTGCTTAGGCGCCCCTAAGACTAAGGATGGTCCTTTAGGTTTAATTGGGCCTTACGGCCTGTTTGGCTAAGGTCACAAGCCCTTTTAAGTCTCATTGGTTAGGAACATTTGGCTTAGCCTAAGGTCCTATAAAGGCATGTTAGTTTTAGGGCTTGTTTGGCTCAAGTTAAATAAAAGAACCCATTATTCTTTTAAGTTAAGTCTTGTGGGCTTACATTCATGGCCCAACTAACCAAAAGAAGGTAAGGGTGGGAGTCCATCTTGTTCGGGGACCTAGTTATCATGTTCAGAACACGGGGACATGGATCCCACATGAAAATACAACAAAAGGGCAAGAAACAGTACGACCGGATCCATGAATGGAACCAGTCTGATGAGTCCATTCGTGACTCTGTTGTTGCTATCAGGGCCCAAACCTCAAGGAAAGTTGCGAGGCTTTGACCCGTACTTTCAGGACTTCGAGGAGATACTTATAATAGAATTTAGGGTTCAAGATTACAGGTGTTGACCATTGCGATCATGGCATTACCCGTTTAGTGAAAGTCCAATTTGACTCGGGGTATTAGGATGTATTTTGGGTGCGGGTGTAACACCAATAATTTATGAAAATGTCTAATAAAAGACATATAGATTAGTAAAAAAATATGGTATTTAAATTAAGAATGAAGGATAAAGTAGTCAAGTGAAAAAGTAGCCACGAAACATGAGTTCATGCACTTATATAATAGTAGTATGATATATATATATATATATATATATGAGGCTGAGGCCACAGTATTGAAATCATCCTCGGCCATACTGTCCTCTCGTCTCCTCTAACATATACATACACATACTATAAAGTATGACATATACGGTACCGGAACAACCTCGGTCACACCGTAACCTATTTACAATCCTAGCATGCAAGTTTTAATGCAACAGTTCGTATGGAAATTATAGTACCGGAACAACCTCGGCCACACTGTAACCCATTTCCAATTCTACAACTAATGCATATGATGCGATATGAATGTATAACAGTATGGCGATCTTGGTACCAGAACCTCCTTGGCCACACCAGATCCCGCTTCACTCACAATACACAATTTCAACATGAAACCATAAAGAATCATACATTGTTAAATTATAATTATAAAGCAAACATTATTCCAGACAACTTAGATTAACCATGCTATGCTTGTGAATACAATCCTAACTAATGAGAAACATGCCAAACCACACCCACTCATCTTATCAATGATGAAGTAGTTCAATCCGAAAATCAAAGCTCGTTAGATTCCCAATATGCCTCACCATCGTACTAAGGTTGACCTATTCATGTTTATAGTGTGTTAGACTTAATATTGGACGAATGCCCAAGGGTTTCCCAAAGAGCAAAGTACAGTACCATACTAGGAACTAGTCGATTGATGTGATCGGCTGATGTAGCCATTGGCCGGTGGTAAGACCAATGATCAACCGGTGACCTTTCCAATAGCTTGGATTTTCAGATTTTACCCACCGATCGATGTGACCGGTAGATGGAGTCATCAACCAGCGGATCCCCAGTCATTGATCAATCAGTGCTTCGACAGCTGTTCTTTAGCTCAGATGAAATCTAACACTTTGTGGGGGTCATTTCCACTCCATAGAGATTGTAGGGGATCACTCTGCCTACGCATAAAGTCATTTGCACTCCATTTCACAGGGTGAAATCTGAGATACGGTCAAATCTCCAATCTAAACCTAAAAGCTAGGGTTTGGATAGTTTTCACCCAAATTACCCCTGGAGTCGGTCGGAAACAGAAATGGGAGTGTGCAAGAAGGTGTAGAATCCTCACATAACAATACTCCAGCTGACCTCCTTGCCAGACGCTAGGTTTCAATAGAAACTTAGCCAAAAATCTTAAACCTAGGTATAGAATAATGTCATAGGAGAGAGAGAGAGAGAGAGAGAGAGAGAGAGAGAGAGAGAGAGGGAACCAAAGGCCTACCTGGGGGGTGAGGATAGTAACCGTGAAGTAACAGCCGACAGTCTAAGCTCCAAGCCCACTTCTTCCTCTTCTCCTTCTCCTTTCTCGCTTAGGTTTTGGAATTAATGAGCTTTAAAAGCTCACTCCTTATATAGGAAAAAACACTAGGGTTCGTTTACTTGCAAACCTATTCAGTCAAAATAGATTAATTCTTCGATTGGACCCTGTGAACCTTCCACCTTGACCCCATAATGGGCATGGAGTTAGAGGTAGGTCATATCATAGGTCCACACATAGTCAAGATGCAGGATTTGGGAGTCCAACATGCAGCAGTATGAATTTAGGTCGGCAAGACCCACCGATTGATGTAGCCGGCTGTTCTGGGCCTTGCCTAGGTGATTGACCGGTGGGTCAATTCCAATTCTGTTTGGGCTGGGATTTGACCGGGGCTCTCACCCATTCGCAAGGACATATCAATGGATGTTTATTTCAATTTCCACAAACTTGTTACTAGCTAGGACAACTATTGGCATATCACCTACTCATCAAGTGCAAACTAGGTCAAATTTGGACACGGGTATAACATATCCAACAAGGTCATGGTGGTAATTCCGTATGCTCCTATGGTTGGATGCAGGGACAGCACACCACACATGCCGTTCTCTTTCCCAAAAAAAAAAATTATCAATCAACAAAGCCTATATCCTATACGCTTATGGTTTTTTTTTTTCACAATGTTTTTGAATTGAGTTTGTAAGAGACATTCCAATAACCATGTCTCAAACCATCATAGAACCTGGTCAATACCAAAGCTAAGGTCACATAAATAGCAACAACCAACCCCTTTTTTCACTAACCACTACTTTCTATTGTTACTAGAAACATAGACTTTGACCCTTCTCATCAAAATTCCATTAATCCCATGTAAGTCGTAACGGTGTTCTAGTGGAATGACGACCATGACAGTGAGGAAGGTAGAAAAGGAGAAGAAGACTGATAATGCAAATTGCGATTGACTTGACAGTTTTTTTATAATGAATTTTTTCATTTTTTGATTTTAGACTAGAACCTTTCTTCCTCTTTTGTTTTGAAGGAACAGTGGAAACAGCTTCATCGATTTGGCTTCATCCATGTGTCAAATTTTGAAAGCAGCTTAAGTATTTTTTTTCTTGTATATACTTTCAGTCATACTTTTATTACTATTATATAATGCTCACTTTTTTATAAATTATATAATGTTCACTTCGCAAAGGCATGAGGTTACAATTTACCACGTGGAGGGTTCATATAGAAAATCCAAAGTCCAAACCGTTAGTTTGACCGATCACCCCTTTGATTGGTTGCATGTAAACTTCACAATCCGACTTGACCATTTATTTGGCTACCTTTGATTAGGATTTCCTTCAAGTATTTTGAACCGTGGAACTAGTGTGCTTCTTTTTCACTTTTATTAGGTAAACTTTGATTGTAATTTTTGTTATATTTAAGTGACCATTTATATTACAATTTTAAACAATAATAGGAGTTGATGTAACTCTACTTAAGGCTAAAATTAGAGTGTAAAATATGTTGCCACATGGCATTTATAACTTGTCTGTATGGTCCCAACAAATGACTTCAGTTCTACCATCCCTTTCTTTATTTTTAATACCTTAAATAAAATAAATATTCTATGAATTCCTTTTCTATAAAAATAAAGAGACGGAATTCATCCAGAAAATGAAAGGGCACATTGACGATTCGTAAGTAGAGGTATGGTTTCGACATTTCGATCGGACTATTGTCCCCATTCAATGGTTTTGTGTATGATCGGTAATTATGCAAGGGTGTATGGAAAACCTTCCAAAAATAAAATGCAATAATGTTTTTTTTTGGAGCATACCCTACTCCCCGGATAACTGTGTCTAAGATTGTCAATTTGGAGTTGGAACAAAAAACCGAAAGCGAATCAAAACCAAATTAAATTCAATCCAATTTTGATTCTTAAATATGATATTTTATTTTGGTTTAATTTGGTTAGGCTTGGTTCTAGCTCCAAACTAGCAACTGTGGGTTTGAACCAAAATCGAATAAGAATTGTATATATTAATATATTATAATAGTAACATATTATAGTTGATGAACCAAAAATACACAGGCCAATTCTGAGACGCCACATGGCCTAACACGAGGAAGAAGCTGGCCCAGGCCAGGCTACGTTAAGACCCATTCGAGGAATAGACCCAAAAAATCATCTAGGGACCAAGTCCTCCACGCGAGCCAACGAGGTCCAACTGTGACTTCACCACCAAAGTCCATGTCATCTTATCACTAAAAGATCGGAGCATGGATTTGTACCAAAAGGGCGTTATCCTAAAGAGATATAATTCTAGTTGAACTCAAACATCAAGGACCGATTGCCCAACACGTGAAGAACTCGCTTAGGGAACCTCTTCCCTACTAGGACTCTACGTCTCACAAGGAACACTTCCAAATACAACTCGACTATGTGATGATCTACCCTGCATAGCACACTCATCACCCACTAGGACTCTCCACATCGCCACACTCAACTATAAATACTCAGGTATTCTACCCCATTAACCATATTGAATTCCAGTAATTCATCTGTTGCTAAGGAAGATCTAACTTAGGCATTAGAGAGTCCTAGGCCAGAACCACACCACTCCCCCTTTGTCACTGACATCCTTTTGCAAGTTGCAGCACCCGAAGGACCCATCGGCGATTTCCTGACGTAATAGATTGGCGTCGTCTGTGGGAACGATGCTAGCCAATGTTTCTACTAGCTCGCTTTCTCAAGTACTTAATGGCACCACAGAAGAAGGTTGCTCCCTCTACCAATGCTACAAGGGAGAGGAACGAGACACCACCACCGGAGAGCTCTCAACAGAGAGCCGATCATCATGGACTTCAAGAGATGGGAAATCCAGAGAACGAGCATGCTGAGGCAGGAGAGATAAACCTCAATGAGGGGATACCCAGTGAAACCATAGCTGACCCAAACACGTGCGCAACACTGGGTCAGATTAATGACTTGCAGAGACAGATTCTCCAGGACCAAAACCTTTCTCGGGATTATTTGAGGCAACGGGTGACTTCCTGCAGGAGGGTGGTGCCACTGCGAAAGACATAACTAATTCCTCGACAAGAGCAAAACTCTAAGAGGTCACCCCCTAAAGGTGAAAGAGCGGAGAGAGCTGCGAGGCACGTAGGTTCAACCCATCCGTAAGGAGATCCTTCACATCATCCTGTGAGAACCACGGATCTGCCGATCCGATCTGAACCTGGGGCATCCTAGACGCATAGATCGGTGGAACCTAATCAGAATGGTTCGATCAGAAGATCAGTATTCCATGGGCAATTAGGAGAAAATCATACACCAAGGCCAAGTCAGACGTGCCGTGAAGAGAGTCCCTCACATTCACATTAGGGCTCATCACATCGTAACGTCTAACCCACGTCAAAACTCACCAAGGGAAGAAACAACAAGAAGGGATCGAGAACAGGTTCATAGTGAGCGCGCGACCAGGCATGATGGACGGTGACGTGATGAAGAGTTAAAAACTTTGAGAGCTAGACGAGAAGTTGGAGGAATTGAAGAAGCAGACAAAAGGTGAAACACACTCTATACCAGGCCAACACCCATTCTCGGCAGAAATCATGAGTGCACCTCTCCCCTCCCGATTCAGGCTACCAACTTTTGAACTTTACAGCGGTATCACGGACCCTAATGACCACATCAACTACTTCAACAAGATGATGACCCTATATGGGGGATCAGATATTGTCTCTTGCCGAGCATTCCTGGCATCCCTCAAGCGTGCAACCACTTCATGATTTTCAAGGCTTAAGCCTTGATCTATAAACACCTTCACAGAACTCTGCGAGTAGTTTGTCGTTCGCTTCCAAAGCAGCGTCAAGCAGTAGAAAACCATGGTCAACCTAGTGAACGTGATACAAAATCTAGGGGAGTCCTTCAGGGAGTATGTCACTAAATTTACGAAGCAATTCCTGGAGGTCAGAGACCTAGACGACCAAAATCAGCATGCAGCCCTGGCCGAGGGCATCAGAGACCTGGACCTTATCAAGGACCTAGCGCGGAACAAGAACAAGATAATAAAAGAACTATTTGAGCGGTGCAATGAGTTTGCCAACATGGCCGAAATATTACAAGCTCAGAAGAAGGTGATCGAAGCAAAACCTCAAGAGAATAAGAGATCGGTGTCGGATGATCACGGAGAGAACAAGTGACCTAAAGTCGAGGGCCGACAGGATAAAGGTGATCGTTGACCAGAAAAAATTGATTGTCACCCAGAGAAGATCGATCGAGCTGGAAGCCTTGACTACACTCCCCTGAACATCACAAGGTCGTAGATTCTCATGCAGATTCAAGATTGTGGTTTGCTCCATTAGCCTCGACCCATGCTCGTTGGACCTAAGAAGGGAACTCCAAGCAAATTTTGTCTCTTCATCAAAGACACTGGTCATGATATTGAAGATTGCATCCAATTGAAGAGAGAAATAGAATAACTTATAAGATTAGAGAACCTGAGCAGATTCGTGAAGGGAGGCCGGGACAACCGTTCGGGTCGAGGAGGCAGAGAGCATAATCAAGGAAGAGAGGAGCCACGACACGAGGAGAGGAGAACAAATCACGATAGAGACTGCCCAGAGGAAAGAAGGGATGGTTCGGGACCAAGCAATTCCAAAGGAACCCCAATCCTTACTATTTTAGGGGGACCAGGGCAAGAGTCCACAAGAAAGGCAAAAGCCCATGCTAGGATTATAGGAGTAACAGAGATGCCAAGTAAGGTAGCCGAGACAGAGATGGTAATCTCCTTCTCGGATGCTGATCTAGAAGGAGTAAGCTTACCACATGAGGATGTCCTAGTAGTGTTGGTAGAAATAGCCAACCGAGCTGTGCACAGGATGTTGGTCGACACCGGAGCATCCGTGGATGTGATCTCACTAGAGGCTTACAGACAGTTCGGGTTTAGCGATGACAAGCTTAAGCCCGAGGGAACCTATCTCCCTAACTACTCTCAAGGGAATAATAACACCAATACATCTGAAGATGAAGTTCCCAACAGAGAATGGCATTGGCGAGATCAAGGGTGACCAGAAGAAAGCCAGAGAATGTTATGCACTGTTTGTCAAGAAGAATAATGGCAATGCTCGAGGGATGGCTCTATGTATAGAGAACCTCATTAACGAATAGAGAGAAGAGATGACAGAACGAAGGGGAAAGCCGGTGGAAGATCTCATCCCATTCCCTCTTAGTAAGGGCGATCCCACCAAGATAATGCAAGTTGGATCGTTGCTAAGCGAAGAGCAGAAAAACAAACTTGGGCGATTCCTAAAGGAGAACTTGGATGTTTTCGCATGGTCGGCCTCAGACATGCCATGCATACCTCAATACATAGTCGAGCACAGACTTCACGTGGATCCAACTAAGAAGCTAGTACAACACCAAAGAAATTTTGCCCTGGATAGACAGGCTGTAATTAAAGAAGAGGTCGAGAAGCTGAACCGTTCGGGGTTCATCATGGAGGAGAAATTCCCCACTTGGCTCATGAACGTTGTGATGGTTCCAAAACCAAATGAAAAATGGAGGATGTGCATGGATTATACCGACTTGAAGAAGGGGGCCCAAAGGATGAATACCCCTACCAATGATCGACTTGCTAATCGATGCGATCGCAGGTCATGAGATGCTAAGCTTCATGGACACATACTCAAGCTACAACCAAATCCTCATGAATGAGGAGGATGAGACCTACATTGCAGTCAGGACGGATCAGGAGAACTACTGTTACTGTGTCATGCCGTTCGGGCTAAAGAACGCAGGAGCAACCTACCAAAGGATGGTCAACAAGATGTTTGAGGCATAGATTGGGTGCAATATAGAGGTGTATGTGGATGATATGCTCGTGAAAAGCGTCAAGGCCAAAGAGCATTTAGCCGACCTCAAGGAAGTGTTTGAAGTATTAAAGAAGAACCAGATGAAGTTGAACCCGGCAAAGTGCGCCTTCGGCGTGATGTCAGGAAAATTTTTGGGTTTTATGGTTTTGGTTGGAGGCATAGAAGCTAATCTGACAAAGATCTAGGCCATCCAGGAGATGTCACCACCCCGAATAGTAAGAGGTGCAAAGATTGAATGGAAGGATATCGGTCTGACAAGGTTCATGTCATGAGTTGGGGACAAATGTCTGTCGTTCTTCAATTCATTGAATAACCTGAGAAGTCCTAAAGACTTCACATGGATGAAAGAATGCTAGAGAGCCTTTGCGGAATTAAAAAAGTACTTGGAAAATCCACCATTGCTGGGGCGACTAGAACCTAATGAAGAATTACAACTCTACTTGGCCACAACCCTAGTGGCTGTATATGTAGTGTTACTGAAGGAGGAAGACAAGCAGCAGAAGCCCATCTACTACATTAGCCACATATTGATCGACGATGCAAAGACCAGGTACACCAAGATCGAGAAGATAGCCTATGTGCTCGTGTTCACGATAAGGAAGCTAAGGCCATACTTCCAAGCACATACGGTTGTAGTACTCACAAACCTACCGTTGAAGAAGGTGTTACACAAGCCAGATATATCAGGATGATTGATCACCTGGGCGGTGGAATTAAGCAAGTATGACATCAAGTTCCAACCTTAAACGAAAATCAAGGGTTAGGCCTTGGCAGATTGTATAGTTGAATGCACTTTCTCAGAGACCGAGCCAGAGGAGGTGGAACCTGAGGAGCATGATCAGGGATTATGGGAGATGTTCATAGACGGATCGAGTAACACTGCAGGGAATGGAGCTGGGTTCCTGATCACCAGGCCTGAAGGTTTTTGAATTCAATACGCACTCCGATTTATGTTCCAAGCACCTAACAACGAGGTAGAGTACGAGGCATTGCTTGTCAGACTACGAGTTGTAAGGGCCATCCAGGTCACCCACCTAGCCATTCGAAGTGATTCCCAACTCATAGTAAACCAAGTAAACGGGGAGTATGAGGCAAAGGATGAATGCATGGCATCCTACCTGACGCGAGCTCGAGATTTAGTAGCAGAGTTCAAGAAGTTTGAGATGGTTCAAGTCCCGTGGAGTGAGAACGCTGCAGTAGACACCTTATCAAGGCTAGCAAGTGACGAATTCTAGAACCTAGCCAGTATGGTATACATCGAGGTACTTCATGAACCGACATACAAGGAGAAACAAGTCAATGAGGTCAAGGAAGGACCAAACTGGATCGGCCCCATCATCAACTATCTACAGAATGATATATTGTCGGAAGATAAGCTTGAAGCTAGAAAGGTGAAAATCCAGTCATCAAAGCATACGACTATTAATGGGGTGCTATATAAGAGAGCAGTCACGACACTGCTACTTAGGTGCCTAGGACCCCAAGGGAGCTAAGTATGCCCTAGCGGAGGTGTATGAAGGAATATGCGAGAATCACATAGGGGGCGAAGTCTAGCCTATAAAATTCTATGTCAAGGATTTTACTGGCCAAAGATGCAAGAAAAGGCCATAGACTATGTTAAGGCCTACGAGCAATGTCAGTTATTCGCCCCGGTGCCTCATCAACTAGCCACACAATTGACCTCCATCCTTAGTCCTATACCATTCATAATGTGGGGGATGGACATTCTTAGTAACTTCACGACAGCATCCGGGAATTGAAAGTACTTGGTGGTAGCAATTGATTATTTCACTAAGTGGGTCGAAGCTGAGCCATTGGCAAAGATAACATAGAAAGTGATGGAGAAATTTGTTCACGACAAAGTGATCTACAGGTTCGGGGTACCAAGGATTCTTGTCATAGATAATGGGAAACAATTCAACAGTCCCACATTCAAGGCCTTCTATCAGACATATCACATCGACTTTCGACCCATTTTCGTAGCTTACCCATAGGCCAATGGCCAGGTAGAGGTAACAAATAGAACATCGCTTGCAGGGATCAAGAAGAGACTAGATGAAGCAAAAGAGAGATGGGTGGAAGAACTTCCCAGTGTTCTATGGGTGTATCGAACAACGGTAAGGACCCCCACGAGAGAAAGCCCATTTCGACTAGCATACAGGACCGAAGCTCTAGCACCGGTTGAAGTCCTAGCCTTGTCACACAGTCTTGAACTTCAACGAGCGAACATACGATGAGGGACTTCGAGCAAATTTGGGTTTCTTGGATGAGGTTCATGAGAAAGTGTTACTTAGGATCGTGGCATTTCAGCAACGAACAGCCAAGTACTATAATTCAAGGGTCAAGGAGAGGCTGTTCCACCAGGGAGACCTAGTTCTAAGAAGGGCTCAAGCGTCACAACCAAGGAAGGAAGGAAAATTATCGACAAACTAAGAAGGACCCTACATAATTTTCAAGCAGATACAACTAGGGACCTATCACTTGAAAACTCCGGGGAGTAAGCAGATAGATCGACCCTGGAACTCTAAGCACCTGAAGAAGTTCTACTAGTGAATGATCAAGTTATTACTTTCAACCACAGTTATTTTAGTTCAGTTTGCTTCATGTTTCAAAGATTTTTTGAAGTTTTTCGAAGTTGAAGATTTTAAAGTTATAATAAAAGGTCTTAGCTACATTTCTCCATTATTGATCAAGCTTGCTTAAGCACGAAGGCCTGTAGGCCACGAGGTATTCATGCCACCAAGGCCTATAGGCCACGAGGCGTTCATGCCACCAAGGCCCGTAGGCCATGAGGCATTCATACCACCAAGGCCTATAGGCCATGAGGCGTTCATGCCATCAAGGCCTGTAGGCCACGAGGCGTTCATGCTACCAAGGCTTATGGGCCACGAGGCGTTCATGCCACCAAGGCCTATAGGCCACGAGGCATTCATGCCACGAAGGCCTGTAGGCCACAAGGCGTTCATACCACCAAGGTTTGTAGGCCACAATGCGTTCATGCCACCAAGGCCTGTAGGCCACAATGCGTTCATGCCAACAAGGTCCATAGGTCACAACTAGACAATAGTAAATCACGACATGCACAAGAAAAAGGGCGAGGGCCCACCAAGGTTCAAGAAAAAGAAGATAATGTTAAAGTTTTAAAGTAACTACAAATATGTGCATCAAATTCAAAACAAGGCCCAAGTGAGTCCAAATAGTAAGTACTAAACGACAAGTCCAAGAAAAGTCATGGAACGCAGCCTCACGGCTCAAGGGGAGCGATAGTGGCAGTATCACGATCAAGAGATGATAACCTCAGAGATGAAGGAGATGTGGCTCTCGATAACTGAGGAGGAGCTATCCTCAGAAACTGGGCCACCTCAACACCTTCCTCTAGACAAGCATCAACTGCTAATACCTTGTCGGTGTCCATAACAGCAGGCCGGATATAGCTAAAAAACCCAGATAAATCATAATCGGGATCTCTCCTAAGGATGAAATCCACAGTATTATTTACGCCCATAGCGTAAACCTCATCGTTGTACTCATAAAACATGTCCTCACAAGCTCGAGACTCCTAAAACTCAGCAACAACCTGCTCACGAACATGGAGAAGATCAATCTCATGCTTCTGCCTCAAGGCTCGAAGCTCATCATTGAGTGTCCAAATCTTGGCAGACAAGTCCGAGGTCTCTGCCTCCAAAGCAGCCTTCTAGGAAGACAATACACTAATCTCCTCAGCCATCTTCCTCTCCTGGATGGCACCCTCCTTATGAGCAGCCTTCCTCTCTAGAATATCCCTCTCCAGACTCTACGTGTGCCGGGTATACTGAAGATTCTGGAAAGCATACTTCTCATAGCGTAGCACCGCTTCTACAGTGCGATAAAAGACCTACAGCAAAGACGAAGTCAACAAACCTCAATTACATAACAACATAAGAAAGGAAAGATAAAGAGGCGTGGACCCACCGAGGCCATATCTCCATAGAGAGTCTTCATCAGCTTCGAATCAGATACCTTCTGCAAAAACTCACGAGCGGAAGGAAGCCAACTCTTGTCTACCCACCCCCGAGCAATATCCTAAGTCACCATGATCGAATCCCTGTCATGGATATCCTAAGGAAGGACAAAGAGGGGAAGGGGACGGGTCCTCGCCAGCACCAGCAGAACAGGCCACCTCCTTACCCTTGGAGGAAGAGAGAGCGGCAACAACAGAAATAATAGTAGGAGAAGCGATAGCCGGATTCGATCGAGGAAGCTTGAAACAAGGGAACCCTTCCCTATACTCAGAGGGCTGGGACCACTCTTCCTCTTTGCACACACAGCTATGACCATCCCAGGCCGGGAGGTCAGGAGGTTGACAGCATCAGCATCCCCCATCACGGCAGGAATAGAGGAGCCATCCTTATGAGGATCTAAGGCCTTGGGAGCCGCCTTCAGAGCCGCCTTCTTCTTTGCGGCATTGGCGGGGAAACGATCGGGGTTGGGTCAAAGATTCACTGGCAATAGTAGCATGGAAGGAAATTAAGTCAGCATCAAGACAAACAAAAGGAAAAACAAGGTACAGGCAAAATGGGCAAAGGACCAAACCAGGAACTTACTAGGACTCAACTTCCAAAGGAATAGAAAGGCTTTCGACTCCAACTGTCAAACATCAAACCTATTACCTTTCAGGCACCAGCTGAGAGACTCAGTCTCAAAGTCATTCAGATCGAGGAAGCAGTTCACACTCTTTAGGTCAATCGCCCACCAATGGGTCCATAATGGACATCGAGGGATCGAGACAAAGAAAAATTGGCCCCTCCAGCGTTTAACTGAATTAGGCATCTTCTCGAAGAAGTCAAAACTGGTAAAGGAGCCCCCTAAGGGGGCGGTGACAAAAATGGTACCACCCATCTCCTCTCCTTGACACATAAAAATACAAGAACAAAGGAACAGTAGCAGCTCGACCTAAGCGAGCAAAGAACACAAAGAAGCCTAAGATGACCCTCCAAGAATTGGGTAATACCTGCCAGGGGTAAGATGCCAGTGGTCTACCACCAACTCGCCAAACTTAAGGATAGGGAAGTAGAGACCGTTGGGGAGGGAAATCTCATAAAGATAGATCTCATCTGCTCGGTGGGAGAAAGCTCGATTACCTTCCCCAGGGACGTGGATAATGATCTCGAAGGGGATGTGGTACAACTGATGTAAGGTTGCCAGGTCGAAAGGGGTCAAAGTACTATGGTACTGTCCCATCCTACTGGTCATATCTATAACAGGGGTAGATATCTCAGAATCATCTCCGTTAGAACGACAATCCGAACCTGGGCCCTCGTCAGAGTGGACGAGATACTAGTAGCTCCCTCCCCGTCGTCACTAAGTAAAGGCCTAGGGGAAGGCAACGGGGGGAGGGTGTCCACATCAGACTCGGATGGGGATGAGCCTAAAATAGTCTTGTCGATACCATATCCCTCATGTATAGCCTCAAAATCTGAGCTACTCGACATAGCAACGAGAAGAGAGGACTTACTCGGGCGAAGCTCCCTAACACCAAGCTAATCACCTCAAGAATAAGCTACAACATGCATGAACAAAACAACCAAGAGAGAACTTCACAAGACTAAAACAGAAGGGTATTCGCAAGGGATGCTAATGACAAACGAAGTAAAGGGAATGTACCAGGCCCGCAAGCAGAGTGAAGAAATCAAATAAAGGGCACGGCGTAAACCAAGAAGATCAAGTTATACCTGTGGGAAAAGCCAAGTTCAAGTCAGTATCAAAAAAAAAAAAAAAAAAAAGAGGAGGGGAGAAGAAGGAACAAAAGAAAAGAAGGGGATGACTGTCGAACCTGAAAGGAAGGTGAGACCCCTGGCCGCGAGGCACGAAGGATGAGACCCCAAGCTGCAAGCCGCAAAGGGAGAGACGCAAGCACGGACGCGAGCCACAAGGATGAGACAAGTCGCGATGGACAAGACGCGGAGAGGAGAGAAGCAATGGGAGAGACGCATTGGGTGAGATGCAAGGGGCGAGACACGGAGAGAGACACGATGAGCTAGACGCGATGGGTGAGACGCAAGGGGCTAGACGCGGAGAGCGACGCGATAGGCGGGACACGAGGGGCGAGACATAAAGAGTGATGTGATAGGCTAGACACGATGGGTGAGATGCGATGGGCGAGCTGCGAGGGGTAAGATGCGAAGAGCGATGCAATGGGCTAGACACGATGGGCATGAGGCGATGGGCGAGATGTAGAGAAAGACGCGGAGAGCCGAGACACGAAGAGCTGAGACGAGATGGGCAAGACGTGGTGGGCAAAAAGAAAAAAAAAATCTCTCAAAGAGGGAAAATGGCAAACACTTGGAGGGCAAGAAAAGTGAACTTGGTGAAGAATGGTGAAAGGTGGAAAAGCTCCAATGAAGAGAGAAAATAGGGAGGAGGTGAAGAAAAGGTAGAAAAAGGAAAAGAAAGCAAAAAAAGGGTATAAAAAGGTAGTAGGGAAGATTTGAACCCCTCACCTCTCCCACTTGCCAGCTTCCTACAAAAAAAAAAAAAAAAAAAAATAGCCATCTATACAAAACTCCTCCCAAGAAGCTTTATTTACAGCGAGCCCCTCACAAGATTGAAGACAATAATAAAGACACTACTCTCTCAAGCACTCCATTCTAAGAGAATGGGGGCAAGTGATGAACCAAAAATACACGGGCCAATCCCAAGATGCCACGTGGCCTAACACGAGGAAGAAGCTGGCCTAGGCCGGGCTATGTCAAGACCCATTCGAGGAATAGACCTAAAAAGTCATCCAGGGAGCAAGTCCTCCACGCGAGCCAACTAGGTCCAACTGTGACGTCACCACCAAAGTCCACGTCATCTTATCAGTAAAAGGTCGGAGCATGGATATGTACCAGAGGGGCGCTATCCTAAAGAGATATAATTCTAGTCAAACTCAAACATCAAGGACCGATTGCCCAACACGTGAAGAACATGCTTAGGGAACCTCTTCCCTACTAGGACTTTATGTCTCACAAGCAACACTTCCATATACGACTCTACTACGTGATGATCTACCCTGCGTAGCATACTCATCACCCACCAAGACTCTCCACACCGCCACACTCAACTATAAATACTCAGGTATTCTACCCCATTAACTATCTTGAATTCCAGTAATTCATCTATTGCTAAGATCTAATTTAGGCATCAGAGAGTCCTAGGCCAGAACCACACCGGTCCTCCTTTGTCACTGACATCCTTTTGCAGGTTGCAGCACCCGAAGGACCCATCGGTGATTTCTTGATGCAACAATAGTCATAGTTGTAAAACCAAGTTTTGATTTGGGCGACTCACCCAAGTCGAGTCAAATAATAACAAAACCTGGTCACGAGTCAGGCTGATTTGCCCAATGTAAAAAAATTACCAGTCTCGGACCGAGTCTATCCTAGTCATGAACAACTCGGTGCTTTTACCGAATCAAGTAAGACACACTCGGGTCTGCTCATTTTTAAGTTGTCTCTCTCTATTGTCATCGATGTCTCACTGAAATCCGTTGGAGTTGGCATAACCCAAGCTAGGTTCCCCTTCTTTGATGGTCCTCTCTCTCTTAGGTCTCACCTAAATCTTAGTCTCTGAGTAAGATCTTCCCTATACTCATTGGTTTTCCTCTTCCGTGACCTGAACGGTTGAACCTATGAACTGAACCTTCTTGTCTCCAATGCTAACCCTTTCATTGCTCTCCATTCTATTTAGGATAGTCAATGGTTGAGAAATAGTGGGATCCTCTCTCTCTCTCTCTCTCACACACACACACACACACACATATGCCTTTCTCTACAACTATAGACACCACCATCAGGCCATCACCTTCATGTAGGATCCACCCTGGGCCCACCTCTGTCCCCGTCTTTGAAGAGAAGAAGGTAAGAAAGTAAAGCTCCAATTGACCATTTTTAAGATCCCCTAAAATGCAGATCTTAGACTAAAGAAAGAACAAAAAGTTTAAAAGACACCAAAATCGAAGAAAGAGACAACCAAGGCCAAGTAAACAGTTGCAGATTATAAACCAAGTTTATTTGATGCTTCTTCATTCTTTCAAAAAAAAAAAGGTATTGCGGGGGCAAGGAGAGGAAGGATAGTGATAAGACGAGGAAAGAGAGGGCCAATTCTATTTCTATTTCTATTCTCTGGTAGTTTCTGCCTCTCCTTTACTGCTTCCAAGATTGCAGCCCCAAGCCGCCAACCTAACCATCTCTCCTTTGATGCAGCCTGTTATCACTTCCCAATGCTCAATGCTCTCCTTTCACTGATAGAGCTTCAAGTCTTAGAGAAGTGGCACGAGGAGTAACACACAGATGCACCTATGGTTGTTCAAATAACTTGCGCCCTTCTATTTTTTGGTAACTAAAATTTATTAACATTGGAACAATGTTCCAGAAGAGTCAGAATACAAAAGAAGATTTAAATAATAGGATGGGGTTTGAAACCAAATAAAGTTGTCTTGAACAGAGGCCCCAAAAGAAGTAAGGCAGTCCGCTACTAAGTTGGCTTCCCATAAGATGTGCTTGAAGTGGATATCCTCAAATTGTAGGGCGAGTTGTGAACAGTCGAAAAACATTGGAGCTACTTTCCATGACGAAGCTTGTGAGACCTTGTTTAGGATGTTGATCACCAAAAGATTGTCACTAGCTCTATAATCAATTTCTAGATATTCAACGAAATGGCCATCAAGATAGCTTTACGAATAGCGAGAGCTTCAGTGACAAGGGTAAAATTCCAATCAATACCAATTGCGAAACAACAAATAAATGAGGCTTCCGAACTGCGACAAACACCACCAATACCAACTCTGCCCGGGTTACCTTTGCTAATTCCATATACGTTGAACTTAACATAAGGAATGAGCAGGGGCATCCACTTGATAAGTCTATGAGTCTGAAGAACCTTTGTCTGAAGAAGAGGAATATAATCTTTAGCTTCATTAATAGCTCTCCCAATGATGATCTCAAGCCTAAAGAATTGCTTCCTGAATATGAGGTCCCAGTAGCCCGTTCAAATCTGCCAGATGATGTTGCAGAAATAAGCCATCATAATGTTGCTGTCCCTATCATTCCTTTACAAGTTCTTAATGAAGAAGAGAATGATGGCAATAAAGCGTTGATCAATAAAATGATGGTAAAGCCCTGCTTGCCGCCATAAATGTTGGATGATGGGGCATTCTAAGAACAGATGGTTGGTTGGTTGATTCTGGATCTGAGGCAAGAAACAAATAGGATTTAAATTCATTCCCCTATTAATAAGAAGATCTGATAGGGGGAGTTTCAAATGAAGTATCTTCCTTATAAGATGTTGAACCTTAGGAGCTGTTGGAAGGTGTCAAATCTTCAACCATACTGAAGTCGGCTGATGGTCAAACCATTGATAACAATACTATAAGCCGATGCCACTGAGAAACAACCATTAGATGTAGCTGCCCATATGATCTTGTCTTGGGTAGGAAAGATGGGGATTGGGATAGATGAAATCCTACGTGCAATATCTGGGGGCCACCAATGGAACACCATATCTTTGATCCATGAACTGTTTGTTGTATCTATGAAATGAGCGACTGATGTTGGTGCATTGCTCGGTAAAGGTAATGGAGCTGCCGAAGGAGGAGAGTTTGGGATTCAATAATTCAGCCATGGATTAACATTCAGACCATTATCGATTCTATAGAAAAGCCCTTTTTTAGAAGGTCCATGTTAGAACATATTGCCTACCAACCCCAAGAAGTTGTAGAAGGGCAAACCACATTTAGAAAGAAAGAGGATGGGAAGTACTTTTCTTTCATTAATTGACCCCAAAGAGATGAAGATGGATTGAGAAGTTCCCATCCTTTCTTGGCAAGAAGAGCTTGATTCATATGAGCAGAGAGTTTGATGTTGAGACCACCAAATCTCTTGGAAAGACAGATTGAACTCCAAGATACAATTGGGACCATTTTGGAAGTTCCATTAGACCAGTAAAAGTCCCTACTAATCGAAGAGAAAAATTTTAGAATGAAATATAAATAAGTTAAAATAGGAGGTAACTATTTTAATTGGATATCCGATTACCGATTAAAATGCATACAGTTTATTTTAAGGGAGGTGGTTTTCTGTCTGGGAGTGTGCCATCCGCATACTCTCATGTATCTATCTCTCTTCTTCTGAAAACAAGGGGGTAGAGGTGTCTTTTCACATAAAGAGGAGAGATAGACTCATGGGAGTGTTGGCGTAGGCCACACTCCCAGACAGAGTTCTTTTTCCTTTCTTTTAATTAGATAGCATTCATGGACCAAATAATACGAATGTAACTAATCTGACCGATATTATATATAGGAGTAGTAGGGAATGTCGGGGGAATTTGGTTATGTAACTCTTTTTAGTTATGACTTGGACTAAACAAAGTTCTAAGAGTGGGCATTTTAGCCATGGTTTCAAAAATAGGAATCGGATTGGTCGAATCAATCTATTTGTATCAAAATTAATACTGATTAATTTGGACTATTCATACTGATTCTCACCAATTCCTATCAATTGCCAGCCGATTTGACTGATTCCTACTGATTTGAGTCAATAATCGGCACTAGACAATTCCATTACCCATTCCAAAATTTGAAACCCTGATTGTATATGTGATTCTCTAAGCTAAAATTAGTAAATCAAAATTGCTCATTATGAAAACTACTATCCTAAAATGACCCAACTCCATCAAAAAGGACAAACAGCTACTCCAAAGATTTTAAGTAATTTAGTATTGGATTGGTCGTATTAACTGATTTGTATTGATAAATTAGAATGTGTTAATCAAATATGGGCTTGAGGCCCGGTCTAGGCAGGTCCAACCCACGAGCATGGGAGAGAGCCAACCACTTAAGTGCTGACTCTCTCCCCCCCCTCTTTCTCTTGGACGATTCCTAGAGGTAGTCTACAAGGGGAAGGGAGTTTTAGGTTTTTAGGTTATAAATAGATAACCTCCTTAACCCTAAGACTAGGCTATTATTCAACTAATTTTCAATTTCTCCCTGCTCTTCAAGTGTTTGTGTTCTCTGTGGGATTCTATCTCTTTCCAGGGATTTGTGGTATGGAGTTCTCTATGGAGAAGGCTATTATGATCATGGAGATTTGTTCGTGTGCTCGTAACCATAAGCTTGGCTTTTGATCCTTCTTCTGTTACGTTTCTGTACATAATCAGGTATGATCCAAACCTGAGTTTATGTGATCTAATAATGGCATCAGAGCTATTTGTTTATGGCTCGCCTATATGGGGAAGAGATTATTATTTTTTGGATTATGGAATTAGGGTTTTTTGGTTTGGAAGGAGCATGAGGCTGCCCATGGCACGCAGCTCATGTCTCTCCCATATTTCTCTCTCTTTCCCTCTCTCTCCTTCCTTTTCTCTCTTTCTTTCTTCCCCATGATGCGCAGCCCTTGGCACACGCCCATGGCAGCAGTAGGCCACGGCCAACAGCTACCGCAAGCGTGTGCAAGATGCACGCTAGCCGCGCATAGTAGCAGTAGCAGTAGCAGTGGGTCGTGGCCTATGACTGCCGCGGCTATGTGTAGCAGGCCACAGGTCATTGGCATGGTGCAGCAGCCGCTGGCCTAGCCAGCAGCTACTGCAAACAGGGAAATAAAAAGATAAAATGGAGAAGAAAGAAAATAAAGGGGAAGAAGAAGAAGAAAAAAAAGATGGTGTAATGATTATGCAATCATTAGGCAATCATTAAGATGGTGTAATGTGGGTAGCCTAAAGGGTTTAAAACCCTACGGTTAATTTTTAAAAAAAAAAAAAAACTTGCAACCGTACTTTGTTGGCGACACTCTTCGTGGGCAGAATTATTTTTTATTAAACCGTGACTTTAGGGTTTTGACAAGAAGATGGGTGGAGAGAAATCTCTTCACCGACATTCTTGTTTTTCCCTAAATTGGAGATTATTATATGTTTGTGGATTCGATTTTATTTGTTTTTATTTGCCCTTAAGTTTTATCTTTGCTTTAATGTGTTTGTAAATTTAAATTGATAATTTTACCCTCCCATGGCGATATTTACTTTATTTGACTCACACCATATGGGTAAGAGGTCAAACCCCATCCCATGCAGCCCATGTGAGTATATTTTGTATTTTATGGGACGGAATGTTGGTACTTGTCTAAGGGATATGTTTTTTTGATGTATGTGAGATTGAGTTGATACCTGGACATGATACAAAGTGCAGTGCACCCTAGTAGTGATGTAGTTGGATTCTTGAATATAAAGACCTGGTTGTAATTTTATTTTAATTTTTGAGAAGCAATGTAAAGAGAGGCTAATGCACTGCATATCATGACTTTGTATCGACTCGGCATAGCACTTCAAGTACCAATCTAGATCTCTTGTGTGAGTCCCTTATGCACCCGATGTATGGCGCATTAAATTGTGATTTGGAGATGACCTTTCCTCCTATTTTTGTTTGAAATCAATTAAAGTTATACGTTTCCAAACCTGCACATTATGAGATTTGATTATGAGCCTAGAGAAGTTTTTGGTCTCACCGTGTAGAAGAGGGAACCATTAATTTTAATTAGGGTTTCTTTGAACAAAATTATTTTGTGAATGTATACTAAATGTCCCCCCTTACACATTGTAGTGATGGCTACCAAGAGCATTGTTGCTGACTTTAACCAAAGCAAAAAGTTGGATGGAACCAACTATGACATGTGGCATCGTAAGATAAAGTTCTTACTTAATGAACAAGACTACCTTGAACACCTGACCTCTGAGATGGCTAAACCCGATGAGGCTACTACCACCTGTCATCGTCAAGAAAAGGAAGCCTATGAGGCTTGGTTTAAAAGAGACCATAGTACTCGCTTTATTATGCTAAGCTTGATCCATGATGATCTCATTGGCCAGTATGAAAAGTGCAAAATTACCAAGTCCATGTGGGATCTGGTTAAGTTAGAATGTAGCAGTACATCAACTACAAGGCTATGGGCCATGACCTTGAAGTTTGAGATGTACTGTAAGGACCCCAATCACAACATGATTGAACACCTTAGGGTTGTGAAAGATATGATACGAAAGTTAGATGTTGCTGGGGTACACCTTACCGATGAGCAGCAAGTTCAAGCCGTCATTAGGATATTACCTGATTCCTGAGCCCAATTGAAGGTAGTTCTCACACATAACGATAGTGTCAAAACTTTCAATGACATTGACGCTCATGTAGAGCTAGAGGTGGAGCGCCTAGAGGCGATCCAATCACATGCCCTTGTCGCCCAAGCGGGGTAGCGCAAGACTTCTAGGTCTAAGCATAAGAGACAAAGGAATACAAGGAATCAGGGACAGGCTCAGAACGCTGCACCAAGTGGAGGCAAATCTGCCAAATGTAAACGTGGCAAGCGAGGTGGAAAAAGAGACATTACCAACTCAAGTGCTATAACTGCCAGAAGATGGGGCACTTCGATCGTGATTGAACTAAAGCAAAGAAGGTACCATTTCTATCCCTTCCTCCATGTAATTTTATCTGTACACATGTTTTGGTTGCCCAAACCTGATTTGACTAGATTATGGATACAGGAGCAACAAGACACATAACGCATGATCGATGGGGGTTCATAGATTATAGAAAGATTCCGGATGGCACCCAAAACATCTACATGGAAAATGGCACCAGTGAAGCAGTTCGAGGAGTTGGTACCTATCAGCTCACGTTGCGCATTGGATAAATCTTGCTTCTTCATGATGTGCTATATGCACTGAAAATCCAACATAATCTACTTTCTGTTACTGCACTTTTGACTTTAGTTATTCATTTATTTTGATGGTGATACTTTTGAGATACTTTTGGATGGTAGTTCTTTTGGACAATGCAAATTTGAGAATGGTTTTATTAAATTAGACTTAATAACTCCTGTGGTTGCTTCTTCATCTTTTGTAGTTAATACTGATGTTTATTCAGAATCAATTGCATGGCATGCTAGACTAGGACACATAGGTTGAGATAGGATGGGATGGTTAGCTAGAGAAGGCCTTCTTGGCCCACTCGCTAAAATCAATCTACCGACATGTGAGCCCTATTTAGCTGGTAAGGCCCACTGGAAGCCTTTTGGAAAGGCAATCCGGGTAACCCATACCCTAGAGCTTATCTATTCGAACATCTGAGGACCGATGAATGTGAAGGCACGTCATGATGCTTCTTATTTCCTTACCATCATAGATGATTATTTGCGATATGGTTATGTCTTTTTGATCGCTCATCGCTACGAAGCATTAGATTGCTTCAAATGCTTTGTAGTAGAGGTTGAGAATTAATAAGGCAAGAGCTTAAAAACTCGACACACTAACCAAGGATGCAAATATCTATCAGATCAATTCAAAGAACTGTGTGAGGAATAAGGAATCACCAGACAATTAACTATTCCTTACACTCCGCAGTAAAATGGTGTAGTAGAGCGAAGGAATATGACACTTCTAGATATGGTTAGATCGATGAGAGCGCATGCCAACCTCCGAATATCTTTCTAGGGGGATGCTTTATGGACCGTTGTCTACATCCTTTACTGTATACCCTCACAGTCAGTTCCTTCCACTCCCTATGAATTGTGGAAAGGCACGAAACCCACTTTGGAGCATATGTGACCATGGGGATGTGCGGGATATGTTCATAGTACCTCCCATAAGTTTGGAAAACTTGGCTCTAGAGCTAAAAAAATATCTTTATAAGATCTTCCAATACCTCAAAGGCTATATAATGTACGGTGAACATCAAGATGGAGGAATGACCGAGACTGAGTCTTGCGATGTTGATTTTCTTAAGACCAATTCCCTAGTATTAGAGACGCTGACAAAGATCTTGATCTCTTTGAGATAGAGACTGATGAAAATGTTTCACCTACTCGTGGTGAAGGTGGGGAATTAATAACTCATCATGAGATCACCAGAGAGGGTGAGAGTGATCATCAGCCAAGTGGGAGTACGCCACTAGTGAAAGCGTACAACCCAAAGGATAAGATCCCTTTGGGCGTAGGAGTGCACGTGGACATGTTCCTTATTGTTGTATTGAGATTGAAGGGGACGCCCTCATTTGCGTTCCAAGGGATGAGGATGACCCGACCTCAATAAGTGAGGCACTCTCCTCTCCAACAAGGAAATGTAGCAAGCTTCTATAGAAGATGAATTAAGTTCTATGAGTAAGAACCAAGTCTGGGAGTTAGTTGACCTTCCGCCTGGACTCAAAGCCATCGAGAACAAATGGGTCCTAAAGGTCAAGTGCAAGGTAGATGGTTCAATTAACAAGTATAAAGCATGCCTTATGGCGAAGGGATATACCCAAAGAGAGGGTGTAGACTACGATGAGACGTTCTCCCTTGTGGTGAGAATTGCCTCTATACGCCTCATTCTAGCCATTGTCGTAAAGTTGGATTTGGAACTCTACCAAATGGACGTTAAAGCTGCTTATTTCAATGGAGAACTGGACGAGGAGATCTTTATGGCTCAACCCATGGGTTTTAAGGAGGGACAAAAGCATAAAGTATGTCGTCTCAAACATTCCATCTATGGCCTTAAGCAATCGTCCAGGCAGTGGTACATTAGATTTCACCATGCCATTACCTCTGCAGGTTTTGAAATGATTGAAGAAGACCACTAGGCGTATGTTAAACGGTCCAAGGAAGGTTTCCTTATCCTATCCTTATATGTTGATGACATCTTGCTGGCTGGGAATGACATTGAGTTGATTATCGCCACTAAAGAGTGGTTGTCCTCTATTTTTTAGATGAAGGACATAGGTGAGGCCAACTTTGTGTTGGACGTAAAGATTATGAGGAACCGCACTAGGAGACTTCTTAGTTTGTCTCAATAGACTTATATAAAGAAAGTCTTGGAGCGATTCCATATGAATAACTTGAAACCCATAGACACTCCAATGGACAAGGTATGCACTTTGAGCCTAGACCAGTGCCCTAAGACTGATGAAGAGAAACCAAATGTCCAAAATACCCTATGCAGCACAGTAGATAGTCTGATGTATGCGATGATGTCCACACGTCCAGATATATGCTTTGTTGTTGGCATGGTTAGCCATTACCAAAGTAACCCAGGACTAGTCCATTGGCAGGCAGTAAAGAGAATCCTTCGATACCTATGTTGAACTACAAACCTCTCGCTCACCTTCAGTGGTTCAGACTTGAGACTGAGAGGCTATAGTGATGCTGATTGGGCTAGTAATATAGATGAGTGCAAATCCACTTCAGGGTAAGCATTTGTCCTAGGAGGCGCAGCTGTTACTTGGAGTAGCAAGATTTTCCAAGCAAATATCATCAAAAGAGCAATGAGATCAAGCAAATATCATTAACTTTTGGAGACTACGCTCCTTACAACCTGATTTTTACAAGGGATCCGTCCGCTATTTATAAGCGTTTGCGGACTTAACAGATTCTAAAATCCGAACATACAAACCACACAAAGCAAACAATTTATAGACACGTACTGACTTTTGTGACTCAAAAGTCATAAAGCAAATAGTATAAACTCAAAAGTCTTAAAGCAAATAGTACAGACTCAAAAGTCTTAAAGCAAATAGTACAATAAGATAAGAAGACATCACACTCCTAAGGTGAGTAGGATAGTTGGTGGGACTAATCCGAGTCAGAGGAAATTAGTCGGTCTTGGAGATAAGCATCAACTTCATGCTCTGCATGGTGCATCATAATATGGTCGATGATAGGATGATGGAGATGGGTGGAATTGACATCCCAAGCCATGTGAGTGGTATTGATGAGGATGGACGGTATGGTGGCGGGGTCTACCTGGTTTTCGGTGCACATAGTAAGCATGAACCGATGCCAACTTTCTCTAGTAGCATCTGTGTCATCGCAATGAGGGAAGAGGTCAACATCAGAGGTGCCAATAATGGAGAAGAAAGGACTATAGGCAATCAGATGATGATCTAGGACAGGAGGGGTCACAAGAGCAGGGTAAATATGATCTACTGGTCGATGGAAAAGGATTGAGACATAGAACTGGTCATGGGGTAAATGGGATAGGAGATCAATCTAGTGGGGGATAGGTGCAAATAGTCTAAGGAATCTGGAAAAATGAGATGGGACTACCAGACGGAAATGGATGTTTGTTCTGGCTGGGGCATGGAAAATGGTAGAGGTCTGCCAGAGATAGTGAAGGAGGGCATGAACAGAGAAATTCATGGTTATCTTATAAACAACCAAAAGGTGCCAAAAGAAGACTACAAATTCCTTTTCAAAGCTAAAAAAGTGGGTGATTGTGAATGGGGTAAGGTAAGGGTAGTTTGGGTGACAGACTTGCCAATTATAGGTAAGACCATAGTTATGGACTAAGACTACAAGGAGGGACTGGTAAGTCTGAGTGCCGTAAGTGACCATGGCTCTTCCTGAGATATCAGAATAAATTTCAGGGGGAAGAGTAGGCAACAGAGCCGTAAGGTCTGTTACAGGAGGTGGCTGAGAAGGGCCGGGGTCATGGGGATTTGACCTAGAGGATGAAGGTTTGGATGATGGCCAAAGGGGCATACATAAAATAGGGATAGGAACATTGGTTCGTGAAAGGAAATCTACAAGAATATTCTCCTTTCCTTTGATGTGCTTGACTCTGAAAGACCATTGAGAAAACCAATCTGCCCATCTTAAGAGCTTCGGTTCAGGAAGAACCTTTTGCTTGAACTGGAGCATACGAGGGAAAGAGGACATATCCATTTTATTTAGAATGTGTGGCCGATGAGATAAAATTGGAACTTTTCGATACCTCGTCGGACTGCCAAAATTTCTTTAAAAGTGGAGTGTTAATGTTGCTCAGCAGGCTTAAATTGGGAACTTCGATATCCGTAAACTTTGCGAGTTCCATTGGGAAGTTCTTCAAGTAAAACTGCAGCCCATTGGTCATCACTAGCATTAGTCTGTAAGATCCGTAGACCGTCAAACGGGATCTAAAGAGAAGGGACCTGTTGGGCAATGTGTTTGAGGGTTTGCACAGCCTGGGTGTGATCGTTTGACCATGGAGGAGGATTTTTCTTGAGGAGTTTGTTCAAGGATCCAGTGAACTGAGTTTGCCGGGGGATTAACTCAGTTATATAGTTGATGATGCCGAGGAACTGTTGTAACTGAGAAATAGTGAATGGTCCATCAGAGAACTATAAGAGGGATTTACCAATGTGGGGTTGAAGCTCATATTTGCCTTGGTTAATGACGACGCCAAGGAAATTAATGCTTGAGACAACTATTTCCATTTTCTTTGCAGAGAGCATGATTCCATGCTGGATGGTGAGATCAAAAAACTGGGAGAGAAGTTGCTGGTGCTTTGCTTCTGTCTTGGAGAAGAGAAGGATATCATCAATGTAGATGAGGGCTTGCTTTTGGATTGGGGCATAAATGTTCATCATTGCTTTCTGAAAGAGGGATGGAGCAACCTTGAGACCAAAAGGCATAACATTCCATTGGAAGTGAGATCCAGGAATACAAAATCCGGTTTTGGGGCGATCCTATGGATGAATGCCTAGCTGCCAAAATCCTACCTTAAGATCAAATTTACTGAAAATTCTAGCATGTGCTAGCTAGAGCATAAGAGCTGGTCTTGTAGGAAGAGGAAACTTATCATCAGCTAAGAATGCATCGAGAGGCTGGTAATTAATGACAAGTCTAAGTTTTCCTTGGGTTTGTTCAGCACACTTATTAACATAGAAAGCTTCACATGCCCATGGGGATGAAGTTGGTGCAATGAGGCCTTGGGCTTGGAGGAGACTGACTTCTTCTTGGGCAAGTGCAAGATGTTCTAGATTCATTCCTGCATGACTGGTTTTGGTGGGATTAGCATCTTCATTTTTTTTTGAAGGGAAGCTTAATGAAGAACTGGGGATTCTGCCATAATGGATGGTCACACTTAGTAAGGAACTCAGTGTGAGAATCAGCACAGCATTGGGAGATCAACTGTTGTTTGATATCTGCAAAAGGAACAGTTAGAAAAAGGTTGGGGACAGTAGTCCAGGGGAGGAAATGCTTTTTATATGTTAGACCTCGGGCACTCCATTGGAGAGATGGAAATTTACAAATGAGGTCGAATCCAATAAAAGCATCACGGCCAGGGAGGGAAGATCCTAAAACCTGATGGCGAACTGTCAGGGTAGGGAAGATCTTAAAGGTAACTGAAGATTTGGAAATAAGGTCCACAGCAAAAGTTTTACCATCTGTGGCAGTAAAATATTGCTTATAGGATTTCCAACAACTGGGGGGTAACACATGTGGGGCTAAAATGGTCATGGTAGCTCCTGTGTCAAAGTATCCTATGATCTTGACTGGTCGGTCCCAAGTTGAAGGGACAATATATAGTGGGGCTAATGGAAGAAGGACTCTGGTTGCTGGAAGGGCCAGAAGGGGTGTGAAAGGAGGGGAAAGTGGGTAGACGGGGTCTATTTCGTCGGACTCACAGGTAAAATCGGATTCATCATCCTGAAAAATATTCTTCTTCCACAACAAAAAGGAGATCCGGGGAGAATTCATCATTGATGGAGTAAAGAGACTCCACATCTACATCTCTGTCATCTGAAGCATTATACTAGGTGAGCAAATGCATGAGTTTGGCCTTTTTCTATTTTTCTTGGCAGTTCTTTGCAAAGTGTCCTGATTTGCCACAAGAGAAACATCTGTCTATGGTCTTTCCACAAAACTTCTTTTCTTAAAATATTTGTATCATCTGCCTTTTTGTGGCCTGGTGGATGGTCAAGAGTGCTTGTGATGGTATGAGGGAGATCTATTGATCTTATGCCTAGAATGATAAGATTTCTTCTTTGTAGGACAAGTGCAGTGCTGGTCTTTGCATTTTATTTTCAGAAAGGAGGTACCACAGGTATCCCTTAACTTTTCAGTGGTCTTTTCCCATGTTTTGAAAAGTTGTTGTTGGTCACACAGTCTTTGGAGGGCTGTCTGAATTTCCTGGTGGAGGTGACCAAGAGAAATCTGGTGCAATTGAAAACCCTGATTGAGGAGATTCTTGAATGCATCATTTCCCAAGGGTTCTGGGAAAGAGTTAAGGAATACTTGCTTCATATTAACATCATCCATTCCACTAAGAATGTAGATGCGATCCATCATTCGAGTGAAATATCTTTCAAGGCCTATTTTTTGAAAGGAACAACATTTCATCTGGAAGTATTCTTCTCTAGCTTTGACTCTGTTGCATTCTAGAGGGGCAATGAATTCGTTAGAGAGTTGAAGAACCAATTCATCAACACTAAGCTAGACCCATTGTAATTGACGGTATGGACCTAAGGACATGTACCATTCTCGGAGGGTACCATGGGTGTGGGCTAAGAACTTGGTAATGGCTGCCCGTGGGGTCATGCCTTCTTGAAGGAGTTCAGCAGTAAGCCAGGCATGAAATTCTGAAATCTTTTGAGGCCACCTGTGTAACGAGGCGCCATCAAAAGTGAACAGTTGCTTTGGATCCTGGTTCTGGTAGGGATGGGAACCTGGGTTTTTCATCTTCTTCAGAGAGAACTTCAGTAGGTTGAGTGGGAACATCTTTGTCTTGCTGGTCACCATGCTGTGAGACAAAAATGGGGGGCAAGTCATATTCAGAATCAAAAGACTCAGATACGACTATACTGGGTTCATCTGGTGCCTGGATGGAAAGAACAGGGATCTTTGGTGGAAAAGAGGTGGTGTAGAGCTGGTTTAGGAAGGTGCTCAAAGAATTCTGGTGTTGAGCAGGGAGTAATGGGGAACAAGCAGGTGGGATGGATGGTGATTTGGTTGCGGGAACATAGGGTCCAAAGGCAGGAGGAGATGGTCTAGGGTGAATTGGTTAAAAAGTGGGTTGGGAATAAGACTGATATGATTCATGCGGGTACAGAGGCTGATATGATTCTGAAGGTCCTTGAGGTAAGGAAGAAGGTTGAGATCCTGATCTTGAGGAGGATGATGATCTTGGTGTCTTTCGCTGGCCAAGTCATCTCTGTTCCTGTTGAAGTTCCTTGAACATTTTTTTCGGGAAACTATGGTGCCTCGGAGAAGCAGCATACTCAATGACAGGAGGAAGTTCTGGATAATAATCTTGAGACGGCTGTAAGGGGGCCTGTGCCCAACTGAGCTGGTCTTCAAGCCTCTTCTTTTCTCTTTCTCTTGAAGAGATGAGACTGGATGCATAAGCTATATCCTTCACTATTGTAGCTATATGCATCAGTTCCTGGTGTAGCACTTCAATCTTGCCTTTCAAATAAGCAACATCCAGTTCTTGTTTCTGGAGAGCCAGAGAAGTGTGATCTTAGGATGTTGCAATCTTCTTGAGGTATTGGTTCTGGACTATTACATTTTTAGCTTGCTAGTTAAGCTGAGCTTCAACCGAGGAATTGCTAAGCTTATGTCCATGTTGGTCAACTGTGTTAGGTGGGGTAATCTTCCACCTATGTTTACGCTGGTTTTGGTCCTCGTAATCAGCAGCAGGAGGGAAATTTGTGCTGATGGAGGCTGAGCCTGAGCCTCCTCCACTTCCCAGCATATAGCAAGGAATTGCTGGAGCCGTTGGGGTTGGTGGAACTGGAGGATCCGGGGCTGAGCAGCGCTAGGCCGAGGTTGGAGATACCGGAGGATCCTTTGGAGAACAACATCCTAATGAGCACGGTTTACTGGAACCATACTCAACAATGAACTGGTATCTACTAGGGTCATCACCAAGATGGCCAACATTCGGGCATCCATTTTGGTAACGGAGCCACAATGGATCTATAATTTTCTTTTTGGCCTTAGGGCAGCGACGACGGGGAGTGTCATCTTTATTATCTGGATGGTAGCAGTCTGGGCAGTCACAGATATCGAACCATTTGTGTTCGGTCGAGCTTTAAAATCTATAAATAGGGTTACCCTGTGCATCAAAAGCGTCGATGGGAACACCAGCAAGGTGATCCAGGAGTTCTGTAGAGAACAAGGGAAGCAACAGACCCATGTCAGTTGGTTTGGGGAAGCTGACCTGTGTGCAACCACCTTCAAACCATTTGTAAGTGAGATCTGTGGATTGGAGGAGAGGAGCAGTGTCCGCTTCATGAGTAGATTCATAGTCTGTGATCCATGAGTCAGGAATCAGCCTAGCAAGGTCAGATCGGCTCATCTGTCGGGGGACATGGGTCACAGTCGGCGTCTGCTCAGAAGCAATTTGTAAGAATAGAGTAGAATCATTGCTGGAGTGACCAGTATGTAGATCAAATGCATGATTCTGCAGGCGGTAGCAGATCCGTTAGTGCAAGGTTGCAACAATGGAAGAGGCAACCGGAGGTACTCCATTGATGTGGACGAGGAACTTGAGGGTTGTTGGAAGATTGGGATCTTTCAGGGAGATGTTGTAGTTTGGGTACAACGTGTAGAAGACCGTACCATCATTTAAAGTGGTTTGAACATTTGTGATTGTAGCATGTTGATACAGCCTGAATCTGGTATCTAGAAGATCCAGTTTCATAATCATTGGCAGGCCTTTGCATCCATGTAAGGTGAGGGTCATCTTGACTGCACCGAGATGGAGATGAGTGTAACCCAAATTTAGCCATTGGCGGATAAGATCCGGAGGGAACTTAATTGGAAAATACTGTTCTTTGCCTGAAGCATCGACCTGATTTTGGGAGAAAGGAGAAGCCTGGACATATTCTTTTAAGGCAGGGGAAAGAAGAGTCCGTACCTTCTTGGTGAAGGACAAGGAATCTTTAGGGAAAACATCATATGGGTTGAGAATAGGGAAATTGGTCGGGTGAATCTACTGGTCAGTAGGGTAATAGCTGAGTTCATACAGGTAATCAACCTTGGATGCATGGAATTAGGGAAAAATAACAGAGGAAGAGTTGGAAGCAAGCATTCTTAAAGACGAAGTACGAGGTGGGTTAAGAGCCATAGATTGTATGAAGGGTTTCACTTACTTAAAAAAGATGCACACTCTGTCCGGATGGTGAAACAATGAGTTATTAAAAATAACTACCTTATCTGTCAAAAATCGGAGTAGAAGCACACAGAAGGCATTTCGAGCAAATAACAGGGATTAAAATGACCATCATGCCTAAATCCCACACCGTGCTCAAGGACTCTTATCTGAGTACAAACACTCTGAAATGTGCAGACACTTAGACTCAGCCGGTTCTGATGGAGAAGATCCGTTAAAACGGCGACTCCAGAGTATAATTAGGCCAAGCCAAAGGAAGATTAACTCATAAGTACCACCACCCAAAAGAAAAACAGAGCCTCCCCAAGCAAGTGAAAAAGGAACTCTTAGAACATGTTACCGGGCTCTGATACCATTATTTTCCAAGCAAAGTGCAAAGAGATCAAAATTCCAAGCAAAGAGCAAAGAGATCAAAAGAGCAATGAGATCTCTACAGAACTCCTGGATCGCCTTGCTGGTGTTCCCATCGACGCTTTTGATGCACAGGGTAACCCTATTTATGGATTTTAAAGCTCGATCGGACACAAATGGTTCGATATCTGTGACTGCCCAGACTGCTGCCATCCAGATAATGAAGATGACACTCCCCGTCGTCGCCGCCCTAAGGCCAAAAAGAAAACTGTAGATCCATTGTGGCTCCGTTACCATAATGGATGCCCGAATGTTCCAAATGTTTGCCCTCTTGGTGATGACCCTGACAGAGTGTGCATCCTTTTTAAGTGAAACCCTTCATACAATCTATGGCTCTTGACCCACCTCGTACTTCGTCTTCAAGAATGCTTGCTTCCAACTCTTCCTCTGTTACTTTTCCCCAATCCCATGCATCCAAGATTGATTACTTGTATGAACTCAGCTATACCCCTGCTGACCAGCAGATTCACCTGACCAATTTCCCTATTCTCAACCAGTATGATGTTTTCCCTAAAGATTCCTTGTCCTTCACCAAGAAGGTAAGGACTCTTCTTTCCCCTAAGAAGTCCCCTGGCTTAAAAGAATATGTCTAGTCTTCTCCTTTCTCCCAAAATCAGGTCGATGCTTCAGGCAAAGAACAGTATTTTCCAATTGAGTTCCCTCCGGATCTTATCCGCCAATGGCTAAATTTGGGTTACACTCATCTCCATCTCAGTGAGGGTCACGCGGTCAAGATGACCCTCACCATACATGGACGCAAAGGCCTACCAATGATTATAAAACTGGATCTTTTAGATACCAGATTCAGGCTGTATCAACATGCTACAATCACAAATGTTCAGACCACTTTAAATGATGTTACGGTCTTCTACACGTTGTACCCAAACTACAACATCTCCTTGAACGATCCCAATCTTCCAACAGCCCTCAAGTTCCTCGTCCACATCAATGGAGCACCTCAGGTTGCCTCTTCCATTGTTGTAACCTTGCAATACTAGATCTGCTACTGCCTGTAGAATCATGCATTTGATCTACATACTGGTTACTCCAGCAATGATTCTGCTCTGTTCTTACAAATTGATTCTGAGCGAACGTCGACTGTGACCCACGTCCCTCGGCAGATGAGTCGATCTGACCTTGCTAGGCTGATTCCTGACTCATGGATCATAGCCTATGAATCTACTCATGAAGTGGACACTGCTCCTCTCCTCCAATCCATAGATCCCACTTACCAACGGCTCAAAGGTTGTCGCACACAGGTCAGCTTCCCCAAACTGACTGACATGGGTCCGTTGCTTCCCTTGTTCTCTACATAACTCCCGAATTGCCTTGCTGGTGTTCCCATCAACGCTTTTGATGCACAGGGCAACCCTATTTATAGATTTCAAAACTCGATCAAACATAAATGGTTCGATATCTATGACTGCCCAGACTGATGTCATCCAGATAATGAAGATGACACTCCCTGTCGTCGCTGCCTTAAGGCCAAAAAGAAAACTGTAGATCTATTGTGGCTCCGTTACCAAAATGGATGCCTGAATGTTGGCCCTCTTGGTGATGACCCTGGCAGATACCAGTTCATTGTTGAGTATGGTTCCAGTAAACCGTGCTCATTAGGATGTTGCTCTCCAAAGGTTCCTCCGGTATCTCTAACCCCGGCCTAGCGCTGCTCAGCCCTGGATCCTCCAGTTCCACCAGCCCCAACGGCTGTAGCAATTCCTTGCTATATGCTAGGAAGTGGAGGAGGCTCAGGCTCAGCCTCCATCAACACAAATTTCCCTCCTACTACTAATTACGAGGACCAAAATCAGCGCAAACACAGGTGGAAGATTACCCCACCTAACACAGTTGATCAACATGGACATAAGCTTAGCAATTCCCCGGTTGAAGCTCAGCTTAACTAGCAACCAGAAAATGCAATAGTCCAGAACCAATACCTCAAGAAGATTGCAGCATCCCAAGATCACTCTCTGGCTCTCCAAAAATAGGAACTGGATGTTGCTTATTTGAAAGGCAAGATTAAAGTGCTACACCAGGAACTGATGCATATAGCTACAACAGTGAAGGATATAGCTTGTGCATCCAGTCTCATCTCTTCAAGAGAAAGAGAAAAGAAGAGGCTTGAAGACCAGCTCAGTTGGGTACAGGCCCCCTTACAGCCGTCTCAAGATTATTATCCAGAACTTCCTCCTGTCATTGAGTATGCTGCTTCTCCGAGGCACCATAGTTTCCTGACAGAAATGTTCAAGGAACTTCAATAGGAACAGAGACGACTTGGCCAGTGAAAGACACCAAGATCATCCTCCTCCTTAAGATTAGGATCTCAACCTTCTTCCTTACCTCAAGGACCGTCAGAATCATAGCAGCCTCTGTACCTGCATCAATTATATCAGTCTTATTCCTAACCCACTTTTCAACCAATTCACCCTAGACCATCTCCTCCGGCTTTTGGACCTTATGTTCCTGCAACCAAATCACCATCCATCCCACCTGCTTGTTCCCCATTACTCCCAGCTCAACACCAGAATTCTTTGAGCACCTTCCTAAAGCAGCTCTACACCACCTCTTTTCTACCAAAGATCCCTGTTCTTTCCATCCAGGCACTAAATGAACCCAGTACAGTCGTATTTGAGTCTTTTGATTTTGAATATGACTTGCCCCCCATTTTTGTCTCACAGCATGGTGACCAGCAGGACAAAGATGATCCCACTCAACCTGCTAAAGTTCTCTCTGAAGAAGATGAAAACCATCCTCCAGCCCCTCAGATTCCTGTCCCAGGTTCCCATCCCTACCAGAACCAGGATCCAAAGCAACTGTTCACTTTTGATGGTGCCTGTTACACGGTGGCCTCAAAGGTTTCAGAATTTCATGCCTGGCTTACTTGCTAAACTCCTTCAAGAAGGCATGACCCCACAGGCGGCCATTACCAAGTTCTTAGCCTGCACCCATGGTACCCTCTGAGAATGGTACATGTCCTTAGGTCCATACCGTCAATTATAATGGGTCCAGCTTAGTGTTGATGAATTTGTTCTTCAACTATATAACGAATTCATTGGCTCTCTAGAATGCAACAGAGTCAAAGCCAGACAAGAATACTTCCAGATGAAATGTTGTTCCTTCCAAAAAACAGACCTTGAAAGATATTTCACTCGAATGATGGATCACTTCTACATTCTTGGCGGAATGGATGATGTCAATATGAAGCAAGTATTCCTCAACTCTTTCCCAGAACCCTTGGGAAAAGATGCATTCAAGAATCTCCACAATCAGGGATTTCAATTGCACCAGATTTCTCTTGGTCGCCTCTACCAGGAAATCTAGACAGCCCTCCAGAGACTGTGTGACCAACAACAATTTTTCAAAACATGGGAAAAGACCACTAAAAAGTTAAGGGATACCTGTGGTACCTCCTTTCTGAAAATCAAATGCAAAGACCAGTACTGCACCTGTCCTACAAAGAAGAAATCTCATCATTCTAGGCATAAGATCAACAGATCTCCCGCATACCATCACAAGCACTCTCGACCATCCACTAGTCCACAAAAAGGCAGATGATACAAATATTTTAAGAGAAAGAAGTTTCGTGGCAAGACCAAAGATAGGTGTTTCTCTTGTGGCAAATCAGGATACTTTGCAAAGAACTGCCCAAAAAAATAAAAAAGGCCAAACTCATGCATATGCTCACCCAATATAATGCTTCAGATGACAGAGATGCAGATGTGGAGTCTCTTTACTCCATCAATGATGAATTCTCCCCAGATCTCCTCTTTGCTGTGGAAGAAGAATATTTTTCGGATGATGAATCTGATTTTACCTCTGAGTCCGATGGATTAGACCCCATCTACCCACTCTCCCCTCCTTTCACACCCCTTCTGGCCCTTCCAGCAACCAGAGTCCTTCTTCTATTAGCCCCACTATATATTGTCCCTACAACTTGGGACCGACCAGTCAAGATCATAGGATACTTTGGCACAGGAGCTACCATGACCATTTTAGCCCCACATGTGTTACCCTCCAGTTGTTGGAAATCCCATAAGCAATATTTTACTACTGTAGATGGTAAAACTTTTGTTGTGGACCTTATTTCCAAATCTCCAGTTACCTTCAAGATCTTCTCTACCTTGACAGTTCGCCATCAGGTTTTAGGATCTTCCCTCCCTGGCCGTGATGCTCTTATTGGATTCGACCTCCTCTGTAAATTTCCATCTCTCCAATGGAGTGCCTGAGGTCTAACATATAAAAAGCATTTCCTCCCCTGGACTACTGTCCCCAACCTTTTTCTAACTGTTCCTTTTGCAGATATCAAACAATAGTTGATCTCCCAATGCTGTGTTGATTCTCACACTGAGTTCCTTACTAAGTGTGACCATCCATTATGGCAAAATCCTCAGTTCTTCATTAAGCTTCCCTTTAAAAAAAATGAAGATGCTAATCCCACCAAAGCCAGTCATGCAGGAATGAATCCAGTACATCTTGCACTTGCCCAAGAAGAAGTCAGTCTCCTCCAAGGCCAAGGCCTCATTGCACCAACTTCATCCCCATGGGCATGTGAAGCCTTCTATGCTAATAAGCATGCTGAACAAACTCGAGGAAAAATCAGACTTGTCATTAATTACCAGCCTCTCAATGCATTCTTAGCTGATGATAAGTTCCCTCTTCTTACAAGACCAACTCTTATGCTCCAGCTAGCACATGCTAGAATTTTCAGCAAATTTGATCTTAAGGCAGGATTTTGGGAGCTAGGCATTCATCCAGAGGATTGCCCCAAAATTGGATTTTGTATTCCTGGATCTCACTTCCCATGGAATATTATGCCTTTTGGTCTCAAGGTTGCTTCATCCCTCTTTTAGAAAGCAATGATGAACATTTATGCCCCAATCCAAAAGCAAGCCCTCATCTACATTGATGATATCCTTCTCTTCTCCAAGACAGAAGCAGAGCACCAGCAACTTCTCTCCCAGTTTTTTGATCTCACCATCCAGCATGGAATCATGCTCTCTGCAAAGAAAATGGAAATAGGTGTCTCAAGCATTGATTTCCTTAGCGTCGTCATTAACCAAGGCAAATATGAATTTCAACCCCACATTGGTAAATCCCTCCTACAGTTCTCTGATGGACCATTCACTGTTTCTTAGTTACAACAATTCCTCGGCATCATCAACTATATGATTGAGTTCATCCCCTGGCAAACTCAGTTCATTGGATCCTTAAACAAACTCCTCAAGAAAAATCCTCCTCCATGGTCAAATGATCACACCTAGGCTGAGCAGACCCTCAAACACATTGCCCAACAGCTCCCTTCTCTTGAGATCCTGTCTGACGGTCTATGGATCTTACAGACTGATGCTAGTGATGACCAATGGGCTGCAATTTTACTTGAAGAACTTCCCAATGGAACTCGTAAAGTTTGTGGATATCGAAGTTCCTAATTTAAGCCTACTGAGCAACATTATCACTCTACTTTTAAAGAAATTTTGGCAGTCCCACGAGGTATCAAAAAGTTCCAATTTTATCTCATCGGCCACACATTCCAAGTAGAAATGGATATGTCCTCTTTCCCTCGTATGCTCCAGTTCAAGCAAAAGGTTCTTCTTGAACCTCAGCTCTTAAGATGGGCAGATTGATTTTCTCAATGGTCTTTCAGAGTCAAGCACATCAAAGGAAAGGAGAATATTCTTACAGATTTCCTTTCATGAACCAAGGTTCCTATCCACACCTCCATCCCTGTTTTATATATGCCCCTTTGGCCATCATCCAAACCTTCATCCTCTAGGTCAAATCCCCATGACCCCGGCCCTTCTCAGCCACCTCCTATAACAGACCTTATGGCTCTCTTGTCCACTCTTCCCCCTGAAATTTATTCTGATATCTCAGGAAGAGCCATGGTCACTTACAGCACTCAGACTTACCAGTCCCTCCTTGCAGTCTTAGTCCATAAGTATGGTCTTACCTATAATTGGCAAGTCTATCACCCAGACTACCCTTACCTTACCCCATTCACAATCACCCACTTTTTTAGCTTTGAAAAGGAATTTGTAGTCTTCTTCTGGCACCTTTTGGTTGTTCATAAGATAACCATGAATTTCTCTGTTCATGCCCTCCTTCACTATCTCCGGCAGACCTCTACCATTTTCCATGCCCCAGCCAGAACAAACATCCATTTTCGTCTGGCAATCCCATCTCATTTTGCCAGATTCCTCAGACTATTTGCACCTATCCCCCACTGGATTGATCTCCTATCCCGTTTACCCCTTGACCAGTTCTATGTCTCAATCCTTTTCCACTGACCAGTAGATCATATTCACCCTGCTCTTGTGACCCCTCCTATCCTAGATCATCATCTGATTGCCTATAGTCCTTTCTTCTCCATTATTGGCACCTCTGATGTTGACCTCTTCCCTCATCGTGATGACACAGATGCTACTAGAGAAAGTTGGCATCGGTTCATGCTTACCATGTGCACCGAAAACCAGGTAGACCTCGCCACCATACCACCCATCCTCATCAATACCACTCACATGGCTTGGGATGCCAATTCCACCCATCTCCATCATCCTGTCATCCACCATATTATGATGCACCATGCAGAGCACGAAGTTGATGCTTATCTCCAGGACCGACTAATTTCCTCTGACTAGGATTAGTCCCACCAGCTGTCCTACTCACCTTAGGAGTGTGATGTCTTCTTGTCTTATTGTACTATTTGTTTTAAGACTTTTGAGTCTGTACTATTTGCTTTAAGACTTTTGAGTCACAAAAGTCAGTACGTGTCTGTAAATTGTTTACTTTGTGTGGTTTGTATGTTCGGATTTCAGAATCTGTTAAGTCCACAAACGCTTATAAATAGCAGACGGATCCCTTGTAAAAATCAGGTTGTAAGGAGCGTAGTCTCTAGAAGTTAATGATATTTTCTTGATCTCTTTGCTCTTTTGATCTCTTTGCTCTTTGCTTGCTTGATCTCTTTGCTCTTTTGATCTCTTTGCTCTTTGCTTGGAAAATAATGGTATCCACGATGGAGTCAGAGTACGTCACATGTTTGGCAACAGTTCAGGAGGCCGTTTGACTTAGTAGGTTCTTGCAAAGACTTAATGTTTTTGCTCACTCAGACGACGTTGTGCTTATATATTGTGAAAGCATGATAGTGCAACCATTTACGAAGGACCCCAAGTTTCATGGTAGAGCCAAACACATTGGCATACGATATCATTACATTTGAGATATGGTTGCACAAGGTGAAGTTGTTCTACAACATATCTCCACTGACAATATGTTTGCTGATCCTTCGACAAAGCCCATTACCAGAGATGTTTTCCTAGTTCATGTTAGGATCCTGGGACTCAGGCAGATTTGATGTCTATTTTTTCGAAACACTTTTATGGATGGACATTTATTTGTATTACTCTTACATTTATTAATGCGTATATATTTGTTTGAGCAATATAGTATGTATACATTCATTATTGTAAAAATGTCACCAGACATTGAATCGACCCACTCACACGAGTGATTCGCCTCGACACTTGAGGGTAGCGAGCGAGATGAGCCCATGAGCATATGTGCTTGATAGCGCCTTAGTCAGAGCTAAGATGAGACCTTATTTGGTCCAACTTGAAAGATACCACACTTCTAAGTAGCCTGTAAAAAGTCGGATGTGAGATTTTAGGCAGGAACCATGGGGGTGACTATGCTAGGAACTCAGGTTAGGCGCTTGGAATAGCAACTAGACTAAGATCTATATGGCATTTATTTTGTCTGCGAGTCACATGCCACCTTAGTGGGAGTTGCGCCATAGCATGCATATCATACTGCATGTGCTTATACCGACCGATTATGAGAGTGACTGAATGGATCCTTGCTTCATCACTATATGAGCCACGTGGATTATATTAATCCCATAGTACCCTTATTATTTAAGACAATGTCATGAAAAGGACATCCAATGATGCTACTTTGACGTTCTCCTTAGGATCATGGTTGATGCAGTGCAGCAGAAAATGATTGGGAAAGCTGTTGGAGATAATTGGATTGACATGAGGGGCTCAGGGAAAACCATCTGAAATTTCACCGTTGTTTTGTAACTCATTCCTCGGGCGATTTATCGTATTTGTGATCGACGTAGTCATTAGTACATTACATACAAAGGGTTAGCACTGCTCATCATGAGGGATCGAGAGTGCTAGATCTGGTGTAATTAAATTGTTTGGGGTATTTCGAGATTGTTTGTGATGTTGGTTAGATGGAAGCTTGATATAGTACTACTACCTTGTATTATCTCGATAGGTCGCACGTCCTATTTTCTGTATGAAAAGTTACATAATTGAGAGAGACTTGAATGTATAGTTGAGCTAATGTGTCCAATGTGGGCGAGTAGGAGATGTTAATCGAATATGGGCCTGAGGCCCGGTCCAGACCGCCCACATGGAGCAGGCCGGTCCAACCCACGAGCATGGGAGAGAGCCAACAACCACTTGAGTGGCTGACTCGCTTCCCCCCTCTTTCTCTTGGACAATTCCTAGAGGGAGTCTACAAGGGGAAGAGATGTCACACCCCAAACCACCCCCTGGGAGGATTAGGTAGGTGACCCGAATTATGTAATGGCAATCCGCCAAATCCCATGGATCTAGAAGCAGTGCTTACATTCACGGAACCACATTCCTTTACTTTACCAAAGGCAAGATCAGAGCGCTGTAGATTTACTACAAATTACAATAATAAAAGGAAGCATAGTGATACGGGAAAATGATGATAATATATACATAAATAAGATTGTACTGTTACATTTCCCTACAACCCACAAAGTAAAGAACAAAGCTGACAAGGGTAAAACCAAAGATAACCTATACATATATATATATATATACAGGGTGAGCATACTCAACCCCAAAAGGAAAAGAAAATAAAAACTACAACAAAACCCTAGTCAGCATGGGGATAAACTCCTAACAAAAACAAAAAGGAGTCCCCAAGACAAAAAGCATCAAGTGCACTCTTCAACGGTCCTCATCAATGACCATCGAGAATGTACGCAGGATAGATATGACCTCCGTCGGGGTCCACACCAACATCATCGTAATAACCAGGATTCTCCTCCTCGAGATGAGCCTCTACGCCACAACAGCATCGATCTGCAAAATCATCTAAAGAAAACATATATAAGAAAGTGTGAGCCTCACTGAGCTCGTGAGCAAAATATATTATCATGCATGCACGTGTAACAACAATCCACATGATCCTACATGATATGCAAGTCTAGATTATTTATTAGCCACCTAACAATACAACTAAGTCAGGTATGTGCTACTATAATCCCCAATACATGTATCCCTGATGTAGGCTTAGTTACCTCTTCCCGCGATACACCCATTAAGTTATCGGAGAAGACCAGTCAGCTCCCACATTCGTTCACCAAGGTTAGCCTGACCAGCCCTCTGTGATTAACCTGTAGGGTAATCCATTTCTTTTGTCTTTTCTTTTCATTTTTGCTTACAGCCCGGCATATAGCTCATATTCACCATTCTGGTGTTCTTTTCATTTCTTTTCTCTTTTCATATATACATATGGTCACCCTCACAGGCATCCAACACCTAAACCCCTGGTTGCAAGGGTGCGTAGCATGGGTGATGAAACTCTAGCCCCATGTCTATATGGCATCGTATGAGTCGGGTGGTGTTAACCGCATCCCATTCTACGGGCTACCATAGGCCTCATTTCCAAGCCCACTATGGCATCTAGTCTAACAATCACAATCATAATATAAGATTCACAGTGTTGATCAACAGACAATCATTGTTCAAAAATTGAGTAAATGAATAGAAATTAAATATCACAACATTTAAGATTTTATAATTATTTGCCGGTGTATAGTTAGACATACATATATGACAATACTTCACTCACCTAAGTTTGGTTTTAGAAACTCGGTTGCAAACTTAGTTCCAACAGCAGTATGAGTGTTGTCCTCGAGCACGTGATGAAATCCTAGATGTAAATCAGAAATTGTCATATTAACTTTCCAATCTGTCCCTAGTAGTCCTAGGGTTAACCTAAGCTTACTGGGTTGACCCGATGTTCAGTTGGTTCTCACTTGGAATCACTGGGCCTTGCACTGGGTCTTGGGCTCATGTCCCGATGCACCATCTAGTAACAGTGGCACAAGGGTAAAATGGTCATTAATAATGACTGTACCAAACCCTAGGTCAGATTAGGTTCACAGTGCTGTCCACAGCTTGTCTGTGCAGTAGGACCTTGCACAGCAGGGTTTCCTTCACCTACGGAGCCCACTTGAGTTCCAAAGCCATTTCTTCTTAAGGACAAATGTGGGGAAGGGAATTTAGGTCATTTCCCATCCTCCCACAGTGTCATATGGCCAATGGTTGAGGTCCCCAAAGCCAGATCAGCATTTCTATAGAAAAACCTTCACTGGGCATTGGGTGCATCCCCCAGAGTCTGCAAAATCGACATTGGGCTGAGATTCCAAGGTTGGGCTTTGTGGACAGTGTTCAAATCTGATCCCCATGCATGTTAGGGGGGTCAGGTAGCCCTAGGGTTGATCTTCATTTTGATCCAAATGGATCCTCCATCAGATCCACCATTTGGCTGCCAAAGGCTGCCCAGACAACCCAGTGAATAGTATCACAGGGTTTTCTTTAAGCATGGATCTTAGTTTTAGCCACATGCAGGGCTGGAAACAGATGTAATATGGTGGTTCATGGCTGCAATTTCCTAGGGCTAGGTCTATGTAGCCATAGCTTACACCCAGGGTTCCAAATCACAAAGCAACAGAGCATCTGGCAGTGCAGCTGTGCACAGCCAGAATTCGGCTCTAAGAACAGCAGACTAGACTTATAAAATTTAATAAAAATTATAGATCTTCCATGCTCTATGCTTGCATGGTAGATCTGGAGCTGTCCAGGGCAAACCCTATGTGTTCTAGGCTGCCCAGAGAGTAGGAACATCAACAAACACAGAGATTAAATGGAAGCAGCAGGTATGTACATGTATTTTTATACCTGAGTAGGTCTGAGAGAGCTCAAATTAGCTTGGATGGGTGGTAGCCTTCAGCTTCCCTTCTTTCTTCTTCTTCCTTCTTCTTCTCCTTCCTCTTCTTTCTCTCCTTTCTCTCTTCTTTCTCTCCTCATGGTTCCAAAGTTGCTAAGGGCTCTAAATGAGCCCAAGGCATTCCTATTTATAGGCCTAGCCCTCACTGAGGCTTGTTTGGCTGTAAAGGCCTCTTTTGAAAATCAAATTTTAAATTGATTCTGGGTGATTCTGGGCACACTGGTGGGGTCCACAGTGAACTAAGGGTATGAGGTGGTCCCTCAGACTCCCCTTTATCTATGGAGGGTGCCCATGTCCATGTTGGGTGGTCCCCATAATTAAAAAAACATTGAAATATGTTGTTTCACTCACTGGGAGATGTCACTGGGCCTTGTTTGCATCGCCCAGTGCCATCGTCCAGAGAATTCCAGCAAGCTAAAACTCAATGGGGGCTTGCACAGGGGTTTGACCCTTGGTCAGGGCATTGTCCCCACATGGCTTATAGAGGTTTTTACGTACTTTTTTATAAGTGGGTCCCACAGTTATGGGGAGGAGAGAGATTACCTGGGGTTTAGGTCATACATCATGCAATGAGTTATACATTTGCAGGGGTTTGCTATCCACCTATTGACAGGCATGTAGGATGATCCACACAGGGTTTCCTTATCAATCCAAATCACTGGAGTGATACTCTACAGTGTTCTTGGTTCCCTGATCAGGGGTTCCTATCCTTCAATCAAAATTCCAGTCAGTCAGGATCAGGGTTTGACATTTCTCTTCACCTTACAAAAATTTTGTCCTCGAAATATGCTTACCTTGCAATTCGAAGAGTTGAGGATACTTCTCTTATATTTCTTCTTCACGTTCCCATGAAGCTTCTTCTACTGGATTGTTTCCCCATCGAACTTTCACAAAAGCAACGGTGCGGTTATGGAGGTTATGCTCCTTTCTGTCCAATATCTGCGTGGGTTGTTCTTCATAGGTCATATCCACATCCAACTATTCAAGTTCAGTTGATAGTACATGTGTCGGATTGTTAATGTACTTTCTTAGCATTGACACATGAAAAACATCGTGGATGCCTGACAAGGATGGTGGTAGTGCTAGTCGGCATGCTATAAGTCCCACTTTATTGAGTATTTCATAAGGAGCAATGAATCTTGGGCTCAACTTGCCTTTCTTATTAAAACGTAGCAATCCTTTAGTTGGAGACACCCGAAGGAATACTTTTTCTCCGATTTCAAATTCAATATCCTTCCTTCGATTGTCTGCCTAATTTTTTTGTCTTGACTGGGCTGCTTTGATCTTCTCTCTTATAACATCAACCTTGTCGCAGGTCGCTTGTATCATCTCGGGTCTGAGATATTTTTGTTCGCCAACTTCATCCCAATATAACGGAGTTCGACATTTTCATCCCAACTATCATTCTTTTCCAAAACACAGGGTCGGAGCATATCTTCTAGTGTTTGAATGGTTCTTTTCGAATGTCCGTCCGTTTGTGGATGGAAAGTTGTGCTAAGATTTAGTTGAGTTCCCAATGCCTTCTGTAAACTTCTCCAAAACCTTGAGGTGAATCGAGGATCTCTGTCAGACACAATACTTACAGGCACACCATGTAAGCGGACTATGTTTTCAATGTATATCTGGGCAAGCTTCTCCATTGGGTAACTTACCTTGATTGGTATGAAGTGTGTGGCCTTCGTTAGTCTGCCTACAATCACCCATATCGCATTCATGCCCTTCCTGGTGTTGGGCAGATTTGTCATGAAATCCATAGTTTTCCTTTCCCACTTCCATTCAGGTATGGGGAGTGGCTGCAACAAACCATATGGTTGGTGTCTCTCTGCTTTTATCTATTGACAGGTGAGGCACTTGGACATGTATATTGCTATGGTTTGCTTCATTCCAATCCACCAGTAATACTTCTTCAAATCCTTATACATCTTTGTTCTTCTGGGGTGGATTGTATAGGGTGAGTTGTGCGGCTCTTTAAGGATTCGGTCTTGGACATCATAATCATCAGGCACGCACAATCTGTCTCGAAACTTCAATGCACCATCTTGGGCCAAAGAAAAGTCTGGGTCCTTATAGACACCTTGTTGTACTTCCCAAATTATCTTGGCCAGCTCAAGATCTAATGGTTGCTTCACAATTATCTCTTCTCGTATCGACGGCTGCAGGTCTATAGTTGCTAATTACATAGCCGTTCCTTCAATCATGAGTTCCAGATCAAATTTTTGAGCTTCTTCTACTAACTGCTCGCTTACAACTAAGAAAGCGAGGGATGCAGTCTAAGATTTTCTGCTTAATGCATCCGTAACAATGTTGGCCTTACCAGGGTGGTACTGGATTTCACAATCGTAGTCTTTTACCAATTCCAACCATCACCTCTATCTCATGTTCAGCTCCTTCTAGGTGAAGAAATACTTCAGACTTTTATGATCGCTGAAGATTTCACTCTTTTCACCATATAAGTAACGCCGCCATATTTTTAACATGAAAACTACCGCTGCCAATTCTAAGTCGTGAGTGGGGTAGTTCTTCTCGTGCTCTTTTAATTGTCTAGAGGCATAGGCGACTACTTTACCTCTCTGCATTAGGACACCACCTAATCCTGTTCTAGATGCATCGATGTATACCACCATTCCTCTGGTGCCGTCCGGAATGGTTAGAACTAGAGCTATTATTAACCGGTTCTTCAATTCCTGAAAACTTTTCTCACATGCTTAATTCCATTTAAATTTGGCTCCCTTCTTTGTAAGTTTTGTCATTGGTGCCGAAATCTGTGACAAGTTTTCAATAAATCGTCGGTAATATCCGGCCAAACCTAAGAAACTTTGAATCTCAGTGGCACTCTTCGGAGTCTCCCATTCGAGAACCGCTTTCACCTTCTCTGGGTCTACTTTAATACCATCCTTGGTGAAGATGTGTCCTAGGAATCCAATTTGGTGAAGCTAAAATTCACATTTACTGAACTTGGCATAAAGTTGGTGTTCTCGCAACCGCTGTAGCACGAAAGTAAGATGCTGAGCATGTTCTTCCTCATTCTTAGAGTACACCAGGATGTCATCAATAAACACAATGACGAACTTATCCAACACATCATGGAATACTCTGTTCATCATGTCCATGAATGCTGCCGGGGCATTGGTTAATCCGAACGATAAAACTAGGAACTCATAATGTCCTTATTGAGTTTAGAATATCGTTTTGTGAATATCGTCGGTCTAGATCTTCAGTTGATGGTATCCCAACCTAAGATCGATTTTGGAGAAAACACTCGCTCCTTGTAGCTGATCGAATAGGTCGTCGATATGCGGCAACGAATATCGATTCTTAATGGTTAGCTCGTTTAACTCGCAGTAGTCGATACATAGCCGCATACTGCCATCCTTCTTCTTAACAAATAGCAAGGTGCTCCCCAGGGTGATACACTGGGTCGTATAAATCCTTTCTTCAGCAGGTCTTAAAGTTGAACCTGTAACTCCTTCAGTTTGATTGGCGCCATTCTGTATGATGCCTTGGATACTGGTGCTGCACCAGGAATTAGATCGATCATGAATTCTATGTCGCGGTCAGAAGGTAGCTGTGTCAGATCTTCTGGAAAGACATCAGGGTAATCTCTGACGACTTCAAGTTCCTCCAATGGTTTTATCTTTGCCTCCGTGTCTATTATTGTGGCCAAAAAGCCTTGGCATCCATCATCAAGCAACTTTTGCACCTGGAGGGCTGACAAAGTTACTCTCCTGGTTTTCTTCTTGGGCTCACTTTGATAGGTGAAAGTTGACCCATCTTTCAAGTTGAACCTTATCTTCTTTTCCGCACACAAGACGTTTGCACCATAGGCTGACAACCAGTCCAAGCCTAGTATTACGTCAAAATCCTTTATATCCAACTTTATCAAGCGTGCGGTTAGATTCTTCCCACAAATATCAATCTGGCAGGGGTCGTAGACCTTCTTCAAGCTCACAACACTTCCTGTCGGTGTGCTGACTACTAGCTCATGCCCGATGTCTCTCGGTTGATCCTTCATCTTACTTGCAAAGGTCGAGGAGACGAAAGAGTGGGTCGCGCCCGAGTCGAATAATACTCATGCGGGTATGGTTGAGACATTCAGGGTACCTAGGGTTTGTAGGTAATTTTAGGTTACATAAAGTAAGCCAATTTATCCCTAAAAGTTAGTAGTGTTCAACAAACTTACCTGTCAATACATAGGGGTTCGCCTCAGCTTCTTCATTTGTCAAAGCGTACACCTTTCCTCTCGTTCGATTGTCCCATGGCTGGAAAGACCTAGCGTAGGGCTGATTCAGCGAGTTGTTGCTGTACCCACGCATTCTAAAATCTTTGGCCATATGCCCTTCCTTGTTGCACAAGTAACACTTAAAGGGTGGAGCAGTAAGTGTTGAGGCTTGGCTCACTTGACTTGTTGCTGGTCGGGCTGGCGAAGCTGCCGTTGTCGGTTGACTCGTCGTTGGTTGAGCAGGTTGATTGAATGTGGGGCGGAAAGGGTTCTGACCCATGTTCGACCTACGATACAGTGTCGGGTTAGGACTGGAACTTGTTCCTTTATAAACTTTATTCGGCCATCCAGTAGTCTAAAAATTATTTGGCCTTTTGTTCAACCCAGGCAACGCTACAGTCTTCTCTTTCTCTTTTTCTTTAAATCTATCTTCCATGGTCTTCGCCTTGTCCACCATCTGAGCATAATCTCGGATGTCCATGATTGACAATACTGACCCGATCTCAGTCTTGAGTCCTTTCTCAAATTTCTTTGCCTTACTAACTTCCCCTTTCAGGTGCTTTGGAGCAAAATGGAACAGGTCTTTAAATTGCTATTGATAATCCAACACTGACTTGGTTCCTTGACCCAGTGCAATAAATTCAGCTTCTTTCCTGTCCCTGAAACTCTCTGGGAAGTAGTTCAAGAAGAAAACTTCTTTAAATTGCTCCCACGTGGGATTCGGGTTAGTAGCTTCCAAATTAGGTTTAGTAGCTTTCCACCAAGCTTTGGCTTCATTCTGTAACTGATAACCCACACATATCAACTTCTGTGCGTCCGTACACTCAAGTACTTCAAATGCCTTTTCTAGGGCACTGATCCACCATTTCGGCTGCATTGCTTCAGAAGTTATTTTGGAAAATGCAGGCGGTTGGAGCTTCTTGAATCTTTCCATAACCTTGGCGGTAGAGTTCTCAGCTAAATGTTGAGGCATAGGTGGTGAAAATAGTATGGGTTGATTGGGTGGTGGTGCTGCTGCTGCGTTCATGCATCATAGTTGCAAATTGTGTAGACATCTGACCAAGAAATTCTTGTTGTTGCTGCATGGTCTGCATCATTGTGGTCATGAATGCAGTCACGTCGCCGACTGCCACATTTAGCTGAGGTACGGCAGCAGTGGCTTAAGCAGCCGCTGGTGCCTTTGACGGAGCAGCCGCTGGTGCCTCTGACGAAGCAGCCAATGCTTTAGAGTTTTGTGCCTCAGTCCCATTAGGCAGCTCAACCTCCGGTACGACTCGAGGTTGTTTTCCTTTACGACCACCAAGTGAACTTTTCCTGGTGTTGACCATTGTGGCTTCTCTGAAAAGAGGAGCATGTTTAATATTCCAATATCATATGTATGGATCAACAGTTATTTCCTAGCTAGAGCAGGTACAAATCTAATCCACAGTTCTAATGAGTTTCATGAGTCGTACTAGTAAGGTGGATTTGTTAGATACATTGTCTTGGTTTTATTATGTAATGTGTCTTATTGAGTGCACTGTGTTTCACTTTCTTAAACATTTTATGTAACAATATGCTATGCATGACACTATATGTGAGGCTTCAAATTTTTAATTAGAAGGCTTTTATTTACTTACCCGTTTAATAGGCAAGCAGTTCTAGCTTCTTCCCGGTCACAAACTCCATCGCAAGCAAGTATTCTATGTCAGCTCTTACTTCTTCGGCTAAGGTCATAAAATAGTCTCACTTTTCCAGTCCACTAATGGCAACAATGGCTAAATAAAAGTCTAATCTGTTTTCGGGCCGGGGTAGTTCTAGTCGTATCCGTCTCAGTCTCTCTCGTAGCTGTCTAGTATAGATCATAATGTCGGGGTTTCCAGCCTTATTTGAGGTAATTGGTCCTGTTATAGGAAATGATTCTAAGCATCAGGGCATACTTAATTAGAAGAATTAAGTACATATCTACTGGAATTTAAATGACTAAGATTCCATAACACTAATCTTGGGTTGGCTCGAGGTACCCTAGCGTCTAGGTATTCCGAGTGGTTAGACCTCCTCTTAGATTCCTATTCTTAACTGACCTAGTCTGTGAATAGGGTAAGATCTACACTCTTGCACATGGTAAATACATATTACAATATACCTATGTACCTATGTTCTGTTTTGCATAGCAACACTCCACACGGTTCATACATCTTGATATTCACACACATAATATTTTAATATTGTACACACCAATTCTCATAAGTATGTATACATATATATTTTTATTTACACATATTAACAAAATTTCCCAAGTCCCTACGTGTTTTACTTAATACCCTATATAGAAGTTGCATTCTTTTATATTTATGGAAGTGGTATTTGTTTAACTAATTTATTATTTATTATTATTTTTTAAACATTAGTAAAAGTCTGTACTTTTATGTTTCCCAAGGTTATTTTAGGTAAATCCTAAGTTCCTATGAGTTGAACCATAAAAACCAACAAAATACATTCACTGGGCGATGTCTCTGGGCGTTGGACACATCGCCCAGTGCCATCGCCCAGAGAATCGGGGGCACAGTAAATGAGTCTAAGAGGGGCCCATTTGCATTCTAACTTCTTTCAAATTCTTCTAAACACCAAGGAAAGGTCTTTGGAGGGTAGTGTGACTCATTCCATACCAAATCTTAGTGCTTCCTTGAGTTTTTCACGAATCTTTGTGTGCCTAGGTAAGATTTCTTAGCTACATTCCCTTGTTAGGTGTTCCCTTCTCTCAATCTTGTTTTGGTTAGGGTTTTTACTAATTTCCCTTGCCCTAACTATTTTCTTTTCTTCTCTTTTGTAGAAAATGTCTACAAGCCACCGTACGGCCAGGAAATCCATGGCCCAGAAGAGGCTACGAGTTGAGTCTGAGGATTGTTCATCTTCCTCAGTGCCTCCATCATCTCCTAGAGACTATTCTTCTTCTTCGGAGGAACCCGAGTTCGATCGGTTCCATTTCTCTAGGTACGAGCATGCTAAGGCTTGGAATGATTTTAGGTCGCTAAAAATTGTGAACAGTCGGGTTGTTCTGGTGGAGGACTTCCATCCGTACAATCTCTGCACTAGATTCAACATCTTGGGTTGGACCTCCATGTTGACACCCCCCGAGCCTTGTTATCCCAACTTGGTTTTGTACTTTTATTGTAACCTAATGCCTTCTAGTGCACAGGAGTTAGGAGTGGATAGTAGGGTGAAGGGAGTGGATATTCGTCTGACCACTGCTTCACTAGCAGAGATCTTGAGTTTACCTAATTTAGGAGAGAGGTGTTATTATCAGCCGCGGATGGACATTTCAGAGATGTTTTCTTTGGAGACCAAAAGGAGGGTCTTCAAATCATTGATAGGTTCACAGGACACTCCTAGGTCTGAGACTTCTTACAAGCCTAGTGCTCGTGTTATTAGTAGATGCGTGACCTACAACATCTACCCCAAGGGCGGTAACAGGGGTAGTATATCTATGATGAGAGCCTACATCATATATTGTCTTTTGGAAGCTGGTAAGGGGGGTCCAGCCATAAACCTCCCATATCTTTTACTTCAGGTAATGCTTTACCATGCTCAGAACCTAGCTGATGGGAACTTTCCTTATGGGAAGTTTCTCACTTTAGTCTTCCAGTACTTCGGGGTTCCTTTGGAGGGTGAGTATGCTGAGAAAGACATCCAGGCCCATTGATAAGACCTCCATTTTGAAGATGAAAGTGCCTGGGGGTGATCCATCAGAGGATGAGGAACAGATGGGGATGCAACAGGATGTGGAGGAGCAGGGAGTGGAGCATGGTGGGGATGACCAGGGTATAGAGCTGGGGGCATTGAGGGAGACACCCATGCAGAGGAGCAAGGCATGGGTCAGGGCGACTTCGAGGGCTTTGGCACGTAGTACACCGACTTACCTGCCTATGAGGCAATGGGTGCCACTAGTTCTCAGGTTCCAGGGCCATCAGAGTGGACATAGATGATGACACATTTTCAGAGTCTCGGTACCCAGCTTTCAGATATGGCGACTAGGATGGATCAGGGCTTCACTTCATTGGAGAGTAGAGTGGGTTCTATAGAGCAGCGTCTGGACTTCTGGGACAGGTTCTACAGGGTTGACTCTTGCCAGACACAGCCTCCACCTAGCGACTTGCCTCTGACTGAGTAGCTCTTGATCAGCTTCAGATGCTCATGCTAAGTGATTCGGACATATTTTTCTTATATTCAGTTTATGTATTTTTTTTTTTATTAGCTTATGTAACCTTTAGATGTAGTTCTTTATCTTATCAAATCTTGTGTAGTGGCTCGGCCACATTTGTTTTTATATTAGTGGATTTATGCTTCTTTTATTTATTTGTATCTACCTCCCTGTAGCTTTTAATTATTACATGTTTTATTATTTATAGCTTATTAGTCCTAGTCTGTACTCCATGAATGTAAGAAGAGCCTCACGCTCTGATACCAAGCTCTGTCACGCCCCAAACCACCCCCTGGGAGGATTAGGTAAGTGACTCGAATTGCGTAATGGCAATCCGCCAAATCCCACGGATCTAGAAGCAGTGCTTACATTCACAGAACCACATTCCTTCACTTTACCAAAGGCAAGATCAGAGTGCTGCAGATTTACTACAAATTACAATAATAAAAGGAAGCACAGTGATACGGAGAAATGATGATAATATATACATAAGTAAGATTGTACTGTTACATTTCCCAACAACCCACAAAGTAAAGAACAAAGCTGACAAGGGTAAAACCAAAGATAACCTATACATATATATATATATAGGGTAAGCATACTCAACCCCAAAAGGAAAAGAAAATAAAAACTACAACGAACCACATCGCAAGACGGGGATAAACTCCTAACAAAAACAAAAAGGAGTCCCCAAGACAAAAAGCATCAAGTGCACTCTTCAACGGTCTTCATCAATGACCACCGAGAATGTACGCAGGATTGGTATGACCCCCGTCGGGGTCCACACCAACATCATCGTACTAACCAGGACTCTCTTCGAGATGAGCCTCCAAGCCACAGCGGCATCGATCTGCAAAATCATCTAAAGAAAACATATATAACAGAGTGTGAGCCCCATTGAGCTCGTGAGCAAAATATATCATCATGCATACACGTGCAATCACAATCCACAGGTATCCCTTAACTTTTCAGTGGTCTTTTCCCATGTTTTGAAAAGTTGTTGTTGGTCACACAGTCTCTGGAGGGCTGTCTGAATTTCCTGGTGGAGGTGACCAAGAGAAATCTGGTGCAATTGAAAACCCTGATTGAGGAGATTCTTGAATGCATCTTTTCCCAAGGGTTCTGGGAAAGAGTTGAGGAATACTTGCTTCATATTGACATCATCCATTCCACTAAGAATGTAGAAGCGATCCATCATTCGAGTGAAATATCTTTCAAGGTCTATTTTTTGAAAGGAACAACATTTCATCTAGAAGTATTCTTCTCTAGCTTTGACTTTGTTGCATTCTAGAGGGGCAATGAATTCATTAGATAGTTGAAGAACCAATTCATCAACACTAAGCTGGACCCATTGTAATTGACGGTATGGACCTAAGGACATGTACCATTCTCGGAGGGTACAATGGGTGTGGGCTAAGAACTTGGTAATGGCTGCCCGTGGGGTCATGCCTTCTTGAAGGAGTTCAGCAGTAAGCCAGGCATGAAATTCTGAAATCTTTTGAGGCCACCTGTGTAACGGGGCGCCATCAAAAGTGAACAGTTGCTTTGGATCCTGGTTCTGGTAGGGATGGGAACCTGGGTTTTTCATCTTCTTCAGAGAGAACTTCAGTAGGTTGAGTGGGAACATCTTTGTCTTGCTGGTCACCATGCTGTGAGACAAAAATGGGGGGCAAGTCATATTCAGAATCAAAAGACTCAGATACGACTATACTGGGTTCATCTGGTGCCTGGATGGAAAGAACAGGGATCTTTGGTGGAAAAGAGGTGGTGTAGAGCTGGTTTAGGAAGGTGCTCAAAGAATTCTGGTGTTGAGCAGGGAGTAATGGGGAACAAGCAGGTGGGATGGATGGTGATTTGGTTGCGGGAACATAGGGTCCAAAGGCAGGAGGAGATGGTCTAGGGTGAATTGGTTAAAAAGTGGGTTGGGAATAAAACTGATATGATTGATGCGGGTACAGAGGCTGATATGATTCTAAAGGTCCTTGAGGTAAGGAAGAAGGTTGAGATCCTGATCTTGAGGAGGATGATGATCTTGGTGTCTTTCGCTGGCCAAGTCATCTCTGTTCCTGTTGAAGTTCCTTGAACATTTCTGTCGGGAAACTATGGTGCCTCGGAGAAGCAGCATACTCAATGACAGGAGGAAGTTCTGGATAATAATCTTGAGATGGCTGTAAGGGGGCCTGTGCCCAACTGAGCTGGTCTTCAAGCCTCTTCTTTTCTCTTTCTCTTGAAGAGATGAGACTGGATGCATAAGCTATATCCTTCACTATTGTAGCTATATGCATCAGTTCCTGGTGTAGCACTTCAATCTTGTCTTTCAAATAAGCAACATCCAGTTCTTGTTTCTGGAGAGCCAGTGAAGTGTGATCTTAGGATGTTGCAATCTTCTTGAGGTATTGGTTCTGGACTATTACATTTTTAGCTTGCTAGTTAAACTGAGTTTCAACCGGGGAATTGCTAAGCTTATGTCCATGTTGGTCAACTGTGTTAGGTGGGGTAATCTTCCACCTTTGTTTACGCTGGTTTTGGTCCTCGTAATCAGCAGCAGGAGGGAAATTTGTGCTGATGGAGGCTGAGCCTGAGCCTCCTCCACTTCCCAGCATATAGCAAGGAATTGCTGGAGCCATTGGGGTTGGTGGAACTGGAGGATCCGGGGCTGAGCAGTGCTAGGCCGAGGTTGGAGATACCGGAGGATCCTTTGGAGAACAACATCCTAATGAGCACGGTTTACTGGAACCATACTCAACAATGAACTGGTATCTGCCAGGGTCATCACCAAGATGGCCAACATTCGGGCATCCATTTTGGTAACGGAGCCACAATGGATCTATAATTTTCTTTTTGGCCTTGGGGTGGCGACAACGGGGAGTGTCATCTTTATTATCTGGATGGTAGCAGTCTGGGCAGTCACAGATATCGAACCATTTGTGTTCGGTCGAGCTTTGAAATCTATAAACAGGGTTACCCTGTGCATCAAAAGCGTCGATGGGAACACCAGCAAGGTGATCCAGGAGTTCTGTAGAGAACAAGGGAAGCAACAGACCCATGTCAGTCGGTTTTGGGAAGCTGACCTGTGTGCAACCACCTTCAAACCATTTGTAAGTGGGATCTGTGGATTGGAGGAGAGGAGCAGTGTCCGCTTTATGAGTAGATTCATAGTCTGTGATCCATGAGTCAGGAATCAGCCTAGCAAGGTCAGATCGGCTCATCTGTTGGGGGACATGGGTCACAGTCGGCGCCTGCTCAGAAGCAATTTGTAAGAATAGAGCAGAATCATTGCTGGAGTGACCAGTATGTAGATCAAATGCATGATTCTGCAGGCGGTAGCAGATCCGTTAGTGCAAGGTTGCAACAATGGAAGAGGCAACCTGAGGTGCTCCATTGATGTGGACGAGGAACTTGAGGGTTGTTGGAAGATTCGGATCTTTCAGGGAGATGTTGTAGTTTGGGTACAACGTGTAGAAGACCGTACCATCATTTAAAGTGGTTTGAACATTTATGATTGTAGCATGTTGATACAGCCTGAATCTGGTATCTAGAAGATCCAGTTTCATAATCATTGGCAGGCCTTTGCATCCATGTAAGGTGAGGGTCATCTTGATTGCACCGAGATGGAGATGAGTGTAACCCAAATTTAGCCATTGGCGGATAAGATCCGGAGGGAACTTAATTGGAAAATACTGTTCTTTGCCTGAAGCATCGACCTGATTTTGGGAGAAAGGAGAAGCCTGGACATATTCTTTTAAGGCAGGGGAAAGAAGAGTCCGTACCTTCTTGGTGAAGGACAAGGAATCTTTAGGGAAAACATCATATGGGTTGAGAATAGGGAAATTGGTCGGGTGAATCTGCTGGTCAGTAGGGTAATAGCTGAGTTCATACAGGTAATCAACCTTGGATGCATGGGATTGGGGAAAAATAACCGAGGAAGAGTTGGAAGCAAGCATTCTTAAAGACGAAGTACGAGGTGGGTTAAGAGCCATAGATTGTATGAAGGGTTTCACTTACTTAAAAAAGATGCACACTCTGTCCGGATGGTGAAACAATGAGTTATTAAAAACAACTACCTTATCTGTCAAAAATCGGAGTAGAAGCACACAGAAGGCATTTCGAGCAAATAACAGGGATTAAAACGACCATCATGCCTAAATCCCACACCGTGCTCAAGGACTCTTATCTGAGTACAAACACTCTGAAATGTGCAGACACTTAGACTCAGCCGGTTCTGATGGAGAAGATCCGTTAAAATGGCGACTCCAGAGTATAATTAGGTCAAGCCAAAGGAAGATTAACTCATAAGTACCACCACCCAAAAGAAAAATAGAGCCTCCCCAAGCAAGTGAAAAAGGAACTCTTAGAACATGTTACCGGGCTCTGATACCATTATTTTCCAAGCAAAGTGCAAAGAGATCAAAATTCCAAGCAAAGAGCAATGAGATCTCTACAGAACTCCTGGATCGCCTTGCTGGTGTTCCCATCGACGCTTTTGATGCACAGGGTAACCCTATTTATGGATTTCAAAGCTCGACCGGACACAAATGGTTCGATATCTGTGACTGCCCAGATTGCTGCCATCCAAATAATGAAGATGACACTCCCCGTCGTCGCCGCCCTAAGGCCAAAAACAAAACTGTAGATCCATTGTGGCTCCGTTACCATAATGGATGCCCAAATGTTCCAAATGTTTGCCCTCTTGGTGATGACCCTGATAGAGTGTGCATCCTTTTTAAGTGAAACCCTTCATACAATCTATGGCTCTTGACCCACCTCGTACTTCGTCTTCAAGAATGCTTGCTTCCAACTCTTCCTCTCATTACTTTTCCCCAATCCCATGCATCCAAGATTGATTACTTGTATGAACTCAGCTATACCCTGCGACCACAGATTCACCGACCAATTTCCCTATTCTCAACCAGATGATGTTTTCCCTAAAGATTCCTTGTCCTTCACCAAGAAGGTAAGGACTCTTCTTTCCCCTAAGAAGTCCCCTGGCTTAAAAGAATATGTCTAGTCTTCTCCTTTCTCCCAAAATCAGGTCGATGCTTCAGGCAAAGAACAGTATTTTCCAATTGAGTTCCCTCTGGATCTTATCCGCCAATGGCTAAATTTGGGTTACACTCATCTCCATCTCAGTGAGGGTCACGCGATCAAGATGACCCTCACCATACATGGACACAAAGGCCTACCAATGATTATAAAATTGGATCTTTTAGATACCAGATTCAGGCTGTATCAACATGCTACAATCACAAATGTTCAGACCACTTTAAATGATGTTACGGTCTTCTACATGTTGTACCCAAACTACAACATCTCCCTGAACGATCCCAATCTTCCAACAGCCCTCAAGTTCCTCGTCCACATCAATGGAGCACCTCAGGTTGCCTCTTCCATTGTTGTAACCTTGCACTACTAGATCTGCTACTGCCTGTAGAATCATGCATTTGATCTACATACTGGTTACTCCAGCAATGATTCTGCTCTGTTCTTACAAATTGATTCTGAGCGAACGCCGACTGTGACCCACGTCCCCCGGCAGATGAGTCGATCTGACCTTGCTAGGCTGATTCCTGACTCATGGATCATAGCCTATGAATCTACTCATGAAGTGGACACTGCTCCTCTCCTCCAATCCACAGATCCCACTTACCAACGGCTCAAAGGTTGTCGCACACAAGTCAGCTTCCCCAAACTGACTGACATGGGTCCGTTGCTTCCCTTGTTCTCTACATAACTCCCGAATTGCCTTGCTGGTGTTCCCATCGACGCTTTTGATGCACAGGGCAACCCTATTTATAGATTTCAAAACTCGATCAAACATAAATGGTTTGATATCTATGACTACCCAGACTGATGTCATCCAGATAATGAAGATGACACTCCCTGTCGTCGCTGCCTTAAGGCCAAAAAGAAAACTGTAGATCTATTGTGGCTCCGTTACCAAAATGGATGCCCGAATGTTGGCCCTCTTGGTGATGACCCTGGCAGATACCAGTTCATTGTTGAGTATGGTTCCAGTAAACCGTGCTCATTAGGATGTTGTTCTCCAAAGGTTCCTCCGGTATCTCTAACCCCGGCCTAGCGCTGCTCAGCCCTGGATCCTCCAGTTCCACCAGCCCCAACGGCTGTAGCAATTCCTTGCTATATGCTAGGAAGTGGAGGAGGCTCAGGCTCAGCCTCCATCAACACAAATTTCCCTCCTACTACTAATTACGAGGACCAAAATCAGCGCAAACACAGGTGGAAGATTACCCCACCTAACACAGTTGATCAACATGGACATAAGCTTAGCAATTCCCCGGTTGAAGCTCAGCTTAACTAGCAAGCAGAAAATGCAATAGTCCAAAACCAATACCTCAAGAAGATTGCAGCATCCCAAGATCACTCTCTGGCTCTCCAAAAACAAGAACTGGATGTTGCTTATTTGAAAGGCAAGATTGAAGTGCTACACCAGGATCTGATGCATATAGCTACAACAGTGAAGGATATAGCTTGTGCATCCAGTCTCATCTCTTCAAGAGAAAGAGAAAAGAAGAGGCTTGAAGACCAGCTCAGTTGGGTACAGGCCCCTACAGCCGTCTCAAGATTATTATCCGTAACTTCCTCCTGTCATTGAGTATGCTGCTTCTCCGAGGCACCATAGTTTCTCGACGAAATGTTCAAGGAACTTCAATAGGAACAGAGACGACTTGGCGTGAAAGACACCAAGATCATCCTCCTCCTCAAGATTAGGATCTCAACCTTCTTCCTTACCTCAAGGACCGTCAGAATCGTAGCAGCCTCTGTACCTGCATCAATTATATCAGTCTTATTCCTAACCCACTTTTCAACCAATTCACCCTAGACCATCTCCTCCAGCTTTTGGACCTTATGTTCCTGCAACCAAATCACCATCCATCCCTCCTGCTTATTCCCCATTACTCCCAGCTCAACACCAGAATTCTTTGAGCACCTTCCTAAAGCAGCTCTACACCACCTCTTTTCTACCAAAGATCCCTGTTCTTTCCATCCAGGCACCAAATGAACCCAGTACAGTCGTATCTGAGTCTTTTGATTTTGAATATGACTTGCCCCCCATTTTTGTCTCACAGCATGGTGACCAGCAGGACAAAGATGATCCCACTCAACCTGCTAAAGTTCTCTCTGAAGAAGATGAAAACCATCCTCCAGCCCCTCAGATTCCTGTCCCAGGTTCCCATCCCTACCAGAACCAGGATCCAAAGCAACTGTTCACTTTTGATGGTGCCCTGTTACACAGGTGGCCTCAAAAGGTTTCAGAATTTCATGCCTGGCTTACTGCTGAACTCCTTCAAGAAGGCATGACCCCACGGGCGGCCATTACCAAGTTCTTAGCCTGCACCCATGGTACCCTCTGAGAATGGTACATGTCCTTAGGTCCATACCGTCAATTATAATGGGTCCAGCTTAGTGTTGATGAATTTGTTCTTCAACTATATAACGAATTCATTAGCTCTCTAGAATGCAACAGAGTCAAAGCCAGACAAGAATACTTCCAGATGAAATGTTGTTCCTTCCAAAAAATAGACCTTGAAAGATATTTCACTCGAATGATGGATCACTTCTACATTCTTGGCGGAATGGATGATGTCAATATGAAGCAAGTATTCCTCAACTCTTTCCCAGAACCCTTGGGAAAAGATGCATTCAAGAATCTCCACAATCAGGGATTTCAATTGCACCAGATTTCTCTTGGTCGCCTCTACCAGGAAATCCAGACAGCCCTCCAGAGACTGTGTGACCAACAACAATTTTTCAAAACATGGGAAAAGACCACTGAAAAGTTAAGGGATACCTGTGGTACCTCCTTTTTGAAAATCAAATGCAAAGACCAGTACTGCACCTGTCCTACAAAGAAGAAATCTCATCATTCTAGGCATAAGATCAACAGATCCCCCGCATACCATCACAAGCACTCTCGACCATCCACTTGTCCACAAAAAGGCAGACGATACAAATATTTTAAGAGAAAGAAGTTTCGTGGCAAGACCAAAGATAGGTGTTTCTCTTGTGGCAAATCAGGATACTTTGCAAAGAACTGCCCAAAAAAATAAAAAAGGCCAAACTCATGCATATGATCACCCAATATAATGCTTCAGATGACAGAGATGCAGATGTGGAGTCTCTTTACTCCATCAATGATGAATTCTCCCCAGATCTCCTCTTTGCTGTGGAAGAAGAATATTTTTCGGATGATGAATCTGATTTTACCTCTGAGTCCGATGGATTAGACCCCATCTACCCACTCTCCCCTCCTTTCACACCCCTTCTGGCCCTTCCAGCAACCAGAGTCCTTCTTCCATTAGCCCCACTATATATTGTCCCTACAACTTGGGACCAACCAGTCAAGATCATAGGATACTTTGGCACAGGAGCTACCATGACCATTTTAGCCCCACATGTGTTACCCTCCAGTTGTTGGAAATCCCATAAGCAATATTTTACTACCGTAGATGGTAAAACTTTTGTTGTGGACCTTATTTCCAAATCTCCAGCTACCTTCAAGATCTTCCCTACCTTGACAGTTCGCCATCAGGTTTTAGGATCTTCCCTCCCTGGCCGTGATGCTCTTATTGGATTCGACCTCCTCTGTAAATTTCCATCTCTCCAATGGAGTGCCTGAGGTCTAACATATAAAAAGCATTTCCTCCCCTGGACTACTGTCCCCAACCTTTTTCTAACTGTTCCTTTTGCAGATATCAAACAATAGTTGATCTCCCAATGCTGTGTTGATTCTCACACTGAGTTCCTTACTAAGTGTGACCATCCATTATGGCAAAATCCTCAGTTCTTCATTAAGCTTCCCTTAAAAAAAAAATGAAGATGCTAATCCCACCAAAGCCAGTCATGCAGGAATGAATCCAGAACATCTTGCACTTGCCCAAGAAGAAGTCAGTCTCCTCCAAGGCCAAGGCCTCATTGCACCAACTTCATCCCCATGGGCATGTGAAGCCTTCTATGCTAATAAGCATGCTGAACAAACTCGAGGAAAAATCAGACTTGTCATTAATTACCAGCCTCTCAATGCATTCTTAGCTGATGATAAGTTCCCTCTTCTTACAAGACCAACTCTTATGCTCCAGCTAGCACATGCTAGAATTTTCAACAAATTTGATCTTAAGGCAGGATTTTGGGAGCTAGGCATTCATCCAGAGGATTGCCCCAAAATTGGATTTTGTATTCCTGGATCTCACTTCCCATGGAATATTAAGCCTTTTGGTCTCAAGGTTGCTCCATCCCTCTTTTAGAAAGCAATGATGAACATTTATGCCCCAATCCAAAAGCAAGCCCTCATCTACATTGATGATATCCTTCTCTTCTCCAAGACAGAAGTAGAGCACTAGCAACTTCTCTCCCAGTTTTTTGATCTCACCATCCAGCATGGAATCATGCTCTCTGCAAAGAAAATGGAAATAGGTGTCTCAAGCATTGATTTCCTTAGCGTCGTCATTAACCAAGGCAAATATGAATTTCAACCCCACATTGGTAAATCCCTCCTACAGTTCTCTGATGGACCATTCACTGTTTCTTAGTTACAACAATTCCTCGGCATCATCAACTATATGATTGAGTTCATCCCCTGGCAAACTCAGTTCACTGGATCCTTAAACAAACTCCTCAAGAAAAATCCTCCTCCATGGTCAAATGATCACACCTAGGCTGAGCAGACCCTCAAACACATTGCCCAACAGCTCCCTTCTCTTCAGATCCTGTCTGACGGTCTACGGATCTTTCAGACTGATGCTAGTGATGACCAATGGGCTGCAATTTTACTTGAAGAACTTCCCAATGGAACTCGTAAAGTTTGTGGATATCGAAGTTCCTAATTTAAGCCTACTGAGCAACATTATCACTCTACTTTTAAAGAAATTTTGGCAGTCCCACGAGGTATCAAAAAGTTCCAATTTTATCTCATCGGCCACACATTCCAAGTAGAAATGGATATGTCCTCTTTCCCTCGTATGCTCCAGTTCAAGCAAAAGGTTCTTCTTGAACCTCAGCTCTTAAGATGGGCAGATTGATTTTCTCAATGGTCTTTCAGAGTCAAGCACATCAAAGGAAAGGAGAATATTCTTACAGATTTCCTTTCATGAACCAAGGTTCCTATCCACACCTCCATCCCTGTTTTATGTATGCCCCTTTGGCCATCATCCAAACCTTCATCCTCTAGGTCAAATCCCCATGACCCCGGCCCTTCTCAGCCACCTCCTATAACAGACCTTATGGCTCTCTTGCCCACTCTTCCCCCTGAAATTTATTCTGATATCTCAGGAAGAGCCATGGTCACTTACAGCACTCAGACTTACCAGTCCCTCCTTGCAGTCTTAGTCCATAAGTATGGTCTTACCTATAATTGGCAAGTCTATCACCCAGACTACCCTTACCTTACCCCATTCACAATCACCCACTTTTTTAGCTTTGAAAAGGAATTTGTAGTCTTCTTCTGGCACCTTTTGGTTGTTCATAAGATAACCATGAATTTCTTTGTTCATGCCCTCCTTCACTATCTTCGGCAGACCTCTACCATTTTCCATGCCCCAGCCAGAACAAACAACCATTTTCATCTGGCAATCCCATCTCATTTTGCCAGATTCCTCAGACTATTTGCACCTATCCCCCACTGGATTGATCTCCTATCCCGTTTACCCCTTGACCAGTTCTATGTCTCAATCCTTTTCCACTGACCAGTAGATCATATTCACCCTGCCCTTGTGACCCTTCCTGTCCTAGATCATCATCTGATTGCCTATAGTCCTTTCTTCTCCATTATTGGCACCTCTGATGTTGACCTCTTCCCTCATCGTGATGACACAGATGCTACTAGAGAAAGTTGGCATCGGTTCATGCTTACCATGTGCACCGAAAACCAGGTAGACCTCACCACCATACCACCCATCCTCATCAATACCACTCACATGGCTTGGGATGTCAATTCCACCCATCTCCATCATCCTGTCATCCACCATATTATGATGCACCATGCAGAGCACGAAGTTGATGCTTATCTCCAGGACCGACTAATTTCCTCTGACTCGGATTAGTCCCACCAGCTGTCCTACTCACCTTAGGAGTGTGATGTCTTCTTGTCTTATTGTACTATTTGTTTTAAGACTTTTGAGTCTGTACTATTTTCTTTAAGACTTTTGAGTCACAAAATTCAGTACGTGTCTGTAAATTGTTTACTTTGTGTGGTTTGTATGTTCGGATTTCAGAATCTGTTAAGTCCACAAACGCTTATAAATAGCAGACGGATCCCTTGTAAAAATCAGGTTGTAAGGAGCGTAGTCTCTAGAAGTTAATGATATTTTCTTGATCTCTTTGCTCTTTGCTTGCTTGATCTCTTTGCTCTTTTGATCTCTTTGCTCTTTGCTTGGAAAATAATGGTATCCACGATGGAGTCAGAGTACGTCACATGTTTGGCAACAGTTCAGGAGGCCGTTTGACTCAGTAGGTTCTCGCAAAGACTTAATGTTTTTGCTCACTCAGACGACGTTGTGCTTATATATTGTAAAAGCATGATAGTGCAACCATTTATGAAGGACCCCAAGTTTCATGGTAGAGCCAAACACATTGGCATACGATATCATTACATTTGAGATATGGTTGCACAAGGTGAAGTTGTTCTACAACATATCTCCACTGACAATATGTTTGCTGATCCTTCGATAAAGCCCATTACCAGAGATGTTTTCCTAGTTCATGTTAGGATCCTGGGACTCAGGCAGATTTGATGTCTATTTTTTCGAAACACTTTTATGGATGGACATTTATTTGTATTACTCTTACATTTATTAATGCGTATATATTTGTTTGAGCAATATAGTATGTATACATTCATTATTGTAAAAATGTCACCAGACATTGAATCGACCCACTCACACGAGTGATTCGCCTCGACACTTGAGGGTAGCGAGCGAGATGAGCCCATGAGCATATGTGCTTGATAGCGCCTTAGTCAGAGCTAAGATGAGACCTTATTTGGTCCAACTTGAAAGATACCACACTTCTAAGTAGCCTGTAAAAAGTCGGATGTGAGATTTCAGGCAGGAACCATGGGGGTGACTATGCTAGGAACTCAGGTTAGGCGCTTGGAATAGCAACTAGACTAAGATCTATATGGCATTTATTTTGTCTGCGAGTCACATGCCACCTTAGTGGGAGTTGCGCCATAGCATGCATATCATACTGCATGTGCTTATACCGACCGATTATGAGAGTGACTGAATGGATCCTTGCTTCATCACTATATGAGCCACGTGGATTATATTAATCCCACAGTACCCTTATTATTTAAGACAATGTCATGAAAAGGACATCCAATGATGCTACTTTGACGTTCTCCTTAGGATCATGGTTGATGCAGTGCAGCAGAAAATGATTGGGAAAGCTGTTGGAGATAATTGGATTGACATGAGGGGCTCAGGGAAAACCATCTGAAATTACACCTTTGTTTTGTAACTCATTCCTCAGGCGATTTATCGTATTTGTAATCGACGTAGTCATTAGTACATTACATACAAAGGGTTAGCACTGCTCATCATGAGGGATCGAGAGTGCTAGATCTGGTGTAATTAAATTGTTTGGGGTATTTTGAGATTGTTTGTGATGTTGGTTAGATGGAAGCTTGATATAGTACTACTACCTTGTATTATCTCGATAGGTCGCACGTCCTATTTTCTGTATGAGAAGTTACATAATTGAGAGAGACTTGAATGCATAGTTGAGCTAATGTGTCCAATGTGGGCGAGTAGGAGATGTTAATCGAATATGGGCCTGAGGCCCGGTCCAGACTGCCCACATGGAGCAGGCCGGTCCAACCCACGAGCATGGGAGAGAGCCAACAACCACTTGAGTGGCTGACTCGCTTCCCCCCTCTTTCTCTTGGACAATTCCTAGAGGGAGTCTACAAGGGGAAGAGATGTCACACCCCAAACCACCCCCTGGGAGGATTAGGTAGGTGACCCGAATTATGTAATGGCAATCCGCCAAATCCCACGGATCTAGAAGCAGTGCTTACATTCACGGAACCACATTCCTTTACTTTACCAAAGGCAAGATCAGAGTGCTGTAGATTTACTACAAATTACAATAATAAAAGGAAGCATAGTGATACGGGAAAATGATGATAATATATACATAAATAAGATTGTACTGTTACATTTCCCTACAACCCACAAAGTAAAGAACAAAGCTGACAAGGGTAAAACCAAAGATAACCTATACATATATATATATATATATATACAGGGTGAGCATACTCAACCCCAAAAGGAAAAGAAAATAAAAACTACAACAAAACCCTAGTCAGCACGGGGATAAACTCCTAACAAAAACAAAAAGGAGTCCCCAAGACAAAAAGCATCAAGTGCACTCTTCAACGGTCCTCATCAATGACCATCGAGAATGTACGCAGGATAGATATGACCTCCGTCGGGGTCCACACCAACATCATCGTAATAACCAGGATTCTCCTCCTCGAGATGAGGCTCTACGCCACAGCAGCATCGATCTGCAAAATCATCTAAAGAAAACATATATAAGAAAGTGTGAGCCTCACTGAGCTCGTGAGCAAAATATATTATCATGCATGCACGTGTAACAACAATCCACATGATCCTACATGATATGCAAGTCTAGATTATTTATTAGCCACCTAACAATACAACTAAGTCAGGTATGTGCTACTATAATCCCCAATACATGTATCCCTGATGTAGGCTTAGTTACCTCTTCCCGCGATACACCCATTAAGTTATCGGAGAAGACCAGTCAGCTCCCACATTCGTTTACCAAGGTCAGCCTGACCAGCCCTCTGTGATTAACCTGTAGGGTAATCCATTTCTTTTGTCTTTTCTTTTCATTTTTGGTTACAACCCGGCATATAGCTCATATTCACCATTCTGGTGTTCTTTTCATTTCTTTTCATTTCTTTTCTCTTTTCATATATACATATGGTCACCCTCACAGGCATCCAACACCTAAACCCCTGTTGGCAAGGGTGCGTAGCACGGGTGATGAAACTCTAGCCCCATGTCTATATGGCATCGTATGAGTCGGGTGGTGTTAACCGCATCCCATTCTACGAGCTACCATAGGCCTCATTTCCAAGCCCACTATGGCATCTAGTCTAACAATCACAATCATAATATAAGATTCACAGTGTTGATCAATAGACAATCATTGTTTAGAAATTGAGTAAATGAACAGAAATTAAATATCACAACATTTAAGATTTTATAATTATTTGCCGGTGTACAGTTAGACATACATATATGACAATACTTCACTCACCTATGTTTGGTTCTAGAAACTCGGTTGCAAACTTAGTTCCAATAGCAGTATGAGTGTTGTCCTCGAGCACGTGATGAAATCCTAGATGTAAATCAGAAATTGTCATATTAACTTTCCAATCTGTCCCTAGTAGACCTAGGGTTAACCTAAGCTTACTGGGTTGACCCGATGTTCAGTTGGTTCTCACTTGGAATCACTGGGCCTTGCACTGGGTCTTGGGCTCATGTCCCGATGCACCATCTAGTGACAGTGGCACAAGGGTAAAATGGTCATTAATAATGACTGTACCAAACCCTAGGTCAGATTAGGTTCACAGTGCTGTCCACAGGTTGTCTGTGCAGTAGGACCTTGCACAGCAGGGTTTCCTTCACCTACGGAGCCCACTTGGGTTCCAAAGCCATTTCTTCTTAAGGACAAAAGTGGGGAAGGGAATTTAGGTCATTTCCCATCCTCCCACAGTGTCATATGGCCAATGGTTGAGGTCCCCAAAGCCAGATCAGCATTTCTATAGAAAAACCTTCACTGGGCATTGGGTGCATCCCCCAGAGTCTGCAAAATCGACATTGGACTGAGATTCCAAGGTTGGGCTTTGTGGACAGTGTTCAAATCTGATCCCCATGCATGTTAGGGGGTCAGGTAGCCCTAGGGTTGATCTTCATTTTGATCCAAATGGATCCTCCATCAGATCCACCATTTGGCTGCCAAAGGCTGCCCAGACAACCCAGTGAATAGTATCACAGGGTTTTCTTTAAGCATGGATCTCAGTTTTAGCCACATGCAGGGCTGGAAACAGATGTAATATGGTGGTTCATGGCTGCAATTTCCTAGGGCTAGGTCTATGTAGCCATAGCTTACACCCAGGGTTCCAAATCACAAAGCAACAAAGCATCTGGCAGTGCAGCTGTGCACAGCCAGAATTCGGCTCTAAGAACAGCAGACTAGACTTATAAAATTTAATAAAAATTACAGATCTTCCATGCTCTATGCTTGCATGGTAGATCTGGAGCTGTCCAGGGCAAACCCTATGTGTTCTAGGCTGCCCAGAGAGCAGGAACATCAACAAACACAGAGATTAAATGGAAGCAGCAGGTATGTACATGTATTTTTATACCTGAGCAGGTCTGAGAGAGCTCAAATTAGCTTGGATGGGTGGTAGCCTTCAGCTTCCCTTCTTTCTTCTTCTTCCTTCTTCTTCTCCTTCCTCTTCTTTCTCTCCTTTCTCTCTTCTTTCTCTCCTCATGGTTCCAAAGTTGCTAAGGGCTCTAAATGAGCACAAGGCATTCCTATTTATAGGCCCAGCCCTCACTGAGGCTCATTTGGCTGTAAAGGCCTCTTTTGAAAATCAAATTTTAAATTGATTCTGGGTGATTCTGGGCACACTGGTGGGGTCCACAGTGAACTAAGGGTATGAGGTGGTCCCTCAGACTCCCCTTTGTCTATGGAGGGTGCCCATGTCCATGTTGGGTGGTCCCCATAATTAAAAAAACATTGAAATATGTTGTTTCACTCACTGGGAGATGTCACTGGGCCTTGTCTGCATCGCCCAGTGCCATCGTCCAGAGAATTCCAGCAAGCTAAAACTCAATGGGGGCTTGCACAGGGGTTTGACCCTTGGTCAGGGCATTGTCCCCACATGGCTTATAGAGGTTTTTACGTACTTTTTCATAAGTGGGTCCCATAGTTATGGGGAGGAGAGAGATTACCTGGGGTTTAGGTCATACATCATGCAATGAGTTGTACATTTGCAGGGGTTTACTATCCACCTATTGACAGGCATGTAGGATGATCCACACAGGGTTTCCTTATCAATCCAAATCACTGGAGTGATACTCCACAGTGTTCTTGGTTGCCTGATCAGGGGTTCCTATCCTTCAATCAAAATTCCAGTCAGTCAGGAGCAGGGTTTGACATTTCTCTTCACCTTACAAAAATTTTGTCCTCGAAATATGCTTACCTTGCAATTCGAAGAGTTGAGGATACTTCTCTTATATTTCTTCTTCACGTTCCCATGAAGCTTCTTCTACTGGATTGTTTCCCCATCGAACTTTCACAAAAGCAACGGTGCGGTTATGGAGGTTATGCTCCTTTCTGTCCAATATCTCCGTGGGTTGTTCTTCATAGGTCATATCCACATCCAACTGTTCAAGTTCAGTTGATAGTACATGTGTCGGATTGTTAATGTACTTTCTTAGCATTGACACATGAAAAACATCGTGGATGCCTAACAAGGATGGTGGTAGTGCTAGTCGGCATGCTATAAGTCCCACTTTATTGAGTATTTCATAAGGACCAATGAATCTTGGGCTCAACTTGCCTTTCTTATTAAAACGTAGCAATCCTTTAGTTGGAGACACCCGAAGGAATACTTTTTCTCCGATTTCAAATTCAATATCCTTCCTTCGATTGTCTGCCTAATTTTTTTGTCTTGACTGGGCTGCTTTGATCTTCTCTCTTATAACATCAACCTTGTCGCAGGTCGCTTGTATCATCTCGGGTCTGAGATATTTTCGTTCGCCAACTTCATCCCAATATAATGGAGTTCAACATTTTCATCCATATAGGGCTTCAAATGGTGCCATGCCAATGGTGGAGTGATAACTATTATTATAGGCAAATTCCACCAGCGGTATATGAGCATCCCAACTATCATTCTTTTCCAAAACACAGGCTCGGAGCATATCTTCTAGTGTTTGAATGGTTCTTTCCGAATGTCCGTCCGTTTGCGGATGGAAAGTTGTGCTAAGATTTAGTTGAGTTCCCAATGCCTTCTGTAAACTTCTCCAAAACCTTGAGGTGAATCGAGGATCTCTGTCAGACACAACACTGACAGGCACACCATGTAAGTGGACTATGTTTTCAATGTATATCTGGGCAAGCTTCTCCATTGGGTAACTTACCTTGATTGGTATGAAGTGTGTGGCCTTCGTTAGTCTGCCTACAATCACCCATATCGCATTCATGCCCTTCCTGGTGTTGGGCAGATTTGTCATGAAATCCATAGTTTTCCTTTCCCACTTCCATTCAGGTATGGGGAGTGGCTGCAACAAACCATATGGTTGGTGTCTCTCTGCTTTTATCTATTGACAGGTGAGGCACTTGGACATGTATATTGCTATGGTTTGCTTCATTCCAATCCACCAGTAATACTTCTTCAAATCCTTATACATCTTTGTTCTTCTGGGGTGGATTGTATAGGGTGAGTTGTGCGGCTCTTTAAGGATTCGGTCTTGGACATCATAATTATCAGGCACGCACAATCTGTCTCAAAACTTCAATGCACCATCTTGGGCCAAAGAAAAGTCTGGGTCCTTATAGACACCTTGTTGTACTTCCCAAATTATCTTGGCCAGCTCAGGATCTAATGGTTGCTTCACAATTATCTCTTCTCGTATCGACGGCTGCAGGTCTATAGTTGCTAATTACATAGCCGTTCCTTCGATCACGAGTTCCAAATCAAATTTTTGAGCTTCTTCTACTAACTGCTCGCTTACAACTAAGGAAGCGAGGGATGCAGTCTAAGATTTTCTGCTTAATGCATCCGCAACAATGTTGGCCTTACCAGGGTGGTACTGGATTTCACAATCGTAGTCTTTTACCAATTTCAACCATCACCTCTATCTCATGTTCAGCTCCTTCTAGGTGAAGAAAGACTTCAGACTTTTATGATCGCTGAAGATTTCACTCTTTTCACCATATAAGTAATGCCGCCATATTTTTAACATGAAAACTACCGCTACCAATTCTAAGTCATGAGTGGGGTAGTTCTTCTCGTGCTCTTTTAATTGTCTAGAGGCATAGGCGACTACTTTACCTCTCTGCATTAGGACACCACCTAATCCTGTTCTAGATGCATCGATGTATACCATCATTCCTCTGGTGCCGTCCGGAATGGTTAGAACTGGAGCTATTATTAACCGGTTCTTCAATTCCTGAAAACTTTTCTCACATGCTTAATTCCATTTAAATTTGGCTCCCTTCTTTGTAAGTTTTGTCATTGGTGCCGAAATCTGTGACAAGTTTTCAATAAATCGTCGATAATATCCGGCCAAACCTAAGAAACTTTGAATCTCAGTGGCACTCTTCGGAGTCTCCCATTCGAGAACCGCTTTCACCTTCTCTGGGTCTACTTTAATACCATCCTTGGTGACGATGTGTCCTAGGAATCCAATTTGGTGAAGCCAAAATTCACATTTACTGAACTTGGCATAAAGTTGGTGTTCTCGCAACCGCTGTAGCACGAGAGTAAGATGCTGAGCATGTTCTTCCTCATTCTTAGAGTACACCAGGATGTCATCAATAAACACAATGACGAACTTATCCAACACATCATGGAATACTCTGTTCATCATGTCCATGAATGCTGCCGGGGCATTGGTTAATCCGAACGATAAAACTAGGAACTCATTATGTCCTTATCGAGTTCGGAATATCGTTTTGTGAATATCGTCAGTCTAGATCTTCAGTTGATGGTATCCCAACCTAAGATCAATTTTGGAGAAAACACTCGCTCCTTGTAGCTGATCGAATAGGTCGTCGATATGCGGCAACGAATATCGATTCTTAATGGTTAGCTCGTTTAACTCGCGGTAGTCGATACATAGCCGCATACTGCCATCCTTCTTCTTAACAAATAGCATGGTGCTCCCCAAGGTGATACACTGGGTCGTATAAATCCTTTCTTCAGCAGGTCTTAAAGTTGAACCTGTAACTCCTTCAGTTTGATTGGCGCCATTCTGTATGATGCCTTGGATACTGGTGCTACACTAGGAATTAGATCGATCATGAATTCTATGTCGCGGTCAGAAGGTAGCTGTGTCAGATCTTCTGGAAAGACATCAGGGTAATCTCTGACGACTTCAAGTTCCTCCAATGGTTTTATCTTTGCCTCCGTGTCTATTACTGTGGCCAAAAAGCTTTGGCATCCATCATCAAGCAACTTTTGCACCTGGAGGGCTAACAAAGTTACTCTCCTGGTTTTCTTCTTGGGCTCACTTTGATAGGTGAAAGTTGACCCATCTTTCAAGTTGAACCTTATCTTCTTTTCCGCACACAAGACGTTTGCACCATAGGCCGACAACCAGTCCAAGCCTAGTATTACGTCAAAATCCTTTATATCCAACTTTATCAAGCGTGCGGTTAGATTCTTCCCACAAATATCAATCTGGCAGGGGTCGTAGACCTTCTTCAAGCTCACAACACTTCCTGTCGGTGTGCTGACTACTAGCTCATGCCCGATGTCTCTCGGTTGATCCTTCATCTTACTTGCAAAGGTCGAGGAGATGAAAGAGTGGGTCGCGCCCGAGTCGAATAATACTCATGAGGGTATGGTTGAGACATTTAGGGTACCTAGGGTTTGTAGGTAATTTTAGGTTACATAAAGTAAGCCAATTTATCCCTAAAAGTTAGTACTGTTCAACAAACTTACCTGTCAATACATAGGGGTTCGCCTTAGCTTCTTCATTTGTCAAAGCGTACACCTTTCCTCGCGTTCGATTGTCCCATGGCTGGAAAGACCTAGCGTAGGGATGATTCAGCGAGTTGTTGCTGTACCCACGCATTCTAAAATCTTTGGCCATATGCCCTTCCTTGTTGCACAAGTAACACTTAAAGGGTGGAGCAGTAAGTGTTGAGGCTTGGCTCACTTGACTTGTTGCTGGTCGGGCTGGCGAAGCTGCCGTTGTCGCTTGACTCGTCACTGGTTGAGCAGGTTGATTGAATGTGGGGCGAAAAGGGTTCTGACCCATGTTCGGCCTACGATACAGTGTCGGGTTAGGACTTGAACTTGTTCCTTTATAAACTTTATTCGGCCATCCAGTAGTCTAAAAATTATTTGGCCTTTTGTTCAACCCGGGCAACGCTACAGTCTTCTCTCTCTCTTTTTCTTTAAATCTATCTTCCATGGTCTTCGCCTTGTCGACCATCTGAGCATAATCCCGGATGTCCATGATTGACAATACTGACCCGATCTCAGTCTTGAGTCCTTTCTCAAATTTCTTTGCCTTACTAACTTCCCCTTTCAGGTGCTTTGGAGCAAAATGGAACAGGTCTTTAAATCGCTATTGATAATCCAACACTGACTTGGTTCCTTGACCCAGTGCAATAAATTCAGCTTCTTTCCTGTCCCTGAAACTCTCTGGGAAGTAGTTCAAGAAGAAAACTTCTTTAAATTGCTCCCACGTGGGATTTGGGTTAGTAGCTTCCAAATTAGGTTTAGTAGCTTTCCACCAAGCTTTGGCTTCATTCTGTAACTGATAACCCACACATATCAACTTTTGTGCGTCCGTACACTCAAGTACTTCAAATGCCTTTTCTAGGGCACTGATCCACCGTTCCGGCTGCATTGCTTCAGAAGTTATTTTGGAAAATGCATGCGGTTGGAGCTTCTTGAATCTTTCCATAACCTTGGCGGTAGAGTTCTCCGCTAAATGTTGAGGCATAGGTGGTGAAAATAGTATGGGCTGATTGGGTGGTGGTGGTGCTGCTGCGTTCATGCATCATAGTTGCAAATTGTGTAGACATCTGACCAAGAAATTCTTGTTGTTGCTGCATGGTCCGCATCATTGTGGTCATGAATGCAGTCACGTCGCCGACTGCCACATTTAGCTGAGGTGCAGCAGCAGTGGCTTAAGCAGCCGCTGGTGCCTTTGATGGAGCAGCCGCTGGTGCTTCTGACGAAGCAGCCGATGCTTTAGAGTTTTGTGCCTCAGTCCCATTAGGCAGCTCAACCTCCGGTACGACTCGAGGTTGTTTTCCTTTACGACCACCAAGTGAACTTCTCCTGGTGTTGACCATTGTGGCTTCTCTGAAAAGAGGAGCATGTTCAATATTCCAATATCATATGTATGGATCAACAGTTATTTCCTAGCTAGAGCAGGTACAAATCTAATCCACAGTTCTAATGAGTTTCATGAGTCGTACTAGTAAGGTGGATTTGTTAGATACATTGTCTTGGTTTTATTATGTAATGTGTCTTATTGAGTGCACTATGTTTCACTTTCTTAAACATTTTATGTAACAATATGCTATGCATGACACTATATGTGAGGCTTCAAATTTTTAATTAGAAGGCTTTTATTTACTTACCCGTTTAATAGGCAAGCAGTTCTAGCTTCTTCCCGGTCACAAACTCCATCGCAAGCAAGTACTCTATGTCAGCTCTTACTTCTTCGACTAAGGTCATAAAATAGTCTCACTTTTCCAGTCCACTAATGGCAACAATGGCTAAATAAAAGTCTAATCTGTTTTCGGCCCGGGGTAGTTCTAGTCGTATCCGTCTCAGTCTCTCTCGTAGCTGTCTGATATAGATCATAATGTCGGGGTTTCCAGCCTTATTTGAGGTAATAGGTCCTGTCATAGGAAATGATTCTAAGCATCAGGTCATACTTAATTAGAAGAATTAAGTACATATCTACTGGAATTTAAATGACTAAGATTCCATAACACTAATCTTGGGTTGGCTCGAGGTACCCTAGCGTCTAGGTATTCCGAGTGGTTAGACCTCCTCTTAGATTCCTATTCTTAACTGACCTAGTCTGTGAATAGGGTAAGATCTACACTCTTGCACATGGTAAATACATATTACAATATACCTATGTACCTATGTTCTATTTTGCATAGCAACACTCCACACGGTTCATACATCTTGATATTCACACACATAATATTTTAATATTGTACACACCAATTCTCATAAGTATGTATACATATATATTTTTATTTACACATATTAACAAAATTTCCCAAGTCCCTACGTGTTTTACTTAATACCCTATATAGAAGTTGCATTCTTTTATATTTATGGAAGTGGTATTTGTTTAACTAATTTATTATTTATTATTATTTTTTAAACATTAGTAAAAGTCTATACTTTTATGTTTCCCAAGGTTATTTTAGGTAAATCCTAAGTTCCTATGAGTTGAACCATAAAAACCAACAAAATACATTCACTGGGCGATGTCTCTGGGCGTTGGACACATCGCCCGGCCACGCCTGCAGAATCGGGGCACAGTATATGAGTCTAAGAGGGGCCCATTTGCATTCTAACTTCTTTCAAATTCTTCTAAACACCAAGGAAAGGTCTTTGGAGGGTAGTGTGACTCATTCCATACCAAATCTTCGGGCTTCCTTGAGTTTTTCACGAATCTTTGTGTGCCTAGGTAAGATTTCTTAGCTACATTCCCTTGTTAGGTGTTCCCTTCTCTCAATCTTGTTTTGGTTAGGGTTTTTACTAATTTCCCTTGCCCTAACTATTTTCTTTTCTTCTCTTTTGTAGAAAATGTCTACAAGCCACCGTACGGCCAGGAAATCCGTGGCCCAGAAGAGGCTACGAGTTGAGTTTGAGGATTCTTCATCTTCCTCAGTGCCTCCATCATCTCCTAGAGACTATTCTTCTTCTTCGGAGGAACCCGAGTTTGATCGGTTCCATTTCTCTAGGTACGAGCATGCTAAGGCTTGGAATGATTTTAGGTCGCTAAAAATTGTGAACGGTCGGGTTGTTCTGGTGGAGGACTTCCATTAGTACAATCTCTGCACTAGATTCAACATCTTGGGTTGGACCTCCATGTTGACACCCCCCGAGCCTTGTTATCCCAACTTGGTTTTGTACTTTTATTGTAACCTAATGCCTTCTAGTGCACAGGAGTTAGGAGTGGATAGTAGGGTGAAGGGAGTGGATATTCGTCTGACCACTGCTTCACTAGCAGAGATCTTGAGTTTACCTAATTTAGGAGAGAGGTGTTATTATCAGCCGCGGATGGACATTTCAGAGATGTTTTCTTTGGAGACCAAAAGGAGGGTCTTCAAATCATTGATAGGTTCACAGGACACTCCTAGGTCTGAGACTTCTTACAAGCCTAGTGCTCGTGTTATTAGTAGATGCGTGACCTACAACATCTACCCCAAGGGCGGTAGGGTAGTATATCTATGATGAGAGCCTACATCATATATTGTCTTTTGGAAGCTGGTAAGGGGGGTCCAGCCATAAACCTCCCATATCTTTTACTTCAGGTAATGCTTTACCATGCTCAGAACCTAGCTGATGGGAACTTTCCTTATGGGAAGTTTCTCACTTTAGTCTTCCAGTACTTCGGGGTTCCTTTGGAGGGTGAGTATGCTGAGAAAGACAAGTCCAGGCCCATTGATAAGACCTCCATTTTGAAGATGAAAGTGCCTGGGGGTGATCCATCAGAGGATGAGGAACAGATGGGGATGCAACAGGATGTGGAGGAGCAGGGAGTGGAGCATGGTGGGGATGACCAGGGTATAGAGCTGGGGGCATTGAGGGAGACACCTATGCAGAGGAGCAAGGCATGGGTCAGGGCGACTTCGAGGGCTTTGGCACGTAGTACACCAACTTACCTGCCTATGAGGCAATGGGTGCCACTAGTTCTCAGGTTCCAGGGCCATCAGAGTGGACATAGATGATGACACATTTTCAGAGTCTCGGTACCCAGCTTTCAGATATGGCGACTAGGATGGATCAGGGCTTCACTTCATTGGAGAGTAGAGTGGGTTCTATAGAGCAGCGTCTGGACTTCTGGGACAGGTTCTACAGGGTTGACTCTTGCCAGACACAGCCTCCACCTAGCGACTTGCCTCTGACTGAGTAGCTCTTGATCAGCTTCAGATGCTCATGCTAAGTGATTCGGACATATTTTTCTTATATTCAGTTTATGTATTTTTTTTTTATTAGCTTATGTAACCTTTAGATGTAGTTCTTTATCTTATCAAATCTTGTGTAGTGGCTCGGCCACATTTGTTTTTATATTAGTGGATTTATACATCTTTTATTTATTTGTATCTACCTCCCTGTAGCTTTTAATTATTACATGTTTTATTATTTATAGCTTATTAGTCCTAGTCTATACTCCATGAATGTAAGAAGAGCCTCACGCTCTGATACCAAGCTCTGTCACGCCCCAAACCACCCCCTGGGAGGATTAGGTAAGTGACCCGAATTGCGTAACGGCAATCCGCCAAATCCCACGGATCTAGAAGCAGTGCTTACATTCACAGAACCACATTCCTTCACTTTACCAAAGGCAAGATCAGAGTGCTGCAGATTTACTACAAATTACAATAATAAAAGGAAGCATAGTGATACGGAGAAATGATGATAATATATACATAAGTAAGATTGTACTGTTACATTTCCCAACAACCCACAAAGTAAAGAACAAAGCTGATAAGGGTAAAACCAAAGATAACCTATACATATATATATATATAGGGTGAGCATACTCAACCCCAAAAGGAAAAGAAAATAAAAACTACAACAGAACCACAGTCAGCACGGGGATAAACTCCTAACAAAAACAAAAAGGAGTCCCCAAGACAAAAAGCATCAAGTGCACTCTTCAACGGTCTTCATCAATGACCACCGAGAATGTACGCAGGATTGGTATGACCTCCGTCGGGGTCCACACCAACATCATCGTACTAACCAGGACTCTCCTCGAGATGAACCTCCATGCCACAGCGGCATCGATCTGCAAAATCATCTAAAGAAAACATATATAACAGAGTATGAGCCCCATTGAGCTCGTGAGCAAAATATATCATCATGCATACACGTGCAATCACAATCCACATGATCCTCCATGATATGCAAGTCTAGATTAACCTATAGGGCAATCCATTTCTTTTCTCTTTTCTTTTCATTTCTGGCTTACAGCCCGGCATATAGCTCATATTCACCATTCCGGTGTTCTTTTCATTTCTTTTCATTTTTTTTCATTTCTTTTCTCTTTTCATTTATACATATGGTCACCCTCACAGGCATCCAACACCTAAACCCCTGTTGGCAAGGGTGCATAGCATGAGTGATGAAACTCTAGCCCCATGTCTATATGGCATCGTATGAGTTGGATGGTGTTAACCGCATCCCATTCTACGGGCTACCACAGGCCTCATTTCCAAGCCGACTACGGCATCTAGTCTAACAATCACAATCATCATATAAGATTGACAGTGTTAATCAACAGACAATCATTGTTCAGAAATTGAGTAAATGAACAAAAATTAAATATCACAGCATTTAAGATTTTATAATTATTTTCCGGCGTACAGTTACACATACATATATGACAATACTTCACTCACTTGAGTTTGGTTCTAGAAACTCGGTTGCAAACTTAGTTCCAACAGTAGTTTGATTGTTGTCCTCGAGCACGGGATCAAATCCTAGATGTAAATCAGAATTTGTCATATTAAGTTTCTAATCTGTCCCTAGTAGTCCTAGGGTTAACCTAAGCTTACTGGGTTGACCCGGTGTTCAGTTGGTTCTCACTTGGAATCAATGGGCCTTGCACTGGGTCTTAGGATCATGTCCCGGTGCACCATCCAGTGACAGTGGCACAAGGGTAAAATGGTCATTAACAATGACTGTACCTGACCCTAGGTCAGATTAGGTTCACAGTGTTGTCCACAACTTGTCTGTGCTGTAGGACCTTACACAGCAGGGTTTCCTTCACCTACGGGGCCCACTTGGGTTCCAAAGCCATTTCTTCTTAAGGACAGATGTGGGGAAGGGCATTTAGGTCATTTCCCATCCTCCCATAGTGTCATATGGCCAATGGTTGAGGTCCCCAAAGCCAGATCAGCATTTTTGCAGAAAAACCTTCACTGGGCGATGGCTCTGGGCGTTGGGTGCATCGCCCAGAGTCTACAAATCGACATTGGGCTGAGATTCCAAGGTTGGGCTTTGTGGACAGTGTTCAAAGCTGATCCCCATGCATGTTAGCGGGTTAGGTAGCCCTAGGGTTGATCTTCATTTTGATCCAAATGGATCCTCCATCAGATCCACAATTTGGTTGCCAGAGGCTGCCCAAACAACCCAATGAATAGTGTCATAGGGTTTTCTTCAAGCATGGATCTCAGTTTCAGCCACATGCAGGATTGAAAACAGATGTAATATGGTGGTTCATGGTTGCAATTTCCTAGGGCTAGGTCTGTGTAGCCATAGCTTACACCTAGGGTTCCAAATCACAAAGCAACAGAGCATCTGGCAGTGTAGCTATGCACAGCCAGAATTCGGCTCCAAGAACAGTAGACCAGACTTATGAAATTTAATAAAAATTACAAATCTTCCATGCTCTATGCTTGCATGGCAGATCTGGAGCTCTCCAGGGCAAACCCCAGCTGTTCTAGGCTGCCCAGAAAGCAGGAACATCAACAAACACAGAGATTAAATGGAGGCAGCAGGTATGTACAAGTATTTTTATACCTGAGCAGGTCTGAGAGAGCTCGAATTAGCTTGGATGGGTGGCAGCCTTCAGCTCCCCTTCTTTCTTCTTCTTCCTTCTTCTTCTCCTTCCTCTTCTTTCTCTCCTTTCTCTCCTTTCTCTCTTCTTTCTCTCCTCACGGTTCCAGAGTTGCTAAGGGCTCTAAATGAGCCCAATGCATTCCTATTTATAGGTCCAGCCCTCACTAAGGCTTGTTTGGCTGTAAATGCCTCTTTTGAAAATCAATTTTTAAATTGATTCTGAGTGATTCTGGGCACACTGGTGGGGTCCACAGTGAACTAAGGGTATAAGGTGGTCCCTCAGACTCCCCTCTATCTATGAAGGGTGCCCATGTCCATGTTGGGTGGTCCCTATAATTAAAAAAACATTAAAATATGTTGTTTCACTCATTGGGCGATGTCACTGGGCCTTGTCTGCATCGCCTAGTGCCATCGTCCAGAGAATTCCAGCAAGCTAAAACTCAGTGGGGCTTGCACAGGGGTTTGACCCTTGGTCAGGGCATTGTCCCCACATGCCTTATAGAGGTTTTTACGTATTTTTTCAGAAGTGGGTCCCACAGTTATGGGGAGGAAAGAGATTACCTGGGGTTCAGGTCATACATCATGCAATGAGCTGTACATTTGCAGGGGTCTGCTATCCACCTACTGACATGCATGTAGGATGATCCACACAGGGTTTCCTTATCAATCCAAATCACTGGAGTGATACTCCACAGTGTTCTTGGTTGCCTGATCAGGGGTTCCTGTCCTTCAATCAAAATTTCAGTTAGTCAGGAGCAGGGTTTGACAAGGGAGTTTTAGGGTTTTAAGTTATAAATAGATAGCCTCCCTAACCCTAAGACTAGGTTATTTATTCAACCAATTTTCAATTTCTCCCTGCTCTCCAAGTGTTTGTGTTCTCTGTGGGATTCCATCTATTTCCACGGATTTATGGTGTGGAGTTCTCTGTGGAAAAGCCTATCGTGATCGTAGAGATTCGTTTGTATGCTCGTACCCATAAGCTTGGCTTTTGATCTTTCTTTTGTTGCGTTTCTATACATATTTAGGTATGATCCAAACCCGAGTTTATTTGGATCTAATTAATGTGATCTAATAGTATGGTATCAATCGAATTTGATATTCACACACACCAAATCAATAATTGGAATAAGGGAGGGTAAAACGGTTCAAAATTTGGTATTTTTAGGGACAAAATGGTTTGATCGGACCTGTTATGACTGACCAATATCAGTGTCATTATGGGTACCGATATCTGTATAAGTAACCGCATCGATACCGATACATAAGTTGTGCATAAAGTTGGAAGGAGAAGAGAGAGACGCTCGTTTAGAGCCAAAAAAGCAAAAAACTATATATCACTACTTCCAACTTTGAGAGAGGAAGAAATTGCACGACGACGGAGAATAGACCTCTCTCTTCGCCATGGTTTTAGGGGAGGTGTTTTTAGAAACCTCAAAAAGGTTTTGAAGAAAAACCAAGAATGATGAAACCCAAATAGAAGCTACGGCTCAGCCATTAAAGGCCTTTCCAAACCTTCAATTCTCTCCCTCTCTTTCTCACAACTCTGTTTCACGTCATTCTATGTCTTTCGATCATGTCCACCGGTGGCGCAGCCTCTCGTAACGGAAGTCCGAGAATCTCGTGGCCCATGACGAGACGAAGAGTGATTGATTCCATGGACACAGAAAAATTGAATTTGTCCGATTTCTCAAACGAAGAAAACAATAGCAATGACAGTGATTCTGGGGATCGCCACCACAACCCTGTGATACGGTTTATGTTGTTTCGCCTGAGACTAGTCCATCTACCGAAGCCATGGATGCTGGGCATCGAGAGCACGATTCTGTGGTTGGTCTCAGGGTTGAAGTCGTTGAAATCAGGAAAACACATGGGCCGTAAGATTTTCCTGATGCTCATAACTTTAGCGGTCTTTACAGTGTTTTTGAAGTTGTCTTCACTCAATCATGTCGATGTGAACGGAAAAAGAAGAGAGAATGGGCTCTTGATTACCATGATGAAGGATGATTGGTCCATAGCACAGAAAGTTGTGAAGGATGATGAGCACAAAGAGGCAATCCCATTGAAGCGGTTTGAAAAGTTAACGGTACTAAAGAGATTTCGTTTTCTTTCTTTCGTAGTTTCTAAAACCTCATCTGTTCTTTGCTTCTCTTTTTTTCTAATGAATGACATCGCAGCAATTTCCATAAATACAATACATTTTAAATTGACTTTTCTTCCATCCCTCCCTTTTATTTAAGGTAGCAATTTATTTGATTTCAAGTCCATCTCCAGTTATGGAAGTTCTAACTTTTCTCGAAAATTCCATTAATTGATGGTTATAAGTTCATTCTGGGTTATTAAAATCCAACTTCTTTTTTGGTTACTGGGACATTTTTCTAAATTGGGTTATTGAATTTATTTTTTGATGAAATTGGGTTATTGAATTTGATGCTTTCTGAATTCTGGACAAACGGATATTCCTAAATTTTATTTTAATTTTTTTGGGTTGTTCTCTAGTGTGTGTTGTTATAGTGTCTCATTGAAAGGGATTATATTGGTTTTCTTGTTCTACAGATACCTGAAATTTGGATGAAACCCAACAGCAAAAACTATTACCAATGCATTGATCGAACACAGAGTCAAATAAGTACGGCTTCATCTTTGTCAATCCTTTTTTTTATTTTTTTTTATCAGACTCTGTTAATCCTTATTACGAATTTGTTGAAATTCATTTTTTTTCTGAATTTCCTCTGGTATCATTTGCTTATTTATTTAATTTTTAGGGAAGGAAACGGGCACCAATGGTTATATTGTAGTTCATGCCAATGGTGGACTGAATCAAATGAGAACAGGAGTACGTAGTACTCCCTTTCTTTAGTCACGAGTTTAAGATGTTTCTTGGTGTTCAGTTCCATGATATTTGACATGAACTTCTTCTGATGCTGATTGAAATGCAGATATGTGATATGGTTGCAATAGCAAAGATCATGAACGCTACTTTGGTCCTTCCTTTTCTGGATCATCATTCTTTTTGGACAGATCCAAGGTCTGGGCTGTTGTTATTCATTTATTAGGTTTTAGTGCATCATCATCATCATCAGTAAAATACAATTCAATCACTTGAATTCAATTCTACAATTTTCCCCTCTGTTTGCAGTGATTTTAAAGATATTTTTGATTGGAGGCACTTTGTAGAAGTATTGAAAGATGATATTGAGATAGTAGAGTCTCTTCCAACCGATTATGCAGACTTTAAACCCCTTATAAAGGCCCCTACTTCCTGGTCCAAGGTTTGTGTGTATATTCAACTCCTGTCTTCCTTGCTTGCTTGAGCTGTAAGGTTTTTAATTAAAATTCTGCAGGCTGGTTACTACAGAGTACTCATTCTTTTATTAAGGCGGCATAAGGTGATGAAGTTTACACACACCGATGCACGACTTGCTAATAATGGGCTATCAAGCTCAATCCAGAAGCTCCGTTGCCGTGCTAATTATAAGGCACTCAGATATACAAGAGAGATAGAGGAACTTGGACAAAAATTAGTTGATAGATTGAAGAACAATAGTAACCCATATATTGCTCTCCATTTGAGGTATTCATCTACCACATAGATACGTGGTTTCATTTACAGGGGAATGTGTTAGTTACAATACAATCTGGCTAACAATCAATGCCTGAATTTAAATTTATAGATACGAGAAAGACATGCTTGCATTCACTGGCTGCAGCCACAACCTTACCTTGGAGGAGGCAAAAGAGCTCCGTAATATGAGGTATAATGTGAAGCATTGGAAGGAAAAGGAGATCAATAGCAAGGAACGACGAGTCCATGGAGGATGTCCAATGTCTCCTAGGGAAGCTGCTTTCTTCCTCAAGGCCATGGGTTATCCATCCACCACAAACATTTACATAGTTGCAGGGGAGATTTATGGTACTAAAAGCATTGCTGCATTTCGTGCTGAGTATCCCAATGTCTTCTCTCATTCCACTTTAGCCACAGAGGAGGAATTGGAGCCTTTTGAGCTTTATCAGAATCGCCTTGCTGCATTGGACTGTATTGTGGCAATGGAGAGTGATGTCTTTGTTTACACTTATGATGGGAATATGGCTAAAGCAGTGCAGGGCCATAGGAGATTCCAAGGATTTCGAAGGACAATCAACCCTGACAGGTATATATGTTTACAAGGCACATACATGGCTTCAGAGTGACCAAACTAGTCTCTTATGCCTTGTTGGGCTAGCTGATGATGTTTCAGTTTTTATTTTTATTTTTATTTTTTTTTGGTTTTTGGTCAGACAAAATTTTGTGAGACTGATCGATCAGATGGATGAAGGTGCAATCTCCTGGGAGGATTTCTCATCAAAAGTGAAGAGTTTACACATTGATAGGGTGGGAGCACCATATTTAAGACAAGTGGGAAAATCCCCAAGACTGGAGGAGAACTTCTATGCGAATCCATTTCCTGGTTGTGTTTGTGAAGGCAAAGGAGCAAACCAACACTAACAGGCAAAAATATTGGATGTAAGTAGGTGAAGCCAGAGGTTTGGTTTGCAAAGATAGGATTTTGGGCTTTTGATGAGTAGTAGGAGCTGACCATACACGACCGGCATTGTTTTGGAGTTAGTGCCAGGGGATAACAAGTAAAGAAGAAATGTAATTTCTCACCTTGTCTTGCCAAGATAGGATTTTGATTGCTTTATAAGCAAAGAAAGCAAGACAAGCAGAGAAAATACTATATAGAGCTGAAAACAAAATTCAGAATATTGCTAGACATATACGAAGCATCATACCGATCAATTGGGAGTGGGTACTTATGATGAAGTGATGGAAATCAAATTTATTTCACCGGTGTGATTACAGCAGCCATTTTTTTTCCCTCCTTCATTGATTAATATTCTTTCATTGTTTCCTTCATTTGATTGTCAAATATCATGGCCTGATTGGGCTTTCATTGTTGATTCAAAAGAGATCATGATAGAAATCTCTTATAATTCTCTTCTATTTTTGGATTCCAGTAACAAGTACTTCACAAGGAATGATTTAATTTAAAGTCTCTTCAGCGGGTGCCATGTCTTCATTTAATCAATTGAAAAATTTAGAGACTAAAAACTCGTTAAAAGTTCTATTTATTTCTCCATAGTATCAGCTGTGGACCGAGGCATGCATCACCAATACTAGTAGCCCAACCCGAAAAAACGTGTCTTTAAAATATAGAAATAAACTAGCCACTTCACGCGCAATGACGTATCACTTTCGATTCTTTCTGGCATCTTGTTCTTTATACAAATTACTTAATTTCGATTCTTCCTGGCATCTTTATCTTTCCATTAATTTGCTTTCTAAAAGTCAAATCTATTGAAGCTTTCCGTCTGTAGCTTTTAAATTACTCAATTATTCTGGTTTATTCTAATGTAATAGATACGCTGTTTTCTTTTTTTTTTTTGTTTGTAGTCAACTGGAACGGTGGAAAAAAAAAAAAAAAAAACCTGGAACGGTGCTTATAATTAGGGGTGCATGTTTGGCCTTGTCGGCCTAAACCCACCCTGGCTGGCCCTGAGCCCAAACAGGGCCTAGGCTGAGATATTTGGCCCTAAGGGCGGGTCAAGGTTGGAAATTTTTGGCCCTGAGTTAGGGTTGGGTCGGGTTAGGGTTGAGGCCTCGGGCTAAGCTAAGCTTGGCCCGGCCCGACCCAACCTTAATTTAAGTTATACTATAAAATATATATTGATATAAATTTTAAATGTTACCTACATTTTTTTATATAATATATTATATATGAAGACAATAAGTATATAATACTTTTTATTATAGTGTTATTTTATGTAAAAAATTGATAATGTCCCCGGCCCATTCCAGCCTATGCATTTTGATAAGCACATTTATGTGTGAAATCTTAGGGCATAAAGCATACATTTTACCACATTAGACAGAGTTACTTGGTGCTTTCTTGTGCTTTTCAGGGTTTAGGTGAATTATTGTGAAAATGGAGAAGATGATGCTAAGGAGATGTTTTTAACCTTTTTAGAGGTGTGAATAGTATGGATGCATAACCCATCGAGTCAGCTTCGCAACGGTTCAAACGGCACTTGATTCCGAGTTGAAACGAAGAAGTTATGGCCGTTTCCGTAACTACAAGCGAAAATGGTCTGTAGGGGTTTATTTATAATTATTGACAGTCGGATAGGGACAAAGTAAAGCGGAAGTTCGGATTTGAGGGGCCTTAATGCAATTATCAGAAGTTACTTTACTATACCCGAAAGATTCCATTTGGAAGGCTCTGGACAGTCCAACTTCAACTTGAGATATCTTGGGCTCCCCAACTCCGAATTGGACGAAATTTGGGTCTATTTTGGGTGATTTTTCGCAAGGAACACAATGGTGAGGCCTATATAAGCATACCATGCTCCACGTTTTCTGAAGGACAGAATAGGTATTTTATTTATTCTTGAAGGAATCCTAGTCATCACCCTTACTCTCTCTCTCCTCCAACTTCTCAAGGGCATTTCTGAAATTCTACTTGGGATAAATTTATATTTTCTCATCTATGGAAGGTTGAAAAATCAAAGATGCTTTGATTTTATTGCTTGGAGAAGATATCTACAAAGAAAAGGAAGCACTTGTTAGAATTGGAAGTTACTTTTCTAGAAATAGACGGTCTATGTAAACAATCTTCTCTTCTTCTTCTTTCTATTTTTTTTTTCTTTTTTCTTAGGATTCAAGGCATTATAAAAGAGGAAAGAGAAGAGAATATTCTCTTTTCTTAGGGAATATTTCTCCTACACTTCCATCTTCTCTCTTCTCCTCTCTTCCCCCTATAAATACCCCCTACCTCTCTTGTAAAAGTTGTTCATTCACTTAGTGAAATTTTCTCTTCTTCTCCTATTTTTGGTTTTAGTTCTTAGTTTGATTTCATAAGATTAGCTCTTTCAAGTTCTTAATTTTGCTTTCATAAGATTAGTTAATGGTTGTAATAGGATTAGTTTATGCTTTAATGTCTTCAATATAGTTGTAATAGTTTTAGTTTAAAGCTTCCTAGTCTAAGCTCCTATGTTGATGACAAGACTTGGAGATTTACAAAAGGAGGCCATGGTAAGTTCATGCAAGTATTCATTCAACCTTCTTCAATTAATCCGGTTCAAGCACACCTAGGTTTGCATTCTCCAAACTCTCAATCTCATTCTCTTCTTCTCCTTCTTCTTCTTCTCCCTCTATTTCTTTTATTTTTCTTATGGGTTACTTTGTTTATGTGGTTATTTTGTTTATGTGGATGTGGATGTGTGGCTGCATTTTTATTACTTCCAACTTGGTAGTATAGGATTTTATTTTTCATTACTCCAATTTGCGTTAGTTTGATAGGTTAGATGTTCATGTGTTAGGACGCCAACTTAATCCCGTAGATGCGTAATTTGTTAGATGCTTGTGAGTTAGGATCCGTTAGTTTAATTACCATTAATTTAGTAATATAAGTAATTTGATTCACTTTGCATTACATTTAAGATTAGTTAAATAGAGTGGCGTATATCTCCTCGTGTTCGACCCGTAGCTACGATTGACCCGTGCGCTTGCGGTTTTATTTTAACTCAAACAAGTTTTTGGCGCCATTGCAGGGGAGATTATAGTCCATTTTATTTTTCTGAGTTTTAAGTAGTTCGAAGTGTTTTAGTTTATTATTTTCTCTTCTTTTTTTGAAAGAAAAAAAATCAATTTTTGAAAACCTCTTCTTGTTTCTCTTCTGTTTCAAATAGTGTGCGCCCAATCTAAAGTCCTTCATATGCCCAAACCCAGCCAATCTTGGTGCCCCTTGATACGTTGGGTTGTTTGGATTGGCATGTTACTTATCTTTGGAGGTGACCACTCTTGATAATAGGAAAGCGACAAGTGAGGGCATTGGAAACATAAACGTATAGTAGTCCTCCACCTTACATCAGAATCCATTTGGAGTCGCCTGTAGGTGGCTCATGAAGACTATACAGGTTCCCTTGCTGTCAACCTATATGGCAACCTTACAGCTTTGGAATCATTGTTTCGATTTTTTAGGGATAGATGCACTATCTACCTTGGGCTCCCTCTTGTTTTTAGTACTTCTTTTTCCTTAAGTCTTTTATTTTATTTTATTTTTTTTTCTTTTAATTTTTCAAAAGAGACCGACCTCATATCTGTTTAGGTGGCTAGGGTGTGGACTCGTGATTCAAGTAATTGTCTTATTAGAATACCACCTTCTCCACTACCCTTAACCCCACCTTTGACCATGGGTGACCAATAACCCAAGACTCTTAAGGATAGGTTCTATCCCACCAGGGCTGCACAACCCTCATGCATTAGTCTGCCTATTGTTACAGGGAATAACTATGAACTCAAGACCAACTTCATCAGCATGCTACCCCATTTCCATGGGATGACTAATGAGGATGCATATCTCTTCCTTAGGGAATTTGAGGAGGTCTGTGTTCTAATTAAGGTCCAAAATTTGACTGATGATGCAGTTAGGCTTAGATTTATACCCTTTGCCCTGAAAGACCAGGCCAAGAAGTGGCTTTATGGACTGCCAACAAACTCCATTAATATCTGGGATGAGTTCACCATTGTCTTTTTGAGAAAATTCTTCCCTCTTCACAAGACCAATAAGCTTAAAAGTGACATCCTCCAGTTCAGGCAGAAATCACATGAGTCCTTTGCTAAATTCATGGAAAGATTCAAGGTCCTCCTCTTAGAATGCCCTCACCATGGTTTTAACTTGTGGTAGCTATGCCAAATTATTTATGAGGGTATTGATTATCAGACCAAGTAACTTGTAGAGTCCATGTGTCCAGTAGGCTTTACTTCTTTTTCTAAGGAGAATGATGCATGGACATTCTTAACCAACTTGGCTGATAAGACTAGGGAATGAAAATCTTCCCAAGAGACTGAAAGGACTACTAAGGGGTATCTCATTGAGGGTATGTCAGCCAATGAGGCCAAACTAGACAGCCTCATAAAATGGTTGGAGTCCATAGTTCTTAAAGAGTCTATACCAGTTAATCCGGTCAACCAGGTCAACCATGTGTCGATATGCAGTTGGTGCCAAACCCCCGGACAGCTTTCTGAGGAATGCTCCAACACCTTGATGGGCAATTCCAGTACTGAGAATGTAAGTGCTCTCTACCAAAATAACCCATATAGCAATACTTACAATCCAGGATGGAGAAATCACCCCAATTTCTCCTAGAATCAAGGGAACCAAGCAGGCCCATCCAACTTTAACCATCAAGGCCAGCTTGATGCCCAAAGGCCCAACTATGCACTACAAAGCCAAGGAATGTCTCCTAATCCCTTTCCCCCTCGTCCTCATCCAGGACCTTCTATTAATTCTGCTAGGCCTCCTCTCCTTGCACCTTATCAGCAACCCCCAGGGTTTACCAATACAGGAGATGCAACAAGACTGAATGAGATGGACAATAAGATAGCTCTTCTTATGACAAGCCACAATAACATGGAGAAACAACTCACCCAGCTTGTCACAATCCTGCATGAGAGGAAAACAGAAAAGTTACCTAGCCAACCTGAGCCAAATCCTAGGCATCAGGTTCATATTCAGCAAGGTACCCAAGCTCCTCCAACCAATGTTGCACAAGGCCTACAGCACCAAGCGCCCTCCAGACAGGTAAATGGTGTATATGCTTTAAGGAGTGGTCGTGAGTATCAACAGACTAGTGCACCTCAGTCTTTACCATCTTATACTCCTATTGACTCTCCCCCTTCTGAAGAGGCCATTGAAGTGCCTATTATTCTAGGTTCGTCTGATGAACCTGAAGATATTCTAGATGATTTGGTTGAGGAAACTAAAAAGGATTCTGTTGAGGAAGTTAAAAAGACCAACCCTGAAAGAATTTATACCCCACCTGCCCCTTTCCCAAATAGGTTGGTTAGCAAGAAATCTCCTTCTATGGAGAAGATATTGGATGTGTTCAAACAGGTTCAGGTGAATATCCTCTTGTTGGATGCCATTGCCCAGATCCCCGCTTATGCTAAAGTCCTCAAAGACTTATGCACCCAAAAACCAACCACCAATGTGCCCAAAAAGGCATTCTTGACTGCTAACATTAGTTCTCTAATCTCACAACCAGTAGCAGTCAAGCATAAGGATCCTGGAAGCCCCACCATCTCTTACACTATAGGTCATACCACTATTGATCATGCCTTATTGGACCTTGGTGCAAGTGTGAATCTCTTACCCTTTCATGTCTACCAACAACTGGGATTGGGAGAACTGAAATCGACCAAAATTACTCTTCAACTTGCAGATCGATCGGTTAAAGTTGCTAAGGGAATGATTGAGGATGTCCTGTTGAAGGTTGGGGAATTCATTTTTCCTGTGGATTTTATTGTTTTAGATACCCAACCCACTGCTAACTTCAAGGACCAAATCCCAATCATATTGGGTAGACCATTCCTAGCTACCAGTAATGTTTTAATCAATTGTAGGAATGGTCTCATAAAATTATCTTTCGGCAATACTTCTATTGACTTCAATGTGTTTAGGTTGGGCAAGCAGCCTGATATGGATGAAGAGGTGCATATGCTTCAAGGATTTTTCGATGATATTAATACGTTCTTTAAGATTGATTTTGATTCAGAATTTCAAGAATGTATGCAGAAATTGGAGGGTGTTGATGATACCCCCTTATCTGAGGTCTGGAGCGTCCAACCACCTTTGGGGCCCATTGGACCCCTATCCACTTCTATTCCCAAACCCTCTATTATTGAGCCCCCCCACATTAGAGTTGAAGGCATTGCCCTCCAACCTCAAGTATGCCTTCTTAGGACATGATCATACTCTTCCTATTATTATTGCTTCTGATTTGACTTTTATTCAGGAAGAAGAGTTGATTAAGCTTTTAAAGGACTATAAGGAAGCCATAGGTTGGACCATGTTTGACATCAAAGGTATTAGTCCCTCCATTGTTCAACATCATATACATCTGATGGAGAGTTCCAAACCTTCTAGGGAACCCCAAAGGAGGGCTAATCCTGTGATGAAAGAGACAATCAAGAAAGAGATCCTAAAATGCTTGGATCATGGCATCATTTATCCTATTTCTGATAGCCAATGGGTGAGTCCTGTGCAGGTTGTGCCTAAGAAAGGAGGAGTCACTGTAGTTGAGAATGCCAATAATGAGTTGATTCCAACCCGTATCCAAACGGGATGGAGAGTGTGCATTGACTATAGGAAATTGAATGCGACAACTTGGAAGGATCACTTTCCCTTGCCTTTTATTGATCAGATGTTAGAGAGACTAGCTGGCTATAAATATTATTGTTTTCTTGATGGTTATGCAAGCTATAACCAAATTCCTATTGCTCTACAGGATCAACACAAAACCACGTTCACATGTCCTCATGGAACCTTTGCTTACCAGCGTATGCCTTTTGGGCTTTGCAATGCCCCTGCTGCATTCCAAAAGTGCATGATGAGTATCTTTTCTGATATGATAGAGCACTTCCTAGAGGTGTTTATGGATGATTTTTCTATTCACGGCTCTACTTTTTCTAATTGCTTGCATCATCTCTCTTTGGTTCTTAAAAGATGCATAGAAAATAACTTGGTCTTGAATTGGGAGAAGTGTCACTTCATGTTGAAGCAAGGCATAGTTCTTGGTCACATTGTGTCCAAAGAAGGGATCAAGGTTGATAGATCTAAGGTGGACCTTATTGCCAATTTACAACCACCCAAGAGTGTGAAGGACATTAGATCTTTTCTTGGCCATGCAGGTTTTTACAGGAGATTCATCAAGGACTTTAGCCAGATAGCTAGACCTCTCACTTATCTTTTGGCAAAGGACTACCCATTAGATTTCTCTTATGATTGTCATGATAATTTTGAGCAATTGAAAAGAGCTTTGACCTTAGCCCCCATTATTCAAACTCCAAATTGGATAGTTTCATTTGAGCTTATGTGTGATGCCTCTGATTTTGCTATAGGGGCTGTTCTTGGGCAAAGAATCAACAAATTGGCCCATGTGATTTATTATGCAAGTAGGACTCCTAATGATGCACAGCTTAATTATATCACCACTGAGAAAGAATTTTTAGCTGTTGTGTTTGCTTTAGAGAAGTTTAGACCCTACTTGGTTGGATCACATGTGATTGTTTATACTGACCATGCAACTATCAAATATCTTGTGCAGAAGAAATATGCCAAGGCTCGCCTCATTAGGTGGGTCCTTTTGTTACAAGAATTTGATTTTAAAATTAGGGATAGAAAGGGTGTAAAAATTTAGTTACAAACCATCTATCCCGGTTGCCTAATTCCTTGACTGTTGATTCTCCAGTCAATGAGAATTTTCCTGATGAGTATCTGATGACAGTGTCTAGTGAACCTTGGTTTGCTGACATTGTTAATTATCTGGTTACGGGTGTGAAACCTGCACATTGGTTCACCCAAGATAAGAATCGTTTCTTTTTACAAGTTAAGTATTTCTTTTGGGATGATCCCTATCTTTTTAAGACTTGCCCGGATCAAGTAATCCGGAGATGTGTCCCTGATCATGAATAATAATCTGTCTTATCTTTTTGCCATGATCAGGCTTGTGGAGGCTATTTTGGGCCTCATAAGACTGCGATCAAGGTTTTACAGTATGGATTTTATTGGCCTAGTCTATTTAAAGATGCTTTTACTTATTGCAAGGCATGTTCTTCATGCCAATCCTTAGGGCGTCTTACTAAGAGAAATATGATGCCCCTCAACCCAATTCTGGTGGTTGAGGTGTTTGATGTATGGGGTATTGATTTCATGGGGCCTTTTCCTAACTCTTTTGGTAACTTGTACATATTACTTGTTGTGGGCTATGTGTCCAAATGGATTGAGGCAGTTGCGTGTAAGACCAATGACCACAAGGTGGTTGTGAAATTTTTGAAGAAGAACATCTTCTCCCGTATTGGTACTCCCCGGGCTATCATTAGTGATCGGGGCAAGCATTTTTGTAATCGATCTTTGAGGCCCTCATGAGAAAATATGGTGTCATTCACAAGTTAGCCACACCCTACCATCCCCAGACTAGTGGCCTGGTTGAGGTTTCAAATCGACAGATAAAGCAAATTCTTGAGAAAACCATCAACCCAAACTGCAAGGATTGGTCTAACCGATTGGTAGATGCTTTGTGGGCCCATAGGACAGCCTTCAAAATCGATCTTGGTCAATCTCCGTACCGTCTAGTGTATGGAAAGGCATGTCACTTACCTGTAGAGATTGAGCACAAGGCCTTTTGGGCTATCAAGAAGCTTAACTTTGACCTATACACTGCAGGTGCCCATAGGAAATTCCAACTATCTGAGTTTGAAGAGCTTAGGAATGAGGCATATGAGAATGTCCGGATTTACAAGGCAAAAACCAAGGCTTTCCATGATAGGAACATTTTGAGAAAAACTTTTGAGGTAGGCCAGAAAGTTTTGTTGTACAATTCTCGTTTGCACATCTTTTCAGGTAAGTTGCGCTCTAGATGGGATGACCCCTATATAGTTCAGACTGTCTATCCTCATGGGGCTGTTGAAGTCCTCAATCCAAGTATAGGAGCTACTTTTAAGGTAAATGCCCAACGTTTGAAGCCATACATAGAGATGCCTACTTCAGTTGAGGAAGAGGTCATGGATCTCCATGAGCCTCTTTACCTTGACCACTGATATCCTGGTATGTATCCCCTCCCTTGTCCTTATTCTTTCTTTTCTGCATGCATTGAGGACACTGCATAACTTAAGTATGGGGGGGTATGTTAGACTTTATTTGTGAATTTTGATTGTGGTGATAGTTTGGTTATGTGCATAAGTCTTTTTGATTGCAAAGCGACAGAAAGAGGGAATTAGGTTCCCTAGCATGCGTAGTAATAAAAAATCCCTTTTCAAGGATGGTAGTTGGCTTGTATCCGGTGATGGGGATTGAGTTTGAAAATATGAGTGCTATTTCATTTGATGGTTAGATTCCTCTATGTGTTTATGGACCCTTTGATCTTTTGGCTAGTAGTTGAGACTAATTTGTTTGTGGCAAGGCATAAAAATGAAAGTGAATGAAAAAAGAAGAAGAGAGAAACAGAAAGAAAAAGTGGAATTCCTTGGGACTAGATAGGGCACTGTGCCTCATGAAGCAGGGTGACTTGATTGAAATTCCTTGGAAGGAAACTCCAAAAAAAAAAAAAAAAAAAAAAAAACTTTTGCATCAATGTCTCAATGTCTTATGGATACATGCAAAAAGCAAAGCTACCAAGTATTTGGGTGTCTGGTGTATGCTCCACTATGTCATTCAGAGAACAGTAGTGGAGTAGAAAAAGAGTTTGTTGTTGAGAAAAAAAAAAAAAAAAAAAAAAAAACTTTTGCCTGAATGCCTGGAAAAGAAAATATGGTAAAAAATATTCAATGCCTAAGTCTTTGGTTCTATCGGTGCTATGAGTGGTTTACTTGAAGGTGAGTAGTGTTTAGAAAATATGAGGAGATCCCTTGACCTTGATGCATGCTTGTTACTTGAATTGATGTGGGGTGATAAAATTCAAGTGTGGGGGAACCTTTGGCTCCTTAATCTTTAGTTGAGTATTTCTTTGAGATTGTGTGCACAATCTTACTTATGCCATGAGAAAAATTTACATCATTCTTTTTGATTTATTGAATTTTGGATGTATATTCACTGCAAACACGCACGAGACACAACTCGTCCACTAGGGGTAACCTAGGGGTTGAAAGGATTGTTGCACATGCTAAGTGCAACCGTGATTCCTACGAAAATGAGTTAGGATTTTTTGCATTCTAGGTTAGTTTATCTTTTGCTATATTTGAGGACAAGTAACGTTCAAGTGTGAGGGAATCTGATGAGCACATTTATGTGTGAAATCTTAGGGCATAAAGCATACATTTTACCACATTAGACAGAGTTACTCGGTGCTTTCTTGTGCTTTTCAGGGTTTAGGTGAATTATTATAAAAATGGAGGAGATGATGCTAAGGAGATGTTTTTAAGCTTTTTAGAGGTGTTAATAGTATGGATGCATAGCCCATCGAGTCAGCTTCGCAACGGTTCAAACGGCACTTGATTCCAAGTTGAAACGAATAAGTTATGGCCGTGTCCGTAACGACGCGCGAAAATGGTCTGTAGGGGTTTATTTATAATTATTGACAGTCGAACAGGGACAAAGTGAAGCGGAAGTTCGGATTCTAGGGGCCTTAATAAAATTATCAAAAGTTACTTTACTATACCCGAAAGATTCTATTTGGAAGGCTCTGGACAGTCCAACTTCAACTTGAGATATCTTGGGCTCCCCAACTCCGAATTGGACGAAATTTGGGTCTATTTTGGGTGATTTTTCACAAGAAACACAATGGTGAGACCTATATAAGTACCCCATGCTCCACGTTTTTTGAAGGACAGAATGGGTATTTTATTTATTCTTGAAGGAATCCTAGTCATCACCCTTACTCTCTCTCTCCTCCAACTTCTCGAGGGCACTTCTGAAATTCTACTTGGAATAGATTTATATTTTCTCATCTATAGAAGGTTGAAAAATCAAAGATGCTTTGATTTTATTGCTTGAAGAAGATATCTACAAATAAAAGGAAGCACTTGTTAGAATTGGAAGTTACTTTTCTAGAAATAGATGGTCTATGTAAACAATCTTCTCTTCTTCTTCTTTCTATTTTTTTTTCTTTTTTCTTAGGATTCAAGGCATTGTAAAAGAGGAAAGAGAAGAGAATATTCTCTTTTCTTAGGGAATATTTCTCTTACACTTCCATCTTCTCTCTTCTCCTCTCTTCCCCCTATAAATACCCCCTACCTCTCTTGTAAAAGTTGTTCATTCACTTAGTGAAATTTCCTCTTCTTCTCCTATTTTTGGCTTTAGTTCTTAGTTTGATTTCATAAGATTAGCTCTTTCAAGTTCTTAATTTTGCTTTCATAAGATTAGTTAATGATTGTAATAGGATTAGTTTATGCTTTAATGTCTTCAATATGGTTGTAATAGTTTTAGTTTAAAGCTTCCTAGTCTAAGCTCCTATGTTGAAGACAAGACTTGGAGATTTAGAAGAGGAGGCCATGGTAAGTTCATGCAAGTATTCATTCAAGCTTCTTCAATTAATCCGGTTCAAGTACACCTAGGTTTGCATTCTCTAAACTCTCAATCTCATTCTCTTCTTCTCCTTCTTCTTCTTCTCCCTCTATTTCTTTTATTTTTCTTATGGGTTACTTTGTTTATGTGGTTATTTTGTTTATGTGGATGTGGATGTGGATGTGTGGCTACATTTTTATTACTTCCAACTTAGTAGTATAGGATTTTATTTTTAATTACTCCCAATTTGTGTTAGTTTGATAGGTTAGATGTTCATGTGTTAGGACGCCAACTTAATCCCGTAGATGCGTAATTTGTTAGATGCTTGATAATTTAGTAATTTGGTTCACTTTGCATTACTTTTAAGATTAGTTAAATAGAGTGGCGTATATCTTCTCATGTTTGACCCGTAGCTACGATTGACCCGTACGCTTGCGGTTTTATTTTAACTCAAACACATTTCTTTCCCCTTCCCCATGATTAGGGGGCTTAACCCGACTCGACCCTGAGGGCGGGTCATGGTTGGATTATTTTGGCCCTAAGCCAGGGTCGGGTCGGGCCTGGGCCTAGCTAAGGGGACTTAGGATTGGGCTACTGTTCTATAAAGCCCGGCCCAACCAGACCCTGTTGCAGCCCTACTTATAATATTAGCTGCAAAACATGGTCTACTAGTTCACAAGTTTCACAGTGAGAAGAAGGGCTAGCTAGCAAAACATAAGATTCAAAACAGATTGTGTTGTCATTGCAATTGTTATTATACCATAAAATGGCCACCCAATGATAGCAAGACAAGTGGCATTAATAAAAAGACCCGGTCATAGACATTCGAGAGACCTCACCCGTTCGGGAATTATCCTCGAGGTCGCTCAACAGGTCGAGAGGCAATTAACTAACTTGACAGATAAACTGTCCTGGTCAAAGTAAGTTGCCATGCCTTGGCACATCATCACCCACTAAGTAAGGTTATCCAGTAAGGCCTTGGCACATCATCACTCACTAAGTATGGTTATCCAACGAAGGAAGCCATATCCCATGCCACAACAGCATTAATGAACATTTAAGGATGCTCACCAAACAAGGCTCCAAGACATGTAGGAGATCTTATTAGGTTGGGACTCTCCATAACCTGGTAAACAGGAACACTCCACCTACTGACAACCAGGAGGGCCCCATCATCTGTCAAATCATATCCTTCTCATTGCCACGTCAATCACCTTGATCAAACCCTATATATTGGAAGGTAATACCCCATGCAAGGGGATCACACTCTTGAAATTCTTATTGTTTCATCTATTTGCTAGAGAAATCTAGCTTAGGCATTAGAGAGTCCTTCACCGGTACCCCAACGACACTCATCTCCTTTGTCTGTTTGTCTCTCTGTGCAGGTTCCACCCTTGAAGGGCCCATCGGAGGTTCCTTGACGCAATAGATTGGCGCCGTCTGTGGGAATCGATTCTTACTATCTAACCCACTTGAACATCCTCTACCAATGGCTAGGATGACTCTGAACTCGCAACCCATCTTCCCTCATGGAAGAGGTAGCAGATGTCCTCCCCGGGGAAATGCTAGTAGGACTTGTCGCTCCGAGAGGTTAGCTTCACAAATGGACCAATAGATGAACCAGGAGAACCTGGCCGCAGAGCCAGCAACATCAGCTCCTGCCAACCTCACTAGTGGACATGTCGAGACAGCGATAGAAGAGCTTCCACTACCGCCACCTTTCCCTGCTATGATGATGCCAGAGACTCTTAATCCCGACGCACCGACAACTAATGTGCAAGTCCAGGACCTGCAACTCCAGGTCTTGTAGAGTAATGCCTTCCTCAAAGACTTTATTAGGTAGGTTAACCCTGCTAGGCTCCTGGTGCCAACTTCAGTGATACCCTCACAGCAGATACCACCTTTGGTCCAAAACCCATAAATACCTTTGTCACGAGCCATGCCTGTAGCTCGAATATTTGAAAGCCGTGTAGGATCGTTGAAGCCATCCCATCCTGAAGCGTCGGTCCCCACTACTCGAATGGGAGCCCGTCCTACCCGCTCCCCCTCTGCACGAGTTTATGATAGAGCATGTGGGACCCATGAGTTAGCCTTGGCGTAGCCCAAGTCTGAAATATCCTTGTCTAGAGAGTAGCACGCGGAGAGTCAGCCCAGACAAATGAACGGGGTACGGCATGAGGAATGCAACGGAGACCATGCCTGATGTGAACCACCAAATGGTCACAGGAAGGTGAATGATCAAAGTTGCAAGCCAAGTCAATAAATTTCCTTGTCTAGTAGATTGACTAATCTGGACCTTAAGCGGATGTTACAAGACCTCGATGCAAGGCTCAAGAGTCTTGATAAGCTGGCACTGTTACCAGGACATTCCCTACCAGGAGACCATCAATTTTTAGCAAAGATCATGAGCGCCACATTGCCGCACAGGTTCAAGCCATCAAACTTTGTGTTGTATGATGGAACGATGGATCCAAATGAGCACATCAATTATTTCAATGCCATGAAGACCATCTATGGTGGCGGCGATGCGGTTTCCTACAGGGCCTTCCTCAGATCATTGAAGGGAGCGGCCACAACCTGGTTCTCGCATCTAAAGTCTGGCTCCATCAAAAGTTTCATGGAGCTCAGGAAAGCCTTTGTCTTACGCTTCCAAAGCATCATAAAGTAGAAGAAGACTGCCGTAAATTTCTTGGCGGTAAGGTAGAGAGATGATGAACTGATCCATGAATATGTCACTCGGTTTACCCAAGGATCCTTGGACATCAAGGATCGAGATGATGCCATGGCATACAATGCCCTGTACACTGGCATCACAGAGAAAGAGCTTGTCAAATCCCTAGCTTTGGATCATCCCAACAAAATGATTGAGTTGTTAGAAATATGTTACCAGTTTGTGAACTTGGTAGATGTCTTAATGGCAATAAAGAGAAGAGATCGTCGCACAACAAGGACGATCGGAAGGACGGATAAAAGGAGTGACACTCTGAGCGGCCGAGCGATAGGGGAAGGGCACGAAGCCTTGATTACACTCCACTAAACACCTCCATGATCGAGGGCTCCTTCAGTGGTCGAAGCCGATGTATTCAAAGCCTAGAGAAAGAAACTCAAAGAAATATTGTTGTTTCCATAAAGATAATGGGCATGATACGGAGGACTGCTGGTAGCTAAAAAAGGAGATCGAGGAGCTGATTCAAGCCGGCTGCCTTTGGCAGTATGTAAAAGATGAAAAGCAAGCCGCTTGAATAGGCGATGGAGAAAGAACTTAGCAGAAAAGGGAAGAGCCAAGAGATCGAAGGGCCGACTAGGAGAGCCTAAAAAGATAATTGAAGAGCGTCGTTCGGACACAGAAGCCAACCAACCGGATGGAGCCGATATTCTCACCATCTTCGGCAGACCCAACCAAGAGTCGATCAGGAAAGTAAAAGCCCACGTCATGTTTGTTGGCGTGGCCGAAGTACAAAATAGGAGAGCAAAGCCGAACCCTGCCATCACCTTCACAGATGAAAATTAGCAGGGACTAAACTTCCTCCATGATGATGTGATAATCATATAGGTGGTGATTGCTAAGCGGATAGTTCTACGAGCACATAGGGGCGTCGGTCGACATACTATCATATGACGCGTATAAGCAGTATATGTATGAAGATGACAAGCTCCATCACGAAGGTTCGTCTTTGTATGTTTTTTTAGGGTCAACAGCAACCATTGAAGGGTCGATCAAGCTGCCCATCACTATGGAGGAATCTCATACAGACCTCACAATCATGTTTAACTTCATGATAGTCAAAGTCAACTCAGCTTTCAATGCCATTCTAGGCCGACCGAGCCTCAATAAGATGGAAGTGGTGCTGTCGATAAAGCACCTCAAAATCAAGTTCCCCATAGTGAATGGGATCAGCGAGTGCCGTTTGGAGCAGAGAAAATCGAGGGAATGCTATGCCACATTTATGAAGTAGACCAAAGGAAATTGTAGGGGAATGGCTCTGATAGTGGAGATCAGCGACAACTGAGATGAGGTAAAGGCGTGGCGAGGGGAACCAATCGAGGGCTTGGTCAAAATACCACTGAGTAGCACCAATCCAGACCGGGTAGTGCTGATAGGGCGTTACTTACAGAAGAGCAAAAGGAGAAGATGGTTTTGTTATTACGAAATAATACCGATTTATTTACCTAGTCAGCAGCAGACATGCCAGGTATACCCCGCCACATCGTCGAGCATTCATTACATGTTGATCCCCGCAAGAAGCCCGTACAACAAAAGAAGAGGAATTTTGACGTGGATTGATAGGCTACGATTAATGAAGAAGTCGAGAAGCTAAGCTGTTTGGGCTTCATCATAAGGAGCAATTCCCTACGTGGCTTTCCAACGTGGTAATGGTACTAAAGGTGAATAGAAAATGGAGGATGTGTGTCGACTACACAGACCTCAACAAAGACTTCCCAAGGATGATTACCCGCTCCTGAAGATTGATCTCCTGATTGACGCAACAGCCGGTCACAAAATACTGAGCTTCATGGACGCCTAATCCGAATACTTTCATATTATAATGAAAGAAGGCGACAAAATGCATACGACATTCAGAACAATCAGGTTAACTACTGCTATAAGGTCATGTCATTTGGGTTCAAGAACACGGGCTTGATTTATTAGTGAATGGTCAAGAAGATGTTCAAGGAGCAGATCGATCAGAACATGGAAATCTATGTTGACAACATGATGGTGAAAAGTGTTAGAGCTGAACAACACCTAGAGGACTTGGAGGAAGTTTTCCAGGTCCTAAGAAAGAATCAAATGAAGCTAACTTGGCCAAATTTGCTTTTGGTGTAACCTCGGGCAAGTTCTTGAGGTTTAAGGTTTCAAAAAGGGGTACTGAGGCTAACCCAGCCAAAATCCAAGCCATCAGAGACATGATGCCACCCAGAACAGTTATAGAGGTACAAAAGTTGAACGACAGAGTGGTAGCGCTTACTAGATTCATGTCTCGAGTGGGAGATAAATGATTACCATTCTTCAAACCTTGAAGAACCTGAGGAGTCCAAAATATTTCGCCTAGACCAAGGACTGCTAAAAAGGATTCGAGAAACTCAAGAGATACCTAGAAAATCCACCCCTCCTAGTGCGCCTAGAGCCGAGCAACGAGTTGTTGCTCTACCTAGCAGCGTCTCCAGTAGTTGTTAGCGTTGTCCTACTATGAGAGCAACAAAGACAATAAAGCCTATCTACTACGTGAGTCAATGTTGCTGGATGTGGAGACCAGGTACCCCAAGATTGAGACGTTGGCGTTCACCCTAGTAGTAGCCGCAAGGAAGTTAAGGCCATACTTTCACACATACACGATCAACGTTCAGACCAACCAACCCCTCAGAAAGGTGTTCCACAAACCAGATGTGTCCTGACGGATCTTGGCTTGGGTAGTTGAGTTGAGCGAGTACAATGTGGATTTCAAACCCCGAGGAGCTATCAAAGGCCAAACCTTAGCGGATTTCATAGTTCAGTGCACACACTCAGAAGGGGAGTCAGGACGACGAACCAGACTCCGAGGGCTGTGAGCAAGCCTCATGGATTATGTTCATATACGGATTAAGCATTCGTCAAGGAGTGGAGTGGGGCTTATCCTGACAAGTCCTGAAGGATTTGAGATCCGGTATGCACTCCTGTTGAACTTCCCTGTCTCCAACATCAGAGACATGGCGCCACCCAGAATAGTTACAGAGGTACAATAGTTGAAGGATAGAGTGGTGGCACTTACCAGATTCATGTCTTAAGCGGGAGACAAATGATTACCCTTCTTCAAACTTTGAAGAACCTGAGGAACCCAAAAGATTTCATCTAGATGAAGGACTGCGTAAAAGCATTCTAGAAACTTAAGAGATATCTGGAAAATCCACCCCTCCTACTGCGACCAGAGCCGAGTGACGAGTTGTTGCTCTACCTAGCAGTGTCTCCAGCAGTTGTCAGTGATGTCCTGCTGTGAGAGCATGAAAGATAACAAAGCCTAGCTACTATGTGAGCCAATGTTGCTGGATGTGGAGACCAGGTACCCAAAGATTGAGAAGTTAGCGTTCGCCCTAGTAGTAGTCATGTGGAAGTTACGACCATACTTTCAAGCGTACATGATCAACGTTCTAACCAACCAACCCCTCAAAAAGGTGTTCCACAAACCAGATGTGTCCGGAAGGATCTTAGCTTGGGCGCTTGAGTTGAGCGAGTACAATATGGATTTCAAACCCTGAGCAGCTATCAAAGGCCAAACCTTACCAGATTTCATAGTTGAGTGCACACACTCAGAAGGGGAGTCGGACGACAAACCAGACTCCAATGGCTGTAATCGAGCCTCATGGATTATGTTCGTATACGGATCAACCCATTCGTCAAGGGGTGGAGTGGGGCTTATCCTGACAAGTCCTGAAGGATTTGAGATCCGGTACGCACTCCTGTTGAACTTCCCTATCTCCAACAATGAAGCAGAGTATGAGGCATTGTTAGCAGGGCTAAGAGTCACCCAAGCGGTCCAAGTAAAGAAGATTGTAGTTCGAGGAGATTCGCAACTTATGGTGAACCAATTGAATAGGGACTACGAAGAAAAAGATGAATGTATGTTAGCTTACCTCACAAAGGCTCAAGATTTGGTCAAGTTGTTCACTAGCTTTAAAATGTTGCGGGTTCCCTAAGCGAAGAACTCAACTGTTGATACACTCTCGAGATTATCTACAACCGAGTTATCACAATTGGATCGGGCGGTGTACCTTGAATTCCTAGAGAAGTCCTCATATAATGAGGAGACGGTGGCCCAACTTAAGGAGGAGTCAAGCTGGATGGATCCCCCATAATCCATTACTTAAGGGATGGAAAGCTTCCAGAAGACTGATCCAGGCAAGAAAGGTGAAAGGTTGGGTGGCACAATATACATGGATTGATGATGTACTATACAAGAGATCTTTCTCTACCCCTTTAATGCATTGCCTCGGCCCAAAGAGAGCCCAGTACACCCTAATAGAAGTTCATGAAGGAATCTATGGCAGCCACATGAGGGGAAGGGCCTTGGCCTACAAAGCGCTTCACCAGGGGATCTACTGGCCAAGAATGCAGGAATTTGCCATCAAATATGTAAAGACATGCGAACAATTTCAGCTATTCACCCCCATGCGCCACTAGCAAGCGACACAACTAACGTCTGTACTTAGCCCCATATCCTTTGCCATTTGGGGAATGGACATTCTTGGTGACTTCATGCCAGCCTCAGGGAATAAGAAGTTTGTGGTACTCGCCATTGACCACTTTACCAAATGGGTGGTGGCTAAGCCGCTGGCCACCATTACTGAAAAGCAAATGAAAAATTCTTTAGAAACAAGGTTATCTACTGGTTCGGCCTGCCTCGGATCCTTGTCACAGATAATGGAAAGCAGTTTGATAAACCAGCATTCCGAGAATTCTGCTCGAAGTACCACATTGATCTTAGGGCAATTTCAGTAGCATATTCACAAGCGAACGGACTGGTGGAAGTCACTAATAGACCGCTACTAGGCGGAATTAAGAAATGTCTAATGGAGGCCAAGGGAAAATGGGTAGAAGAGTTGCTAAGTGTGTTGTGGGCATATTGCACCATCATGCGTATGCCCACAAGACAAACCCCGTTCTGCTTGGCGTACGGCATAGAGGCTTTGGCTCCAATTGAAGTGGTGGCATCATCCCATAGAGTATTGACCTTCGATGAAAATACGTACAGGGATGGCCTAGCAAATCTAGACTTCCTAAAGAATTTAGGAGAAGGCACTATTAAGAAATGCCGCATATCAACAAAGGACCGCCTGGTACTACAAGCAGAAGGTAAAGGAAAGGTCATTTTGTCGGGAGATCCAGTCTTGAGGAAAGCAAGTGCATCCCAACCGCGAAAGGAAGGAAAATTATCACCCAACTGGAAAAGGCCGTACATAGTTTCCAAGCAGATCCATTTGGGCATGTATCACTTGAAAACTCTGGGGGCAATAAGATACCACGACTATGGAATTTGGAGAATCTCAAGAAGTTCTATCAGTAAACAGCTGTTCAACCAGGAAAATACAGTAAGGTTTCCCTAATTTCTTTTTGTTATTTTGAAAATTTTAACTTCCTTGTTTGTAATCAATTTCCACATAAACAAAGTTGAAGTTCATGGCCAAATTATCTCCATAAAGTGCGAAAGTTCGACAGTAAAAAAGCTTGTACCCAGTGCACAAGGCTCCCGCGTTTAGCAGGGCCTGGGGAGGGTCAAATGCACGCAATCTTACCCCTGTTTCTAGAGAGGCTGTTTCCAGGACTCGAACCCGTGACCAAGCATTCAACAAGTGAGCAGTTGACCAACACACCAAGCATGACCTTCAAAAGGGCATACCCAGTGCACGAGGCTCCCACAACTGCAAGGTCTGGGGAGGGTCATAATGTATGCAACCTTACCTCTGTTTTCACAAAGAGGCTATTTCTAGACTCAAATCTGTGACCACTTGGTCACAATGGAGCAACTTTACCATTGCGAAACCCCAACAGCGGTCATCAAAAAAAAGAAGAAAAGTCCTTTACACGAGGCACAAAAGCTTGACACCGGTTGGCAGAAAAGGAACATCCTCTACATGAGGTATGAAAGTCCTCTACATGAGGTGCGAAAGTCCTCAATGTATGACAGAAGCCCTCTACAAAAGGCAGTATAGCTTGACAACGATCGGCATGAAAAGCCCAACACTAGTCGGTAAAAAGAATGATGCTGGCAACAACGACAAGTTCATTTATTTGGACAATTCAATTACAAAGAATAATATGCTACATGCCGAGCAGTTCACCACTGGAAATTAAGAATGATGCAACACTAATCAAATTCAAGCACCTGAGCGTTAATTGCAACGTACACATACCGGGCACCATCAAAATATTTAGAGCTACCATATCTCCTATAAGTAGAAGAAGCTTAGAATCACTCAACAGCCCTCTTAGCGGCTCTCATAACAGCCCAAGAGAGAAGGTCATTACACTCTCGAGTGAAATTCAATTGCTCTGAAAAGCCCTTATGTGGCCCTTGGCATCCTCCAAAGCAGAGTCATACCACTTCTACTCATATTCCATTTCAGCCTCATAACATTCGTGAAAATCTCCAACTTGTCAGACAACTCCAAGGCATGACGCTCGACATCATCTAGGACAGAGGCATACCACTCCAAATCATACTCCATATCTTTGATAGCCCAAAAATGAGTGGCTTCATCATACTTAGAAGACTCCCGCACGGGGAATTGTCAAGTCCTACGTCTATAACCATGTGGCAAGGTTCAAAGAGCAGCAAAAAAAGAAGATAGGAGAAGAAAGCATCTCAACAACGCCTGGAGGGATTTACATTTCTTTGGGAACTACCCCGAGCGCCCTGAGAACTAGACTCCCCTAGATCAGCGATGTGAATCCCGCACAAATCAAAATTGGGGGCCCTAGCCCTGACGGCGCAAGAACATATTGGAAGCCATCTTGGTAACACCTGCGATCGTATAGCCTGGAGTCTTGGGAGTGGCAATAACGCCGAATAGCCTCCTCGGCCACCTCATCCCTCTCCTTTTGAACCCAGTCTATAAGAGACTTGTTAGCCTCCTAGGCTCGCTTCAATAAGTCCACAAGGTTGGTTATATTATACTCGTTGTCGTCCATGGTGAATTGGTTCATCCCTTTTCTTCTTCAACCCATTGAGGCTCGCTTCAGAATCTTGGAGGTTGGCCCGACATCTGGCAAGTTGGGCCTCCAAGAAGCCAATCATGCGGCAATGATATCACTTACCGGAGAAGCATAATCTTCTACCCTAACGGACGGCTTGCCATAAGCGACGACCACAAGATGAGCCTACATTAGGCAAGTCAAGTTAATAGAAAGCGCATAAGAACACTAAGGAAAAAGATAGTGCAAGAGAAAATTCCATTTCAGTAGAAAGTTAGGTACAATGGTGCTGTCGTGCAGACAGTTACCAAAAAAAAAAAAAAAAAAAAAAAAAAAAAAGAAAAACAAAAACAAAAACCAAAACAAAGATCTTATTCTTGGGGAGAGTTTACATTCTGGTTCTCCCCGACCAGATCAACGATAACGATGTTGACGCCCTCAGTAGCGACAACTTCAGTGATGTTCTCTACCTCTCTCCTCTCTCCTCTCTCCATTCTCCATCTCCCTCTTGCTCTACTACTTCACCTACTCCGTGTTCAACTTCTTCCCTTCCTTCTCCCCCGTCTTCTCCCTCGTCTTCTTCTTCACTACCCGACTCCTTAGCCTCTGCCTCCTCTTTAGCAGTTTTGGCCATTCCTGGGGGACACTTGGAGAAATTGAAGTCTGGAATAGATTCCCAAACCAGATCCCTAGCCTCCTGAGCACCGAGGATGTAAGAGTCAACACTCGCCTTCGCCAGGTCAGCTTCATAGGTAGGCGAGGCTTTATACTCCTTAATGGCCCGTGCGATAACAACATTCTCGCACTCCTTAGCACCAACAAACATCGCCTCTACCTCCTTCAGCTTGGACTCAAGCTCCTCTAAGTGACTATCGACCGAAGCCTTAGCCTTCCCAAGCTCCTCCGCCTGAGCCTGAGCCTACCACAAATCAGCCTAAAGGGCCTTCTTCTCAGCACCCCATGCACCTTTGACACTCTCATGCACCTGGATAGCCGTGATTATTTGGTCCTCGAGATCCTTGTTGCAGGACACGATGCCCTCAGGGGAGAGGTTGGCACTGTCTTGTTTGACAGTGCGCGTCTGGAGTTGATCCTGGAGATCCAACACCTGGGCATCCTTCTTCTTGAATTCCTCTTGGAGGAACTCTAAACGGTCGAACGCGCCCGTGGCATATGCTACATGCTGCAGGAATTAGAAAGCAAGTTAGAAAAAAGGAGTAGATGAAAAGTTACAGGGACAGAACTCACCTAGGTGAGGGTACCTCGGCCCTTCAGCACCAAGGCGTTGATGGGGATTTTTCCCACTGAGCGGCGACCGTTGGGAAGACGACCTTCCCGGACCCAATCATCGCCCATCGTCAAGTTGTTGAAGACAGAGAAGACGGTTGAGAGGCTCCACTCGAGGACAAAAGTAGGAAAAATGTCTCCATTCGTCTGCATGGGAGGCGGAGGGGGAAGTTCCTACGCCTGTTCCTTATTCTTGTTCAAGAGCTTAGATGAACGCGGGTCTGACCCTCGACCTGCGATAACTGCCCCTTCGAGGGCGGAAGAGAGGCATCAGTCATCACAAGTTCTGGTCAGTCAGAATGTCACCCGTCTAACTATGGACACCCGCAGGATCCACTTGATTGGGTAAGTCAGTATCCTCAATGACAGTTGGATCGACCGGTTGATTAACAGATTGCTCTAAAACAGAAGCAGTAGAAGTAGCTTCAGAAGCGGCTTTCTTGGTTGAGCGCTTTTCTACCAATCGACGAGTGGCCTTTAGGCCAGCTTCCTCAGCACCCCTCTTCTGGAGTTGTGCCATATGCTGCCCGAAAGCCGTCTAGAGCAAGCATTGTTCGACCAACACTTCGTAAAATTAAAATGATCAGCACAAAATCCAAAAGTAATAGATATGAGCGACCGAAAATGACGAAAAAGAGGGAAAAAGGGGTGAGGCAATGCCAAAAGAGGAAGGTCTCGTTGGCCAAAGAATTGGGGTCCAAGGGAAAGGGCATGGAGCATAGTTTCTTTAAAGTCTCCTCGTCCGAGTTGGTCAGCCGAAGCTTGGCATTCAGCGATGCGATGTCCGTCTTGAACCAGGCATTACCAAGTGGCACACCTTGGACCCCAAAAGCGAAGAAGAAGCATTTTTTCCAGTTCTTGATGGAAGTGTAGACCAGTGATGAACTTTGTTTCCAAGTGTTGGCTTATGACATACCAACCCCGAGAATCATAGAGACCATAGATATGGAAAAGGTTGAAGGAAACCGGTCGTTCAAGATCGGTCAGTAGGGCAATATAGCCAATGATGCTCCTATAGGAATTAAGAGCAAGTTGGGAAGGAGAAAGAAGATAATACTCTAAAATCTCAATCTGGAACTCCTGAGCAGGAAACCTGAGTCCCCCGAAAAGATATTCCTCAAAGAGGTAAATTTCCTCCCCAGGTGGGTCGCAAGAGGATTCCCCTACCCTGGGAGATCTAAGAGTGATGGATTCTAGACTGTGAAACCTATCCCTGAAGAAGGCCGATTCATCAAAAGTTACAATGCTAACGAATCTCTTAGCAGTCCAGCGGGGGAACTGGTCTGCGAAGGCCCAACCAAGCCCCTGAGGGATTGCAGGCATAGACAACGTGGGTGTAGACATTGAAATTTTACCACCACTCTTGGCGATGATGACAACGGGACACAGATGGAAGGAATCACACTCCAAAGCCCAGAAAAACCAGATTTGAACCCCAGGAGGCATACCTTAATCGCAGCACAGCGGTTTTCTTAGCTTTTGTGGCACACAAAAACCCTCGATGCCATAGATATGTGGGGGACCACATGCCCGCGTCATACGAGTGACATCATGGCGGCTCCGCGAATGGGAGGGGTCACCCCTATAAATAGGAGGGACCCCCACCCTAAATATAGACCAAGACAGAGGGAAATAGAGGAGAGGAGGAGAGATAACGGCTAGGGAGAGACCTCCATGGCCCCCAACTCCCCTTGTTTCCTCATTTCACCCCCTTTGAATCCTCGTTTTTTAACAAGAAAGTATGGGTAGATCCTTCGATTACCCTACTTGAAACTGTTCTCTCATCCATACTATGTGAAAGGAAAGCGATTCCATCATCCGTCTCCACTTAAGCCAGGAGATAGCCGATTAGTAGGTTTCTCTCCGTCATCGTATATAGGTATATTGGTCTCATTATATTATGACACAATGTAGATATTTATCATATGTCATGTTAGTGTATATATGAATTGATAGGATTCATGCATGATGTAAGTCCTTCATTTGTTTGGTGCATATAGGTTCTGCTAGATTTGTTTTCTTAATCACACATCGCTTAATTTTTTATGGAAACTTAGAATCATATTGTGAGGATCCATTCTCGGAACCGCGCCTGCGTTTCCCTCCCAGAGCGCTTGGTTCGGACCGGGGGGTTGGGTTATGCTCCTTGATTGGAGAGAGAAGGAATGCATCTTCTCGAAGGTTATGATTTATCGGGGGATGGGGGTCATACAATCAAGTGAAATGGAGTCGCCACCTAGGATTAGGGTCTAGGATCCATTGGTGTAGCCCTGTGAAGGGCTACAGAACTTCGTTTGGTCTGGTCAGAGATTCGAGGTAAGCGGTCAGGTTAAGAGAATGAGAAGGTGTTAGGCACCCACCTCTCCCAGGTAAACTGGTCTTTCTACTAGATGCTGGTTTTTAAATATTCTTCCTTCATAATGTCCTATTTCCACATGTATGGCTAAAATGATGCACAAACTACTTAATTAAATTAACTACTGCACACTACATAGTCAGAATTTAAAAGCCTACATTGTTGCGGAATTGAAATGCGATGAAAGGATTAAATACATGTATGCATTTAAACCAATGCAGTTATACGGGTCGAATCGCATCCCCCAACTCGGGTGGAGGAAAAAGACTGGCTTTGTCCTTCGTCAAACAGAGTAACGACATAGGAAAGTAATTATCTGGATGTCAGGTAGAATAACAGTGTCAAAAAATATTTGGAGAATACTTACCCGGACGTTGGGCAGCGTAACGGCGTACGGGTGTTGGGTACTGGGACCTCGGACAGAATAAAAAAGTCGAAAAGCTTCAAAAACTAGGCTTCTTCAAATATCGGGCAGAGTAACGGTGCATGGGTGTCAGGTGCTACCTTGGACAGAATGACAACGTCGAAAAGCGCTTCGGAAATTAGGAATTAGGACGTCGGACAGGGTGACTAGGCCATGGGAGGCTTCAGGGTTTTGGGCAGAAACGGGTTTGGAAAGGTGGGTCCAGAGGACCCAGACTCCAGACAGAGGGACTAGGCTCGAAAGCTCAAAATCGAACAGGGGCAGGGCCCCGAAACTAGGAAAAAAAGGAAAAAAACCTGAAAACTAGAGCTCTGGGGGTCCCCCCTCTCCTCAACTGGAGACTTGTTGAAATGAGGGGTGGGGGGGCTATTTATATCCAAAAAAATCCAATTGGCGGCACCGCGGGGAAATTGACAGCGCCGTCGAATAAAAAAAATTTAGTTTTGGGTACCTGGGGGCGCTGGGGGGCAGGCCCTCTTGGCCGTAGCGCTGCAATGTGGCGCTGCCACACGGTGCTGCCACGCTGTGCCATGGTCTGGTGGGGCGCTGTCACACGGCACTACGGCTGGGCACGATGCTACCGGGCAGCGCCGTGGCCGAGCACGTTGCTGTCGGGCAGCATCGCTGCTAGGCGCGATGCTGCTGTACAATGCCACGGTCGCACGCGATGCCATTGGGTCAGGGCTCCAGGCGAGGGCGTCGTGTAGGGTCATTCCGGGGTGCGGGGGGACCACAGGTAGAAAAGAGATGGAACAGGGGATGTCCGAGTCACTTCGAAGGGAAAGGGTATTTAAAGGGCATTGCCAGTCTTTTGCATTCGATTGTCGTCATCACTGGGGGGGTGGCAAAATCCAGCATCTACAGTTTGCCCCTCTTTTGCCAAGACCTGTGCCAACAGCCGAAGGGAAAATATAAAAGATTGCTTGATTTTGTCACCAGGAGCATGCATCACTGCCACTTTGCTCATAGGTGGCGGAGTTGAATGATTAAAACCGCGTCTCAGTAAACCATTAGACAAATCTTTTGAGTAACTACTACCGTCGCTTTGCCCATAGGTGATGGAGGTCCCTTAGTTAACCTTTCAGTAAATTTCCCCGTGTTGAGCAACTACTATCGCCACTTTGTTCCTAGATGACATTGTTTTGAACAATAAAACCTAATTCGGCAAATCTCCCAATGAAATCTTTTGTTTTGAACAATAAAACATATCTTGGCAAACCATCCAATGAAATCTTTTGTTTTGAATGATAAAACCTATCTTGGTAAACCATTCGGTAGCAACTGGTGCTCAATCAGTAAATCTAGAGGATCGGGTGTCAACGGGAGATTAAAGATCTGATGGCAGCGGGCGATCAACCCATCGGATGACAGCGGATAATCATAAAGTCAAATGGCAACGGGCGATCCGAGGATCGGATGAGAATGGGCGATCGACAGATCAAATGGTAATGGGTGATCCAAGGATTGGATGACAATAGGTGATCAACAGATCAAATGGCAACGGGCAATCCGAGGATCGGATGACGATGGGTGATCAACAGATCAAATGGTAATAGGTGATCAAAAAATCAAATGGCAACAGGCGATCCAGGGATCAAATGACAATAGGTGATCAATAGATCAAATGGTAATAGGTGATCAAAGGATCAGATGATGATGGGTAATCAACAGATCAAATGGTAACAGGTGATCAAAAAGTCAAATGGCAACAGGCGATCCAGGGATCGGATGACAATGGGTGATCAACAGATCAAATGGTAACAGGTGATCAAAAAGTCAAATGGCAACGGGCGATCCAGGGATCGGATGACAATGGGTGATTAATAGATCAAATGGCAATGAGCGATCCAAGGATCGGATGACAACGGTGATCAACAGATCAAAAAGGGTAATGGTTTTGAGCGACGCTCTGTTGGATTATGATTTCGAGCAATGCTCAGTAAGGTTTTGATTTTTTGCAACGCTCGAAAGGGAACTGGTTTTGAACTTCGCTCGATGGGAATCTAATTTTGAGCAATGCTCAGCAGGGTTTTGGGTTTGAGCAATGCTTAGCAAATTTTTGATTTTGAGTAACGCTTAGCAAAGTTTTGGTTTTGAGCTACGCTTAGCTGGAATTTGATCTTGAGGAATGCTTGGTCCAGTTCAATCCGGTTTTACTTTGTATTGAACCTTTATACATTTTGGTTTAATATTATCACATGCGATATAAAATTTTTTAGCGTTATGTGTTTGTAAGTATTACTTAAAATGGTAGTCACGACTAAGGTTTTGGTTGGGCACCCTTATCATATGGTCATCGCATTGGGTAAGCCTAGACATGTGATGTCAAGGTACGAATGCAAGTACTCACATGTTCGATGTGTGTATTGGTGAAAAATCTACTTTGTCGATTCCCTCACGTATTATTGCCAGATGTAGGGAGGGATAGACATGTGTCATCGAGGCCCTGTACCAAAGGGGACCCTGTCACTGCAAAGTGTGACCGCATTCTTTGGCTCATCAATGATTGAGGCTCAAGTGAGTCAAAGTTGGTGTTCTGGGAATGCGCGAACACTTTTTGAGTGAAGGAGTTACTCAACATGGTCACCACTGCCTGATTGGGGAACACCGAGATTGAAGCTGTCTGTGTATGGTCGAATCAGAATCTGGATCCAGTGCCATTTTGGAAATGATTTTTGCAAAACCTATTTTACATAAAATAATAGATTATATACAGTTATTTGATTAAAGAATTTTATCGAGTTTTACGGGACCCGATCAATTACACAGATACTCTTATATGAACATGTACTATGGAGTGGGGTTTGGCAGTACAAGTGTACATGCCCTAGATTCCATAATGATGGTGTTGATTAATGGGGGGGGGTTGTACATGATAATTTATTATCATGTAGGGAGTTATTTAGAATTTGCTAAAATAATTGGTTCTTTATTTAATTAATGGATAAGGTGCTAATTATAATTATCCATAAATGAAAATAATTAATTAATTATATCATTCCCTATTTGATTCTGTTTCTTCACCAATTAGAAGCACTTTGAGTTTAAACAGGAAAGCCAACAAAGAGAGAGAGAGTCAGACTCTCACTGGGATTTTTTCCATCTAGGGTTTTGGAAACCCTAGCATTATAAAAGTAACCAAAAATGCAGGAGGGGGAGTGCTCCACGTTTTTGGCTGCCCCCCCCTCTTGGATGATTTTTTGTTCCCCTCTCTCTCTTGTGATCTCTTCTTCTCCTTCTTCTTGCTCTCTACTTTGTTTGAGAGTTAAGGTTTTGGATACCCAAATTTATGCTTGAAGAATTGAAGAGCATCTAGGATTGGCTTGAAGAACCTTGGCTGCACCATTGGAGGTGTAGATCTGTTTGCTTGGAGTGCTCATCGGAGGAAGAACCATTGTCTATTGGAGGAGCAACACTTGAGGCTCATCAGGTTAGCAATTCTATGTTACTTTCCAAATTGATTTTTTTCTACTGCGCATTCGGGTGTGGGATGGATCCCTCTATCCATGAGATGGAATAGGGATGATTTTTCTCTATGACATGGATCCCAATAATTTTTGGGACGACAAAGAGACAGACTGGGCATTGGTTTGTCATACCAAACCCTAATAAGGTTCCAGTAGGACACCATGGGCAACCATAGAAAACCCTAAAATTGAAAATAGGATGCCCAAGCCAGATTAGGGTGCCCTAGGGCAACCTTAGGGTTCTCTAGGGACAACCCTGGAGTTCCCTAAAATAGGAAACTCGGAAAAATTTATTTATTAGTTTACCAAGGTGAATCACCATGATCCCATGGACCATAGCATCGACCTACAGTGTGGTATCAGAGCCACCTTTCTAACCCATGGATATCATATAATTAATGTTTTAATGTAAATATCATGTATGGGATGCAAGTTATCAGATTCTTTATTGAGTTTGTTGAAGATGCACATGGGTGGTTATATGGGTTTTGTAACAACCTTCCAATGTGCACATGGGTAGTTACAAGGTTGTTAGAATCTAGCAACTTGCCCATGTGGTTGGTTATATTGACCATGGATTTGATTGATTTTGTTTTTCCAATTGTTGAAAAATTGTATCCATGAAAAGGGGAAGCAAAATTTTATTTATTTAAATTTTTTTTTAATTGATGGATGTGGGGATGGAGCGCACACTGCCAACCATCCCCACACCTAATGCCCTGCCCATGCCACCTGCCCGCGGCCAACAAGACGCGTGGACAGCAGTTAGCGCACAAGCTACGCTCTTATAGCTTGTGCGCAGGCTGCTGCCTACAGCCTGTGCGCCTGGAGCACACGACAGCCGCCTGCAGCAAGCCACAGGTAGCACCACACTCGCACGGCCTACCCAGTGTGGGCTACACGCTACCCGTGGGTGCTGCCCACGGCTTGTGCCCTTATGTGCGTGTGCTTTTGAGCAGATTTTTTCTGCAATGTTTCCCTCCTAGTTTTAAGAGAAAAAAAAAAGGTTTTACAAAATAGATTTTTTATTTGTTTTGTTGTTGGAGGATGAAGATGGGTGAAGAGATTCTTCTCTCCACCCACTTGGAATTCAAATGAGATTTAATTGGCAATGGGCTTGGATACATGTTATCACATGTGATGTAGTGGTTCAATAATTGAAGAAATCCAATGTTATGCTTGCTTACTTTAATGATGCCCATGCATGATGTTATATTGTGATGTGATTATGGGATTGACTATCTAATTAAATGGACGGTAATTTGATGTATGTGATGCATTGGGATTATTGGTGGATGTGATGCTTCTCTTTCTTTCTCTGTCTCCCCCTTTCTTTTTTATAAACAAATGTACTCCACCCCATGGGCAGCCCAAAATGGTGGGTTGATTTCTCCATGCGGGGTTTCTTTATTATGGAAAGGAAAGTGTATAGAATATTTTTTCTAGGTTTCCATTGTAATTTTAGAGGAGTTAGGACTCCCAGGGCATGTTAATGATGATAGACATGTGGCGCTCAAAGCTTATAGAGATGTAAGTCTCCAACTTTGAAGACATGATTGGGCGGAGGAGATGATCGAGGCATGGCATCCATGGCATGATTGATGCACCCATAATTAAAAGAACATTATTACTTTTATTTTTATTGAGAGGATTTTTTAATTGCTTCTGATAAAAATGCCACCATCCCATAATCACTATTAATTAATGTTGATTAATTATATTATTTGATTCCATTCATAATATATATGTGAGAGTTGTTTTATCCCTCTTTGATTATAATACATGTATGATATGGACTAGTCTAAGTTAGTAGACATGTCCATGGCCTCCTATTGAAGGTAAATGTAGAGATTGTGTGATATGACCCCGTATACGTCGACAGGACATTGCCAGGTTCGTTATCACATGGTTATCTATATTTAGGATATGGATAGTGAGAGGGCATTGCGACAGTGGGCCATCTTTCATGATTCCATGATTCTAACTAATGTAATAGGTAAATGCATGACTTGGGTGTATGTCAGCCAACAGGATCTGGGCATGACACCCAGGTGGCTGAAAATATTGGAAGCCCATGAGGTGGAAAAATTAGTCCACACTACCACGGTGTGTATAATAACTCCCGACAGGGTAAGTTATCATACAAGGGTTATATGTATTAAATTTATTTTTTGGGTCATGAGGAAGACCTAAGTCATGAAAGACCATTATTATTCAACGGCTGCCGTTAATTCCAACCTGCTAACACTCATTAGCGAATACAAATTAAATGGTACAAATTATGTTGATTTTTACCAGAGCATCAAATTGCTCCTGACTGCAGAAGGACTTTGCATAGTTCTTGATGAACAAGTCCTCCTCAACCTGACCCGAATGATTTTGAGGCATATAAGGAGATGCAGGATTTCCTTAAGAGGGACTCCAAGGCATCGCTTTATATCCTAGGATCATTGGAGAAGTCAGTACTGGATTCAGTCAAGGATATAAGTACCTCAGGAGGTAAAATGGATAAGCTTGCTGAATTGTTCAACAAGCAGCTGACACATGCACACTCTGGTGTAGTGAGTCAGATCCATAACTACAAGATATCCCAGGGGACTCCAGTGATGTACCATGTCATGAAAATGATTAATCTATTCGAGAAATTGGAATCCATGGGGACTAGGTTTGAACTGCGGTACAAAACTGATATGATCTTAGCATCACTCACCTCTGCTTATGCATCCTTTAAGATGTCCTACAAGATGTTAGATAAGGAACTGGAGCTCACCAAGCTTGCTAATGCACTAGTAGAAGCGTAAGCCACCTTGAAAAAGGATAAGGCCAAGGTCCATACTATTGATGGGAAGCCTTCTTCAAATGGGAAGAAGAAGAAAAAGGAAAATAAGGCTAAGGCCCTGAAACCCAAGGGTGGGAAGTCTGGCAATAAGAAAGCTAAAGGCAAGTGCTTCTTTTGCAAGAAGGAGGGTCACTGGAAACGGAACTGTCGTGCATTCCTGCCTACTGTGAAAGATAAAAAAATATATGATGTGCATCTTCGGATGGGTACTGAGACTGCTAAAGAAGGTACATGTGATGTTTACATTCTTTATGAGTCTAATTTGTCCTTTGAATCGACTAATTCTTCGTTGGTGGATAGTAGTTCCACTGTTCACATTTGCAATGATTTGCAAGGGTTCAAGGAGACAAGAAATCTGGAAAGAAATGAGGTGCATCTTTGGATGCGTACTAGAGCTGAAACCTTGGCGATAGTTGTGGGAACTTTTATTTTGAATTTTAGTTCTGTTAATTTAGTTTTAAAGGATTGTTACTATGTACCTTCTTTTAAGAGGAAGATTATTTCAGTCTCAAAACTCGTTTTGAATGGGTATAGTTTTTCCTTTAATTTTAAATAGGTTATTCGTTTTAATATTTCTTTTGTGGCATCTAGATACATACATCGTGGATTATATTTCCTAGATTGCCCTATTAGAATGAATATTGTTTCGAATGTTGATTTGAAACAGAAAACAGCTCCAGTGAATTCGACATATCTATGGCATCTAAGATTAGGTCACATTAATTTGGATTGAATCAATAGATTGGTAAGGGATGGGCCCTTAGAGTGTCTGAGGGTGGAACCATTCCCTACCTGTGAGTCATGCCTTCAGGGCAAAATGACCAAGAAAGCCTTTTGCAATAAAGGCACTAGAGCCATAGATCTATTAGAGTTAATACATACCGATGTGTGTGGGCCCATAAATATACAAGCAAGGTATGGATTTGAGTATTTCATAACTTTCATTGATGATTACTAAAGATATGGTTACATATACTTAATGCGTAGAAAATTGGAAGCCTTTGATAAATTCAAAGAGTTCCAAGCCGAGGTCATAAGATAACTCGAGCGTCAAGTCCTTACGATCAGATCATGGAGGGGAGTATCTATCGGATGAATTTAACGAACATCTTATATCACAAGGAATAGTTAGTCAATTAACTAATCCTGGAACACCATCCGAACGACACAATCAGACTATTGGATATGGTCCGGACGATGCTCACTTATAGTGAGCTACCTCTCTCTTTCTGGGGGTTCGCTTTAGAAATGACTATTTATATCTTGAATAGGATTCCATCTAAGTCTGTAGCTAAGACACCTTTTGAGTTGTGGAGAGGGTGTAAGCCCATCATTCAACACCTTAGGGTATGGGGTTGTATAGCACATATGTGAAAGCAACGGACAAACAAGTTGGAATCTAGGACTTCAAGATGCTTTTTTTTAGACTATCCTAAAGGTACAATAGGTTACTACTTCTATGACCCAGTTGACCAAAAGGTCATTGTAAGTAAACATGTCACATTTCTGGAAGAAGAAATATTGACCAAGAGGTCTGAACCTGTAGTCATTAAAGAATTATTGGATAACTTAGAAACTTCACTTCCAAAAGTGAGACCAATTGACATACCCACTGAAATATCAACACCTCAAGAACCTCAACGCAATGGGAGGACTATAAGACCACCCACTAGGTTTACTTTTCTCACTGAAGAAGAGCAAACGGTGGAAGAGTTCCACATGGTGTCGGTTGAATCGGATGATGATCCGATAACATACTCTGAGGCTCTTAAGGATGTTGATGCCACTGGGTGGCTAAAGGCAATGCGCTCTGAATCGATTCGATGCATTCTAACAAGGTCTAGACTCTGGTCGATCCACCACTTGGTGTTAAGCCGATTGGGTGTAAATGGATCTTCAAGATGAAGAAAGGCGCGGATGAAAAGGTCGAAAGATTCAAAGCGAGACTGATGACAAAAGGCTATACCCAGAAAGAGGGTGTAGATTATGAGGAAACCTTTTTACCGGTGGCGATGATGAAGTCCATCAGGAATTTATTGGCTATCGCCGCATACTTTGATTACGAGATCTGGCAGATGGATGTGTAAACTGTATTTTTGAATGGATTTCTTTAAGAGGAAAACTACATGCAACAGCCAGAGGGGTTCTCTTCCTTGGAGGAAGCAAGAAAGGTATGCAAATTGCAGAGGTCCATCTATGGACTGAAGCAGGCTTTCAGAAGCTGGAACATCAGGTTTGATCAATCAATCAAATCCTTTAGTTTTGATCAAAACATGGATGAACCATGCGTTTACAAGAAGATCAGTGGGAGTGTAGTATGTTTTCTTGTTTTATACGTAGATGACATATTGCTGATGGGTAACAATGTAGGGTTTCTTTCATCAGTGAAACAGTGATTGTCCATAACATTTTCGATGAAAGACCTTGGTGAAGCTAGCTATATTCTTGGGATCAAACTTATGAGAGATCGCCAGAAAAGGATGCTAGGCTTGTCACAGGCTACCTATATAGACAAAGTCCTGGCCAGATTTAGTATGGAGAATTCCAAACGGGAAAGTGTCCCTTTCCGACATGGAGTCAATCTTTCTAGATCTCAATGTCCCTAGTTTCAGATGGACATTGAAGAGATGAAGAGGATTCCCTATGCCTCTGAAGTAGGGAGTCTTATGTACTCTATGTTGTGTACGAAGCCGAACATTTTCTATGTTTACTTTACATTATTGTAGTAGGTATCGTAAGTCGTTATCCAGCAGGGCAACGTGACTGTCTCCAAAGTGGACACAACTAAAAATGTGTCAGATGCCATGACAAAGGGTTTGTCTTCTAGAGTGTTTGAAAAACACATGGAGGGCATGGGTTTCAAATGTATGGGAAATTGGCTTTAATGTACAAGTGGGAGATTGTTGGATTTATGTGTCCATCAAACCTGGTTCAGATTGGTTCAATCTGGTTTTACTTTGTATTGGACCTTTATACATTTTGGTTTAATATTATCACAGGCGATATAAACTTTTTGCAAGGATGGGAAGGTAAATCCTAGCTGTAGATATACTACATGCAAGTCCTATCATCCCGAGAGATATTCTGGATGCATCAATGTCTCATTCCATCTAGTACCTGGGTACCAGCACGGCACGACGCATACAAATCAGGATGGAAATCAATAAATCTCATAAGCATTTTTGGGGTTTTGGCACCAACACATCTGGTACCGTAACTCGATACAATAATGTAAAGTAAACATATTCACATTGCGTAAATTCGTAACCAACATAGTTTATATGCAAGGATGCAACATATTAAGAATGGATGCAGGCATAAGCACAATTACATGATCTATATAATTATATATATATATATATATATATATATAACAAGCCCAAACATCACCCAAAGCCCACTCACAGTTTGCTTACTTGGTGCTTGGGGTGTTTGATAAGATTTCTCTCGGTGCACATACTCCTGTACAAATTAAGAAGTCTGAGGATGCGTGAGGATAAAGTTAGAAGTGTATAGGTGGGTCCCATGAGGGGTCCCAACAATTAGTTTGAAGTTTAAGTCAAGACAGCACAGACGGACGCAGGGATGGAGGCAACTAGGTGAGTCTGTTCCTGGCTCTGTCAAGCATTCAATGAAAATATATGGGACGGATTCACGGATGGAACTTCCAAGTGAATCCGTTCGGGCATCCGTCCGGACTTTGAGACTTTCCCGAGAGCGAACGGAGCTACAGACAGAATCATGACAGTGAATCCATTCCTGACTCTATCCCAACCAGTCAGCTTGGTTATACTAGATGGATCAACGGACGAAATCACAATAGTTGATCCGTTCGTGGATCCGTCGAATCTCTCTTTGAGATTTGGGAGGAACTCCATCTCCAGCCTTTCATCCATGAGACCATAGGGTTCTTAGGGTTAGGGAGGTGAGTCCCAAGCTTCGTTAGGGTCCAAAGCACCTAGCCCTACATAGGACTTAGAGGATTTTAATGGATTGGAATCATCTCCAAGGTTTCCCAAACCTAGATTTGGGTCTTAAGACATTGAGCAGCAGCTTAAGCCATTAAAGCCATGAAGGCATCAAGGGAGAGGAAAGGTAGGTCTCAAATTAGGAACTAAAGAGGGGTATTGGGTTTCTAAGAGGAAACCCTAAGCTGAGAATCGATCCCAAGGGGATTTCCAGGTTTGGAAAGGAAAGAGAGGGAGAAGGGGAGAGTACTCACCTCAAGGATGAGCCAATGAATGGCTTCCACCTCCAACAGTTCCCCCTCCAATCACCTGTTGGATAACCAAAAGGGGGGGTAAATAGGTTATCACTAGTGAATTTATGTCCTTTTTATATTTTAAAAAAAATTAAAGAAGATAGAGAAAAAGAGAATGCGTAAATAGAGGACACAAAGAATTTATAGTGGTTCGGCTAGACTTAGCCTACGTCCACTCCTCTCAACCTTGAGAGAATTCACTAGTTTCTTCCTTTCAGTATAGTAGGTGGGAAGAACACATTTACACGGGATAAGAGGATCCCAATCTTTTAACGATAAGAGAATACAAAATCTTTTAAGGATAAGAGGATCCTTGCAATGCCTAAGTACGGTCTAGGCCAATGCAAACAATGCTTTGTAAACTTAAAAGCATAAACTAAATACAAAAAGAAATAAAGTAGAAATACCTAAACAAGGAGCGTGATGTGTACTCCTTGCAAGTGTCAAATGATGCGAATGTATGCTTGCACAATGTTTGAGTTAAAATAAAATCGCAAGCGTACGGGTCAATCGTAGCTACAGGTCAAACACGAGGAGATATACGCCACTTTATTTAACTAACTTAAAAGTAATGGAAAGTGAACCAAATTAAAGTGTTAAATTAAACTAGTTAAACTAACAAAAATCAATGCATCCTAACTCATAAGCATCTAACAAAATTAAGGGATTAAATCGGCGTCCTAACACATAAGCATCTAACCTATCAAACTAAAGCGAATTGAAAGGAATAAAAATATAGCCACACATACTAACCACATAAAAAGAAATACGGGAATAAAAATGCATCCATAAATCACAACCATATAAAATTAAAACAAAAGAAATAGAGGGGGAAGAAGAAGGAGATAGAGAGAGATAGGGGAGATGGAGAATGAGATTGAGAGTTTAGATAGTAAAACCTGGATGTGTTTGCATGAATGTAATTGAAAAGCTTGAATACTTGCATAAACTTACCATGGCCTCCTCTTCTAAATCTTCAAGTCTTGTCATCAACTTAAGAACTTAAACTAGAAGGCTTAAAACCTAAACTAGAATTAAGAAATTACAACCCAATTGAAGACTTAAATTGAAATTAAAGCATAAACTAAACCTATTATAACCATTAAATGAAAATAAAAAAAGTAAACTAGAACTTAGAAAAGCCAAAAGTCACAAATTAGAAGGAGAAGAAGAGAAGAAATTTCACTAAGTGAATGAGCAAAATTTACAAGAGAGGTAGGGGGTATTTATAGGGGAAAGGGGAGAAGAGAGAAGAGGGAAGTGTAGGAGAAATATTCCCTAAGAAAAGAGAATATTCTCTTCTCCTTCCTCCTTTACATTGCCTTGAATCCCAAGAAAAAAGAAAAAAAATGGAAAGAAGGAGAGAAAAGAATATTGTTTACATAAACCTTCTATTTCTAGAAAAGTAAATTTCTAATTCTAACTTGTGCTTCCTTTTCTTTGTAGATATCTTCTCCAAGCAATAAAATCAAAGCATCTTTGATTTTTCAACCTTCCATAGATGAGAAAATATCTTTCAAAATAAATCTATCCGAAGTGAAATTCTAGGAATGCCCTGGAAAAGTTGGAGGAGAGAGAGAGAGTGATGACTAGGATTCCACTCAACCAAATAACAAAATCTCCAATGTGTCCTCTAAAAATCGTGGGGCATTAAATGTAGCCCATAAAAATCATGGACACCTTGTGGGCCTTCAAAATTAATGGAAACTAATGGCAATGTGGGTCTCTCCATGTGGGTAGCAGTCCTCTCTCTTCAAGAATGCAAAATTGCAGAAACAGCCTTGTACTTGCAGTAGATCTCCACCAATGCTTAGAAATATCTTCTATAATGTCAAAAATGTCCTTGGACAGTGGCAGACTGACTATGGGCTTGCACTACAGCTCCTTTGTGACCCATTATCCTTTCTTGGGCTGAAAAGAATAATCAATTGTATGGTGGGCTAGACGAATGCGTACTTGCGTTCCGTCACGTCCAACTTGCTCCAAATTTAGTCCTCTTACAGCCATGGAAGAAAAAATGACAACTTTACGTGTAACTTGGGACATGCAGATCCCGATAGTCCCAAATAGCCCACAACCTGAAAAATACAAGAAAGCACCAAAGTAACTCTGTCCAATGTGGTAAAATGTATGCTTTATGTCCTAAGATTTCACACATAAATGTACTCATCAGATTCCCCCACACATGAACATTACTTGTCCTCAAGTAAAGCAAAAAGAAAAACTAACCTAAAATGCAAAAAAAAAAAAAAATCCTAACTCACTTTCGTAGGAATCCTGGTTGCACTTAGCATGTGCAACAAGCCTTTCAACCCCTAGGTTACCCCTAGTGGACGAGTTGGGTCTCGTGGGTGTTTGTAGTGAATATACACCCAAAATTCAATAAATCAAAAAGAATGATGTAAATTTTTCTCCTAACATAAGTAAGATAGTGCACACAATCTCAAAGAAATACTCAACTAAAGATTAAGGAGCCAAAAGGTTCCCCCACACTTGAATTTTATCACCCACATCAATTCAAGTAACAAGCATGCATCAAGGTCAAGGGATCTCCTCATATTTTCTGAACACTACTCACCTTCAAGTAAACCACTCATAGCACCGATGGAACCAAAGACTTAGGCATTGAGTATTTTTTACCATACTTTCTTTTTTAGGCATTAAGGCAAAAGTTTTTTTTTTTCTTTCTCAACAACAAACTCTTTTTCTACTCCACTACTGTTCTCTGAATGACATGGTAGAGCATACACCAGACACCCAAATACTTGGTAGCTTCGCTTTTTGCATGTATCCATAAGACATTGAGACATTGAGGCAAGAGTTTTTTTTTTTTTTTTTTTTTTTTTGAGTTTCCTTCCAAGGAATTTCGATCAAGTCACCCTGCTTCATGAGGCACAGTACCCTATCTAATCCCAAGGAATTCCACTTTTCTTTCTGTTTCTCTGTCTTTTTTTTTTCATTCACTTTCACTTTCATGCCTTGCCACAAATAAATTGGTCTCAACTACTAGCCAAAAGATCAAAGGGGTCCATAAACACATAGAGGAATCTAACCATCAAATGAAGTAGCACTCATATTTTCAAAATCAATCCCCATCACCGGATACAAACTAACTACCATCCTTGAAAAGGGATTTTTTTATTATTTCGCATGCTAGGGCACCTAATTCCCTCTCACTCTCGCTTTGTAAATCGAAGAGACTTATGCACATAACCAAAAACTATCGTCACAATCAAAATTCATAAAATTCACAATTAAAGTCCAACACACCCCCCACACTTAATTCATGCAGTGTCCTCAATGCATGCAGAAAAGAAAGAATAAGGACAAGGGAGGGGATATATACCAGGATATCAAGGGTTAAGGTAAAGAGGCTCATAGAGATCCATGACCTCTTCTTCAACTGGAGTAGGCATCTCTGTGTACGGCTTCAATCTTTGGTCATTGACCTTGAAAGTAGCTCCTGTACTTGGATTGAGGACTTCAACAGCCCCATGAGGATAAACTTTTTGAATAACATAGGGGCCATCCCATCTAGAACGCAGCTTACCTGGAAAGATATGCAAATGAGAATTGTACAACAAAACTTTCTGGCCTACCTCAAAAGATTTTCTCAAAATGTGCCTATCATGGAAAGCCTTGGTTTTTTCCTTGTAAATCCGAGCATTCTTATATGCCTCATTCCTAAGCTCTTCCAACTCAGATAGTTGGAGTTTCCTATAGGCACCTGTAATGGGTAGGTCAAAGTTAAGCTTCTTGATAGCCCAAAAGGCATTGTGCTCAATCTCTATAGGTAAGTGACATGCCTTTCCATACACCAGACGGTACAGAGATTGACCAAGATCGATCTTGAAGGCTGTCCTATGGGCCCACAATGCATCTACCAATTGGTTAGACCAATCCTTATGGTTCAGGTTGATGGTTTTCTCAAGAATTTGCTTGATCTGCCTATTTGAAACCTCAACCTGGCCACTGGTCTGGGGATGGTAGGGTGTGGCCAACTTATGGACGACACCATACTTTCTCATGAGGGCCTCAAAAGGCCGATTACAAAAATGCTTGCCCCGATCACTAATGGTAGCCCGGGGAGTACCAAAATGGGAGAAAATGTTCTTCTTCAAAAATTTCACAACCACCTTGTGGTCATTAGTCTTACAAGCAACTATCTCAATCCATTTGGACACATAGTCCACAGTAAGTAATATGTATAGGTTACCAAAAGAGTTAGGGAAAGGCCCCTTGAAATCAATACCCCATACATCAAACACCTCAACCACCAGAATTGGGTTAAGGGGCATCATATTTCTCTTAGTAAGACGCCCTAAGGATTGGCATGAAGAACATGCCTTATAATAAGTAAAAGCGTCTTTAAACAGACTAGGCCAATAAAATTCACACTGTAAAACCTTGGCCGCAGTCTTATTAGGCCCAAAATGGCCTCCACAAGCCTGATCATGGTAAAAAGATAAGACAGATTGTTGCTCATGATTAGGGACACATCTCCGGATTACTTAATCCGGGCAAGTCTTAAAAAGATAAGGATCATCCCAAAAGAAATACTTAATTTGTGAAAAGAAACGATTCTTATCTTGGGTGGAGCAATGTACAGGTGTCACACCTGTAACCAGATAATTAATAATGTCAGCAAACTAAGTTTACAAGACACTACCATCAGATACTCATCAGAAAAATTCTCGTTGACTGGAGAATCAACAGTCAAGGAATTAGGCAGTCGGGATAGATGGTCTGCAACCAAATTTTCACACCTTTTTTTATCCCTAATTTCAAGATCAAATTCCTATAATAAAAGGACCCACCTAATGAGGCGAGCCTTGGCATCTTTCTTCTGCACAAGATATTTGATAGCTACATGGTCAGTATAAACAATCACATGTGATCCAACCAAGTAGGGCCTAAACTTTTCTAAAGCAAACACAACAGCTAAAAATTCTTTCTCAGTGGTGGTATAATTAAGCTGTGTATCATTAAGAGTCCTACTTGCATAATAAATCACATGGGGTAATTTGTTGATTCTTTGCCCAAGAACAGCCCCTATAGTAAAATCAGAGGCATCACACATAAGCTCAAATGAAACTGTCTAATTTGGAACTTGAATAATGGGGGCTGAGCTCAAACCTCTTTTCAATTGCTCAAAACTATCATGACACTCAGAAGAGAAATCAAATAGGCAGTCCTTTGCTAAAAGAGAAGTGACAAGTCTAGCTATCTAGCTAAAGTCCTTGATGAATCTCCTGTAAAAATCTGCATGGCCAAAAAAAGATCTAATGTCCTTCACACTCTTGGGTGGTTGTAAATTGACAATAAGGTCCACCTTAGATCTATCAACCTTGATCCCTTCTTTGGACACAATGTGACCAAGAACTATGCCTTGCTTCACCATGAAGTGGCACTTCTCCCAATTCAGGACCAAGTTCTTTTCTATGCATCTTTTAAGAACCAAAGAGAGATGATGTAAGCAATTAGAAAAAGTAGAGCCATGAATAGAAAAATCATCCATAAACACCTCTAGGAAATGCTCTACCATATCAGAAAAGATACTCATCATGCACCATTGGAATGTAGCAGGAGCATTGCAAAGCCCAAAAGGCATACGCCGGTAAGCAAAGGTTCCATAAGGACATGTGAAAGTGGTCTTGTGTTGGTCCTCTAGAGCAATAGAAATTTGGTTATAGCCTGCATAACCTTCAAGAAAACAATAATATTCATGACCAGCTAGTCTCTCTAATATCTGATCAATAAAAGGTAAGGGGAAGTGGTCCTTCAAAGTTGCTGCATTCAATTTCCTGTAGTCAATACACACTCTCCATCCCGTTTGGATACGGGTTGGAATCAACTCATTATTGGCATTCTCAACTACAGTGACTCTTCCTTTCTTAGGCACGACCTGCACAGGACTCACCCATTGGCTATCAGAAATAGGATAAATGATGCCATGATCGAAGCATTTTAGGATCTCTTTCTTGATTGCCTCTTTTATCACAAGATTAACCCTCCTTTGGGGTTCCCTAGAAGGTTTGGAACTCTCCATTAGATGTATATGACAATGGAGGGGCTAATACCTTTGATGTCAGACATAGTCTAATCTATGGCTTTCTTATAGTCCTTTAGATCCTTAATCAACTCTTCTTCCTGAATAGAAGTCAAATCAAAAGCAATAATAACAAGAAGAGTATGATCATATCCTGGTCTAATCTATGGCTTCCTTATAGTCCTTTAGAAGCTTAATCAACTCTTCTTCCTGAATAGAAGTCAAATCAGAAGCAATAATAACAAGAAGAGTATGATCATGTCCTAAGAAAGAATACTTGAGGTTGGAGGGCAATGCCTTCAACTCTAATGTGGGGGGCTCAATAATAGAGGGTTTGGGAATGGAAGTGGATAGGGGTCCAAGGGGCTCCAAAGGTGGTTGGATGCTCCAGACCTCAAATAAGGGTGTATCATCAACACCCTCTAATTCCTGCATATATTCTTGAAATCCCGAATCAAAATCAATCTCAAAGAACGTATCAATATCATCAGAAAATCCTTGAGCATATGCACCTCGTCATCCATATCAGGTTGCTTGCCCAACCTAAACACATTGAAGTCAACAGAAGTATTGCCAAAAGATAATTTCATGAGACCATTCCTGCAATTGATTAAAGCATTACTGGTAGCTAGGAATGACCTACCCAAGATGATAGGGATTTGATCCTTGAAGTTGGCAGTAGGTTGGGTATCTAAAATAATAAAATCCACAGGGAAAATAAATTTCCCAACCTTCAACAGAACATCCTCAATCATTCCCTTAGAAACTTTAATCGATCGATCTGTAAGCTGAAGAGTGATTTTGGTGGGTTTTAGTTCTCCCAATCCCAGTCGTTGGTAGACATGAAATGATAAGAGGTTCACACTTGCACTAAGGTCCAATAAGGCATGATCAATAGTAGTATTGCCTATAGTGCAAGAGATGGTGGGGCTGTCAGGATCCTTATGCTTGGCTGCTACTGGCTGTGAGATGAGAGAACTGATGTTAGCAGCCAAGAATGCCTTTTTGGGCACATTGGTGGTCCGCTTGTGGGTGCATAAGTCTTTGAGGACTTTAGCATAAGCGGGGATCTGGGCAATGGCATCCAACAAGGGGATATTCACCTGAATCTGTTTGAACACATCCAATATCTTCTCCACAGAAGGAGATTTCTTGCTAACCAACCTATTTGGGAAAGGGGTAGGTGGGGTATAAATTCTTTTAGGGTTGGGCTTTTTAACTTCCTCAATCGAATCCTCTTTGGTTTTCTCAACCAAATCATCTGGAATATCTTCAAGTTCATCAGACGAACCTGGAACAGTAGGCACTTCAATGGCTTCTTCAGAAGGGGGAGAGTCAACAGGAGTATGAGATGGTAAAGACTGAGGTGCACTAGCCTGTTGATACTCACGGCCACTCCTTAAAGCATAAACAACATTTACCTTTTTGGAGGGCCCTTGGTGCTGTTGGCCTTGTGCAACATTGGTTGCAGGAGCTTAGGTACCTTGCTAAATATGAACCTGATGCCTAGGATTTGGCTCAGGTTGGCTAGGTAACTTCCTTGTTTTCCTCTTATACAGGATTGCGATAAGCTGGGTGAGTTGTTTCTCCATGTTAGTGGCTTGTCATGAGAAGAGCTATCTTGTTGTCCATCTAATTCAGTCTTGTTGTCTCTCCTGTATTAGTAAACCCTAGAGGTTGCTGATAAGGTGGAAGGAGAGGAGGCCTAACAGAATTAATAGAAGGTCCTGGATGAAGACAAGGGGGGAAAGGGTTAGGAGACAGCCCTTGGTTTTGTGATGCAAAGTTGGGCCTTTGGACACAAGACTGGCCTTGATGGTTAAAGTTGGATGGGCCTGTTTGGTTACCTTGATTCCAGGAGAAATTGGGGTGATTTCTCCATCCTGGATTGTAAGTATTGCTATATGGATTATTTTGGTAGAAATCACTTACATTCTCAATACTGGAATTGCCCACCAAGGTGTTGGGGTATTCCTCAGAAAGATGTCCAGGGGTTTGGCACCAACTACATACCGACACATGGTTGACCTGATTAACTGGTATAGACTCTTTAAGAACTATGGACTCCAACCGTTTTATGAGGCTGTCTAGTTTGGCCTCCTTGGCTGACATACCCTCAATGAGATACCCCTTAGTGGTCTTTTCAGCCTCTTGGGAAGACTCTCATTCCCTAGTCTTATCAGTCAAGTTGGTTAAGAATGTCCATGCATCATTCTCCTCAGAAAAAGAAGTAAAGCCTGTTGGACACATGGACTCTACAAGTTGCTTGGTCTGATAATCAATACCCTCATAAATAATTTGGCATAGTTGCCACAAGTCGAAACCATGGTGAGGGCATTCTAAGAGGAGGTCCTTCTATGAATTTAGAAAAGGACTCATGTGGTTTCTGCCTGAACTAGAGGATGTCACTCTTAAGCTTATTGGTCTTTTAAAGAGGGAAGAATTTTCTCAAAAAGACAATGGTGAACTCATCCCATGTATTAATGGAGTTTGTAGGCAGTCCATAAAGCCACTTCTTGGCCTGGTCCTTCAGGGCAAATGGTATAAACCTAAGCCTAACTGTATCATCAGTCAAATTCTAGACCTTAATTAGAACACAGACCTCCTCAAATTCCCTAAGAAAAAGATATGCATCCTCATTAGCCATCCCATGGAAATGGGGTAGCATGCTGATGAAGTTGGTCTTAAGTTCATAGTTATTCCCTGTAACAACAGGCAGACTAATGCATGAGGGCTGTGCAGCCCTGGTGAGGTATAACCTAACCTTAAGAGTCTTGGGTTGTTGGTCAACCATGGTTAAAGGTGGGGTTAAGGGTAGTGGAGGAGGTGGTATTCTAATAAGACGATTAGATGAATCACGAGTCCACACCCTAGCCACCTAAACAGATATGAGGTCTCCTTTAAAAAATTAAAGAAAAAAAAAAAAAAGACTTAAGGAAAAAAAAATACTAAAAAAAAGAGGGAGCCCAAGGTAGATAGTGCATCTATCCCTACAAAATTGAAACAATGGTTCCAAAGCTGTAAGGATGCCATATAGGTTGATAACAAGGGAACCCGTATAGTCTTCTATAGCCACCTACGGGCGACTCCAAATAGATTCTGATATAGAGTGGAGGACTACTATACGTTTATGTTTCCAACGCTCTCACTATGTCGCTTTCCTGTTATCAAGAGTGGTCACCTCCAAAGATAAGTCACATGCCAATCCACCCAACCAAGTCAAGATGTAGCATCATAGGTAACTTAATCTTATGAGGGACACCAAAAGATGGAGGGTTGAAGCATATGAAGGACTTTAGATTGGGCCCACACTATTTGAAACAGAAGAGAAACAAGAAGAGGTTTTCAAAAATTGATTTTTTTTTCAGAAAAAGAAGAGAAAATAATAAACTAAAACACTTCGAACTACTTAAAAATCAGATAAATAAAATGGACAATAATCTCCCCGGCAACGGTGCCAAAAACTTGTTTGAGTTAAAATAAAACAGCAAGCGTACGGGTCAATCATAGCTACGGGTCGAACACGAGGAGATATATGCTACTCTATTTAACTAACTTAAAAGTAATGCAAAGTGAATCAAATTAAAGTGTTAAATTAAACTAATTAAACTAACAAAAATCAATGTATCCTAACTCATAAGCATCTAACAAAATTAAGGGATTAAATCGACGTCCTAACACATAAGCATCTAACCTATCAAACGAAAGCGAATTGAAAGGAATAAAAATGCAGCCACACATACTACCCACATAAAAAGAAATAAGGGAATAAAAATGCATCCATAAACCACAACCATATAAAATTAAAATAAAAGAAATAGAGGGGGAAGAAGAAGAAGATAGAGAGAGATAGAGGAGATGGAGAATGAGATTGAGAGTTTAGATAGTAAAACCTGGATGTGCATGCATGAATGTAATTAAAAAGCTTGAATACTTGCATAAACTTACCATGGCCTCCTCTTCTAAATCTTCAAGTCTTGTCATCAACTTAAGAACTTAGACTAGAAGGCTTAAAACCTAAACTAGAATTAAGAAATTACAACCCAATTGAAGACTTAAATTAAAATTAAAGCATAAACTAAACCTATTATAACCATTAAATGAAAATCAAAAAAGCAAACTAGAACTTAGAAAAGCCAAAAATCACAAATTAGAAGGAGAAGAAGAGAAGAGATTTCACCAAGTGAATGAGCAAAATTTACAAGAGAGGTAGGGGGTATTTATAGGGGAAAGGGGAGAAGAAAGAAGAGGGAAGTGTAGGAGAAATATTCCCCAAGAAAAGAGAATATTCTCTTCTCCTTCCTCCTTTACATTGCCTTGAATCCCAAGAAAAAAAGAAAAAAAATGGAAAGAAGGAGAGAAAAGAATATTGTTTACATAAACCTTCTATTTCTAGAAAAGTAAATTTCTAATTCTAACTTGTGCTTCCTTTTCTTTGTAGATATCTTCTCCAAGCAATAAAATCAAAGTATCTTTGATTTTTCAACCTTCCATAGATGAGAAAATATCTTTCAAAATAAATCTATCCCAAGTGAAATTCTAAGAATGCCCTTAAAAAGTTGGAGAGAGAGAGAGAGAGTGATGACTAGGATAGTGATGACTAGGATTCTACTCCACCAAATAACAAAATCCCCAATGTGTCCTCTAAAAATTGTGGGGCATTAAATGCAACCCATAAAAATCGTGGACACCTTATGGGCCTTCAAAATTAATGGAATCTAATGGCAATATGGGTCCCTCCATGTGGGTAGCAGTCCTTCTCTCTCTTCAAGAATGCAAAATTATCGAAATGGCCCTGTACTTGCAGTAGATCTCCACCATTGCTTAGAAATATCTTCTATAATGTCAAAAAACGTCCTTGGGCAGTGGTAGACTGACTATGGGCTTGCACTACAGCTCCTTTCTGACTCATTATCCTTTATTGGGCTGAAAAGAATAATCAATTGGACGGTGGGCTAGACGAATGCATACTTACGTTCCGTCACGTCCAACTTGCTCCAAATTTAGTCCTCTTATAGCCATGGAAGAAAAAATGACAACTTTACGTGTAACTTGGGACATGCAGATCCCGATAGTCCAGAATAGCCCAAAACTTGAAAAACACAAGAAAGCACCAACGTAACTCTGTCCAATGTGGTAAAATGTATGCTTTATGCCCTAAGATTTCACACATAAATGTGCTCATCACACAATGCAAACCTTCTTTTAGAATTAATTCCTTGAATGAGCTTGGGAAGGTCCTTTAAAGCTTTGAAGTCAACTCTTGATCGATGCGGACAAGACTTCAATTATGAGAGCAATTATCACTTTTCACCTTTCTCAAAAGTAGGATTTTGGACTATAATGGATAGGTGAAAAGGACTGACAAGTTCTCTATTTATAGGCTCATTAATGGCCTAAAGAACATGTGCAAAATGTGCTCTAACGGATCTATTTTTCACCAATCCGGTCGACCTGAAGATTGATCCGGTCGACTGGATCCTAGCCGTTGGAGAATATAACCGTTAAAAACTAGCCGTTGGAGGCAAACAGGGCATCCGATCGATGTTCGATCGACCGGATCATCGTCCCACTTGATCTGATCGACCGGGATCATCTATGGGAACGTACCCGAGCAGCTACTGCCAGATCTAGTCGATCCATACACTGAGATCCGATCGATCGGATCATCAGACCAGATCACAGTCAGGACTTGATTCCGACTGTTTGACTGATTGGTTTGGTCCGGGACTTTTTCCAACCAATTTTGACTTATTCTAAGGTCATAGGGGATTCATTTATATCCTCCTAAGGTCTCTAAAAGATGCACATGTTTATTTTATTAATTTTTATGCAAGTGCAATATAAGCATGCAGTAAGTGTTCTAAGTATGTGCACACGAGCATCTTGATTAGGGTCTAGGTCTCTTTCTTCAAAAGATGTTCTTCAATCTTCAAAAGATCTTTTTAAGATCTTCTTTTCTTGAAATGCCCTTGATATCTTTGATCTTCATTGACTTGTCCTTTCTTCTTTTCTTGAAATGCCCTTGATATCTTTGATCTTCATTGCCTTGTCCTGTCTACTACTCTTTTGACTTTATTAGCCCTATTGACACATAGACATATACAAGTCTATATCTACATGTTTGTTATCATCAAAACATTCATGGAGGTGGGGTTAGAATTACCCAACAATCTCTTCATTTTTTATGATGACAAACACATGATTTGGTAGCAATATAATATATAGCATGTATAGCGACCAAGCAATCAAATAAAATGCAATGTATAAAATCAAGCAATTTTAAATCATGCACATAGAAAAATATGTATAAGTCCAAATCAATAAATAAAATAGAATAATTGCTGCCAAAGGATATAACACCCATAATAAGCCAATCACATGGTTAGAAAAGTCTAAAGCAGGCAAGCATATAGTTTTAATGTTCAAAAACTAAATAGTTCAAAGCATACTCCCCCTAAAAAAGTGCAATATTGAAAAGTCATAAAAATATTACAACCCAAAATGTCTTTAAGATAGGCATAAATAATTCAAACTAAGCATCTGGAGGAGGAGGAGAAATATGGAAATGCTGAGTGAGCATCCTAAGCTGTGCCAAAATCTCCTTGTTGTCATCTCGAAGAGCTACAAAATGATCATTAAATCCCTGCAGACGGGAGTCAAGCTTCTCCTGGTAAGCAGCAAATTCGGCCTTGGACACATAATCTTCATCCTCACTATCATCCTCATCAGAAGCATCACTATCAACAACGGATGAAGAGGCGTGCTTGCGCCTGGCTTGGCGACCAGCAGGAGGAGGAGGAACATCGGATCCGCTAGTAGGAATGCCCATCTTCTTAAAGGAGGAAGAATCAATTGCAGAAGGATTTGAAGTTGGAATTTCATCAGATAGATCAACCTCAAAATGTTTGAAGATAACTGTTAGGAACCTACTATAGGGGAGGCTTGCCTTAGAGTCCCTTTCAGCAACCAATTCCATAGTTTTCATAATCACATAGGGAAGACAAATTTGGTGAGTATTAGCAATGCACCAAATGAGATATGCCTGAAAGCGGGTAACTGCATCTCTATGCCCACCAAGAGGGAGGATATTATAGGTCAAAATTAAATTGACTACCCTAGGAATATCTCCAAGATGAATAGCAGTAAGGCCCTTGGTTTCTCCCAAATAATTCTTGAAAATTGAACCATATACCTCATCAACATCCATAAATCCTGTAGGGGAAGTCTTGGTACGGAGATACTTTTGTTCTCCAGAGTCATCTACCCCAATAATCTTAGCAAGCTCCACAATGTCAAAAGAGATCTGTTTTCCCTTAACAAGAGAAGTGATGGTATAGTGTCCTTCAACTCCAACTACTTGGAGATTACAATAGAACAGTTGCACTAGCCTAGTATAGGCTTTTTCTTGGGGATAAAGAATGGAATCCCAACCCAACATTTCAAAAAATGTATTGATTTCACTAGGGAGAATATTGTTGAGTTCAGTGATACTTACTAGCCTTTCCCTAATGAGTTTCTTGAGTTGGAATTACTTCCACTAAATCAAGGCCTCCTTCGAGATGAACAAAGTCCCATCATATTGATCCTTCTTTGAAGCAACCGCCTTTCTCTTCTTTGAGGGTTCTCCTTTGGAAGCCATAGAGAGCAAGGGTTTTGGAGAAAGAGGGATTTGAAAGGTTTTTGAGAGAAGAAGAGGGAAAACTAAGAGATTTGATGGTGAAAATGAGTTAGGATCACCAACAAGATAAAAATCTTCAAGGATTTAGAAAGATTTTGCCCTAGAAACTCAGAAGAGAGGTTTTGGAGAGAAGAGAGATGGGTTTTAGAAAGTTAGAAATGAGCCATTTGAGTCTCGGTTTCGCTTAAAAAGACCATTTTCTACGATCCGGTCGATCGGATTCGACCATCCGGTCTACCAGATGACTTAAAAATGCTTCTTAAACTAGTCAGCCCCAGATCTGGATCGTAAAGTCGATTGGGGGCAGGCTCAGGGGATTTTTCTCATTCAAAAGGATTACACATACCTAATTCTCGTCGAAGATTGCAGAATCGTTCTTCGGACAGAGGTTTGGTGAAGATATCCACAACTTATTTCTCAGTTTCGATGTGTTTGAGTACAACTTCTCCCTTTTGGACAGTGTCTCGAAGAAAATGATGGCGAACATCTATATGTTTTGCTCTTGAGTGAAGAATAGGGTTTTTACTTAGATTGATGGTGCTAGTGCTGTCGTAGAATATTTTGGAAGGATTGAATTGGAGTCCATAATCTTGAAGAGTTTGATGCATCCAAAGAATTTGGGCACAACACCTGCCGACTGAAATATATTTAGCTTTGGTGGTTGAGAGTGCCACAGTTTTGCTTCTTGTTGAACCAAGAAACCAAACAAGATTCAAGAAAGTGGCAAGTACCACTCGTGCTCTTATGATCAACATGACAACCAGCAAAATCAGCATCAGAGAAGCTAAGTAATTCAAAATTATTATGCATTGGATACCATAATCCTATATTAATTATCCCTTTTAAATATTTAAAGATTCTTTTAACTGCACTAATATGTGATTGCATTGGACTAGCCTGAAATCTAGCACATGCACAAACACTAAACATGATGTCAAGTCTACTAGTAGTTAAATATAACAAACTTTCAATCATACCTCGATAACGAGTAGGATCAACAGGGGTTTCACTCTAATCTTTTGAGAGAGTTATAGAGGTACTCATTGGAGTGTTAGAGGCCTTTTGGGAGTTAATATCAAATTTCTTTAGCAACTCTTTGATATATTTAGATTGATTGATAAAAAGTCCATTTTTAGTTTGTTTGATCTGAAGGCCTAGAAAGAAATTAAGTTCACCCATTAAACTCATTTCAAACTCACTTTTCATGCAATTACTAAATTCAATACATAGTAAATCATCAGTAACACCAAATATAATATCATCTACATATATTTGCACTATAATCAAATTAGAGCCCTTACGTTTAACAAATAATGTAGTATCTATCTTACCAATGGTATAAGCATTTTCTATCAAAAATATCTTTAATCTGTCATACCATGCTCTTGGTGCCTATTTAAGTCCATAGAAAGCTTTCTTTAATCTAAAAACATGATCAGGGTGAGAAGAACTTTCAAAATCAGGAGGTTGAGATACATACACTTCTTCTTCAATAAACCCATTCAAAAAAGCACTTTTCACATCCATTTGAAAAAGTTTAAAATTTTTATGACAAGCAAAAGCTAGGAGCATTCTAATGGCTTCTAATCTAGCAACAGGGGCATATGTCTCATCAAAATCAATTCCCTCCTGCTGATTATATCCTTGAGCCACTAGTCTAGCTTTATTTCTTATCACAATACCATTTTCATCCAATTTATTTCTAAATACCCATTTTGTTCCAATTATGGATTTATTCTTGGGTTTGGGCACAAACTCCCAAACATCATTTCTTTTGAATTGATGAAGTTCTTCTTGCATGACCAAAATTTAATCATTATCCATCAAGGCTTCTTTTATGTTTTTAGGCTCTACCATGGATAGAAATGCAGAAAAATTACAAGTGTTTTGAAGTTTAGACCTAGTTTGAACACCTAATTCTAAATCACCAATAACTTATTCTAATGGATGATTTCTTACTGGTCTAACTTCTTTAGGAAGTTCTAATGAGTCTTCATTTGATGTGTCTAGAATAGAATTATTCTCATTTAAAGAGGTAGTCTCAACTCTTTTTGAGATTTCGGATATAACATCCTCATCATCATCAACTAGAGGTTTATACTTTTCTTTTGGAGGAGAAATATAAAATCTAATGTTCATAGATTCTTCCACTACTAAGGTGTTTTTGTTGAATACTCTATATGCATGACTATTGCTAGAGTACCCAAGAAAAATGCCTTCATCTGATTTTTCATCAAATTTTTCTTTAGTCTTTAGTATTCAAAATAAAACATTTACAACAAAAAATCTGAAAATAATCAACTTTGTGTTTCTTTTCAAAATATAACTCATAAGGTGTTTTGGATAGGATCTTTCAAATCAAAACACGGTTTAAAACATAACAAGCAGTATTCACAGCTTCAGCCCAAAAATATTTAGGTAGGGAATATTCATTAAGCATAGTCCGGACAGTCTCTTGAAGAGATCTATTTTTTCTTTCAACAACCCCATTAGATTGGGGTGTTCTAGGAGCAGAAAAATTATGAGTGATGCCTTCATCATCACAGTATTTTCCAAACTAATTTGAGTTGTTAAACTCACCATCATAATCACTTCTTATTGTAGTGACCAAATAGCCCTTTTGGTTTTGGATTTTCTTACACAGTTTTGAAAATTCATCGAAAACCTCATTTTTATGTCTAAGAAAAGAAGTCCAAGTATATCTAGAATAATCAACAATAATGACAAAAGTGTATACTTTTCCATTCAAGCTGGGAGTAGGGATAGGGCCAAAAAGATCTAAATGGAGAAGTTCAAGTGGTCTAGAAGTTGAAACTATGTTCTTAGATTTATGAAAAACCTTAACTTGTTTACCCTTTTGGCATGCATCATAAAAATGATTCTTGTCAAACTTTAGTTTAGGTAAGTTTCGGACAAGATCCTTGGAAGCTATTGATTGAATCAATTTGATATTTATATGCCCAAGTTTTTTATGCCAAACACTTGAATCTTCATAGGAAACTAAGCAAGTATTGCTAGAACTAGTTTCATCAATGATGCAAGTATATATATTGTTATTTCTAGTTCCTTTTAATACTACTTTGTTATTTGTATCCATAACTAAGTAATGTGAAACATCAAAACTTACTTTATATCCAACACTACATAGTTGACTTACACTGAGTAGGTTGTAGGCAAGTTTATTTGTCAGATAGACGTTTGAGATGGTAGTACCTCCGATATTGATGTTTTCAATGTCAATTATCTTTCTTTTTCCATTATCTTCAAAAGTCACCCATCCTTCATCATACTTTCTCAACTTTGTGAATAACTTCGTATTTGCCGTCATATGCTTGGAGCATCTACTGTCGATATACCATTCTACTTGCTCTTTGCTCTTTAAGCATACCTACAAAACAAAGTTTACACATGCATTGGCCCCCATAATCTCATGGGTCCATTGTTGTTAGAGTTGAGAGATTCCTTAGGTACCCAAACTGTCTTGTAATTAGGACTATAGTTTGTGTCCGAAACATAGTTCTTAGGTCATTGGTACCTAGAGTCACAAATGTCAAATGGAGATGGTGCCCTTTTCTGCCTTTGTGGTCTTTGGCTATTGAAGGAGTTTTGAGTCCTTCTACCTCTTTAGAATCTTTGATGGTCATAAGGTCTATATTAGTTATACTTCATATATGGCCTATGGTTTAGTTGAGGTCTATAGCTTCTTTCCACTGAGTATGGAGCATATGGCCAATAATATTGACCTTGGGGTCTTTGAGGTCTTTGAGATACATATTCTCTTTGAGGTCTATTCCTTCTTTGAGAGGTATATTGAAATGTATGATGATGTTGATTTCTATACCTTTGATTTCTATGCTCTTGATTTCTATATCCTTAATTCCTTGAAAGGGAAACATGAGAAGTTAACGTTTGACCTTGGTATGCTCTTCCCTCTACCACTTTTTCTTTACCTTTGGCATGGTATGGGTTTTTTCCATTATTGCCTAAACCTTCTTTGTCTTGTGGTGGCTTTTGAGGAGTACCAAGAAGAGTGTCTAAAGATTTTTTATCCTTGGTGAAGGTTAGCAAGGCCGACGTCAATCTCCCATTTTCTCCTTCAAGTTGGGCAACATAGATATGTAGGTCATCGATTTTATTGTTTAATTCTATTACTTCTTTTTTTAAAAAGGTGTTTGAAGCTTCAAGTTTGTGACTTACCTCATAGAGAGCTTCAAATCTCTTTTCAATATCATCTTCATCTATGTCATCCGTATCTATCTCTTCAATTTAATCACTATTTTTAGAATTTGAAGCTAGGTAGGCTGAACTTACCTCAATGTCTTTTTTTGTTGCCATAAGAGCTAGATTTGTTACTTCTTCATCAGAATCTCCCACCACTTCTTCTTCACTTGAATCCCATGAAATTTTAGCGGTATATGCTTTCTTCTTATCTTATCCTTTTGGGCATTCAGTTCTGAAGTGTCCGAGTTTTTTGCAGTCATAGCAAACAATATCTTTCTTGAAAAGAGGAGTTTTATCTTTGGTTAGATTTTTACCTTTGCTTACTTGTCCCTTATTGAAGTATTTTCCACCTTTCTTCTTGAAGAATTTCTGGAATTTCTTTGTGATAAGGGACATTTCTTTTTCTGAGAAAGTGACATCCTCTTCTTCATTGCTCTCTTCATCAGAAACATTTGTGGTCTTGAGAGCTATAGACTTCTTCTTTGGTTCTTTCACTTCCGACCATCTTTCATCATCATTCAATTCGACTTCGTGAGTAAGAAGAGATCCAAGCAGTTTGTCCAGGCTAACTTTGTCGAGGTCCTTTGCTTTCTTAATGACTGTTACTTTCGGTCTCCACTTGGGGGGAAGTGACCTGAGAATTTTCTTTACATTCTCAGACTTGGTGTATGTTTTACCCAGTCCCTTCAACTTGTTGGTAATGTTAGTAAAATGCAAAAACATGCGTGAAATACTCTCATTTTTTAATATTTTAAATAATTCATATTCATGCACAACTTTATCAATCTTGGATTCCTTTACTTATGAGGTTCCCTCATATGAATCCACAAGTGTATCCCAAATCTCTTTAGCCGTTTCACACATGACTATCTTATTAAATTCGGAATTGGTCAAGGCATATTGTAGAAAGGTGATAGAAATTAAACTGAATTTTCTCCTTTTCAGTCAAAGTTAATTCAGAGGTTTCCTTAGGCACACTTTCACCATCTACAATCTTAGTAAAGGAATAAGGTCCATTTTCAATAACATGCCAGCTTCAAGATTATGTGCATATGTGAAGTTCTGGAATCTAATTTTTCAATAAGAAAAATTGTCTCCATTGAACAAGGGTGGTCTAGATACATTTAATCCCTCAAGAGGATTGGTATAATTAGATCCCATTGATCTTAGTCTCAATCAAAATGAGCTCCCGCTTTGATATCACTTGTTGGATAACCTAGAGGGGGGTGAATAGGTTATCACTAGTGAATTTATGTCATTTTTAAAATTTTAAAGAAATTAAAGAAGATAAAGAAAAAGAGAGTGCGTAAATAGATGACACAAAGAATTTATAGTGGTTCGGCTAAACTTAGCCTACGTCCACTCCTCTCAACCTTGAGAGAATTCAGTAGTTTCTTCCTTTCAGTACAGTAGGTGGGAAGAACACCTTTACAATCTTTTTACACAGGATAAGAGGATCCCAATCTTTTAAGGATAAGAGAATCCAAAATCTTTTAAGGATAAGAGGATCCTTGCAATGCCTAAGTACAGTCTAGGCCAATGAAAACAATGCTTTGTAAACTTAAAAGCATAAACTAAATACAAAAAGAAATAAGGTAGAAATACCTAAGCAATGAGTGTGATGTGTACTCCTTGCAAGTGCCAAATGATGCGAATGTATGCTTACACAATGCAGACCTTCTTTTAGAATTAATTCCTTGAATGAGCTTGAGAAGGTCCTTTAAAGCTTTGAAGTCAATTCTTGATCGATGCAGACAAGACTTCAATTATGAGAGCAATTATCACTTTTCACCTTTCTCAAAAGTAGGATTTTGGACTATAATGGATAGGTGAAAATGACTGACAAGTTATCTATTTATAGGCTCATTAATGGCCTAAAGAACATGTGCAAAATGTGCTCTAACGGATCTATTTTTCACCAATCCGGTCGACCTGAAGATTGATCTGGTCGATCGGATCCTAGCCATTGGAGAATATAGTCGTTAAAAACTAGCCGTTGGAGGTAAACAGGGCATCCAATCGATGTCCGATTGATCGGATCATCGTCCCACTTGATCCGGTCGATCGGATCATCTATGGGAACATACCCGAGCAGCTACTGCCAGATCCGGTCGATCGGATCATCAGATCGGATCACAGTCAGGACTTGATTCTGACTGTTTGACTGATGGGTTCAGTCTGGGACTTTTTCCAACCAATTTTGACTTATTCTAAAGTCATAGGGGATTCATTTGTATCCTCCTAAGGTCTCTAAAAGATGCACATGTTTATTTTATTAATTTTTATGCAAGTGCAATACAAGCATGCAGTAAGTGTTCTAAGTATGTGCACACGAGCATCTTGATTAGGGTCTTGGTCTCTTTCTTCGAGAGATATTCTTTAATCTTCAAAAGATCTTTTTAAGATCCTCTTTTCTTGAAATGCCCTTGATATCTTTGATCTTCATTGACTTATCCTGTCTTCTTTTCTTGAAATGCCCTTGATATCTTTGATCTGCATTGCCTTGTCTTGTCTACTACTCTTTTGACTTTATTAGCCCTGTTGACACATAGACATATGCAAGTCTATATCTACATGTTTGTGATCATCAAAACATTCATGGAGGTGGGGTTAGAATTACCCAACATCACCTTCTTCAATGCCTTCAATGCTCTCCAAGCTTCCATGGTTTTGGGTAGGTAGGAGAAGTGAAAAAGCCATAAATGGCTGAACTGTGTCTTTATTGCTAAGTTCCCACTTAGGGCCTGTTTGGCTTGGGACTTTAAGAGTTAAAACTCAATTAAATGCCATCATAGGCAAGTGGGTCCACCTATATAGCATAGGCATAGTTCACGGAGACCAAGGGTGGGGTCCACCTTATCTAGGTGTTTAGGTAGGACGCCTGGGGCACGGGGTGTGGGTCCCACATAAGGAAAAACACCCAAAAGCCTCAAATAGTATAGAAGCAGTCTTATGAGTCCGTTCGTGACTCTGTCACTGCTGTAAAGGATAGAACCCTAAGGAAATTTATTGGGCTTTGGCCCATACTTCAAGGCCAACAAGGGGAGGGTATACTAACATTCATAAGGACAGTACCTTACCCCTCGACCGTCATGACGTGTCCCCTCGTGATCCCGAAGAGTTTCCCAACTGTAATGCTAAGCTCATTACTGAGGGAGGTGTCTAAGTGTGGGGACACAGGAAATGCCTTCCGATAGTCTTCACTCTGGGGACTTGTGCTAGGAGGATGGTCGTAGAAATCACCGTTAATAAATCTCCCCCACTGCCGGTTGAGGAACCTCTCTTCCACAGGTAGGCCTGTGAACTGGTCAACGATCTTGTGGCTAGGTTTGACCACAAGTGAAAACAGTTCACCAGCATACATGGCAGCAGTATCTACATGGCACAAGAGAGAGAAACTATAATTAAATAGCAAATCCGGGTGTGGATGTAACATCCTCCCCACCCTACAAAAATTTCATCCCCAAAATTTGGCTTACCTTGTAAGAATCCAAGGGAACGGTACTTCGCTCACATCTCCACCTCAGCCTCCCATGACGCTTCTTCTTCTGGGTGGTTACACCATTTCACCTTCACGTAATGAATAGGTCTATTGCAAAGATTCACCACCTTGCTGTCTAGAATCTTCTCGGGCTGTTCCTTATAAGATATATCCGCTGCTAGCTCTGATAGTTCTTGAGATAGAACATGGCTTAGGTCATGCACATACTTTCGCCACATGGACACGTGGAAGACGTCGTGCACACTGTCCATAGATGGTGGGAGTGCTAATCGATAAGCCATCGGTTCGACCTTCACAAGAATTTCATAGGACCCAATGTATCTCAAACTTAGTTTACGCCCTTCTTGCTGAACCGCATCACACCCTTGGTGGGCGACACCTTGAGGAATACCTTGTCACCGATAGAGAACTCTAGATCCTTCCGTCTTTGGTCCGCATAGCCCTTCTGCCTAGACTGAGCAGCCTTGATTCATTCATGGATCAAGTCCACCTTCTCACAAGTTTCTTGGATCAATTTTGGCCCAATGATACATCGCTCACCTACTTCATCCCAGTACAATTGAGTCTGGCACTTCTTCCCATACTAAGCTTTAAATGGTGCCATCTTAATAGTAGCTTGGTAACTATTATTGTAGGAGAATTCAATAAGCGAGATGTGCTCATCCCAGTTACCTTGCATATTTATGGCACAAGCTCAGAGCATGTCTTCCAATTGTTTGTATAGTTCTCTCTGACTATCCGTCAGTTTGCAGGTGGAAGGCTGTGCTAAAACTCAACAAGGTGCCCATAGCTCTTTGGAATTTATCCCAAAACTTGGATGTGAACCTGGGGTCCCGATCTGAGATAATGCTAACTGGAACTTCGTGCAGGCGAACCACGTTATCAATGTACAAGCGGGCTAGCTTATCCATAGAATATGTGACCTTGATTGGGATGAAATGAGTTGTCTTCGTCAATCTATCCACAATAACCCATAGAGCATCAACACCTCTGGGTGTACGAGGCAGTCTAGTGACGAAGTCCATGGTAACATGTTCCCATTTCCATTCTTGTATGGGTAAGGACTGTAAAAGGCCATGGGGCCGTTGTCTATCTGCCTTTGCTTGTTGACAAGTGAGACACCTAGCCATAAATTCAGCTACATCCCTCTTTATTCCACTCCACCAGTAGTGTCCCTTCAGGTCCCTGTACATCTTAGTACTACCTGGGTGAATTGAATAGGGAGAATCATGAGCTTCCGACAATACTTCCTTCCGCAGCTGATCATCCTTGGGAACGCATAGCCAATCCCTAAACATAAGAACATCACTCACTATCAATGTGAAATCCAGATCTCACTGTGTATCACCCTGGATGGCTTTAATGACCACTTGGAAATGTTCGTCTGAGGCCTGAGCAGACGGAATCCTTTCTACCAAAGTTGATCGCACAGATAGGGCTGCTAAAGATAGAGTAACACCCTCTGCCAGTAACTCCAAATCCATCCTTCTAGCTTCTTCAACAAGTTCCTTATTGATAGCTAAGGATGCGATGGATAAGGTCTGGGACTTTCGACTAAAGACATCCACCACAACGTTTGCCTTAGCAGGATGATAATGGATGGTGCAATCATAGTCCTTCATGAGCTCCAACCATTGCCTCTGTCTCATGTTAAGTTCTTTCTGGGTAAAGAAGTATTTGAGGCTTTTATGGTCACTATAGATCTCACTCTTTTCTCCATACAGGTAGTGTCTCCAGATTTTCAGAGCAAAGACCACAGCTACCAACTCTAAGTCATGAGTTAGGTAGTTCCTTCCATAATCCTTCAGCTGACAAGAAGCGTAGGCTACCACTTTTTCATTCTACATCAAGACACAGTCGAGACCCATTTTTGAGGCATCACAATAAACTACCATCCCTCCAGTAACATTTGGAATGGTAAGTACCGGATTTGAAATCAGTCGCTGCTTCAATTCCTGGAAGCTCTTCTCGTAGTCATCGGACCACTCAAACTTCACTCCCTTACGAGTCAGTCGAGTCATAGGAGCGGAGATCTTTGAAAAATTCTCAATAAATCTCCTATAATAGCCGGCTAGACTGAGGAAGCTATGAATATCTTCTACGTTCTTGGGTGTCTCCTAGTCAACTACGGACTTTACCTTATCGGGGTCGACTTCGATACCCTTTGCAGAAACTAGATGACCTAAGAAAGCCACTTGTTGTAACTAGAACTCGCTAAAGATGTACTTCTGAATAAAAGACATAACCACCTTGTGGTCATTGGTCTTCATAGCCTTAGCTTCTACCCATTTCGAAACATAATCAACTGCCACAAAAATATACTCATTACCGAATGAGGCAGGAAATGGGCCCATAAAATCTACATCCCAAACATAAAAAATCTCAACTACTATGATAGGGCTCAAGGGCATCTCATCACGTTGGGACAGATTACCAACTTGTTGGGATCTCACACATGCCTTGCAGAAGGTGTGTACATCCCAAAATAACATGGGCCAAAAGAAACTAGACTGCAGTACCTTGGCAACCATTTTCTTGCCACCATAATGTCCCCCATAGGCGAGAGTATCGCAAAATGATAATATGCTCTGAAACTCACTCTTAGGGACACAATGACGAATGACCTGGTCTGAACAGAACAATTTTGGATCCTCCCAGTGGTAGTATCGTACAGTAGAGAGGAACTTATCTCAAGCTGCTTTATCCTAATCAGGAGGTAATTGTCCAACAGCGAGATAGTTCACTATAATTGTGTACTATGGAGTCAGTTTCGACGAAATTGAAAAAACTGCTCATCGGGGAAAGTTTCAGGAACCAACTCCGGTGTGGGAGGGAAATCTAGAAAAATCCGGGATAAATGGTCTACTACAACATTTTTTGACCCCTTTTTATCCCTGATCTCCAGGTCAAACTCTTGAAGGAGGAGAATCCATCGGATGAGCCTCGGCTTAGCATCACGCTTGGATAGGAGATGCCGAAGAGCTGAGTGATCCAAATAGGCAATCACTTTCGAGCCCAAAAGATATGATCTAAACTTATCTAGGGCACAAACTACTGCTAGTAATCCTTCTCAGTAGTGGCATAATTCATCTGAGCATCAGAGAGGATTTTACTAGCATAGTAAATCACAACAGGCTTCCCATCAACCCTTTGGCCTAAAACAGCACCAACAACAAAATCGGATGCGTCACACATGATCTCAAAGGGGAGAGACCAATTAGGTGACCTCATAATGGGTGCTTTAGCCAATGAATCACGAAGGGTGTGGAAAGCATGAAGGCATTTATCATCAAAGATAAAAGGGGCATCCTTTGCAAGCAGACTACACACGGGCCTAGAAATCAAGCTAAAGTCTTTGATGAAACGCCTATAGAAGCCGACATGGCCCAAAAAAGAACGGACCTGTCGAATGAAAGTGGGAGGGGGTAACTTAGCGATCAAATCAACCTTGGCTGGGTCAACCTCAATGCCTCGTGTAGAAATAATGTGGCCGAGGATAATACCCTTTTGAACTATGAAATGGCTCATCTCCCAACTAAGAATGAGGTTTGTCTCCACACACCGTTTAAGAACCTGAGATAACCGGTGGAGACACTTATCGAAAGATGACCCAAAGATAGAAAAGTCATCCATGAAAACCTCTAAAGATTGGCCAACCATGTCAAAAAAGATGGCCATCATGCACCTTTGAAAGGTGGTCAGAGCATTGCACAACCCAAAGGGCATGCGTCTGAATGCAAATGTACCAAAGGGGTAAGTGAAGGTTATTTTCTCTTGATCACTGGGACATATAGGAACTTGATTGTATCCCGAATAACCATCAAGAAAATAGAAGTAGCTCTGCCTGGCCAATTTCTCTAAAATTTGATCAATGAAGGGCAGAGGAAAGTGGTCTTTACTGGTGACCTTGTTCAGTTTTTGATAATCAATACAAACACGCCAACCCATAGTGGTACGAGTTGGGACAAGGTCACCTGGGTCTTTGGGAACAACCATGATGCCGGACTTCTTAGGGACAACATGAGTAGGGCTGGCCCATTGACTATCCGAGATGGGGTATATGATGCCAGCATCAAGCCACTTTACTACTTCGTTCTTCACTACTTCCCTCATATTAGGGTTCAGACGACGCTGTGGGTCTCTAAAGGGTTTTGCTCCCTCCTCACAATAGATCCGGTGCATACAGACTGAAGGGTCAATACCCTTAAGATCAGCCAAGGACCAACCAATGGCGGCCTTGTACTCAGAAAGAACTTTCAAAAGTTAAGCCTTTTGTCTGGACGAAAGATCGGATGAGATAATAACAGGCAAGGTCTCTCCTTCCCCTAAAAATGCATACTTAAGGGTGGAAGGGCAAGGTTTAAGCTCCAGCTTTGGAGGGGATATTAGAGAAGAAGGTTGGGGAGATGTAGCCAAAGAGGGAAGAGGCTCAAACCTAATTGTCCAAGGTGGCCGTTCTGAAGAGAGTGAGGAATCTAGCAAAGTATGCACCTCTTCGGTGTATGCCTCAGACTCATCTCCAAGCATCTCTTAGTGTTGCAAAGGGTCATCAATAAGCATGTGAGAAGTGTGATCAACCACAACTTCATCTAATAAATCCAATGCAAAGCACTCTTCTTCTTTAAAGGAACCTATGGATGCATTGAAGATGTTGAGCCTAAGTTTCTTATTCCCAAAATTGATGTCTATGGCCCCCGATCTACAATTTATAAAAGCATTTGCAGTAGCTAAGAAGAGGCGCCCTAAAATGATAGGGGGAATCTTGGCTTTGGTGACTGTATCCATATCCAGGACAAGGAAGTCCACAGGAAAGTATAATTCTTCCACCTTCACTAAAACATCCTCTAACAAACCACGAGGTGTCTTGACTGAACGATCAGCCAACTGAAGGATGAACTCAGTGGATTTCAAATCTCCTAAACCAAATCTGTCATAGACTGAACTAGGCAAGATATTCACACTAGCCCCTAAATCAAGTAGTGCCCTACTTATGGAGAGATCTCCAATGATGCAAGAAATAAGAGGCACACCTGGGTCCTTAAGCTTAGGGGGTAGGTGGCTGGAAATTACAGAGCTAACTTGTTCAGTCAAATGGACGGTCTTAGGGATTTGAGTTCTCAACTTACACTTTTGGGTGCAGAGGTCTTTCAAAAACTTAGTGTAAGTAGGAACTTGCTTGATAGCATCCAAGAGGGGGAGATTAATGCGAACTTGTTGGAACAAGTCTATCATCTCTTGCATCTTTGCACTCTTTTTATCCAAATAGTCTGGGGCTGATGTCTGAAGGGCTTGGGGAAAAGGGACCTTTGGAATGTAAGAGTCAGGTGATGGTCCCTCCACAATGGGTATGTGCAGCCCCTTCCTTGGGAACTGATGAGTGATTTCCATTGATGGTGTTTCAGTAATGAATTCATGTGTGTCTACACCACCACCAGAATTCTCTAGGGTTGACTCAGCCTCTCCCTGGCTTTGAGACTTAGTAGGCAACGTCTCATTAGTGGCTAAGGGTGCATCAGGTTTTTCCACCCTTTTGCCGCTCCTTAGGACTGTGACCGATTGGACCGGTTACCTATTGGCTGACTTGGCAATTGGCCAGCATCCCTCCTATTTATAGCATCAGGTAGTTGACCCAGTTGGTTCTCTAGCTTATTAATGGACTGAGTATGTGAGTGTAGCAGCTGTGTGTTTTGCTCAAGTCCACTTAATGCTTTTAGCACCTTTTCCTCAAAGGATTGATTTTGCTGGGGTTAAGGATATGGTGGTTGTCCACCCCTATAGGCATTAGATTGAACATTAAATGGTAGCCTATATGGTGGATTTGGAGGATTATTAGGTACTGAGTTTCTCCATGAAAAGTTCGGGTGGTTTCGCCATCCCGGGTTATAGGAATTGGAAAAAGGATCTTTACCCGGTTTAGGAAAACCTTGAGCCACTTGTACCTGTTCCTAAATAAATTTTGTGCACCCGATGGACAGTCCATCACATAATGACTAAGGCTAGCACATAAGTCACAGGCTTCAGTCTGATTCGGAAAACTCATTGGGAAAGGGGACATAGAATGTTGTCCTACAGACATCAGATAGTCCAATTTTTTGGACAGCATGTCAACCTTAGCAGTCATCTCTACAGTTGGGTCGATCTCATAGAGACCACCCTTCTTTGGTTGCCCTGTGTGTGGAATCTTAGTCCGAGAGGTTGAAGCATGATGTTGGGAATTCTCACTAAGGGTTTCAAAAAGATCCCATGCTTCCGTCTCATTCTTGTGCATAAATGTTCCACCATAAGAGGAGTCCACCATCTGCCTATATCGGTCATGGAGTCCATCATAAAAACACTAGGCTAACTGCCATTTTGGGACAGCGTGGTGGGGGCACTTCCTAAGTAATTCCTTGAGTCTCTCCCATGCTTCATGAAATTGTTCGCCCTCTAATTGGGAGAAACTAGTAATGGCTCTTCTAAGGCTATTAGTCCGGCCAATGGGGAAGAATTTTTTAAGAAATTCCAGCTGCATTCCTGCCCATATAGAAATCCTAACCGAATCTAGGGAATGAAGCCAGTGTTTGGCTTTGTCCTTTAAAGAAAATGGGAATAGGAGTTACTTTAGGGCATCTTTAGAGAGGTTTTGGAATTTGATTGTAGAGCACACCTCTAAGAACTCATCAAGATGCTTGGCTCCTCATTAGCAAGTCCATAATAGGATGGTAACATCTGTATGATGCTGGACTTGATCTCATATTGAGCAGCTGAATGGCAGGCAACTGAATACAAGATGCAGGGGTATAGACAGTTGGAGTGAAGTGCTCACTCAGCGGCCTTCTTGGCTGATTTCCGTCACCCATGTTATTATTATTATCCTTATCCCTAGGTCTAGCCACAGATTGCTCTATTTCTAGGTCAATGGCAGTCAGGTTGGGGTGCAAAGAACGTAGACCATGCATAAAACACAACACAAGTTGAACGTCCTAATTAAACAGAAATTAAAACACGATAACTAAATAAAAAAACTCAATAAAAAATAAAAATCAGAACTAAAAAGTAAAAAAAATAACTAATTTAAAACTAACGAAAATACTTACCTGGTGTTGGCGATTGCGCAATTCCACGTGATGCCCCCGATGAACGGTTACACATATGATCTTAAGAGGCTGGGGGAATTAAAATTAAACCTAAACACCCAATCTAATGCTGGAATTAAAAAAAAAACAAAAAATTACATAAAATAACCCTAATTACATAATATTTAAAAATTTAAAAGTAAACCAAATGGACAGCTTGTCCTTACTCGATCTACTCGGCATCCTGCACAAACAAAGAAAATGTTAGGTATACTAAAATTAACCTAATGAAGAGAATAAAAAAATAAAAAATAAAATTCTGGAATTATAAAATTAAAACTAAAACAAAGTAACACAAAACAACTCAATCAATCTTAGCAACCGTGCTTCGGTTCCCCAGCAATGGCGCCAAAATTTTGATCGTGTCGTTAACCAGTCAAAAATAAAACCTTAAATTAATCTAGCAAGTAGCAAGTAAGGGGTCGATCTACGGGGAACAGGAAGAAATATTGCAAAAAATGAATTAAGCTAATTAAAGGTAACAAGAAATTAAATTGAACCTAGAACAATGACAAACAAAGAACAATGTAAATGATAAGATGAGAAGAACTATCCTCAGGTCGAATTCACTTTGTTAGATTGATTTAATTCACTATCTCGCACATTACGATTCACTGCGGCTACAAGCCCAGTGACACCACAAAGTATAGGGTTCCTCCCAGATAAAGGGTATCTTGACGAGTACTATCGTCCTTCGCTACGAGGCTTGGCATGCATAGTTTGTTCAGTTATAACCTATCTTCGGTACAACCACATGGGAAAAGAAAACCACTATTTGAACGAATCAATTGAATCACAGAAACAAAAGATCCTAACTAGATGTCATCATTAAACCTGATCAAAGAATTACAGCAGTCTTAACATCAAATAGTCAATATGCAAATAAAATAAAATAAATTAACTTCACAGAGTTTCATCTCCTTGAGAATAGGTTGGGAATTTAGCTACACATGGCGATCAAGGGAGCACAGCTACAGTCGATCTTCATGGCAGCAACGGCAGCAATGGTGATCTCAACGTCTCCAAAAATAAAACCCTAAGACCCTCTCTCCTCTCTAGGCTGCATGGATAGGGTATTCCCTCTCCTCTCTTGCTCTTGGTGGGTGGATATCCTCCTCTCTCTTGCTCTCAGTGGGTGATATGTATCCCCTTTCTATCTTCTGCCCACTCTTTTAAATGCATCCGTTTTTCTTATTAGGAAGAGGTGAGTAGGTTTTTCAAAATTAGAAAAAGAAAAAGATCCAGGGGAATCGGGTTGGAATAGGAGAGTAAAAGACAGAGAGAGAGGTAACGTGTGAGATGGGGATGGCTTTTTTTAATTAGAAAAAGATAAAGAAAGAAATAGAATAGGGTTTGGATTAGGAAACTACAAGAGAAAGAGAGAGAGGTTTACGTTTGAGTTGGGGATGAGAGATGGAAAGATGGATAGATAATGGGATGGGTTTTAAAATAAGAAACAGAAAGAGATAATGGAGTTGGAATAATCATGAAGTGATGATTAGAAGGAGAGATAAAAAGGGTTTTTAAATCTTCCGTCTTTCTAAATTGCAATCAAGCCCCTCTTCTATAATGTATTCCCAAGCTGTCCCCTTTAGCATCAAATATCTGTAAACTCCAATATTCCTGTAATAATCAATAATTTAAGTACGTTAGTGCAATAAACCATAATTATTGGACAAGAGCTGCTAAATTAAACAAGAAATGCATATATAAATGCAGCTCGATCACACTCCCCAACTTAAGCTTTTGTTTGTCCTCGAGTGATAGAGAATGAAGAAAATAATTGACTCGACTCTCTGGTTCATAAACAGTCTAACTACATAAGATGCATTCAAAGAAATAACGATAGTTTACTATTGCACATCAACTCATAGGATGTTTGGTTCATGTGAACACAAGAGCTAAGCAATGAACGAAGACTTCTCCTAAGCCATCAAGCTCTCACTTTCTGCTTTCAACCCACTGGTTCACCATGAATTGTGACATCTAAACCTTTTACAAACGCCCATGCTAGCTCGTGTAACACCTCATAATCAATGTAGCTCACTTATTTTTCTCTTAAAACTTTTTTCTTTTCTTTTCCCTTTTTATTTATTTTTTTTTGTTTTTTAAAAATTACGTGATTCTCAAATCCGTACAATGTTCTAGCGTTTTAAGCTTTCTAGAAGGCTCATGTAACTAGCTTTAAGCCAACCACTCCCAACTATTTTATGCAAGATTCCGGGCTTGTGGCCTAGATGCCCCGGTTACTAAGATGAAGCAACAAAACTCAACTCTCATAATTTTATTTTATTTTTTTTTTGAGAATGCGAACACAATTAAGTAGTGCTCTGCCTAAACATTCAAAATATCACAAATCGGGTAGACCTATGTGTTTACAAGCATTAAGCAAGCTCACCAATGACAGTCAGGGAAATAAAGGTTCAATACTTAACACTGTGTTGAATTAATTTTCTCACAACCTAGAGTCAAATGCACTGTAAAGTAATAGTATCATTATGAAAATGAGTGCATGAAAGTTTTCCAAGAATGTAGATGAATCAAAGAGTCATATGCATAAAATTTTTCCAAAATCCTCCCTCCCCAACTTAAACGGTATTGTCCCCTATGACATACAAAAAATAGAAAATCATAGCAAGGAGAAAACAAAAACAAAGGAAGGAGCAAGACAACCTAAGGTGGGGCTGGCGAGGCAGTGTATCCAAAGATGTGATCACCAAGGATGAAGTAAATCCGCTCTAGGAGATGAATGCTGCAAAACAACTACTAGAAAACAAAAGCAGTAGAAAAAAATAAATAATAAAGGAAGAAATAACTAGAGTGGGCTGCCTCCTAAGAGCGCTAAGTTTTACGTCTTCAGACAAACGACAGTAAAGCTCAGGATAGTCCATCAAAAGCATGATCATAATCCACATCCACTAGGTCTAAAGACTCAATTAATTGGCCATCAGCAAGGCATCAACATAGGGTTTCAGTCTTTGACCGTTAACCTTAAAAGTGTTCCCATTCTGTGGATTTCTTATCTCAATAGCACCATGACGTGCAACAGATACAACCACAAACGGCCAATCCCACCGAGATCTCAATTTTCGTGGGAATAAACGCAATTTAGAATTAAAGAGCCAAACACGCTGATTAGGCTCAAAGGACTTCCGAACTATGTGTTTATCCTGAAACGCCTTAGTTTGATCCTTATAGATGCGTGAGCTCTCATAGGCATCATTGCGCAAATCCTCCAATTCTGATAGCTGGAGATGGTGAGAGGAACCAGCTTGAGTCATATCAAAATTAAATGTTTTTATGGCCCAATATGCTCGGTGTTTCAACTCAACCGAAAGATGACAGGCTCTATCAAAAACTAATCGGTATGGAGACATACCTATAGGAGTTATATATGCAGTTTGGTAAGGCCACAAAGCATCAGTCAGCCGAGTAGACCAGTCCTTACGGTCTGGTCTAATTGTCTTCTCCAATATCTGTTTCATCCCTCGGTTTGATACCTCCACCTGACCAGATGTCTGGGGATGATAAGGGGTGGCCACTTTGTGGGTAATAGAGTACTTCTTCAGTAAAGCCTCTAACCTCCAATGTCTAAAATGATAGCCACCATCACTAATGATGGCCCTGGGAAATCCAAAATGGCTAAGATGCACTCCTGAATAAAAGACATAACCACCTTGTGGTCATTGGTCTTCATAGCCTTGGCTTCTAGCTATTTCGAAACATAATCAACTGCCACAAGAATATACTCATTATCGAATGAGGCAGGAAATGGGCCCATAAAATCTATTCCCTAAACATCGAAAATCTCAACTACTATGATAGGGCTCAGGGGCATCTCATCATGTCGGGATAGATTACCAACTTGTTGGCATCTCACACACTCCTTGCAGAAGGTGTGTGCATCCCAAAATAACGTGGGCCAATAGAAACCAAACTGCAGTACCTTGGCAATAATCTTCTTGCCACTATAGTGTCCCCCACAGGTGAGAGTATGGCAAAATGATAATATGCTCTAAAACTCACTCTCAGGGACACAACGACGAACGACCTAGTCTGAACAGAACAATTCTGGATCCTCCCAGTAGTAGTATTGCACAGTAGAGAGGAACTTATCTCGTGCTACTTTATCCTAATCAGGAGGTAATTGTCCAACAGTGAGAAAGTTCACTATAATTGCGTACCATGGAGTCAGTTTCGACGAAATGGAAAACTACTGCTCATCGAGGAAAGTTTCCTGAACCAACTCGGTGTGGGAGGGGAATCCAAAAGAATCCGGGATAAATGGTCTGCTTTAACATTTTCTGACCCCTTTTTATCCCTGATCTCCAGGTCAAACTCTTGAAGGAGGAGAGCCCATCGGATGAGCCTTGGCTTAGCATCACGCTTGGATAGGAGATGCCAAAGAGCTGAGTGATCCGAATAGACAATCACTTTCAAGCCCAAAAGATATGATCTAAACTTATCAAGGGCAAAAACTACTGCTAGTACCTTCTCAGTAGTGGTGTAATTCATCTGAGCATCAGAGAGTAAATCACAACAGGCTTCCCATCAACCCTTTGGCCTAAAATAGCACCAACAGCATAATTGGACGCGTCACACATAATCTCAAAGGGGAGAGACCAATCAGGTGACCTCATAATGGGTGCTTTAGCCAATGAATCACAAATGGTGTGGAAAGCATGAAGGCATTTATCATCAAAGATAAAAGGGACATCCTTTGCAAGCAGACTGCACAAGGGCCTAGAAATCAAGCTAAAGTCTTTGATGAAACGCCTATAGAAGCCGGCATGGCCCAAGAAAGAACGGACTTGTCAAACGGAAGTGGGAGGGGGTAACTTAGAGATCAAATCAACCTTGGCCGGGTCAACCTCAATGCCTCATTCAGAAACAATGTGGCCGAGGACAATACCCTTTTAAACCATGAAATGGCTCTTCTCCCAACTACGAATGAGGTTTGTCTCCACACACCGTTTAAGAACCTGAGATAACCGGTGGAGACACTTATCGAAAGATGACCCAAAGATAGAGAAGTCATCCATGAAAACCTCTAAAGATTGGCAAACCATGTCAAAAATGATGGTCACCATGCACCCTTGAAAGGTGGTCGGAGCATTGCACAACCCAAAGGGCATGCGTCTGAATGCAAATGTACCAAAGGGGCAAGTGAAGGTTGTTTTCTCTTGATCACTGGGACATATAGGAACTTGATTGTATCCCAAATAATCATCAAGAAAATAGAAGTAGCTCTGCCCAGCCAATTTCTCTAAAATTTGATCAATGAAGGGCAGAGGAAAGTGGTCTTTGCGGGTGACCTTGTTCAGTTTTTGATAATCAATACAAACACGCCAACCCGTAGTGGTACGAGTTGGGACAAGGTCACCTTGGTCGTTGGGAACAACCATGATGCTAGACTTCTTAGGGACAACCTGTGTAGGGCTGACCCATTGAATATCCGAGATGGGGTATTTAATGCCAGCATCAAGCCACTTTACTACTTCGTTCTTCACTACTTCCCTTATATTAGGGTTCAGACGACGCTGTGGGTCCCTAAAGGGTTTTGCTCCCTCCTCACAATAGATTTGGTGCATACAAACTGAAGGGTCAATACCCTTAAGATCAGCCAAGGACCAACCAATGGCGGCCTTGTACTCAGAAAGAACTTCCAAAAGTTGAGCCTCTTGCCTGGACGAAAGATCGGATGAGATAATAACAGACAAGGTCTCTCCTTCCCCTAAAAATGCATACTTAAGGGTGGAAGGGAGAGGTTTAAGCTCTAACTTTGGAGGGGATATTAGAGAAGAAGGTTGGGGAGATGTAGCCAAAGGGGGAAGAGGCTCAAACCTAATTGTCCAAGGTGGCTGTTCTGAAGAGAGTGAGAAATTTAACAAAGTATGCACCTCTTCGGTGTATGCCTCAGACTCATCTCCAAGCATCTCTTAGTGCTTCAAAGGATCATCAATAAGCATGTGAGAAGTGTGATCAGCCACATCTTCATCTAATAAATCCAATGCAAAGCACTCTTCTTCTCTAAAGGAACCTAAGGATGGATTGAAGATGTTGAGCCTAAGCTTCTTATTCCCAAAACAGATGTCTATGGCCCCCGATCTAGGGGTGTCAATGGGTAGGGTTGGGCCGGGCTTGCCTAAACCCTGACTCTAACCCTAGAGGCCTTAACCTAAACCCTGACCCTGACCCAACCCTGGTAGGGCCAAGAAACCCTCAACCCTGACCCGACCCTACCAGGGTTTTCCCTAACCTGGCCCGGCTCGACCCGACCCTGATAGGGTCGGACAGGGTCGGGTTGGCTCTGATTGACCCTGCCTTGACCCTGATTGATATATATCAAAGAATATATCTAAAAAAAACCAAAAAAATTCTTTAAAGAAGAAGAATAAGAGGGGAAGGAAAGTAACAGAATTTCATAGTTGTAAAGGAAAAGCAATAGATAATATAATAACATTAGCACTGTCATTTTACGACCATCAATTCGCATAAACAAATATGACAAGAGATGAAGAGAGTGTTATGAATGGCCAAGAATTCTACGAACTAACTCCCCCAACGGCACAAAAAAATAATCTTTCTCTTTACTAACTGCATCTCAATCAATTTTAACAAGTATTTGCATCTGAATTTGTTGATGACTAACTTCTTACAAGCATATATAGGGGAAAAAATGAAGGAGAAAAAATTTCAAAGTGTAGTCCTGGAAACAAAATCAAGTCTAAAACAGCAATGAACAGCTCATCCAATTTCGCATGTCCTCAATCACCCCCAACTTCCTCTTGCTACCTACCCAATCTCTTTTTTATTAGATATGCATGTAATTGTTTCTGTATCATCAAGTAGATGATAATTTCTCTAAAGATATCACAGCAATAAGAGTTTTGCAGGTAAGGCTATACAGAGTAGTCCTAATATAGCTAGGAAAATACAGTCAAGTCACTAGTGTACTACCAGGATACAGTGACTGTTACAATCAAAAGACAAGAAATGGACTTGACAAAGATCCTAACCATTCGTGCCTCCATTGACTTTTCAAATAATGGATTCCAAGGGGAAATTCCAGATGTGATAGAAAATCTCACTTCTCTCTACGTTCTTAACTTGTCACAGAATGCTCTAAGCCTCTAACTGGTTGCATACCATCATCCTTGGGGAACCTGAACAGCTAGAGTCATTAGACCTCTCAAGCAATAAGTCAGGAGGAGAGATCCCTCAGCAGCTGACAATCCTAACATTCCTTTTGGTCCTGGACCTCTCTTGGAACAACCTTACGGGAATGATACCAAAGGGATCTTAATTTCCTTTAAAACCTCCAAACCCTTTACTTCCCCTTCGCTCTACAACTCTATAAATCTGGTTATTATCGCTGCAATTGATGGTGACCCTGAGAGCATAAGTTCTTCTCCAGCTCTCGGCTTCCCCGACACCAGTTTCTTCCATTACCACAGATTGAGGTGATCGGTTTTCAAACTCATTACACAGAGAGAAAAAAAATGCTGAACCCTTCGAAGAGTGGGAACCGAAGAGGGATAGAAGACAATGGAAAGGGAGCGAGGAAATTGAAGAACAAAGCTAGCAAAGTCTTTTCATGAGAGAACCCATATGACTGGGGTGGGAATTTTTTGGCTAAATACAGACCCGGATCTACTTTCTGCCAAAAAATTGCAGGAGATTCCGCCAGAAGGAACACAGAGCAAAAATCGCCAATTGTTTAGGTATGATTGGCAAATTGTACTGAGCGGATACTTTGTGGGGTTTGGTGGGGCAGCAGGAATTGTTGTGGCATTCTTCGTCTTCTCAGATCGAGGAAGGAAAAGGATGTTTCTTGGTCATGAACATACCTAGGTCAAGAGAGCGTCGTAGCAGGTCGAGTGGAGGAGAAACAAGCTGCTTGAATGCTTGATACCTTGATCGTAGCAGGAAAGGAGGAAGTGATGAACCAAGGATGAGAAGTAGGGTCTCGAGCAGCGCTTTCCTCAAGAGATGGATGAAGAGTGAAAATGAAATTGGATATTATGGTTCACTAGTTTTCCCTTAAGAGATGGGCGTTTTTATTTTTTCCATGACAAATTGATACATTATTACAACTATATATTGCCTATAACTAATACAGAGTCGGGTCAGGGCTGGGCCAGGCTAAACCCGGGGTCTTATCCCGAACCCGACCTGACCCTGCCAGGGTCAGCCAAAATCTCAACCCTGACCCGCCCTTCGGGCTGGCAGATCTGGGTCGGGTCCTGGCTGGGCTCAGGGCGGGTTCAGGCGAGTTCGGGCCAGCTGGGCATTATTGACACCCCCACCCCGATCTATAATTTATGCAAGCATTTACAGTAGCTAAGAAGGGGCACCCTAGAATGATAGGGGGAAGCTTAGCTATAGTGGCTGTATCCATATCCAGGACTAAAAGTCCACAGGAAAGTATAATTCTTCCACCTTCACTAAAACATCCTCTAACAAACCACGAGCTATCTTGACTGAATGATCAGCCAACTGAAGGATGACCTCAGTGGGTTTCAAATCTCCTAAACCAAATCTGTCATAGACTGAACTAGGCAAGATATTCACACTAGCCCCTAAATCAAGTAGTGCCCTACTTATGGAGAGATCTCCAATGATGCAAGAAATAAGAGGCACACCTGGGTCCTTAAGCTTAGGGGGTAGGTGGCTAGAAATTACAGAGCTAACTAGTTCAGTCAAATGGATGGTCTTAGGGATTTGAGTTCTCAACTTACGCTTTTGGGTGCAGAGGTCTTTCAAAAACTTAGCGTAAGCAAGAACTTGCTTGATAGCATCCAAGAGGGGGAGATTGATGCGAACTTGTTGGAACAAGTCTATCATCTCTTGCATCTTTGCACCCTTTTTATCCAAATAGCCTGGGGCTAATGTCTGAAGGGCTTGGGGATTTGAGACTTAGTGGGCAACGTCTCATTAGTGGCTAAGGGTGCATCAGGTTTTTCCACCCTTTTGCCGCTCCTTAGGACTGTGATCGATTGGACCTGGTCTTTCCTAGACCCATTTGATTGTTTGGGTTACCTTTTGGCTGACTTGGCAATTGGCCAGCCTCCCTCCTATTTATAGCATCAGCTAGTTAACCCAGTTAGTTCTCTAGCTTATTAATGGACTGAGTATGTGAGTGTACCAGCTGTGTGTTCTCGAGTCCACTTAATGCTTTTAGCACCTTTTCCTCAAAGGATTGATTCTATTGGGGTTGAGGATATGGTGGTTGTCCAGTCCTATAGGCATTAGATTGAACATTAAATGGTGGCCTATATGGTGGATTTGGAGGATTATTAGGTACTGAGTTTCTCCATGAAAAGTTTGGGTGGTTTCGCCATCCCGGGTTATAGGAATTGGAAAAAGGATCATTACCCGATTTAGGGAAACCTTGAGCCACTTGTACCTGTTCCTGAACAAGTTTTGTGCAATCGAAGGACAGTCCATCACATAATGACCAAGGCTAGCACATAAGGCACAGGCTTCAGTTTGATTGGGGAAACTCATTGGGAAAGGGGACATAGAATGTTGTCCTACAGACATCTAATAGTCCAATTTTTTGGACAGTATGTCAACCTTAGCAGTCATCTCTAAAGTTGGGTTGATCTCATAGAGACCACCCTTCTTTGGTTGCCCTGTGTGTGGAATCTCAGTCAGAGAGGCCGAAGCATAATGTTGGGAATTCTCACTAGGGGTTTCAAAAAGATCCCATGGTTCTGTCTCATTCTTGTGCATAAATGTTCCACCATAAGAGGAGTCCACCATCTGCCTATATCGGTCATGGAGTCCATCATAAAAACACTGGGCTAACTACCATTTCGGGACAACGTGGTAGGGGCACTTCCTAAGTAATTCCTTGAGTCTCTCCCATGCTTCATGAAATTGTTCGCCCTCTAATTGGGAGAAACTAGTAATGACTCTTCTAAGGCTATTAGTCCGACCAATGGGGAATAATTTTTTCAGAAATTCCTGCTGCATTCCCTCCCATGTAGAAATCCTAACCGAATCTGGGGAATGAAGCCAGTGTTTGGATTTGTCATTTAAAGAAAATGGGAATAGGAGTAACTTTAGGGCATCTTCAGAGAGGTTTTGGGAATTTGACTGTAGAGCACACCTCTAAGAACTCATCAAGATGCTTGTAAGGCTCCTCATTAGCAAGTCCATAATAGGATGGTAACATCTGTATGATGCTGGACTTGATCTCATATTGAGCAGCCTGAATGGCAGGCAACTGAATACAAGATGCAGGGGTATAGATAGTTGGAGTGAAGTGCTCACTCAGCGGCATTCCTGGATGATTTCTGTCACCCATTTTATTATTATTATCCTTATCCCTAGGTCTAGCCATAGATCACTCTATTTGTAGGTCAATGGCAGTCAAGTTAGGGTGCAAAGAACGCCGACCATGCATAAAACACAGCTTGAACGTGCTAATTAAACAGAAAATAAAATTAGAAATTAAAACGTGATAACTAAATTAAAAAAACTCAATAAAAAATAAAAATCAGAACTAAAAGGTAAAAAAAATAACTAATTTAAAACTAACGAAAATACTTACCTGGTGTTGGTGATTGCGCATTTCCACGTGCTGCCCCTGATGAACGGTTACACATATGATCTTAAGGGGTTGGGGGAATTAAAATTAAACCTAAACACCCAATCTAATGCTGTAATTAAAAAAAAATTACATAAAATAACCCTAATTACATAAAGTCTAGAAATTAAAAAGTAAACCAAGCGGATAGCTTGTGCTTACTCGATCTACTCCGTTGCCTGCACAAACAAAGAGAATGTTAGGTATACTAAAATTAACCTAATGAAGAGATTAAAAAAATAATAATAAAAATTATGGAATTATAAAATTAAAACTAAAACAAAGTAACACAAAACAACTCAATCAATCTTAGCAACTATGCTTCGGTTCCCCGGCAACGGCGCCAAAATATTGATCATGTCGTTAATTGGTCAAAAATAAAACCCTAAATTAATCTAGCAAGTAGCAAGTAAGAGGTCGATCTACAGGGAACTGGAAGAAATATTGCAAAGAATAAATTAAGCTAATTAAAGGTAACTAGAAATTAAACTGAACCTAGAACAACGATAAACAAAGAATAATGTGAATGATAAGATGAGAAGAACTATCCTCAGGTCGAATTCACTCTATTAGATTGATTTAATTCACTATCTCGCACATTACGGTTCAATGCGGCTACAAGCCCAGTGACACCACAAAGTATAGGGTTCCTCCTAGATATAGGGTATCTTGATGAGTACTATCGTGCTTCGCTACGAGGCTTGGCAAGCTTAGTTCGTTCAGTTATAACCTATCTTCGGTACAACCACATGGGAAAAGAAAACCACTATTTGAACGAATCAATTGACTCACAGAAACAAAAGATCCTAACTAGATGTCATCATTAAACTAGATCAAAGAATTACAGCAGTCTTAGCATCAAATAGTCAATGTGTAAAGAAATAAAATAAATTAACTTCACAGAGTTTCATCTCCCTGAGAATTGGTTGGGAATTTAGCTACACATGGCGATCAAGGGAGCACAGCTACATTCAATATTCATGGCAGCAATGGCAGCAATGGTGATCTCAACGTCTCCAAAAATAAAACCCTAAGACCCTCTCTCCTCTCTTTGCCGCACGAATAGGGTATTCCCTCTCCTCTCTTGCTCTCAGTGGGTGGATATCATCCTCTCTCTTGCTCTTGGTGGGTGATATGTATCCCCTTTCTATCTTCTGCCCACTCTTTTAAATGCATCCATTTTTCTTAATGCAAAGAGGTGAGTAGGTTTTTCAAAATTAGAAAAAGAAAAAGATCCAAGGGAATCGGGTTGGAATAGGAGAGTAAAAGAGAGAGAGAGAGAGGTAACATGTGAGATGGGGATGAGAGAGAGAGGTAACGTCTGAGATGGGGATGGCTTTTTAAAATTAAAAAAAGATAAAGAAAGAGATAGAATTGGGTTTGGAATAGAAAACTAAAAGAGAGAGAGAGAGAGAGAGGTTTACGTATGAGATGGGGATGAGAGATGGAAAGATGGATACATAATGGGATGGGTTTTAAAATAAGAAAATGAAAGAGATAATGGAGTTGGAATAATCATGAAGTGATGATTAGAAGGAGAGATAAAAAGGATTTTTAAATCTTCCATCCTTCTAAATTGTAATCAAGCCCCTCTTCTACAATGTATTCCCAAGCTTCCCCCTTAGCGTCAAATAACTGCAAACTCTAATATTCCTGTAATAATCAATAATTCAAGTATTTTAGTGCAATAAACTATAATTATTGGACAAGAGCTGCTAAATTAAACAAGAAATGCATATATAAATGCAGCTCGATCACTGCCCCCCCCCCCCTTTGGATGATTTTTGGTTCCCCTCTCTCTCTTGTGATCTCTTCTTCTCCTTCTTCTTGCTCTCTACTTTGTTTGAGAGTAAGGGTTTTGGAAACCCAGATTTATGCTTGAAGAACTGAAGAGCATCTAGGATTGGCTTGAAGAACCTTGGCTGCATTATTGGAAGTTTAGATCTGTTTGCTTGGAATGCTCATCGAAGGAAGAACCATTGTCTATTGGTGGAGCAACACTTGAGGCTCATCAGGTTAGCAATTCTATGTTAATTCCTGTTGATATAATTATATTGATTATTCATGGGATGTGAAAGTGACATGAATCGATTGTTTTCCGCTATGCATTCGGGTGTAGGATGCATCCCTCTATCCATGAGATGGAATAGGGATGATTTTTCTCTATGACATGGATCCCAATAATTTTATGTGATGACAAAAAAAATGGACTGGGCATTGGTTTATCATACCAAACCCTAATAGGGTTCCAGTAGGGCACCATGGGCGACCATAGATAACCCTAAAATTGAAAATAGGATGCCCAAGCTAGATTGGGTTGCCTTAGGGTTCCCTAGGGAGAACCCTAGAGTTTCCTAAAACTGGGAACTCAAAAAATTTTATTTATTAGTTTACCAAGGTGAACCACCATGATCCCATGGACCGTAGCATCGACCTACATCACTCAACCAGAAGGATGAGCTCAATGAGTGATCAAGCCATACGCGAGTATATCAGTGATCAAAAGACCACAAGATATCGGATTATACGTGAGTATAGAGGAGATCAGAAGACCATAGGAGGTCGAACCATACACGAGTATAGCGGGGATCGAAAGACCATGGGAGGTCAGACTACACGCGAATATAGCAGAAATTAGGAGACCACGGGAAGTCGGATTATACACGAGTATACCAGAAATTAGGAGACTATGGGAGGTCGGTCTATATACAAGTATAGTAGAAATCAAGGGACCATGGGAGGTCGGTCTATATGCGAGTACAGCGGAAATCAAGAGAGCTTAGGAGTTTGGTCTATACGCGAGTATAGAGGAAATCAAGAGACCACGGGAGGTCGGTTTATACGAGAGTATAGCAAAAATCAAGGGACCACGGGAGGTCAGATTATACGCGAGTATAGTGGAAATTAGGAGACCATGGGAGGTCAGTCTATACGCGAGTATAGAAGAAATCAAGGGATCATGGGAGGTCGGTTTATACATGAGTACAGTGAAAATCAAGAGACCACGGGAAGTCGGTCTATACACGAGTATAGAAGAAATCAAGGGACCACCAGAGGTCAGTCTATACACGAGTATAGCAGAAATCAAGAGACCACAGGAGGTTGGTCTATACGCGAGTATAGCGGCAATCAAGGGACCACGGGAGGTCGGACTATACACAAGTATAGCAAAAATTAGGAGACCATGGGAGATTGGTCTATATGCGAGTATAGAAGAGATCAAGAGACCATGGGAGGTCGGTCTATATGTGAGTATAGCGGAAATGAAGAGACCACGGGAGGTCAATATATACATGAGTATAGCGGAAATTAGGAGACCACGGGAGGTCGGACTATACGTGAGTATAGTGGAAATTAGGAGACCACAGGAGGTTGGTCTATACGTGAGTATAGCGGAAATCAAGGGACCACAGGAGGTCAGACTATACGCGAGTATAATAGAGATCAGAAGAGTTAACGATTAACCTGCAAGAATGACCAAATGATGGGTCAATTTGTACATGAGTACAACGGAGACCGAAAGATTTATGGGGTGATCAAACTATACACAAGTATAGCGAGGATCAAAAAGGTCAATGATCTAATTGTACATGAGTACAAGAGGGGTCAGATTTATAGGATGGTCAAACTATACATGAGTATAGCAAGAATAATCAAGTTATACACGAGTATAGTAGAGATCAATAGGATCAAATTGCACAATCAATTTGTATGCGAGTACGGTTGAGACCAGAAGATTCACATGTGATTATACCATACGCTTGTATAGTGGGATTGAAATGATCAAGCTATGCACAAGTATAGTAGGGATCAGTAGGATCAAATTGCACAAGAGTGCAAAACTTTTTTTTTTTAAAAAAAAGGTCACTCATGAATTCAGTAGTGGTCGGATAATCAAATTGCATACAAGTACAGAAGAGATCGAAGGTTTGGTCAAACCATATGTGAGTGTGGTAGGAGCCAAACGATATGAGATCAGGTTGTATGTGAGTGTAACAAAAACCAACGTTTAACCAACATGTGACAATGCAATCCATATGTATGATGAATTTTTTTTTAATTTTTATGTAAAGAGATTAAATAATCAATTTTATGTAAATATTTATGATGCAAACATGGGCAAATGAAAAGCAATCATATACAATCATAAATGCTTACCAAATATTGTTCATTTATGTACTGCACAACACCTATTCTTCACAAATGGTTAGTGCATAAATGTTATGGCAGCACCAAAAATCTAGGTAGAGACAAAAAAATTTCATGGTTGTGATTCACCTCTTTTTTATTTTTCTTTTTTATTTTTCTTTTAAAAAACATTTTATTTGCAAAAGTATTTCATTTTGAAATCCTATTGCACAATTCCACGTATGCATATTATTCATGTCCCTGTTACTCGCATAGGCTCGATAGACATTGAGGGGCCAAAATTGAATGGGCAGAACTTTGCCCCAGTAGGTCAGAATGGATGCGACCAAGATGGGTGGATAGGTCATTCTTCTCTTCCTCCATGGGTACCATTGTCTTTCTTTTTCGTGTGGTCATCGAGGTTCTTCAATAATTAAGAACTGATCTCCATGGATAGGATGCCCCTCTTATTTTAGATGCTCTTTCCTGGTAGACTGTCCTAGAGAAATAAACTTGCTTCCTCATGCCCCATCATCTCATATAGAGATTACCCCAGTGACAACTTGATTCTACTTCTAGTATTCCCCTGGTCACCTTGCTGGTTAAAAGGATGAGTATACTGCTGCTGACGTTCTGATCCTTAGGATTTTATAAACCATAAATTCCCTTGATCTTGGTAGACAAACTATTTTTTTTTTCTTTTTTTTATCTATCATTGGGTCGCATCAAAGAGAGAGATATTAACGAATAAGGGAATAGAGTAGAAATATGGAGAGTAGAAGAGATAAGAAGCTAATGGATGAATGAAGGATTGTATATGTGGGAGGACCGAACTTGATTGTTCTTTTTATCAAATTTCCTACGTGCCCTAAGTATGGATCAAGTAGAACGTAGTTCAAGGCAAAGATGTCCCACCGTCAAAGCCTTGATAATTAAGTTCCGTCATAGCCGAGTGAGCTCGAAGCTACTGAGGAGAATATCATCATCGTTAGCCCAAGAGGACTTTACTAGGTTGTAATGGGGCTTAGGACTGGGTTCCAAAGGATGGTAGAGGCTCAAATGTGCCCCTAGGGTCCAACGATGGCATGACACTTCTGTTCCCAAAATTCTACCAGGAATCTGGTAATTGAATTATTATTATTTTTTTTTTGGAATTTTGACAATTTTTCTTTCCAGAATTGCAATCGAAAAGTTAGGCAATCCTTCTCATTTTAACTGAGGGTTTTACCCTCAAAGATTGACTGACAATTTTGACAATATTGTCTCCAAAGGAATAGTGGCATTTCCTACATGGTCTAATTGCTCCCAATTATTTGCAAGATCTTGAGCCAACGCATCCCCTCTCTTTTTCAAAAATTTTTTTACTCTCATTTATTTTTGGCTCTCTTTGTTTTTTTTTTTAACTCTCAGTTTTTTTTGCTCTTCTCTTTTTTTTTCAAATTCTCTCTTCTTCTTTCTTTTTTTAGTATTTTTGGACTCTTTCATCATTTCCTTTTTTTTCTTTTTTCTTTTTTTTGGAACTTCTCATTGTTTTTTTATTTGCTCAACTTTGGTTTTGGAGACAGAGCTACTTTTTTTTTTTAAATCCTTTGGAAACGTATTGTCCTTGTGACATCTTACTCCACCGAGGAGACTTCTTCCAGTTAAACCCTAGAAGGTAATGGGACATTTGATAAGTAGGAGGATGTATGGATAATGGGGTGTAGGTGGGCCAAGATGAGTGTTTTTTGTTTTAGAACAGGTTAAGGCACAACTGGGGGACTAGCGGGCTTTGCTGTCTTAGGATTTATCTGGGATAACTAGCGGCCAAAGGGGGCCTCCTTTAACAGGCTTTATGAGATGAAATCTTCATCTAAGCTTTTGGCTCGTTTGAAGGGGATCAAATGTATGGAAAGCTCAAGATCTTTAACCAATCAAGACTTTGACATTGGGGAACAGGGTAATGATTTTTTTTTACTAACAGTTAGGAGATCGTCCTAAACTGTCATTTGAATGAAAGTAAAAAGAAAGAGATTGGATAGATGGAAAGGAAAACATGTTCATTGATAGCTAATGGATAATACACTGTGGATGAGATTACATAAGGAACTTTGACAGAATGAAAAGACCTAAAGACCTAAGGGACGCGGACCCAATGATATCTTCAGTGCAATCTTGTCTACACAAGAGTGAAGTACTGTCATTGCTTTGTCACGGAACTATACATTTTGTACCATCAAAAGTGCCCTCCTAACTAGAGCTAGGTACTGGATCCATTTTAAGTCAGCCAGCGAGACTGATGCTCAGGCGACAGTGATATCCTCAATCAGTGTCCACCCCCAGTTTAAACTTTCCTGCTTCTAGTAGGTCTAGGATAGCATGCCCGAGTGCAATGCATTCATCAGTAGGGTGCCGCTTTTGGGTGTGATAGTCACAATAGTGACCTGGGTCATACCAAGAAGGTGGAGGATCTCTGACCGATCGTGGTCGGTCCTTGCCCAAAAGCCCTAATTTCTTCAATTCGGTGTATGCCATAGACCTAGTCATGCCCAAATTAGCGAACTCACGCTGACTTGATTTTACCATATTCACCTGCGGGTTGTGGTTCTGATTTTGCATCGTGTGATTGTCCTAGCTGTTAGCATCTCTGAATAATTTGTCTTTAATACACTTCCATGTGGCTATGAGCGTTTCTAAGGTTGTGAGATGTTGATAGTAGAGACAATCATGATATTCTCCATACCGATTCTCCAAGATCATCTCTACCTGTTCTGCTTCTGTCAAGAGGCTCCATATCTTTGCGGCCTTCTCTCTAAACCTCATAATAAAATTAGAGAACCCTTCATTCGGCCCTTGCCTTAGTGTCTCCAACTCTCGTCGTGTGATATCCAATTCAGTGTTGTATGAATATTGCTTTTTGAATGCCCTCACAACTGCCGACCAGGTTTGAGTTTGAGTCTAGTCCAACTAGGTGAGCCACCTCAGAGCTGATCTAGCTAATGAGTAAAGGAAGGCCTGACCCATCTGGTTTTCTGTGAGTTCCCATGACTTGGCCACAGTAATGAAGATTTTTAAGTGGGCTTTGGGGTCTCCAATTCCATCGAACTTATCTAGCTTCCATTTGAAATCTTCGGGTATTCTTCTTGTCAGAAAGAAGACCAAATCATCTTCTGGCTTCATAATTGTTTTACCTTTCACGACAATCTCTAGTTTCTCAACCGTTTCCCTCATTTGCTTTTCCCTTTCAGTCTCAGGCAGATTCTGTAGGGTATTGACAACCACAACCTCCTCTTCTTCTATCATGACTTTGGGTTGTACCCTAGGTACCGTCGGTGTCACCCTAGGTACTTATCTCCTCTAAACTGGCCCTACATTGCCTAAACCATCTGCGTGACCAACTGTTTCATCTCTGTCATTTCTTTTTGCATGTTGACAATTTCCTGATTCAGTACTTTATTTGACGAGTTGACATTTGACGGATCCATGGTGCCCACACTGGGCGATGACCTTACTAGACTCTGTATGAGTGGAGGAATGGATGTACTTAAGACCTCTGGGGATCAAATTGGACCAACTCGGGTTTGCCCATTATCATAATGGGCCCACACGAGTAACATGAATTTCTTGTCATGGATTGTGCTTAACAAAACCTATTTTAGGACTTGAGAAGATTTTTTTATGATTTATATTTATTTTTTTATTTGTACTGGAAGATATACACAAACAAATATATACAAACAAGGTTAGTCTATGCAACAATTTGCCCTTTGACCTTTTGGTTCCATCTTATTCAAGTAATTAATGGTGTAATTACGTCGACACCCAGGATTAATCAGGGAAGGCCCTTATAATCTCAGAATTGATGTAGTAACAGCATAAATCCTTTGTTGTTCGATGATTCAGGTCGAATTGGAATCGTTACACAATAGCAAACAAAATGGCCTGGTTGAGAATCTCTCAACGGTCTATCCTTTGCTAATATGGGATGCCTAGTATCGCGGGATGATCAGAGCTCTATCATTAACATACCATACTGGATAGCGTATCATTCTTCGAGGGACAATTGAGGCAACATTTTTTTTTTGATACACCAGCCCAGACGGATATGTCATTATTGACAAGGGACTATTGAGGGATGGATAAAGCCCCTTCTTATGACAGGCAATCCATATTAAGAAAGGCAGACCACCGAGAATCTCAATTTCAACCCTATTATGTTAGTTTGTGGCGTATCCTAATCGTATATGATCTAATTTCCTACATGACGCATGCAATGAGTAGGCTGATAGGATAGAACAAGGTTACCCTTGACAAAACCGATATACCTATCACTCGTGGTCGTAAATTGTAGGTACGTGGTTCTTTTAATATACCTAGAGAATAGATCACACGATCTCAGAGTAATCAAGCTAGTGCCCATTTTGGGTAGCGAAGTACTTCACGACACACTAGTGAATACCCTCGCCGCTGATTCTAAACCCGTACAGTAAATATCAAGGGTTGTGGCTTCGCCGCGAATTACCCATGACTACATATAGGGTCCAACAACTAACCACGGGGTTGTGTGTTCCCATGAAGTGTTGAGTGTGCATGATAGTGGTGCAGGAAGCGGCTATAATCTGATCTCAGAGTACCTAGTATGACGTGCCCCACCTCCCCAAGGGTAGAGGCACAACAGGGAGTACCCTCATCGTTTGATTTCACTTCAAACACAATGCATGATGTAGTTAGTACAATAAAAGGGGTTAGCTAAACATGTTATCAATCAAACAATGTGGAGGGGAGAATATTCTTATGTTTAACGATAGCATCTAGTATTAAAAGCTTGACCATCAATCCCCAGTGAAGTCGCCATTGTGAGGATCCGTTCCTGGAACCGCGCTTAGTTCGGACCGGGGGGTTGGGTTATCCTCCTTGGTTGGAGAGAGAAGGAATGCGTCTTCTTGAAGGTTATGATTTATCGGGTGATGGGGGTCATACAATCAAGTGAAATGGAGTCGCCACCTAAGATTAGGGCCTAGGATCCATTGGTGTAGCCCTATGAAGGGCTACAAGACTTCGTTTGGCCTGGTCAGAGATTCGGGGTAAGCAGTTAGGTTACAAGATTGGGAAGGTGTTAGGCACCCACCTCGCTCGGGTAAACTGGTCTTTCTACTAGATGTTGGTTATTGAATATTCTTCCTTGATAATGTCCTATTTCCACCTGTATGGATAAAATGATGCACAAATGCTTAATTAAATTAACTATTGTGCACTACACAGTCAGAATTTAAAACTCTACATTGTTACAAAATTGAAATACGATGAAAGGATTAAATACCTATATGCATTTAAACCAATGCAGTTATACGGGACGAATCACGTCCCCCAGCTTGGGTGGAGGCAAAAGACTGGCTTAATCCTTCGTCAGATAGAGTAACGGCGTCAAAAAGTAATTACCTGGATGTCAGGTAGAATAACAGCATCAAAAAATATTTAGAGAATACTTACCCGGATGTTGGGCAGCGTAACAGCGTACGGGTGTCGGATACTGGGACCTCAGACAGAATAACGACATCGGAAAGCTTTGGAAACTAGGCTTTTTTGAATTCTAGGCAGAGTAACGGTGCACGGGTGTCAGGTACTAGGACCTCGGACAGAATGATGGCGTCGAAAAGCACTTTAGAAACTAGGAATTAGGACGTCGAGCAGGGTGACTAGGCCATGGGAGGCTTCGGGGTTTTGGGTGCAAACGGGTTAGGAAAGGCTGGTCCGGAGGACCCGAACTCCAAATAGATGGACTAGGCTTGAAAGCTTGAAATCAAATAGGGGCTGGGCCCCGAAACTAGGGAAAAAAAGGACAAAAACTAAAAACTAGAGCTCTGGGGGTCCCCCCCCTCTCCTCAACTTGAGACTTGTTGAAATGAGGGGAGGGGTAGGCTATTTATAGAAAAAAATCCGTCTGGCGGCGTCGCCGAATTAAAAATTTTTGTTTTGGGTACCTGGCTGTGTCGCGGGGGGCAGGCCCTCCTGGCCACAACACTGCCACAAGGCGCTGCAGCATCGTGGCCAAGTGCGGTGCTGCCATACGGCGCAGCGGCCGGGCACAGCGTTGTCAAGCGGCGTCGTGGCCAAGCACGATGCTGTCGGACGGCGCCGTTGCCAGGCACGGTGCTATCGTGCAGTGTCACGGCCGCACGCGATGCCACTTGGTCAGGGCTCTAGGCGAGGACGTCGTGTAGGGTCGTTCGGGGTTGCGGGGGGACCACAGGTGGAAACGAGATGGAACAGGGGGTGTCCGAGTCACTCCGAAGGGAAAGGGTATTTAAAGGGCATTGCCAGTCTTTCGCGTTCGGTTGTCGTCATCGCTGGGAGGTTAGCAAAATCCAGCGTCTACACACATGGTGGGAGAATATTTAATACTTGGCATCTAATAGAAAGAACGGCTAGACCGAACGGGATGGGGTGCTGATACATTCCCATTGCTGTAATTTGACCCCTTACCCAATCTCTTACTAGACCAGATGGAATCACGTGGCTTTATCCGTTCGATCGAATAAGGCCACACCTATTAGGTCCTAGGCCCTAACCCTAGGTGGTGACTCCTTTTATTGTAAATTATCAAGCATGATCCCAACCCCTTATGTTCAATAGGTCAATCCTTAATCCCTTGTCACCAAGGGGCCACGGAAACCCCCGGATCTCACCCGCAAGGTAAAGAAGACCCGCATCTAGAGGCCGCGGTACCTACAGTGGTGACTCCACTGGGGAGATTTGTCGGTCAAACTTTCAATATTAGATGCTACCATTAAATGTGAGAATATTCTCCCTGATTGCAACTGTGTGATAACATGTTTAACTAACCCTTTTGTATTGCACTAACTGCATCATGCATAATGTTTGAAGTGAAATCAAACAACGAGGGTAGTCCCTATTGTGCTTCTACCCCCTAAGAGGTGGGGCACGTCATACTAAGTACTCTAAGATTGGATGATAACTACTTGCTGCATCACTTTCTACACACACACACACATACACACTGCATGAGAACACAATTACCCCTATGGTTAGTCGTTGAACCCGATGTGTAGTCATGGGTAATTCGCGGTGAAGCCACACCCTTTGATATTTACTATACGAGATTGGAATCATAAGAGAGGATGATCAATGGTATGTCGTGGGATACTTTGAAAATCCAAAAGGGCACTGGTTTGATTATTCTAAGAGATTGACCCATTCCCTAGGTATATCAAAAGAATCACGTACTAATGATTCATGAAAAGCGATAAGTATATCGATTCTATCAAGGGTGACCTTTTCTATCCTATCAGCCTCCCCATATCATGCATCATGTAAGAAAATAGACCATATATGATTAGGGTTTGCCAGAAGCTAACCTAATATTTTTTATGAGGACCGGAGTCAAGATTCTCGATAATACATCCTGTCTTAACATAGAGTGCCTATCAAATAGGAATTTCATAGTCTCTCAATTGTCCCTCGGAATATGTGCCTCTAAGATAGAGAATCATTGATCCGCTACTTAAAGATGATGCATCAATGGAATCCTACATGTCCCGCGATAAGAGACACTATATAGTAATGCAAGGTGTGCATTATTAGGAATGATTGATTAGGTCCTCTTGCTTGTCATTATGTGATAAATTCAACTTGACTCAAGAACCTTTCGAACAATGAGGGATTCATGATATGATCCCAACTATTTATGAGAATGATGGTTTTCGTAATTGCAGAATCCATAATTCTCACAAAATGTGGAGATGGAATTATATCAAGGAGGAGCCGAAAAGTCAAGGATGGATTATCACATAAACTAACCATGTCATGTCAGTATGTATGCTTCCTGTATTGAATAGGCCTTTCTTCCCCTATGTCCTAAATAGATCTTCTTTTATGTAAAGGCACAACTCCGTACCAGAGGAAGTTCCCATTACTTGTGTGGACCCGCCAAGGCAATAGATTGACTCGAGTCAACTTGTTCATCACTTTCTCCGTACACCCGATCCTCTCCTTCTCCAACTAGTTCTTCAACCAAACTATCATTTAAGGCAAGCAACATGGATCCAACAACTAGTAGTGACCCTTATGATGCCCAATTGGAACAACACATTGATCGATTGCAAATAGATATTGTCACATCCCACTTTCCATGACTAGGGTGGTGTGACTGGAATGCACACAAGCACCCCCAACGTCCCCAAGATCACGGATGTAGTAGTCAGCCCTTACAATCCCTAACCCACCACAAATATAATCGAAGCAGTGGAAATAGAATATTTAGGAATAAATCAAAGTACAGAAGCCAAATTTGTGATAAATTATACATAACAATGTGTGAGTTATCCTTTAAACATCCAAAGTTTTCAAACAGACCTAAGTAGTAATTAAATCCATGTTGTTACATCCAAGGTAAAATTGAAAATAAGGTTGGGGCCAAGCCCACCAAAACATCACAAAACTGAAAATAAGGAGAAAGAGTTCTTGAGGATCAAATCCTTAATTACAGTGCCCCATAGGAACGCTCGTCACATCCTCAATCAGCTCCATGTCCCTCGGACTCTGGAACCCACCAATCGTCTCCGTGATCAACCATAACCACAATATCATCAGTGCCCACTGGCAATAACATGCCCTGCATTAAAATCTTAAAAAAACAAAAAGAGATTCCATGAGGGATGAGCTTCACTAAGCCCAACAAGAGAATTAGACCACACAAGCATACACAATAATTCATGAATGCTAGTACATGATGCATGGATTCATTTTAATTATTATCCACCTAATAACAAATGCCTAAGTCTGGGAGAAGTACGTAGTAACATCCCCTAGGTAGCATCCTTGGTCCCAAAATAGTGGAACCCAACGATGTAATCTGAGTTGCGGTTGAAAGCCTGCAATACACGTGTACATCTTGTACGAAAAACCCCAATATAACACTAGCTCTCACTCGATCCTGGTACCTTAGCTAGTCACGCCAGACACCAAGTTTGAGAATGGTACTCCAATATGTTGGATGTCACCATCGGTTACCAACACCTTACCCCCTATTGGTAAGGGGTGTAGCACTAGGGATAATTCAACCTAACTATCATGCATCTAACATGAATGTGTTGCATACTTACATATATGTACAGGGGCCGAGATCATAGTATCGGTATTCCCGTCGGTCACACCATCCTCCCCCCCCTAACATAGACCTATGCATACATGATGGCGCATGTGAATGTGTATGCCTATAGGTCGGGATCATTGTACCGGTATTCCCATCAACCACACTATCCACCCGTCTCCTATGGCATACACAACCACATACATGTATGATGAATGTGGTACCGAAGGCACGATCGGTCCATCACAAACCTGTGTCCAACCTAATGCAAGATATAATTCTAGTGACCATATAGCAATAATGAGACTAGCATTACCCTTGGCTCCTGGATCCCATTCCACATGCACATAGTACTCTGTCCGAAGAAGACATGTTTGACGAGTTTTGGTTTTTGAGTTACCAAAACTGATTGAAATGGCCCACTTGAAAAAGGTCGAGAATGGGAGGGAAATAAACATGGACGAACTTAGAAGATTCAAGGTCTATGAGTGCTTTAATGCCTAGGTTGGGCACCAATGTTATCACCCCAACTCCCTTGCTACCCAAATCTGGTTTAGCACTTTTATTGCAACCTTGCCACTACAAGCGACGAAGAGCATCCATGTCACACCCAAAACCACCCCTAGGAGGATTGGGTAGGTGACCCGAATTGCATAACGGCAATCCGCCAAATCCCACGGATCTAGAGGTTGTGCTTACGATCATGGAACCACATTCATCTTATTACCATAAGTAAGATCAGAGTGCTGCAGATAACTACAATTTCAATAAAGAAAGGAAGCATAGCGATACGGGGAAATGGTGATAATATATACATAAGATAGTTTGGACATTTCCCTCCACCCACAAACAAAGAAACCAAACTGATAAGTACAAAACTACATACATAGACATATACAGGGTGAGCATACTCAACCCCAAAAAAGAAGTAAAAAGAAACTACAACTGATCCACAATCAGAACGGGGAATACTCCTAGCAAAATAAAAAGGAGTTCCCACAACAAAACATCAGAAGCACTCCTCAACGGTCTTCATCAATGACCACCGAGAAAGTATGTAGGATCGGTATGGCCTCCGTCGGGGTCCACACCAACATCATCGTAACAACCAGGATTCTCCTCCTCGAGATAAGCCTCCATGCCACACTAGCATCCATCTACAAAATCATCTAAGAAAAACATTGTATAATAGAGTGTGAGCCCCACCGAGCTCGTGAGCAAATAATATCAATCATGCATGCACATGCAATCATAATTCACAGTTCATATGATCCTACATGATGTGCAAGTCCTGATTATTTATTAGCCACCTAACAATATAACTAAGTCAGGTTAGTGCTACAACAATTCCCAATACATGTATCCCTGGTACGGGCTTCTAACCCCTTCCCGTGATACACCCATTGAGTTGTCGGAGAGGACCAGTTAACTCCCGCATCAGTCACCAAGGTCAGCCCGACCAGCCCTATGTGATTAACCCGTGGGATAATCCATTTCTTTTCTCTTTTCTTTTCTTTTCTGGCTTATAGCCCGGCATATAGCTCAATATCACCATTCCGGTGTTCTTTCATTCAATTTTCTATTTTCTCATTTTCTGATGGTTGCCCCAGGCATCCAATACCTAAACCCCTGTTGGCAAGGGTGCGTAGCATGGGTGATGAAACTCTAGCCCCATGTCTATATGGCATCGTATGAGTCGCATGGTGTTAACCGCATCCCATTCTACGGGCTACCACACGCCTCATTTCCAAGCCGACTACGGCATCTAGTCTAACAATCACAATCATCATATAAGAATTTCACAGTGTTGATCAACAAACAGTCACTATGCAGTGATTTGAGTAATTTGAATAGAAATAAATAGCACAACATATATGATTCAAGTTTTATTAGCTAGCATAGTATCATAATTTCACATGTCCGCATAATAGAATTATTCACTCACCTGAGTTTGGTTCTACATACTCGGTTGCAAACTCAGTTCCAACGGCAGTCTGGTTGTTGACCTCGAGCACGGGATCAACTCCTAGATATAAATCAAACTCATCATATTAAGTTTTCAGTTTATCACTGGTACTCCTAGGGTTAACCTAAACTTACTGGGTTGACCCGGTATTTTATTGGTACTCATTTGGGATCACTGGGCCTTGCATTGGGCCTTAGGTCATGTCCTGGTGCATCACCCAGAGTCAGTGGCACAAGGGTAAAATGGCCATTTTCATTAGCCGTACCTGACCCTAGGTCAGATCAGGTCCACAGTGCTGTCCATAGCTTGCCTGTGCTGCAGGACCAAGCACAGCAGGGTTTCTTTCACCTGCGGGACCCACTAGGGTTCCAAAATGTCTTCCAATTAAGAACAGATGTGGGGAAGGGCTTTTTGGTCATTTCCCAACCTCCCACAGTGTCCAAAGGCCATTGGGTGAGGTTCCCCAAAGTCTTATCAGAAATACAATGATTTTTCATTCACTGGGCGTTGGCTCTAGGCGATGTTTGCATCACCCAGAGGCTGCAATCGACATTTGGGCTGAGTTCCCAAGGTTGGGCTTCTTAGACAGTGTGTTTCACATCACCCCATGCATGTTAGGGTGCTGTGTAGCCCCCGGGATGGCCTACCTATGAGTCCAAATGGATCATCCATCAGGTTTACCATCAGGCTGCCAGAGGCTGCCCAGAGAGCCCAGTGAATAGTGTCATAGGGTTTTCTCAACACTTGGAATTCGATTCCAGCCACATGCAGGGCTGGAAATGGATGCAAAATAGGGTTTCATGGTTATGATTACCTAGGGTTAGGTCTGTGCAACCCTAGCTTGCACCCAGGGTTCCAAATCATAGGGCAATAGGGCAAACTAGCAGTGCAGCTGTGCATAGCCAGATTTTGGCCCAAGGAACAGCACAACAGCCCTTTAAATTTGCTTGAAAATCCTAGATCTTCGATGCACAAGGTCTGCATGGCAAATCTGGAGCAGATCTGGGCAAACCCTAGCTGTTCAGGGCTGCCCAGGGAGCAGAATCATATCAAATGCAGAGGAGAGATGGGGACAGCAGAGATGTATAGGTATTTTTATACCTGAAATGGCTGAGAGAGGGCTCGGTTCTAGCTGAGATGGGTGGCAGCCAAGCTTCCCTCCTTCTTTCCCCTTCCTTCTTCTTCTTCCTCTCTTCTTTCTCTCCTTCTTTTCTCGTTTCTTTCCTCTCTTCTCTCCCATGGATTTCAACTATGCCAAGGGCTCAAAATGAACTCAGACCCCTCCTATTTATAGACCCCCCCTTCACTGAGGCATGTTTGCCTATGAAGGCCTCTTTTAAAAATCAACTTTTAAACTGATTCTGATTGATTCTGGGCTCACTGGTGGGGTCCACAGTGAACCAAGGGTATGAGGTGGTCCCTCAGACTTCCCTCTATCACTGGAGGGTACCCATGTCCATATTAGGTGGTCCCCACAGGATTTCTTTATCAATCCAAGTCACTGGGGTGATGCTCCACAGTGATCCTGGTTGCCTAGACAAGGGTTCCTGCCCTTCAATAAAAAATCCAACCAGTCAGGAGCAGGGTTTGACATTTCTCCCCACCTTACAAAAATTTCGTCCTCAAAATTTGCTTACCTTGTAATCCAAAAAGTTGGGGATACTTCTCCTTCATTTCTTCTTCACGTTCCCATGAAGCTTCTTCTACTGGATTATTTCCCCATCGAACTTTCACGAAAGCGACGGTGCGGTTTCGGAGGTTATGTTCCTTTTTGTCCAATATCTCCGTAGGTTGCTCTTCATAGGTCATATCCACATCCAACTATTTAGGTTCAGTTGATAATACATGTGTCGGGTTGTTAATATACTTCCTCAACATTGACACATGGAAAACGTCGTGGATGCCTGACAAAGATGGTGGTAGAGCCAGTCGGTATGCTACAGGTCCCACCTTATTAAGAATTTCATAAGGACCGATGAATCTTGGGCTCAACTTGCCTTTCTTGTTGAAACTTACCAATCCTTTGGTTGGAGATACTCGAAGGAATACTTTTTCTCCGACCTCAAACTCAATATTTTTCCTTCGATTATCCACATAACTTTTCTGTCTTGACTGTGCTATCTTGATCTTCTCTCTTATGACATCCACCTTGTTGCAAGTCGCTTGAATCATTTTGGGTCCGAGATATTTCCGCTCACTGATTTCATCCCAGTATAATGGAGTTCAGCACTTCCTGCCATAGAGTGCTTCGAACGGTGCCATGCCAATGGTGGAGTGATAGCTATTATTGTATGCAAATTCCACCAGTGGTATGTGAGCATCCCAACTATCATTCATTTCCAAAACACAGGCTCAGAGCACGTCCTCCAGAGTCTGAATAGTCCTTTTTGATTATCCGTCCTTCTGCTAATGGAAAGTTGTGCTAAGATTTAGTTGAGATCCCAATGCCTGTTGCAAACTTCTCCAAAACCTTGAAGTGAACCAAGGATCTCTGTCAGACACAATACTGACAGGCACGTCGTGTAAGCAGACTATGTTTTCAATATAAATACAGGCAAACTTCTCCATTGGGTAACTTATCTTGATCGGTATGAAGTGTGCCGCCTTTGTTAGTCCATCTACAATCACCCAGATTTCATTCATGCCTTTCCTGGTGTTAGGCAGATTTATCACGAAATCCATAATGATTCTTTCCCACTTCCACTCAGGTATGGGAAGTGGCTGCAACAATCCATACGATCGGTGTCTTTTTGCCTTTATTTGTTGACAGGTGAGGCACTTGGACACGTATATTGCTATGGTCTCCTTCATTCCCATCCACCAGTAATACTTCTTCAAATCTTTGTAAATCTTTGTACTTCCAGGTGGACTGAGTAGGGTGAGTTGTGCGCCTCTTTAAGAATTCGGTCTTTGGATGTCAAAATCATCTGGCACGCACAGTCTATCTCGAAACTTCAATGCACATCATGGGCCAAGGAAAAATCTGGGTCCTTATGGACACCTTGTTGAACTTCCCAAATTATTTTGGCCAGCTCAGGATCCAATAGTTGCTTCATAATTATTTCCTCTCGTATCGACGGCTATAGGTTCATAGCTGCTAATTGCATAGTCGTTCCTTCGATCACAAATTCCAAATCAAATTTCCAAGCTTCCTCTATTAACTGCTCACTTACGGCCAAAGATGCAAGGGATGCAGTCTGAGATTTTCTGCTTAGTGCATCCGTCACAACATTGGCCTTACCAGGGTGGTACTGGATTTCACAATCGTAGTCTTTCACCAATTCCAACCATCGCCTCTGTCTCATATTCAACTCCTTTTGGGTGAAGAAATACTTCAAACTTTTGTGATTGCTGAAGATCTCGCTCTTTTCACCGTATAGGTAATGTCGCTAGATTTTTAACGCGAAAACTACCACTGCCAATTCCAAGTCATGAGTGGGGTAGTTCTTCTCGTGTCCCTTCAACTGCCTGAAGGCGTAGGCAACCACTTTACCTCTCTGCATCAGGACGCCACCTAAACCTATTTCGGATGCATCGATGTATACCACCATTCCTCCGGTTCCGTCTAGAATGGTTAGAACTGGAGCTATTACCAACTGGTTCTTCAATTCTTGAAAACTTTTCTCACTTGCTTCATTCCATTCAAATTTGGCTCCCTTTCTTGTAAATTTTGTCATTGGTGCCGAAATCCGTGATAAATTTTTAATAAATCGTCGATAATATCCGGCCAGTCCTAAGAAACTTCGAATCTCAGTAGCACTCTTTTGGAGTTTCCCATTCAAGAACTGCTTTTACCTTGCCTGGGTCTACTTTAATGTCATCCTTGGTGACGATGTGTCCCAAGAATCCGATCTGGTGAAGCCAAAATTCACATTTGCTGAATTTGGCGAAGAGCTGGTGTTCCCAGAACCGCTGCAACATGAAAGTAAGGTATCGCGTGTGTTCCTCCCCATTCCTAGAGTACACTAGGATGTCATCAATAAATACTATGATGAATTTGTCCAGCACATCATGGAACACTCTGTTCATCATATCCATGAATGCTGCCGAGGCGTTGGTTAACTCAAACGATAAAACTAAGAATTCATAATGTCCATATCGAGTTCAGAATGCCATCTTGTGGATATCACCACTCCTAATCTTCAACTGATGGTATCCCGACCTAAGATCAATTTTGGAGAAAACTCTCACTCCTTGTAGCTGATCAAATAGGTCGTCGTTACGCGGCAATGGATATCGATTCTTGATGGTCAGCTTATGCAACTCGCAGTAGTAGATACACAGCCGCATACTACCATCCTTCTTCTTAACAAATAGCACGGGTGCTCCCCAGGGTGATACACTGGGTCGTATAAATCCTTTCTTTAGCAGGTCTTAGAGTTGAACCTGCAACTCTTTCAGCTCAACTGCCGCCATTCTGTACGGTGCCTTAGATACCGATGCTGCTCCAGGAATTAGATCAATTACGAATTCTATATCGCGGTCGGGTGGTAGCTGTGTCAGATCTTCTGGAAAAACATCAGGAAATTCTCTGATGACTTCTAGTTCTTCCAGCGGTTTTATCTTTACCTCTGTGTCTATTACTGTGGCCAAAAAGCCTTGGCATCCATCATCAAGCAACTTTCACGCCTGGAGGGCTGACAGAGTTATTCTCCTAGATTTCTTCTTGGGTTCACTTTGATAGGTGAAAATTGACCCATCTTTCAAGTTGAACCTTATCTTCTTCTCCACATATAAGACGTTTGCACCATAGGCAGACAACCAATCCATGCCCAGGATTACATCAAAATCATTTATATCTATCTTAATCAATCGGGCGGTTAGTTTCTTCCCACAAATTTCAATCTGACAAGAGTCATAGACCTTCTTTAAGCTCACGACACTTCCTGTCGGTGTGCTAACCACTAACTCGTGCCCGATATCTCTTGGTTGATCTTTCATCTTACTCGCAAAGGTTGAGGAGACGAAAGAGTGGGTCGCGCCCGAGTCGAATAGTACTCGTGCGGGTATAGTTGAGACATTCAGGGTACCTAGGGTTTGTAGGTAGTTTAGGTTACATGAAGTAAGCCAATTAGTCCCTATAAGTTAGTAGTGTTTAGCAACTTACCTGTTAATACATCAGGATTCGCCTCAGCTTCTTCATTCATCACCGCAAACACCTTTCCTCACATTCGATTGTCCCGTGGCTGGAAAGTCCTAGCATAGGGCTGATTCTGCGAGTTATTACTGTACCCACACGCTCTACAATCTCTGGCCATATGCCCTTCCTTATTGCACTGGTAACACTTAAAGGGTGGAGCAGTAGATGTTGAGGATTGGCTCACTTGACTTGTTGCTGGTTGAGCTGGCAAAGCTGCTGTTGTCACTTGGCTCATCGCAGGTTGAGCAGGTCGATTAAAGGTGGGGCAGAAAGGGTTCTGACCCAAGTTCGGCCTACGATACGGAGTCGAGACGGAGCCTGAGTTGGTTCCGCGATAAACTTTATTTGGCCGGGCATAGGTTTGGAAATTGTTTGGCCTTTTGCCCACGGACGAAGTCACAGCTTTCTCTTTCTCTTTCCCCTTAAATCTATCTTCCATGGTTTTCGCCTGGTCGACCATCTGAGCATAATCCCTAATGTCCATGATTGACAACATGGATCCGATCTCAGTCTTGAGTCCTTTCTCAAATTTCTTCGCCTTACTAACTTCTCCTTTCAAATGCTCTGGAGCAAAATGGAACAAATCCTCAAATCGTTGTTGATAGTCCAGCATTGACTTAGTTCCTTGTACCAGTGCGATAAATTTCACTTTCTTCCTGTCCTTAAAACTCTCAGGAAAGTAGTTCTTGAAGAAAACTTCCTTAAATTGTTCCCACGTGGGGTTCGGGTGAGTAGCTTCCAAATTAGGCTTTGTGGCTTTCCACCAAGCTTCAGCTTCATTCTGCAACTGATAACCTACACATATAATCTTTTATGCATCCGTGCACTCAAGTACTTCAAATGCCTTCTCTAGGGCACTAATCCACCCTCCGGCTGCATTGCTTCTGATGTTACTTTGAAAAATGCAGGCGATAGAGTTTTCCGCTAAATGTTGAGGTACTGGTGGTGGAAACAGTACGGGTCGATTAGGTGGTGGTGGTGGTGCAGCGCGTTCATGCATCATGGTTGCAAATTGTGCAGACATCTGACCAAGCAATTCTTGTTGTTGTTGCATGGTCCGCATCATTGTGGCCATGAATGCAGTCACATCACCGGCTGCCACACTTGGCTGAGGTGCTGCCGTAGTAGCTTGTGCAGCCGCTGGTGCTTCTGATGAAGCAACCGATGCCTCAGAGTTTTGAGCCTCAGTTTTGTTAGGCAGCTCAACCTCTGGGACCACTCGAGGTTGTTTACCTTTACGACCTCCATGAGAACTTCTAGTGTTGACCATTGTTGCTTCTCTGAAAAGAGGAGCGTGTTCAATATTCCAATATCTTCTACACGGATCAATAAGTATTCCCTAGCTAGAGCAGGTACAAATCTAGTCCACAGTTCCAATAAGTTTCATGAGTCACCCCCGTAAGGTGGATTGTTAGATTCATTGTCTTGGTTTATTAGGTGATGTGTCTTATTGAATGCTTAATGTTTCACTTTCTTATGCATTTTATGTGTCAATATGCTATGCATGGCAAAAATAAAAAATTTCAAATTTTTAAATGAAGACTTTTAATTATTTACCTGATCTAGCAGGCAAGCATCTCCAGCTTCTTCCCGGTCACAAACTCCATCGCAAGTAGAAATTCTATGTTAGCTCTTACCTCTTCAACTAATGTCATAAAATACTCTCGTTCTTCGGGTCCACTAATGGCAGCGATGGCTAAATAGAAATCTAACTGGTTCTTGGCTCAGGGCAACACTAACCGTATCTATCTCAGTCTCTCTCGTAGATGTCTAATATAGATCATGATGCTGGGGTCTCTAGCCTCAGTCAAGGTAATAGGTCCTGTCACAGAAAATGGTTCTAGGCATTAGGGCATACTTAATTAAAAGAATTAAGTACATATCTACTGAAATTTTAGTAACTACGGATAAAATTTCTAACTTTTGGGTTGGCTCGAGGTACCTTAACATCTAGATGTTCTCGATAGCTAAACCACCTCTTAGATTCCTATTCTCGGCTGACCTACTTTGTGGCTAGGGTAATACCTATGCTTCCCACATGTAATACATATGTAATACAACATACCTATGTAACTATGTTTGGTTTACACAGCAACACTCCAATCGGTTTGTACAATACAATACTCAAACATGTAGTAATTAGGTAGTACACACCAATCATTCTACACATTTATTTATATATATTAAATATTTATCATAAGCATATCAACAAAAGTTTTTCAACCCCTATGTGCTCTACTCAACCCTCAAATAGAAATTTCACCCCTTTGGGTTTATGAAGGTTGTGTTTGCTTAGTACTCAATTAATTTAAATTTTTTTTTATATATTTATTTATTTATATTATTTTTTTTTTGAACCATCTAAGAAAGTTCATATTTTTATGTTTATTAAGGGTAATATGGTCAAATCCCAAGTCCTTGTATGTAAATAGCCCAAGACAACAAAATTGCACACACTGGGCGATGTCTCTGGGCGTTGCCACATAGCCCAATGCCATCGCCTAGAGAATTGGGGTGCAGGGTTTTAAATCCGAGAGGGCCCCATTTGACTTCTATCTTGTTCTAAACCTCTCTAAACACTTAGGAGAAGTCCTTGGAGGGTGAGGGGAGCACTTCAACACCAAATCTTGGCATTTCCTCAAGTCATTTGCGATCCTACACGTGCCTAGGTAAGTTTTCTTAGTTACTTTGTCTTTTCTTGAATTCTTTTTATTCTCTTTTGCTTTGGTCAGGGTTTTTGTCAAACTTTCTTGCCCTAACTATGGTATTTCCTTTCCTTTTTGTAGAAAATGTCTACAAGCCATCGCACCGCTAGGAAATCGGTAGCCCAGAAGCGACTATGGGTTGAGTCGGAGGATTCTTCGGCATCCTCGGTACCTCCTTCATCATCCATGGACGATTCTTCTTCGGAGGAGCCTACCTTCGATCACTTCTTCTTCTCTAGGTACGAATATGCCAAGGAGTGGAAAAACTTTGAATCTGTAAAGATAGTAAACGGCCAGGTGGTATGGGTAGAGGACTTTCACCAATACAACCTCTATACCCGGTTCAATGCCCTAGGTTGGGCATCGATGTTGTCTCCTACCAAGCCCTATTATCCCAACTTGGTTCGGTACTTTTACTGTAACTTGGGGCCTTCTAGTGCACCGGGGTTCGGAGTAGAGAGTAGGGTGAAGGGAGTGGATATCAGGCTGACCTCTACCCTATTGGCAGAGATTTTGGGCTTACCAAACACAGGAGAGAGGGTTTACTATCAGCCTCGCATGGATATATCTGAGATGTTTTCTTTGGAGACTAGGAGGACAGTCTTCAAGGCTTCGACAGGTTCTCCGGACACGCCTAAGTCTAAGACCTCTTACAGGCCTAGTGCTAGGGTGATTAGTAGGTGTGTAACCTACAATATTTACCCTAAAGGTAGGAACAAGGGCAATATTTCTATGATGAGAGCGTACAACCTATTGTCTTCTGGGAGCTAGGAAGGGGGGTCCAGTCATAAACCACCCATATCTTCTTCTGGAGGTGATGCTCTACCATGCATGGAACCCAGCTGATGGGAACCTTCCTTATGGGAAGTTCCTCACTTTGGTCTTTCAGTATTTTAGGGTTCCATTGGAGGGTGAGTATGTTGATAAGACCAGATCCAGGCCCATAGACAAGACTTCCATCCTGAAGATGAAGGTGCCTGGGGAGGATCCACCAGAGGATGAGGGGTAGATGATGCCTGGAGATGAGCAGCAAGGGGGAGAGCAGGGTGGTGATGCACGCGATGAGGAGTTACTTGGAGAGGAGTAGGGCATACATGTGGAGGAGCAGGGTATAGGTCCAGGTGACTTCGAGGGTTTTGACACAAGTTTTCTGACTTACCTGCATATGAGACAACCGGTGCCACTAGTTCTCAGGTGCCAGGACCTTCTGATTGGGCACAGGTGATGACACATTTCCAAAGTCTCGGTACCCAGCTCTCTAGCTTGGCAACCAGGATGGACCAAGGTTTCACTTCTTTGGAGATGAGAGTGGGGTCTGTCAAGCAGCGGCTAGATTTCTGGGACAGGTTCTATGGGGTTAACTCTCGCCAGACACAGCCTCCTCCAGATGACGTACCTTTGACTAAGTAGCTCCAGTGCAGCTCCGGACATTTTATGCTTCGTGGTTATGATTACTTTTTTTTTTTTCCTACGCTTTACTTATGTACCTTTTTTTTCCTTGGTTTGTACTTAATTTAGTGTTTTTCTTCTTTCCAGCTCATGTACTTGTTGAATTACAGTTCCTGCAATCAAACTTACATGATTATTGTTAAATTAATGAAAATTCTTGCTTCCTTATTTAATTGTATCTACCTCCCCTGTAGCTTTTAATTATAACATGTTTTATTGTTTAAAGCTTATTAGTCCTAGTTTGCAATCCATAATCGTAAGAAGAGCCTCGCGCTTTGATACCAAGCTCTGTCACACCCCAAACCACCCCCTAGGAGGATTGGGTAGGTGACCCGAACTGCATAACGGCAATCCGCCAAATCCCACGAATCTAGAAGCTATGCTTACAATCATGGAACCACATTCATCTCATTACCATAAGTAAGATCTGAGTGTTGCAGATAACTACTATTTCAATAAAGAAAGGAAGCATAGCGATATGGGGAAATGGTGATAATATATACATAAGATAGTTTGTACATTTCCCTCCACCCACAAACAAAGAAACCAAACTGATAAGTACAGAACTACATACATAGACATATACAGGGTGAGCATACTCAACCCCAAAAAAAGAAGTAAAAAGAAACTACAACTGATCCACAATAAGAACAGGGAAAACTCCTAGCAAAACAAAAAGGAGTTCCCACAATAAAACATCAGAAGCACTCCTCAATAGTCTTCATCAATGACCACCGAGAAAGTATGCAGGATCGGTATAGCCTCCGTCGGGGTCCACACCAACATCATCGTAACAACCAGGATTCCCCTCCTCGAGATAAGCATCCATGCCACACTAGCATCGATCTGCAAAATCATCTAAGAAAAACATTGTATAACAAAGTGTGAGCCCCACCGAGCTCGTGAGCAAATAACATCAATCATGCATGCACATGCAATCACAATTCACAATTCATATGATCCTACATGATGTGCAAGTCCAGATTATTTATTAGCCACCTAACAATACAACTAAGTCAGGTTAGTGCTACTACAATCCCCAATACATGTATCCCTGGTGTGGGCTTCTAACCCCTTCTCGTGATACACCCATTGAGTTGTCGGAGAGGACCAGTCAGCTCCTGCATCAGTCACCAAGGTCAGCCCAACCAGCCCTTTGTGATTAACCCATGGAACAATCCATTTCTTTTCTCTTTTCTTTTCTTTTCTTTTCAGGCTTATAGCCCGGCATATAGCTCAATATCACCATTCCGGTGTTCTTTCATTCATTTTTCTCTTTTCTCATTTTCTGATGGTCGCCCCCACAGGCATCCAACACCTAAACCCCTGCTGGCAAGGGTACATAGCATAGGTGATGAAACTCTAGCCCTATGTCTATATGGCATCGTATGAGTCGGGTGGTGTCAACCGCATCCCATTCTACGGGCTATCACAGGCCTCATTTCCAAGCCGACTACGGCATCTAGTTTAACAATCACAATCACCATAAGAATTTCACAGTGTTTATCAACAGACAGTCACTATGCAGCGATTTGAGTAATTTGAATAGAAATAAATAACACAACATATATGATTCAAGTTTTATTAGCCGGCATAGTATCATAATTTCACATGTACGCACATTAGATTTATTCACTCACCTGAGTTTGGTTCTAGATACTCGGTTGCAAACTCAGTTCCAATAGCAGTCTGGTTGTTGACCTCGAGTGTGGGATCAACTACTAGATATAAATCAAAATCATCATATTAAGTTTTCAGTCTATCACTGGTACTCCTAGGGTTAACCTAAACTTACTGGGCTGACCCGGTATTTGATTGGTACTCATTTGGGATCACTAGGACTTGCACTGGGCCTTAGGTCATGTCCCGGTGCATCACCCAGAGTCAGTGGCACAAGGGTAAAATGGTCATTTTCATTAGTTTTACTTGACCCTAGGTCAAATCAGGTCCACAGTGCTGTCCACAGCTTGCCTGTGCTGTAGGACCAAGCACAGCAGGGTTTCTTTCACCTGCGGGACCCACTAGGGTTCCAAAATGTCTTCCCATTAAGAATAGATGTGGGAAAGGGATTTTTGGTCATTTCCCAACCTCCCATAGTGTCCAAAGGCCATTGGGTGAGGTTCCCCAAAGTCTGATCAGCAATACAGTGATTTTTCATTCACTAGGCGTTGGCTCTGGGCGATGCAAGTTGCAATCGACATTTGGGCTAAGTTCCCAAGGTTGGGCTTCTTGGACAGTGTGCTTCACATCACCCCATGCATGTTAGGGTGCTGTGTAGCCCCTGGGATGACCTACCTATGGGTCCAAATGGATCATCCATCAGGTCTACCATCAGGCTGCCAAAGGCTGCCCAGACAGCCCAGTGAATAGTATCACAAGGTTTTCTCAACACTTGGAATTCGATTCCAGCCACATGCAGGGCTGGAAATGGATGCAAAATATGGTTTCATGGCTGTGATTACCTAGGGTTAGGTCTGTGCAACCCTAGCTTGCACCCAGGATTCCAAATCATAGGGCAATAGGGCAAACTGGTAGTGCAGCTGTGCACAACCAGATTTCGGCCAAAGGAACAGCACAACAGCCCTTTAAATTTGCATGTAAATCCCAGATCTTCCATGCATAAGGTCTGCATGGTAGATCTGGAGCAGATCTGGGCAAATCCTAGTTGTTCAGGGCTGCCTAGGGAGCAGAATCATATCAAATGCAGAGGAGAGATGGGGACAGCAGAGGTGTATAGGTATTTTTATACCTAAAATGGCTGAGAGAGGGCTTGGTTCCAGCTGAGATGGGTGGCAGCCAAGCTTCTATCCTTCTTTCCCCTTCCTTCTTCTTCTTCCTCTCTTCTTTCTTTCCTTCTTTTCTCCTTTCTTTCCTCTCTTCTCTCCCACGGATTTCAGCTATGCCAAGGGCTCAAAATGAGCTCAAACCCCTCCTATTTATAGACCCCCCCCCCTTCACTGAGGTATGTTTGCCTGTGAAGGCCTCTTTTAAAAATCAGTTTTTTAACTGATTCTGGGCGCACTGGTGGGGTCCACAATGAACCAAGGGTATGAGGTGGTCCCTCAGACTTCCCTCTATCAGTGGAGGGTACCTATGTCCATATTGGGTGGTCCCCATAAATAAAATTCAATAAAATATACAGAAACAACCACTGGGCGATGTCACTGGGCCTTGCTACATTACCCAGTGCCATCGTCCAAAGAATTCCAACAAGCTGAAATTCAATGGGACTTGCACAGGAGTTTGACCCTTGGTCAGGGCTTTGTCCCCACATGCCACATAGGAGATTTTACACACTTTTTCAGAGGTGGATCCCACTATTTGGGGAGGAGAGAGATTACCTGGGATCTAAACCATATATTAGGCAATGAGCTGTACATTTGCAGGGGTCTGCTGTCCACCTACTGACAGGCATGTTGGATGATCCACACAGGGTTTCTTCATCAATCCAAGTCATTGGGGTGATGCTCCACAATGATCCTGGTTGCCTGGACAGGGGTTCCTGCCCTTCAATCAAAAATCCAACCAGTCAGGAGCAGTGTTTGACAAATCAGGTTACCGTTTGAAGAGCAGGGTAAAGGGGTACTCACTCCTCATCATTTGGCCGCTATACTAGGTGTTTCCATTAATGGGAAGAGGTTTTATTGCAGTCCAAGGGTCGACACTTCAGATATAATTCCCTTGGAAACTCGTAGGCTAGTGTTCCAAACTCTCACTGTCGGGGACAGGGTTCCAAAGTCAGAGGTGGAGTACAAGCCTTCTGCCAAGATTTTGAGTCGGATTGTCCAATACAACATATGCCCAAAGGGTGGGCATAGGAGTGGTATTGCCATACTAAGTGCTTACATCACTTACTGTGTGTACAAAGCGGGTGTGGGAGGACCTGAGATTTGTTTGCCGTCCCACGCTCGTAATCCGAAAGACGATAATTTGCCCTATGGAAGGCTATTCTCTCAAGTCTTCCAGCACTTTATGGTTGACTTCACTGGCGAGGTAAAAGGCTAAGAGGGGACAAAATCTATTAACAATGCCTCTCTCAAGAGAATGAGGGTATTTGATCTCCCTGGAAGCGATCTGGAAGAAGAAATCCATGAGCATGATCCTATAGAGTCTGGTACAGCGAGTAGATGTTACTGCTAGAGATCATACTGGAGCTTCATCATCACGGCACAACCACCACTATTTAGGGATTATGGATGGGAAGATGTGATGGCCCATTTCAGCAGTGTGGGCACTAGGTTTACTAAGATGTCTACCATGATGCAGCAAGGCTTCATTGATCTCTGAGGGGGTATGATCGCTTTAGGTGTAAGAGGTGGGTACCATCAAGCAGAAGTCAAACTTTTGGAATGCTCACTTCCAAGTCAATTCGCATCCACCTCAGCCTTCTCAGGATCTTCCACAAGAGTAGACCTAGGTTTTAGAGTTTTTAGAATTTCTAACTTATGTTCATGTTTTATTTTCTTTGTTATCAGTTTTATTTCTTTTCTTATGTTATGTTCAAAAAAATCCCAATGTAAAAGCTTATGTTCTTAAATTATAATGTTATTGTCAGCTTTTGCACCTGACTAGTTTCCCACGGTGTTCATCTACTCCTTTATATATGTGTTGTTTAAAAATTTTTATTTTCCTTTGGCTCTAAACCACCAAACCTCTTACTTATGTTGCTTGTGAGTGTAATTAGAGCTTCTCGCTCTAATACCAAGCTCTGTCACACCCAATCCCGCCCCCTGGGAGGGACCGGTAAGTGACCCGGATACCCCATAGTATCTAATCACCTCTAGGATCCAGAAGCAGTAAATACACCTCACAAACACATACCGAGGATAGAAAAATAATCCAAGTACAACGGAAGACTAAAATTACCCAAAAGGATTTATATTTACTTAATTACAATTGTACCCCACTTCCTATGTTATGTCATTTACATAATTCATTTATATAGAAGTTAAAACTTACATCAGTTACAGAAAGTTACAACTACTCTAAAGTAGCTAAGTAAGTTTCTCAAAGTATGAACAGTAGAATCCTATCTACCAAAAAGGAATGTTTTTAAACATCAAAAAGAAAAGATCCCTAATCCATCGGGTAAGTCACAAAGAAGCACATTAATTGCACGCATAAGAAGGATCATGCCCCTTGGGTTCTAGATCTACATAATCACTTTCACCAACAACTTTCGGCTCATTACAATCCTCCCATCCAGGGTTATGTCCACCTAAAAAATCATCTAAAAAGGGAAATTCCACGGAGGTGAGCTCCACTGAGCCCAATGAATGAAATAAACCATACAAGCAGTTGTAATACATATGATCCTATATGCACAAGATTCAAATCTATCTTTTAATCCACCTAAAATCAATGCCTAAGTCACTAGGTTGAGCCTTGAAAAACATTCGCGGCTTCTTCATGTCATCACCGTGTTGTAACCTCAATTGTTGCCCTAGAGCCCGCTCAAGTTATGGTATCGCATACCACTCATTGAAAAACCCCGATAACCATGATCAATCCTACCCCGGGCTTACTAAACTCCTCAGACAATAGGGAGCTTTGGTTACCGAGATCCAGTACCTGAGAGGGCCTTGTCACTGCATGATGTGAGTGTATTCTTTGGTTCACCAAAAATTACAATTCAAGAGAACTAAAGCAGGTGTTCTGGGAATGCCTGAATATTGTGTGAAAGAGTTTCTCAACATGGTCTTTACTGCTCGATTGAGGAACATCAAGGGGAGTTAATCTGTGGATGGTCGGATTTGAATCAGGATCATGTACCATTTTTTTAAATGGTTTTTGCAAAACATATTTTCACATAAAATGATAACCTATAATTGTATATTTGAGTAAAGAGTTTAATCGTGTGTTGCGGATTCCAATCACATACTCCGATACAAACATGTACCATGGAATGGGGTTTTGTAGTACTAGTATGCATGCCTTAGATTCCATGATGATGATGTTGTTTAGTGGAGGGTTGGTGCATATTTGATATGTAGGGTATTTCTGGGATTTGTTAATTATTAATTGATTTATTTAAATTACTATTGGTTTGATGCTAATTAATTAAAGGTCCATTAATGTTTAAATTAATTTAATTAAAATTATTCCCTTTTAGATTCTGCTACTTCACTAATTAGAAGCCCATCAGGGTTTCAAGTCCAACAGAAGAGAGAGAGTCAGACTCTCATAGGGAATGGGGAAGCTCACAAGAGATTGTCCAATTTAAACACATTAGGGGGGATGGATTTTTCAAACCCAGCCTTGGACAAATTTTTTGCACCCCCCCCCCCCCCCACTCTGGAAAATCCATCCTAAGCACTCTCTCTCCTCTCTCCTTCTCTTTTGCTCTCTTGCCCTCTAGAGCTTTGAGATCTAGTTAGGATTTTGGAAACCTGGTTTTTCGGATTGGATCCAAGTCTTGGAGAAGAAATTCTGGTTTGGCTTAGGGATCTTCTACTGCATCTAGGAGATCCAAATTGGGGTTTGGTTGATTGACTCGTTAGGGGAAGAACCATTATCTGGAGGAGGAGCAACACTGGAGGCCCAATAGGTTAACAGATCTTAATGTTTGTTTTATACATTAAATGTTTTAATTATTTGATAAACATGGGCTGTGAAATAAACCCAAATTGATCTATTTTCCGCTATGCATTCAGATATGGGATGGTTTCCTCTTTCCATGGGATGGAAAGGAGATGATTTTCTCTCTTCTTGTGGATCCCATAATTTTATGGGATAAAAAAAGAGAGAGTTTGGTAATAAATTTTTATTCCAAACCCTAATAGGGATTCACTAGGGTTCCCATGGGCAACCATGGGAGACTTGAATTTTATTTAGGGTTCCCATGGGCACACATGGGATTGCCCTAGGGTCACCATGGGAAACCATGGGCTAACCTAGATTTCCAATAGATGTAAACCCAGCATGATAGACAATTGATTCATGTGTTTGATGATCCCATGGACTGTAGTTTGCCAACAATCAGTAGGATCCAGACTACACCTTGACGGAGGATGGCTTACTAAGATTCAAGAGCAGGATTTGTTTGCCTAGTGATGAGTGAGGCACACAGTTCGTCATATTTGATGCATCCTGGTAGCACCAAGATGTACAAGGACCTAAAGAGAAACTATTGGTCAGGCGTGTGGGTGGATGTGGTCACTTTTGTATCGCGGTGCCTTACTTGTCAGCAGGTAAAGGCAAAGAGGCAATGACCTCATGGTCTACTTTAGTAGCTACCTATCCCAGAGTGGAAGTGGGACAACATCACTATGGCTTTTGTTATTGGTTTGCCTCGTACAACCAAGGGTATGGATTCTATTTGGGTCATAGTTGATCAGTTGATCTAGGCAGCACATTTTATCCCCATGAAGATGACCTTTCTCATTAACATATTGGCCAAGCACTACATAGATAATGTTGTTCGCCTACACGAAGTGCCTATTAGTATTATTTCTGATCGAGATCCAAGGTTTACATCAAAATTCTGGAAAGGCTTTCAGAAGGCCATGGGCTCCTTGCTGAATTTAGCACGGCCTTCCATTCACAGACCGACGGACAATCGGAATACAGTATTTAAACCTTGGAGGACATATGCTATCGACTTGAAGGGTAGTTGGGATGAGCATATCTCACGCATCGAGGTATTCCTACAACAACAGCTATCAGACAACCATTGGCATGGCACCGTTTGAAGCACAGTACGAAAGAAAATGAAGAACACCATTGTATTGGAACGAAGTAGGTGAGTGGCATATATTGGGGCCACAGTTGATTCAGGCCACTTGTGAGAAGGTAGATCTAATCAGGGACCGTATCAAGGTGGCTCAGTCGAGGCAGAAAAGCTACACCGATGTTAGATGGAAGGACCTAGAATTTGATGTTGGTAATAAAGTCTTTCTTTGGGTATCAACTACCAAGGGGGTGATGAGATTTGGCAAGAAAGGAAAGTTGATTCTGAAGGTTCATTTGGCCCTACGAGATCTTGGCTCGCATTGGGCAAGTGGCTTATTGGCTAGCACTGCCCCCATCCTTAGAAGGATTCCACAATGTTTTCCATGTCTCCATATTGAGGAAATATGTTCCGGACACGACTCATGTGCTGACTCAAGATCTGCCTGAGCTTGCCACTAATTTGTCATATGAAGAGAAGCCCGAGAAAATTCTTGACCGAAAGGTTCACAATCTTAGCAACCGCACCATCTCCTATGTAAAGGTTCGATGGAGCAATCACTCGGACCAAGAAACATCTTGGGAGCATGAGGATGAAGTTAGGGCGAAACATCCTCACTTGTTTGAAGAACTAGGTACATCAATTTTGAGGACAAAATTCTTATAAGGTCGGGGGATGTTACAACTTAGACTAACATGAACCTTGCATGTAGGACCGGCAGCGGAGCAACTGGACTTGATGCCAAGATAACTTCTGGAAGTATGGGGGTAAGTATTTAACCTTAATTCATGTGAAAGTATTAAGCGTTTTAACATGTGTGTTTGGACCATTCTAACCATCTAGACAAAGTGCCCCTCGCATGTATGAACACCCCAGAGAAAACCCCATGCCATTTGCACTTAAAATCAGCAAGAATTGCCCTGTGCAGATCAAGTAGATGGCCATGCAGTCAATCGTATACACAGACCGTAGAGGCTATTTTGCCCAAAAATTGGAATCTCAATGTGTAGACTTTAGCTACTCGAACCTGGGGCTTAACCCTTTTGTTCCTAAGTATCTTTTGACCTAATTAACCTATCCTAATCACTAGGACACTAAGACTTTTGCCCAATCTAACCCTAGTATATTTTAACGCATTTAAGTCATTTTGAACAACCCAGCCAAACAACCCTTAGTGCCCCCATTCTATAATTGGTAAAACCCTAGCCTCCCTCTCATTTCACTCATTTCCCAACCCTAGAGATTGTAGAAAACATGGAAAGCAAGAGAAGGAGGAAGAAGAAGGAAGAGGATCTTCAACTTGATGTCCCAACTCCATTCTTGAACCATTTTTTAGCTCCACCTTCTTTCCAGCACACTTGAAGCTTAGCTCAACCAGGGAGCTCGTGGAGAGGAGGAAGATTGAACTCATTGCAGTCCAACTACACTCCTTTTTGTTGTTTCCATTGATTCCTCATTGTGAGCAGTCCCTTCCCTCTCTATTTCTATTAATTTCTCTTAGGTGTAGGTTATAGGATGATCAATCTTAGCTTAGACCATGGAGCTTTTTCAATTCTAAGGATTGGATTACTTAAATTATTGTTGGAGATGACTATTGTGATCTCCAATTGGTCAATTCTCAGCCTAATAGCTAGACTACCATTATACCCCATTGATACACCTAGAATTTGGGGATTGCTTGGATTAGAATCCAATTCAAGTATAGAACCTTAATTAGGGCATAAACCGATGGTCAATTACCCTAGGATGCTAGGAGAAGCCTCCAATTGATCCCATGTAGGTCCCATACTCGAAGACCTCCCACAGCCCAAGTCATTGTTGAAAAACAGCAAAAATGGCTTGTGTGATCAATGGGTGCGGATGATGGTCCATCAACTGCACAGACAGACCGCACAAATGGAATTTGTAGGAAATAGTCTACTGCCTACACAGACCGCACCTATGCGGATGATGGGTCTCACAGACCACATCATGGACCGCACAGGCGTAAAATATGTTGTCCAAGATGTTTGACTTAGGATTTGACCCCGGACCCCTTCCCAACTAATGTACACCTGTAATTGGACTTTTTAGGGTAACTCCCACCTATTGTGAGCACGTACACATGCATGGAAACCTATACTCTTTTAGTATGGCAATTTTGTTGAGTGGATTAGATACTTGACCTTAATTTTGGAATGATTCTCACTTGCACCTTATGAATGTCATTCATGCATGATCTATTCCTAACATGCTTTTGATGTTAAATACTCACTATGCATGCCTATTTAAAATTCTATATGTTAACTAGGAATAGTATGTTAGGAAGTTACCATGATGAATACTAAATGCTTAGGTGGAATTGTGAATGTGGTTAATGGTTATGTGTTAAGACATGAATGTGAGTGTGAATATATTATGGTTATGTGATGAGATAAGAATGTGTATGATGATTACGAGGTGAATACGAATGATGGGATCCAAGTGCCGTGAGTGGGTGCTGGACTTGGGATCACCATGTGATATTTACTTGTTGCTCTTGTAGATGTAACTTACATTAGAGATAACTACTGCATTAGGATGGAAACGGGCTTGTGACCGCCGACCTTTATTTCGGTATCACATTCGCTGTACTCTTGTATGTGTATGAGTAAGCTAGAGGGGGTGAGAGGATAGTTGGGCCAACCATTATTTTGGCACTATGGACTCGACCTCTAGCCTACACATATGCGTACTCCTTTCATGTAATAGTTGTATGTTGATTAGGATGCGATGTACCCAGTACTATGACCCTTATCGACAGGGGTTTAGGTGTCGAACAAGCTCACGGGCACGGCCCACCGATAAGTTTAGGTGCCGACCGTACTTTGGACTAAACGCAAGGACAGGGTTTGCAGACAATCTCATGGAGGAGTTCGGTACCTCAAGCTTCCATAGTAACTCGGGTTTGTCATCGCTGGACTGTCATTCGTTTTATGGCATCGAGGTTGGGGATGCTTGTGAATTCACCTAGAGGGGGGTGAATAGGTGTAGGTTCAAAAATATAAAAAAAATTATGCGAAAAATAAACAAGTAAAGATAACCAATTGACAAGCAATAATTAAAGAGAAACACAAAAGATTTATAATGGTTCGGCCAACACGTGCCTACGTCCACTCCTCTCAACTTAGAGAGAATTCCACTAAATCGAATCTTGAGTAAGAGCAAGAGGACTCATACAAATCTTGATTAAGAGCAAGAGAACTCAACTACTCTTGATTCCAAGTAAGAGGACTCAACCAATCTTGATTTCGAGCAAGAGGACTCACTACTCTTGATTCCGAGTAAGAGGACTCACTACTCTTGATTCCGAGCAAGAGGACTCCTTCTCTTGATTTTGAGCAAGAGGACTCAACAACAACTTTAAACAAAGTAAAAGAACTACTAAATGGTTTAGAGTTACCTTAAACTTAGTAGAAAAGATGCTACCATTCAATGTATGCAACTTAGATGCAAGTGTGTATGAAGGAGCAAAGATGAGATTGAATTTTCTTCGATCTACTTGATCTTGAAAGAATAATCTCACTAGGTAGTACTTGAATGTTTATAGTTCTTGATTGATGATTGTTGTTGTATTGGGTCTCCATTACTTTGAGAGAGATCTTAGAATCTTTCGAACGTTCTCACCATTGGAGTAAACCTTACCTAATCCTTTCAACTTGTTCACGATGTTAGTAAATCGAGTAAACATGGCATATATATCTTCATCATTTTTCATTTTAAACAATTCATATTCATTCACTAACATGTCAATCTTAGATTGTTTAACTTCAGAAGTACCTTCATATGTTACTATAAGCTTATCAAACATCTCCTTAGCGGAGTCACATATGCATGTCCTATTATACTCCTTTTCTCCTAATGCACATTGGAGATAACTTATAGCAACATAGTTGAGTTGAATCTTAGCTTTCTCAGCTGAGGTCCATCCTTCTTTGGGCTTGTCTATGGTATTAGGTCCATTCTCTATAACTTCTCATGCATCAATGTTATTGGTACACACGAAGTTCTTGAAGCGATTATTCCAATAGGAGAATCCTTTACCTTCATAGAAGGGAGGTCTAGTAATAGTGTATCCCTCAATCCTTCGATTGCTAGAGGATCCCATGATTTTTAACTCTTAATTGGATTGAAAAACAATCACGGTCTTGAGCTCCCGCTCTGATACCAAATGTGAATTCACCTAGAGGGGGGTGAATAGGTGTAGGTTCGAAAACAAAAAAATTATGCGGAAAATAAACAAGTAAAGATAACCAATTGACAAGCAATAATTAAAGAGGGACACAAAAGATTTATAGTGGTTCCGCCAACACGTGCCTACGTCCACTCCTCTCAACTTAGAGAGAATTCCACTAAATCGAATCTTGAGTAAGAGCAAGAGGACTCGTACAAATCTTGAATAAGAGCAAGAGAACTCAACTACTCTTGATTTCGAGCAAGAGGACTCAACCAATCTTGATTTCAAGCAAGAGGACTCACTACTCTTGATTCCGAGCAAGAGGACTCAACAACAACTTTAAACAAAGTAAAAGAACTACTAAATGGTTTAGAGTTACCTTAAACTTTAGTAGAAAAGATGCTACCTTTCAATGTATGCAACTTGGATGCAAGTGTGTATGAAGGAGCAAAGATGAGATTGAATTTTCTTTGAACTTCTTGATCTTGAAAGAATATTCTCACTAGGGAGTGCTTGAATGTTTATAGCTCTTAATTGATGATTGTTGTAGTATTTAGAACACTAATCAAGAGGGTATTTATAGGCTAGAGGCTTAGAACCAAATAGGAATCCAATTAAGAAAAGAATCTCACATTCTATAAGTAATCTGGTATGCCGGATTATCTACTTTCCTTAAGAAACAAGGGAATAACGGTCATATTTCAACAGTCATAAAGTGATCCGGTATGCTGGATTATTATCCGGTATACCGGCTCATGATCCGGTATGCTGGATCCTCATCCAGCATGCTTAACTGAGCTGCTGTTTTCCATTTCCTGAGATTCACTATTGATCCGGTATACCGTTTCATGATCTGGTATGCTGGATCATACAATTTCTGCTGACATTATTAAGTTCTTTATTGGACTTACTTGGGTCGATTCCATTGGACAAGTCCAGACCAATTTCTTTGGTCTTAGTCCAAGTGAGAAGTGTTTAAAACAACCTCCTAGGGTCACACTATATGTATGCAAGCGTGAGTGTGTGCATTACATATGGATTTTAACAAATGAATTTAAAACTTAGTACAATTCTAAGTCTTCAAACTTCTTCAAGTCTTGAACTTCACTTCTTTACATGAGTATCTTCAAAGTGAGTTCCTCTAACTTGTCTTGATCTTTGACTTCAAAAGTTGTTCTCCATTCTTCATGATTCTTTGATGTCTTGAAAGATTGGACAAGTTCAATTTGCTTTGAGCATCAATCTCTTGAATTGAGTGCTCCCCCTCACTTGATGCTCTGCTCTTATCTATGCATCTTTTAGACAAGAGTTAGTACAACTAACTTATTTGTTATCATCAAAACCATAATGGGTGATATGTGGAATTTACCCCAACAATGCTATCTATGGTGTTACAGTAGTACTAGATCCAGACTTAGTTGTGATGTTAGGTGGAAAATCAATAAAGGCATTCATGCATCATATGTACTGAGCATCATTTATACTTGTGCTTGCTTGTGTGATCTAATTGCTTGCTGTCTTAGTGAAGCTTATCCCTTGAGGGTCCTCTCTTTTTAGATGTGGATGTAAGTCTAGTGGACCCAGTTGAGGCTGAGCAGGCATATCAGTACAGTGACAGATTTGATGTTTGGGGTGCTCCCAGCGAGGAGGAACACAGACCCTGTTGCACATGTGAGACTTGTGCCTATAGGGCACAGTAGTGTCGGGGCTTGAGGCCCCTTTGAACATTAAACTTTATTTTGACATTGGGATGTAATTAAATACAATTTTGTTCTTTGATCACGATATATATGTATGCGTATGTATTTAGTATGATTTTGATAAACTGGTGATGTTGGAATAAGATGCAATTTACCTATATTATATCATTTATTTAGTTTCCACACTCTAATATTATGATTATATTATATTACTTCCACTGCTACTTTGGCTCTTATCACATTACTGGGTTGGTGGACATGGTACTACAAACGCAAATCCAAAATTTAGTTCCCAAATAGGAAAGGGAATCATTCCACGACCTCCGAGAATACACTACTACTTATTCTAAGAACAATACTAATCTACAATAGTTCTGGGTTCCTTGTCACTCCCTTCCTAACAGCAAATGCGACCAAAGATCAACATGTGGAACAAATCATAAGTATACTATGTCTATGTTGAGGTTAATTGGGAAGTTTTATTCATAAAAAAAAAATGAGCAAACCATCCTAGCCGTGTACTCATTACTTATCTTCTTGAATGCTCTAAAGAAGCTTCATCAAAGCTACAAAAAAACTTCAAAGAATAATGCAAAGATTTGGTTGTTATAATTAACATAACACCAAACCCATCCATCAGCAGTACATTATCCTCTTAACTTCATATAAACAGTTAATAGCACAAGAACAGACATTCAACTTAATAACGTGACTGGAAATACATTTTTCTTTTCTTCGTGTATTTATGACTCCTCACTAAAAATTATAGCACATGTTTCTTAGTATAGCACATTTTTCTTTTCTTGTATTTAAACCTTCCCATTATCCTTTGAGAGAGAGAGAGAGAGAGAGATTGCAGATTTTTTGAAAGACTCCACTACAAAAACAAATAGTTCGATCAAAGATCAGCAAAGAAATGATAAGTACTTGAATCTACAATTATAAGCCTGAAGGCTGAAACTGCTGCTGCAACGGCCATGCAGCTGAAACCACAAACGTTGAGCCAATGCCACGACTTCTGCGATGTTGTTAACTTATTCTTCTTCACCATTAGGTACATGTGGTTTGCAAGTATAAATGTGAGAGGGAATGTGCTGAATGCCCCAGTAAGGCTCATGAAATCTCCAAGGAATGGCATTAGAGCTGCCAATAGACTAGTTATAGCTAGGTAACCACCTCTTACAAGAATCCTGAATGATAAATTTTGAATTGAGAATGCACTTCCTTGAGATCTACCGTACTTAGTATCCAAGTACTCATAAGTTGGACTTGCAAATATCTGCAAGCAGAGGAAAGTATAAAGTTACTGAGCAATTAAGAAAACTAACTAAACACAAACAATTAGAGCAATGAGGTCTCCCCGTATCTCATGTACATTATTAGTCTAACTTTAAAATGAAAATTTGTATAATGACCATGGTTTCGTGTATCAAGATCAGATCGGATGGATTGGTCAATCCAATTGATCCAATACCGAAACCAAAAAAACTAACAAAAAATGTTTCTATGATGTTATGTGTGTCAGTAGGACCAGTTAGGATTAAATGGGAGAAGGACTGGGGCAGACCAATCCCGATCTTCATAATCTTGAACAGGGTTCTAAGTATTGGTAGATATCATATCGTATCGGCTGACAGTATCAGTCTCAGTGGGTACCGATACAATACATATTTTTTACAAAAATTTGTATCAACCAATACGGTTCAATTCGGAGCTGATGCGAGCCGATACAAGTAAAATACACTGGATATGCCTCCTTTAAACCAACAGAACAGAAAGCGTGAGTGAGACAAAATTGAGAGCAACCAAAGGCCTTGAAAACTAGTTTTTTTAACTTTTATTTTTGTTAAGCATCACTAGATTAGGTATAACCAACTCAAATCTTTGCATCAAAATGATATATGTTTGCATATTGCATAATAAGGTGTGTAATGCTTCAAAACTTTTATATGTATCATAAGTACATCCATGCATTTCTTAACCATTTCCATGTATATCTTTAGTGTATCTTGTGTCTATTCAATAAGATACGATACGTCATTTAAAATCAACCCTCTGATACGATTACATGATACCGATACTTAAATTCTTGGCTGGCACAATTTGGAATGGTCCAAACTGATGCTTATGCCATGCAAATATAACACAAAAGAGAGAACATCTGGGCTTCAGATATCCAATTCTTTCCATTATACAACTTCAGTGAAGAATGCTGTGTTGGAGAAGGGAGATATTCTGCTGCTAAATAGTAAGGCTTAGGAAGCATTGCTACAAGCTCGGAGGGGACCCAAAGCTGTAGAGAAATTTAAAATTTAGGCCACTTGAAGAATTTTTGTACCAAGGGGAGTGAGGCTAAAACTCAGTATAAACAAAGATTTGTAAAAATATAAGAGACCCTCATCTTTTATTCTTCGAAAATTCTGACCTCCTTTCTCAAACATTGATTTGGAGAATGAGCATTTAAGATCAGGAAGGGACATGGTGTATCTAAATTTAAAAGAAGTCAGCCATGAATTTGGCTCTGCTTGAATAGAAACCACAGCCACACGGCTGTCAAGAAAAAAAAAGGCCGTACCCAGTGCACAAGGCTCCCACGTTTAGCAGGGTTTGGGGAGGGTCAAATGTATGCAGCCTTACCCTTGTTTCCAAAGAGGCTGTTTCCAAGACTTGAACCCGTGACCAAGCGTTCAGCAAGTGAGCACTTGACCAATGCGCCACACGGCTGTCAAGGTATTAGTAAAATTCTTGGTAAAATGCTTTCAGGGGAAAAGAAAAGGCCAATAAGAAACTAAACAAAGATGAGATACAATGCACAGTCTACATGATCATAGCAAGTATCATTCGGTTAAATATGTCCTCAAAATAGGCAGGAGAAACAACACCATAATTTTAATCAACTTTATGGTTTGACTTGAATTCTAACTAATATAATCGTAGAAAAATAAACCAAGAAAACTAAATAGAAATTGCATGCTATTAAACTAAACAAATATAGCAATCAAAATATAACGCTTATAACAAGTTTGATTTGGTTAAAGATGGCCACAAAATGGGCACAAGAAGCAACTTCAGCATTTTCCAACTTTTTCATTGACTTGCAAAACCATTGTTGGTCATTGCATAATCCGTTGTCCCTCACGAGGCTTTTAATGAAGAGCACTACTTTGGTCAGGACATGTCATCCTCCTCCCAAACTAAACACACCATAAAAGGGGGACACCCATTTACACTATTTACCTTATCAAAACAATTTTAAAGCTAAAGATTGTTGTCCTTATCATGATCCTACAATCTTTTTGACTGCCAGCATCAAAAGAAAGCCCAGAAATAGATGGCTTGGAACATCTAATCAGACAAATCTCGGCTAAGGAGATGCTTTTGATGGGACCAATCAAATGATGAATGTGTGTGACCAAGAAGAGAAGGTAACATGCAGACCATCCTAACCAATTAATCCTCCAAAACGAAAGACAGAAAGAGTTAAGAGAGAGAAAGAGAGAGTTGTACATGCAAAGCAATGACTGTTTGCAGGAAGGCACCAATATTGGCCATCGCCTTCACCCAAACTGGACCTGTGACACTGTTGAGGAGATAGGTCGATGTTTTTGATCCATAAGCCCAATAGCCCATGAAGGTTACAGCAAACATTGGTATTATGCCAACCGTGAACTGAAAGTTCAGCGCCTTCAGCATGTTATTAACAACAGGCTTTCTTACAGTGGCCTGTTTCAAGGATAAGGTAGAACGTGAGTACTCATTTTTATAAGAGCAAAAAAATGCATCCTATGAATTTATCAAATTTTTGTTCTATAAAGAGCAACTGAGCAAGAATACAGATTCTGTTTCCAAAAAATATTGAAAGCTATCCATATGGCAGAGAACTCTCTTTTGAGGAACTTAAAATAAAGTTTTCACAACAACCTACATACCCATCGGTTGCCAAAAGATTTTAAATTTTACCAGCCTAAGCTTAGAAAATACACCTTCCCAAGTTTTACTAATCTAATAGAGAAAAGAATTAAAAAAAAAAAACAAAAAAGGAATTGCCAGCTTAATAGTTGACTAAGAAATCAATGGAGGTTGTGCCTTACACCTGGTAAGCACCAAACATAAACAATTGACCAAATTGTGTTGATAAGCATGTATACAAACATTGGAGAGTAAATATGAAGGGCAATGACCAATGCAGTAGCTTGACAAGTGTGTTCAAAATAAGTAAACAGTAAACACTGAATTGCAACTACCAACATAAATGAGTGGGTGTGTGGGGCTGCACATGTGTAACCCAAGGATGTTTTCTTGAACACAAACAATAATTCCACCAGTTCGACGACCCTAGGGCCCAAAAAAAATATAGCTATAATGGCCATTCAACAGAAATTGAGAAAAAATTTCAAATAAAATTTTCAGGAAACTATGATTTAACCATATCCAATTTATTATGTCAATTCAGAAAAACCTAATAGCACTTCACAGTATTTCCAACCGCAATTTGTGAATCTATCTTCTGTACCATTATGTGCATAAAACGTAAATATGATGTTTGATGTACAATCATAGGCACAATTTGATGTGACTACCTGTATCTCTGGAAGCATTCCTGTATTGAATGAAAAAACAAGATTTGCAGATGCAGCAATAGTGGTGAAGACCCTGCTTCCATTTGAACTTGGAATGCTGTAATCCCTAGCTGGAGCTTTTATACCTGTAAAATTAGAGCAACTGTTTATGCCACCTAGACTGTGTGGAAGCATTTCTATAATGTAAATATTAGTATCAAAAGGAAATACTCGAAAGGTTAACTAAACTCAGGCGATACAGACCAAGTTCGACTTGAAAGAAAACAAAATACTTCCACATCTACTGACTCATCTTGCATTTTGCCATAATCCCATTATTGGAAGGCATCGAAGCAAAGAGATCCAACAAGTATTTGGTAAGGAATTATATGTGATAATCATCAAAATTTTGTTTATTCGCATTTATTTAGCCACTGTGGGACCAGATATCTTAATTCAGGTGCTCTCCAGACTTCAGTTCCTCAACGGGTTTTGCATTCTTCCATTCATCACATCTTTAACATTTGTCCATAACTCAAGCAGGAATAGTTGGTTAGAAGGGTAGAGGAATGGATAATAAGAATATAAGAGACAGAGAGAGAGAGAGAGAGAGCAATGACTGAAGAGGACATAATGATGTAGATTGAAAGAGGAAGAGAAGAAAGGTTCAGCCAGCCATCAAGCCCAGCCAGTCCAACCAGCGTAGGCCCAAGTATCCATGGCCTTCATAGGCCAGATTAGGCCCAATACTGTTTATAATCAGTCCATGCATGGGGACTCTTTAGTAGTTTCTATTTTTTCTTTTATTTAGAAGTAGTTGCTAATTTAATAGTTGTTTCAATTTTGTTAATTCTCTGTAAGGTAGTTTCTATTTTGTAATAAGTTTCTAAAGTTGAGGCTGATATATTTATTGTAGGGGGATTCCCTTCTCCATGCAAGTAGGGTTTGGTTTCTTTTTTGCTGCTATTAAAAAATAGAGGACCCTTACATGCCCATGATTTTATACCAAACTATTCTATGGCCTTGCGTTTTTTATTTCCTCGCGAGATGCTTCTGTGAGAAACAGTGAAGCCTAAAGGGAAACTAGTGCTGCTGGTGTGAATCTAGCAAGGTAGAAGTGGGAAAATCTTGTCATATGTTCTACTTTCTAATCTCTTCAAATCTGTTCTGCACATTCAAGTATGCGATGTGATTTGTTTTCTTTGATTTAATTCTGTTTGAACAAAACTCTGTTGTGCTTCTTCTCAACATTGGTTGAGTGAACAAAACTCTGTTGTGCTTCTTCTCAACATTAGAGCTGAGTTTGTATGGGCTTTTTTTTTTTTGTGGTAAATAAAGTATATGGGCTGTATCACTGTAAAGGAGTTTCAGTATCTCATCGTAAGCTACTGTTGAAGCCAATACACAATCTTTGGTTATTGTTTTTTGCTCCTGTTGTTCAGCATATATGAGGTATTGATTGTGATTCATCCAGCAGCGGATCATGGTGAGTTTTTGGCATGTTGTTCCACCTAACATAACCTTCCTTCGGCTGTAATATGGGCTGATTTGACCTAAAATTGCTTGTTTCTGGTAGTTACTATGTCTGTTGATAAGTTGATATGCTGATGTACTGTTGTTCTAGAAAATCTAACCTGACCATTGGAATGGGTTGATCTTCAAGTATGATGTTCCATCTGTTGAGTAATGATTAAGGCTGTGTTGACATGTTTTTTTTGGGTGAATTAAAAAGTTCATTAGCAAAAGAGAAGAAGAATACAGGGGGGCCCTGAAGAGGAGAAGAAAACCCCAGGAATCAACAATGAGCCAGTTCTATGGGGTGCCTGAACAACAAGAAGGAGCTAGCGATAACTTTGCTTTAATTTCAAAGGAAATGGAATCCCAAATCTTCTGATATGAGCGAGAGTTGGAGGTCCATTTCCTGATATTGCGCTCCATCCAAATGTGATTGAGAATTGCACAAAAAGTCATTTTGCCGACTGAGTCGCAAATAGAGGAGCCAGCAAAGGTCATATCAATCCAGATCCATTCTCTAGAGAAAGGGAGAATTCTTCTGCGAGTAGGCCAACACTTGCACAAGATTCCTTTCCAGATAGCAGCAGCAGTAGGGCACTCAAAGAAAAGATGATCCAAGTCTTCAGTATTGTTCCAGCAGAGGCAGCAAGCAGGGGAGACTAAGATCTGCCGGGTGCAAAGAAATGCCTGAGTTGGGAGGCATTTGGTGAAGACTCTCCAGGCAATGTAGCAGTGATGAGGGATGTGATGTTTGAACCAAAGAAGCTTGCGCCAAGGAACCAGAGTGCCTTTCAGACGGACAAGATCCCAGGCTGCCTTGGAGGAGAAGGAGCAAGAGTTGTTAGACAGCCAAGTAACACAGTCACCTCTTGCCACAGACCTTCTGGGAATGGATGGGAGCTCATTCCAAATGAGGCAGAGGGAGGTGGAAGAGGAGGGGGGGGGGGGGGGGAGCCCAGCCAGCTTGATCGATGATGTCGGCCACTAAGGATAGCCTGTTGAGATCCGAAGCATAAATGATTCTCGGAGTGACCAAGTGGAGAAGAATTCCCATGGGGTGCCAGTGGTCCAACCACAGGTTGGAGGAGAGGCCATCACCGATTGTGGAGCGGATGACTTAGAGGACCAGATGGTGGCTAGCAAGAATCTTGCGCCAGACCCAAGAGGCATCTGACAAGACTGGGGCAGACCAGATTGAGTCCTGGCGAAGAAGGCCTGAATATAACCAATCGACCCAGATACTTCTCTGCTTGGAGGCAATCGACCCAGATACTTCTCTGTGTTGACATGTTATTCTGTCATAGGCATTCATGTAATTCCAACTGGAGATAAAGCCAACTAGAACCAAAACCAGGATCTGCTTGGGTTTAATGCAATCGGCTAGGGCAGAATGGATGATTAGATGAAATTAGGGTTAGGGTTTAATGGAGTTTAGGGTTTGATGGTATGGGTAGGATAAGCTGATGTGGAGGAGTCTCCTATTGAAGGTCTTGAAGTGTTCTAATGAAATTACAGATATAAGCCAAGATAGGTATCGATTTAGGAAAGGTTTTGGGTTTTGGCAAAGTGAAAGGAGAAGAGATCTAGGGTTTGGAGTTAGGGTTAGGGGCAAGGATTAGGAGAAGAAGGGTTTGGGGGATTGGGGATTATATGCTTACCAGTTGTTAGATGGATCCTTGAACTGATAGCAGATCTGAATAACTGAGCTATGAATCTTCACACACTCGGCAGTAGCAAACTTGAACAAACTTGAACAAACTCGAAGGAGAGAAGCAGTGAACTAGTGAAGGCTATCTCAGCCTCACCTTCACAGCCTATCTCAGGACAGTGGAATGCATTAAAGAAATATTCTTCTTTATTAAATCGTGGGGGGCTCAATTGAGCTCTTATGTTATATAGCCTTTAAGGCTGGACAGAAAATAAATTCTAACTATGAGTAGGACTCAAAATAGAAATAGGAATGCTAACTAAGACTAGGACTTCTAATTAGGATTCAAACTTGCACTAGGAATCCTAACTTAGAATTACAACTCAATAAAGAATAATAGAAACAAAGACTAATTTAAATAAATCCTAACAACCCCACGACAGCTGCTGGTGTAGGGAAATTCCCCTACACCTACCCGCTGGTTACTTATGCTGGTGTAGGGAAGAATCCCTACACCTACGGCAAGTTTTAGACAACCAGTTTACATCAACTCCCCCCCCCTCTTAAAAACATTCGTCTCCGACGAATGGATGAAAGACATGTAGTACTCGTAGAGATCTGGATCAAGGCGCTTGAAGTCGTCAGCGTGAATCCAGGTACAATCACTGTCAAGACGATCCTTCCATTTAACAAGGAAAGAGTAATAGCCGCAACCACCCCGCATAGTAGTAAATTTGTTGTCAACCACATTCTCAATGACATTAGCAGTAGGAGTAGTAAAATATGGGAGGCAGAGAGCATGTTCAGTATCACCTTCATCCGAATGGTGGCCGACATAGAGAGTGAGGTCAGCCATGTTGAAAACATTGTTAATCTTCATGGACGGGGGAAGCTCGAGCATATAGGCATTGGTCCCAATACGTTGGAGCACCTTGAAAGGACCCATCTTACGAGGATGGAGCTTATGATTGGCCCCAGAAGGAAGTCGCTCAGGAGAAATACGAACCATCACCAAATCACCAGGTTGGAATTCCACATATCGGCGATGACGATCAGTTGCTGCCTTGTATCCTTCATTGTTAGTAGCAATACGTCGGCGAACGTCGGCATGGACCTCGGTGATGTGGCGGAGGAACTCATCAGCTTCCACACTAGCACGAACATGAGGAAGAGGAAACAAGTCCACGGGGGGCTTGGGTTGCATACCCAAAACAATCTCAAATGGGGTACGGCCAGTGGTCCGATTGACAAAACTGTTGTATGCGAACTCAGCAATATTAAGGATAGAAGGCCAATCTTTCACATGATCTCGAACAAGACATCGGAAGAGATTACCTATCTGTCTGAGGATGAAAAGCGGTGGAAAACTTCAGCTTGGTATTGGTCTTCATCCACAGGGTCTTTCAAAAATAGCTAGTGAATTCATCACGATCAGAAACAATAAACTCGGGTAGCCCATGAATATGTACCACCTCTTTGAAGAAGAGTTTGGCTATGTGACTTGCATCAAATGTCTTCCGGCAGGGAAGAAAATGAGCCATCTTCGAAAACCTATCTACCACTACAAATATAGAATCATGACGCTCCCGGGTAGATGGTAAACCCAAAACAAAATCTATGCTGATATGTAACCAGGGGCATGAGGCACTGGAAGACGTGTGTAGAGACCTATGTTTTGCTTATCACCCTTGGCAAGCTGACAAGCACGACATCGTTGTATCACTTGTTGTACATCGCGCTGAAGATGTGGCCAATAATACAAATCAGCAACTGCAGCATATGTCTTGCTAACGCCAAAATGCCCTCCCATGCCACCACCATGTAGCTCCCTAATGAGGTGTTATCGAAGGGACGTGTTAGGGATACATAGGCGTGTCCCTAAGAAAAGATATCCATCACGTGAGGAGTATTTGGCATCAGTTCCACCTTGCTGTAATGTAGTCTGAATGGGAGAAAAATCAGAATCAGCCATGTACTCGTCCCTGATATGTTCGATGCCTGTACTATGAGTAGAAGAGTTGGACATGGTGAGCACTTTCCTACTCAGCACATCAGCTACCTGGTTCTCTTCGCCTGCCTTGTACTTCAGAGCAAAATTAAACTCTTTGAGATAAGCAATCCATTTGGCATGTCGGTTGCTTATGGATGGCTGAGAATGGAGATACTTAAGGGCTTCATGGTCAAAATATAGAATAAATCCCTTGCCCACAAGGTAGTGTCTCCAATGCTTTAGATTCTGGATAACTGCATAAAGTTCCAAATCATAGGTAGAGTAACTCTGCTTAGCATCGTTGAGTTTCTCATTTTAGTAGGCAAGGGGATGATTTGATTGCATGAGAACTCCTCCAATCCCAACATGGGATGCATCTATAGCTACCTCAAATATGACATCAAAGTTTGGAAGCCGTAGAACAGGTGCCTCAGTCATCTTTTACTTGATCAATGCAAAAGCTTTGGTAGCAGCCGATGTCCACTGGAATTTGCCCTTACTTTCCTTCATGCATTCAGTAATGGGTGTCATGATGCCACTGAAATTCCGAATAAAACGCCGATAAAAGGATGCTAGGATGTAGAAGCTCCTGACCTTTGTCAAGGTTTGTGGTACTGGCCAATCGACTATGCTTTGCACTTTCTCTGGATCAGCTTCAACCCCTTTTGAAGATATAATAAACCCAAGGAAGACAACCTTAGGCAACATAAAAGAACACTTTTTGAGGTTGATGAAGAGTTTCTCTATACATAACACTCTCAACACGTGCTTCAGATGATCGAGATGGTTCTCAATGGTGTGACTGTAGATAAGAATGTCATCAAAGTAAACCACGAGAAACTTGCCGATGAATGGACGAAGTACCTATGTCATTACACGCATGAAGGTGCTTGGCGCATTTGAGAGACCGAAGGGCATCACTTTCCATTCATATAGACCATCCTTTGTTTTGAAAGTAGTCTTCCACTCATCTCCTGGACGGATCCAAATCTGATAATATCTGCTCTTCAAGTCAATCTTCGAATAGAAGGAAGCACCCGTAAGCATATCTAACATGTCGTCAAGTCGTGGAATCGGAAATCTGTACTTGACAATGATCTTGTTTATTGCCCTACTATCAATACACATTCTCCATGTACCATCTTTCTTTAGAGTAAGTAATGTTGGGACAGCACATGGACTCATGCTCTCAACAATAAACCCCTTACGAATCAGGTCATCCACTTGTCTCTTAAGCTCAGCATGCTCAGTAGGGCTGAGACGGTAAGTGGGCAGATTTGGTAGCACCGAACCTGGTACTAGGTCAATGGCATGCTGAATATCCCTCATAGGAGGTAGCTCATCTGGAAGATCGTCTGGTACTAGATCTAAGAAGTCATCAAGTAGATCTTTTATGGGCTTGGGGTGAATAGTAGTAATGGTTGGCGACACTGCTTTCATGACCAAGGCTAGTATCAACCCTGTCTCTTCACTGGTAGTAAGGAATTCACAGTGGGGTAGGGACAAAAGTCGTGGCTCCATGGGTTTTGCCTTAATAGTACCTGTACTAGCATGTGGCACCTGACTGCTTGATCCTTCTTTCATTGGCTGTTTATTATCAATAGTCTTCAAAATTTGTTGTCGCTTCAACTGGGCAGCTCTAAGCCTTGGCTTCATCAATGGTATATTTAGTGGGTTGAGAACCAGTGGTTTTCCCTTGAAGTCAAAGAAACACTGATTCTTTGTACCTCCCGTCAACACATTGTTATCATACAACCATGGTCTCCCAAGTTATACATCAGTCAAAATCATAGGAATCACATCACACCAGACATTCTCTTCGTAACCAGAAATCTTAAGTGGTACTAAACATCGTTGATTAACCTCTAGAGTGACGCTATTAAGTAAAGATACCTTGTAGGGTTGTGGGTGAGGTTCAGCCTTAAGCTTCTCTTCAATGACAAAGGCTTGAGAAACTACGTTGACGCAACTACCACTGTCCACGACCACTTGTGCTGTTGCTGATCCACTATGCATCAGTGTATAAAAGATGCAATGCCGACGCCAATCCTCTCCTTTAGATTCAGCAACCAGAATGCGGGTTACTACATTCACTTCATAAATATCATCTTCCAAAGTATCATCATAATCTTCTCCCTCAAGGGCAGCATTAGCAGCCCAATTGTCATTAAGCTATGGGTCACACACTTGGACATCTGGACTAGCTTCCATAGCTGCAATTATTGAATTGGACTTCCCTCTTTGTGGACAGTATCGTGCATAATGACCCTCTTGCTGGCAATGGAAACACTTCTTGGGGTTTTGACTACCCATAGGTGCCTTACCTTTTCCCTCGGTAGTTGGTGGAGTTCGAGTAGGGAAACCACTAGCTCTATTAGGAGTAAAAGCTCTCCTAACATCACCGGACTGTGGTGTGAACCTTCGTGGGGCACCTATGATTAAATCTTCAGCATTCATGGCCTTTTCAAAACAGTGATTCAGATTATATATTCAACCACACCCATGTCAATCCTCAATCCCAACTTGAAACGGGATATAAGCTGGTCATCATTCTCATCTACAACCGTTCTTGAGAGCAAGTCATTAAATTTATCAATATACTCCTCAATTGTTAAAGTACCTTGTCGTATAGTGTTTGGCTGATAACGCAAATGCCTCTGATAAGGAGGTAGGTACTTTTCTTTGAGAATCTCTTTCATAGCTGCCCAAGTAACTGATTCCATGTGACGACGGATCAGTCTGTCTTCATGTGTACGCCACCAATCTCTAGCTCCTCCAGTTAACTTAGTAGTGGCCAGCTGCATCTTTCGGTCCTCAGACAACCAAAACCACTTGAAGTAGTCATCTAAAGCACTCAACCAGTCATCGAATGCAATAGGGTCATGTTTCCCATTATATTCTTTCAGATCCAGCTTTACCTTATGCTTGTCATCACGGAAGTACTGATTTCCACTTGATAACCTTGTGTGTCTGTTGTGGGGTTAAATACGCGTACCCCCCTAAAATGCACCCAATATTCCTCGTACCCCCCTAAGGTTCCGACAAGTCCACATACCACCCCTACTTTATCCCCCTAAAGCCATTTAAGTCCACACCAGGTGTTAAATGCTAAAAAATGACCAAACTACCCTTTCTTCTATCTTTTCTAAAATTTGAAAAGACCTAATTGCCCTAAACTATTTGCTAAAATTTAAAAAGACCAAAATTCCCTCATCTTCCCCAAATCATCATCTTCTTTTACATACCCACCACCACCGCCCACCATTAACACCATCACCACCGTGAAACCCCACCTCCAGCACCACCTCCAACTCCTCCACCCTTACCGATTCTACCACTGAGTCCCCCTCCCTTGCCTATTCCTCCAACACCGTCGCCCTTACCAAAGCGCCTCACCAATGCTTGAAATTGGTCTGACAAGAGACAACCCAGAATTCGTAAACAACGATTTTCCTTGCCCAAGAAGAACTTCCACAGAGCTTTGAAGCTCTACTTGATGCCCTACAATCAGTCTCCGGATACCAAACCGCAGCTCAGGGTTCAGCTTCTTAAAATAAGATGATGGCATCTTACCCTCTCAAATAATACAGAATTGCTCGAATTCCACAATTGCTGGAAATTTGCAATTTCAAAATGTGCAAATCCGTAAGTGTAAACTTCATCTTCATTAATTGGGTAAATGTTCCCATAAAAAATTCGGCTTACGGCTTCGAAAAGGCGCAGGAAGCGGTTTTGCGGAGAAGAACAAGAGGCAATGGACGCAGCAAAAATGAAGATGGAAGAGAAGACTATCAGTAAAATGGAGGAGAAGTTCTCTGCATTTCCGTTCGAACCTTATCGTATACAACTCGATTTCATGAAAGCTCTCTATCGCTCACTTGACAAAGGAGGGGTTGCCATGCTCGAAAGCCCCACTGATAACTCACACTCTCTCACCCCAACCTTTTTTTCCTCACGGGATTGGTTGGGATTTCTCTAATTAATTGTGAGATTCCGTTCTGATTTATTCTTCATTTCGAAATTTATTTTGCGGATACAGGGACTGGTAAAACCCTAAGCATCATTTGTAGGGCTTTGCAGTGGATTGCATATCGAAAGCAACAGTTGAAGTCTGAAACAGGACGCGTTTCTGGTCGGAATGGGAGCACTGGAGATCAACATGTTTCTGATGATGAACTAGATTGGATGAGGAGCTTTGTTCTGGTTTCAGAGAGGAAAGACCAAAAACAGGAGAAGGCCAATGAACTAGGTCATAGATCCTGGGGATTTGACAAGAGGAAGTTCAAGAATGATTGCAGAGATTTGTTCTCCAGGAGCGGGGAGGAAGAGGAGGATATCGGTAATCAGAAAGGGCTTGTGATGCCGCAAAAGACTAGAGATACGGTGGAGTTGAATGAGGAGGAGGAGTTCTTGATGGAAGAGTATGAGAGCGAAGATGAAGGCAAAAATGATGGGAATCCAAAGAGGAAGGCAAATAATGTTAGTTACAACTCGCCAAGTGATCGAGACGAGGATGGTTTGAGAGATGAGGAGGAAGAGGAGGATTTGAAGGTCTATTTCTGTAGTCGGACCCATTCCCAAGTCTCGCAGTTTATAAAGGAGTTAAGAAGAACAACTTTTTTTTCAGAGGCGGTGTTGGCGGAGGAATAGGCAAAGGAGGGGGATTCGGTGGTGGAATCGGTAAAGGTGGAGGAGTTGGAGGTGGTGTTGGAGGTGGGGCTTCATGGTGGTGGTGGTGATGGTAGTCATAGTTGTCATGGCGTCGCCATGGCGTCGCCATGGCGCCGCCATGGCGTCCTGGCGTTGGGAGAGGGGGCATATCGAGCTACGCCATGGTGGATGTCAATATATCGTTCGATATGGCTTCCATGGCGACGCCATGGCGTCGCCATGGACGCCATACCACGATATGTTGGCATATCGGTCGATATTTGTACATATAAAAGTTAGATTAAAATTTTTTTTTTTTAAACCATTTAATAGCTTAGATGCTTTGCTCCAAATCACATACACTAAAGAAAGACTATTGCTATCAAGCTTGAAGAAACAAAGTTAGCCTATCATTTGATTTTTACTATTGCTTTCAATTATTTGATAGGTTAATCTATATTTTCAATTTTTCATACTTTCATATACACTAATGGATATTAGTTACACTTTCATGAATTAAACCATAGTGGCATAGTATATTAGTAGTAGTGTAGTACACTTTCATGTTGATTTTTGATGTTATAGGACATATATTATAGCATACTAAATGACATTAAAAATACAGAAAATAAAAAATTAAACATGGTCGACATGCTCGCCATGGCAACGCCATGGCGGGCGACATGTCGATATATCGACGTGACACCCTTCCACCGACTTGGATCGCCGTGACGCCGTGACAACTATGATGGTAGTATTGGTTATGTAAAAGAAGATGATGATTTGAGGAAGATGAGGGCATTTTGGTCTTTTCAAATTTTAGCAAATAGGTCAGGGCAATTAGGTCTTTTCAAATTTTAGAAAAGATAGAAGAAAGGGTAGTTTGGTACTTTTTTAGCATTTAACACCTGGTGTGGACTTAAATGGCTTTAGGGGGTAAAGAAGGGGTGGTATGTGGAATTTTCAGGGGTGGTACGTGGACTTGTCAGAACCTTAGGGGGGTACAAGGAATATTGGGTGCATTTTAGGGGGGTACGCATATTTAACCCGTCTGTTGTGTGGGAACCCTCTGTGGTAACCTACTTGGATATCTGTTGTTGGTGTAGGAAGCAGCAGCTTCAATTTGTGGCATCTGTTGTGGAGGTGCAGTAGGACCTTGTTGTGACAGTTTATCAACCTGTTGCTTGATGGTCTTTACATCTTCAGATAAAACCTTGACTATTTCAACCAGTTGCTGTAGAGTGATTGGATCACTTGATTTTGGAGAACCCACAGCTTGCTCTGATACCAAAATAATGTAATTCCAATTGGAGATAAAGCCAACTAGAACCAGAACTAGGATATGCTTGGGTTTAATGCAATCGGCTAGGGCAGAATGGATGATTAGATGAAATTAGGGTTAGGGTTTAATGGAGTTTAGGGTTTGATGGTATGGGTAGGATAAACTGATGTGGAGGAGTCTCCTATTGACGGTCTTGAAGTGTTCTAATGGAGTTACAGATATAAGCTAAGATAGGTATCAATTTAGGGTTTGGGTTTTGGGTTTTGGGAAAGTGAAAGGAGAAGAGATCTAGGGTTTGGAGTTAGGGTTAGGGTAAGGATTAGGAGAAGAAGGGTTTGGGGGATTGGGGATTATATGCGTACTTCTTGTTGGATGGATCCTTGAACTGATAGCAGAGCTGAATAACTGAGCTATGAATCTTCACACACTCGGTAATAGCAAACTTGAACAAACTTGAACAAACTCGAAGGAGAGAAGCAGTGAACTAGTGAAGGCTACCTCAGCCTCACCTTCACAGCCTATCTTAGGACAATGGAATGCATTAAAGAAATATTCTTCTTTATTAAATCGTGGGGGGCTCAATTGAGCTCTTACATTATATAGCCTTTAAGGCTGGACAGAAAATAAATTCTAACTATGACTAGGCCTCAAAATAGAAATAGGAATGCTAACTAGGACTAGGACTCAAAATAGAAATAGGAATGCTAACTAAGACTAGGACTTCTAATTAGGATTCAAACTTGCACTAGGAATCCTAACTTAGAATTACAACTCAATAAAAAATAATAGAAACAAATACTAATATAAATCCTAACAATCCCATGACTGCTGCTGGTGTAGGGAAATTCCCCTACACCTACCCGTGGTTACTTATGCTGGTGTAGGGAAGAATCCCTACACCTGCGGCTGGTTTCAAAAACCGAGACGAGATTGAAGGCGAAATAGAGAATACGATGTCTAGGCTGATATCTCGGTGGTCTCGGTCATCTCGGTGGGAAACCTTGGTATACAGACACTTATTTATGTAAACCTTGGTATACAGACAGTCATTTAGGCCACAAAGCAGGATAAACACTTACTTGTGCCAAAAACCAGGACACATTTTAGTAAATGTTTTTATATTTGTTATTTCATTTACTTCAGATATTATTCTTAAATAAGCAAATACCGCCCTATTTGAATCCAATAAAAAAGTTAAAAATCAAATTCCAAAGGATAAAAAGTGAACCCCCAAGGTCAAGAACAAAAACTGGATTTTTGGCAGTAAGTGCAATATTCAACTTTTAAATTTTAGGTTTAGCTTTCCAATAAATCCAAGATTGCTTAAATCTGATTTAAATTGAAGGAGTTATGTTTCAGTCAAACCTTATTTGGTGTGCGCGAATGCTTTCAAAATCATTCTGAATGAAAATATTTGTTTAGACATCAAAACAAATAAAAATTTTACCGAACTTTCGGTTTTTAGCAACGTTTTACCATATTAAGATTTATGCAATTTTTTTATTTGAGAAAAACCCCTGCATTTAAAAGTTGAAAATTGCACCTACCGCCAAAAATCTAGTTTTTTATCTTGACTTGGGGGGGTTGACTTTTTATTAGTGTTTAAAGTATCGGTCCATATCGTATCGTATCGACCGATATGTCTCGGTATCGGTCGGTGTCGATACGATACATACCGATACGTCTCTATTTTTTAAAAAAATAAAATGTCTCGATTGTATCGATATGTATCGACCGATACATATTGATATGATACGATACGGTCGATACATATCGATACAGCTGAGACGTCTTTTTCATTTTTTTATTATTTTTTAACGTATCAGTATGTATCGACCGGTACATATCGATACGTCTCGACACACTTAAGTAGCACATGGATTTTTTTCATTTTTTCCACCAGAACACGATACAGAGAGCCTCCAGGCAGAAAAAAGCCCTGTCCAGCCAAGGGAAAAACCCCAAAATCAAGGTTCAAACCCATTTTTTCGACCTGATTTTTTGAGGGCTTCAATTCCTTGGTCAAAAATGATTCGACATCAAAAGGAGGTGGAATCACAGCCTTTGCTGCATCCGACAACCCAGATTCGATATCAAAAGGTGTTCTTTCACGACATTAGCCACTCCAGAGCAGTACACACGATTCTACTATGAGTGGGAGAGTAACTACCATTAGTATTTCGACTGGGCTCAGTATTGTGCTTATGTTCGGTCAGTACACAACATCATCCTAGTCGCTCCTATTCTTGAAGACCCTTACAGACATGACTTTGATCCACCCCAACATTCTTCATGGCAATAGAGTGACTTTACATGTAAGAAATCTCATCTTTTAATCTTTTAAAACAATTTCAAAGTGCCGCATTTGTCTGGTTATTGATTATTCACAATTCAGAGTGTATATGGATGATATATGACATAAATTGATTGTTTATATTGTTTTTTGTGTCCAAAAGTATATTTCCATGTGTATTTTGATCATTTTCATGCGTTTCTGCACCGATCGATACGTATCTCTGATACGATACGATATGATAAGATACGTCTCTTAAATGTTTTACTTAAGATCATAGTACTAAAACTCGCGAAATTTCGGTTGAGATATCGAATATTTCGAGTATCTCGACCTGTCCGAAACGAAACGCAAGTCCGAAATGAAAAAATGCAATATTTCGGAAATTTCAGAAATTTCGGTCATCTCGTTTTGGAAATTTCGGTCATCTCGTTTCGAAAATTTCGGAAATCTCGGACATTTTTGGCATTTTACACCCACAGAAAAATACCATATTTCAACCGAGATTTCGACGAAATTTCGGTATCTCGGAAATTTTGGTCAGACCGAAACACCAAAACGAAACGAGATTTAGTACCATGCTTAAGATATTAGGCATAAATAAGTGTCTGTCTTAGTTTCTGACTTTTGAAGTGTCTGTCCTGGTTTCCCACAAAGTCAAACTCCTATTTGGACTTTGATTTTTCAAAATCTGATAGTGTTATTGTGTTTAAATAGCCTAAAATAGGCTGAGTACCAAGTTTTAGGCCCAACCTAGCTCTAAAACCCACCGAAACCAGCCTTCGAGTTCCAAAAAAAAAAAATGTACCAACTTGCCGAGATCTCGGCCCAACTCGGTTTGTTGGCTGGGCGAAACCGAGTTCTTGAACCTTGGTCATAGGGATTTGAAGATATACTTCTGTTTCTCATTAGTTTCTATTTTTAGTCCTTTGCTAATAACTTGGAATCCAACCGTTGGATCTTCTTCCTACTTTGAGGGATTCAAGTACCATTAGTTACCAATCTGACCTAAGTTTGGGGTTAATCTGAACCCAAGATTGGGGATTATCTGTGGTGTTTAGGCAGCTGGTTGTGGGGCATATGATTCTGTTGTGGGTGAGATTCTGAAATCTACCATGGCATTAGATTGAATCCTTTACATAAGTTTCCATTGAGGTCAAAAACTAGTTCTGCCTTGATGCTGAAATTCTTCTCCACCCTCAAGACGAGGGAATAGGAGAAGATTTAGAGGAGGTGACTTTTCTCACTGTGGATGGCATCCTATTTCAAGGGCTACAACTTTCAAAAGGCAAAAGGTTTTATGGACAGGCTCACCTATATAGAATATATGGACAGGCTCACCTATATAGAATATATGGACAGGCATACCTACTTTTTTCATATTGAAGGCTGATGTGGCAAGTCCAACCGATGGATATCCAGGATTATTTGGATTGGAGGCATGTCAAATTTAGACTCTGATTTGCTCATTGACCCTCCCATGTTTGTCCATGTACCCTCTTGATGGTCCATACCCCACCTTCATGGTCCTAAATTTCTCAATGCTTTGGATTTCCATATGGCCAATCCTATTTACTGAAACTTGGCATCTGAGCAACGGACCTTGGGCTCTACCCGTCCAAAAAAATTGAGTCTCATCCAACTTGCCACATAGCAGAATTGATGCCCACCAGCAGATTCCAAATGGGTGTGACTCCTTTTCATAATGTCCAACCAACTCTTAAATTCAGGAAAAATGAAGATTTACATGCATCTAAGGGAAAGAATAGAAAGAGTTGAAATTGGCGAGTTATTAAGGCAAATTTAATGGGAGTTCAGTTTCATTATTGGTATTTTCCTCCTTTAAAACAACTGCAGAGTCCAGGTATTTTTCCTCTTTTAAAGCAACTTGAGTCTACTTTTGCATGCATAGAGACTACAAGAAAGTAAAAAAGGAAAACAGAAGAGGAAGACAGAATAAAAAGAAAGGAAGAGAAACCTGATATCTTTTTCTTGTTCAGAAGGACCTAAAAATAGAAAATAACTAGTTGCATATTCATAGCAATGATAGCATTACCATCATCATCATATTCAAAATACTACATTGTTAGTATACTGTTATTACTATCATTATACACTAGTACTATTATTTAGCGTTGTCATGTTATGTACATGAAGGACCTTATGTGATAAGGAAGAAGCTTTCTCGTGCTTCTGGTTGGGAAGCCCCTAATAATCTTACAGAGTACAACTATTAAATCAGCATTCCCTCTGCAGTTACTGTTGTCATTATTGCACTGTCATTGTTGGGCAGTTAAGAAGCATCATAGAGATAAACTCAGTGTCGTGGAATTGAGGATGTTGAGATGGATGAGTGGCAAAACTAGGAAGGATAAAGTACGGAATGATCATACTGGTGCTGGTTTGGGAGTAGCTCCAATACATGATAAGCTACAAGAAAGTCGTTTAAGGTGGCACGGCCATGTTCAACGGAGGCCTTTGGATGCTCTAGTAAGGAGGAGTGATTTGATTCAGATTGAAGGAACTCAAAGAGCCAGGGTCGCAAACCTAAAATGACATTAGGAGAAGTGGTGAGGAAAGACATGCATAGCTTAAGCCTTGTATCAAGTATGACCTCGAATAGAGCTGATTGGAGGGTAAGGATCCATGTAGCCATTTAGTTGGGATAAGGCTGAGTTATTGTAATGTCACTGTCATTGTTATTGACAGGGAAATTACCCACAGTTTCTTGGTTCACAAGATTTTCCCTATAAGCCGCCTCAATGTTGAAAAATATGGTACAGCAACCCTTTTTTGAGTTTCAAAAGACTTTTGTGGAAAGAAAAAAAAAAGAGGGATTCTTGAACAATAAACTTGTGGCTTATATGGGTTTATTGGTGGAAAGATGTGTCGGTAAAAATAAATTATCAAGTAGTTCACTAAAGTGCATTGGAGACTTGATCAAGCTTAGTCTGAACTTTCCTTAACCAAGCATGTTATAATATGCTTAAATGAAAAAATAAGAGGCAGAATTTTGAATGTTGAATCAGCCTTTGGCAAAATTTTGAAACTTGTTTAGTCTGAGTTATTTTCCACTACTAAAAAAGGGCGTACCCATTGCACCAGGCTCCCCCCATTGTGGGGTCTGGGGAGGGTCACAATGTAAACAGCCTTACCCCCACTTTCGCAGAGAGGCTGTTTCCTGACTCGAACCCGTGATCACTTGGTCACAATGGAGTTGCGCCAGGGTCCGCCCCACTATTAGTGTGATTATCTTTACTATTATTATTACCCACTTGTGGATTCAATAAGTATTATTAAGTCATAATAGGAGCACCAAAACTTACCTAGGAATTAACAAAATCAAATCAATAATGAAATATATAGTTTAACGAATTAACCATAAAAATAGTTAACCTGTGACTTGAAAGAATCTACTTGCTCAAGGTCTTCACCTTGAAAACAATTATCTAGATTATATTTTAATGCAAGACCTCCAGAAGAGTTTGTATAATGAACTTTGGGAGGTTCCCAGTGCCCGAGAACCAAGAATAAATAGTGTTATTCCTCTGAGACCAAAAAATAAAAGGATAAACTCATGATGCAGGAGCAAGAGAGTTGAACCATTGGTCATCTTGTTTAGGGTCCATCTAGGTCCTAGAATGCAGACTAGAGTTTGCTTTAGCTTTTTAGGTTAATGTCTTGATGCCATTAGTTCTAGGCCTTCTTTACATTGTATAGGCCTGTGTTGAGTTAAACAGATTTCAGTTTCTATATCATATTTAAGAGCTCGAAAATTAGTAACTTAAATTCAGATTGGAAGGTTCTATTATATTCTCCCTCAATAAACAAGTGCATTAAACAAGAGAAAAATCATAAAAGACCATACAACAGAAAGCAGCATAATATAGAAAACAATAAAATAATATAAGTTAGTATCTCTAGTCAAAGGCATATACAAGATTGTCGACCCACACAAAAAGCAGCATCAACATATATACAAACAGTAGACCAAGTTAGTCGACTAACAATGTGAATCTTGTTTCTACCCTATGTTCAAATGTGAAAGTACAACATTAATATCCCCAAAATACCCCTCAAATAGTCCTAAAAAGGTCCCACCAAAAATCTCCTTTACATGACCCTACACTAGGTCAAACTGGCCCAACCGGTTGGTGACAGCCGACACATCACCTGGGGTAGCTGGTTGATCAGGCAGACCCCAAACTAGTGTAGCTGACCAACACCTCTGATAGCTTTCAAAATAGCTTAGATCCTTTAAGAAAAAGTATAGAGGAAACAGGTTTGAGGTGGTTTGGTCATGTTCAACGGAGGCCTTCAGGAGACCTAGTCCGGAGGAGCGACATGATCACGATTGAAGGATCCAAAAGAACCATGGGCAGGCTTAAGATAACTTTAGAAAAGTGGTGAAGAAGACATGCTTAGCTTAGGCCTTAGTCCTAGTATGACCTCAAATACAGCTGATTGGAGATCAAAGATCCATGCAGTCGAACCCATTTAGTTAGACATTGTTGTGATGCTATTTTTGTTTTCACACCTCTTCGAGACCTAGAGCAGACTTGGTGGGCAGTTAAGAAGCGGTACGTAGCTAAGAAGGGTCCATGCCCTAGAGTTTGTGTCGATGTTGTTTGTCCCCCCCCCTCTTTAATGTTATTCCATCGACACCCTTCTAGTTGTGTCAATGTTGTCCCCCCCCCCCACCTTTTATTTTCTTATTTTTAATCTATTGCATCTTATTGGATTCATGTAGCCAACCTCATTAAGTTGGGATAGGTGGGAGAAGGAGGAACTTGGCTCCTCCATCATCTTCTTTAAAAGCTTCAAGCTCTTTTTGAAAGTCATTAGCCACCATAATGAATTATTTGATTATCTCTCCAGATAATATCCTATGGTTCTGGTATCCAAAGTATGAGCCAGAGATACCTACTCAGATTACCAGAAGTTAGGCAAGCAACTCAAACAATCAAACCTTCAACTCTTAAAACTGCAACTGGCCAATCATCCTAAAAGAATTATCATATGATGAATCTAAGAACACTATAAGACACTAAGGATCTACTAATTCAATGTAAAACATCAGCTCAAGATGACCAGCAAGCTATTGTTTTTGAGTTAGATTTGTTCGCTGGACATATACATATATACACACACACACATGAAAACACACTGTTGCCCAGACAGACTTCATCAAGTACAAGCACCACTACTGACTAACAAGTAACAACCTCGGTTGAGCTGTTCTCTGAAACCTCCCAGATCCAAAATTAAGCAACAAGGTTTCCACTTGTCACAATTATTATTTATTTTTGGTAAGGTCAAAATTTCATTGTATATAAAGCTCTTTATAAGCTTCTTATAAGGCCTAAGCTAGTATACGAGTATAAACATGATCAGACAAAGAACAGAACACATTTCAAGATTAGACGTGCAAAAGCGTGCATCATGTACACCCATCCACCACCCCACAGAGACACACCCAAAGCAGAAACACACAGCAAGGAATGAGTGATGTAGACAAGCTGATGTTTGGCAAATTAATGTAGTCCTAGATAGGTAGGAGGCCTACTAGGAGCCAAACAACAAGATCAAATAACAAAAGGGGTTGCTGGTTCGAATGGACAGCACTAGGATTTAGGTCAATTCCTAGGGTTAGGGTTGGATATTGGGAAAGGGGTTTATAGGGTATTAATGGGCAGGTCTAGGGGGTCAATATGGTATTAAAATAATAGGATTTGGGAAGGTTTTAAAATTCTGCAATTCTGGACAGAATTGAGTTGCAGATTTTAGGTTTAATGGAGTGGGGGAATGGAGGGGTTGTAGTGGAGACTAAGGGCTATGTTTAAGGTCGAGTATAGGGAGAGGTGTGGAGAATATATGCTGGAAGTATGGTTCGAAATTGATGGCCAGATCTGTAGTTATGAGGGAGTCCTAGTTGAGGTAGGAGTTGCAGGTTTAATGGAAATTAGGGTTTGATGGATGGAGGGGGTGTGGATTAGGTTAAGAGGATGAGAAGAGGAAGGTTAAATGCTGAATTAATAAACTACTTACTTGAAAGATTAAATCTTCAATGGTAGCAGCTTTGAAGAACTAGAAGAAGGACCTCCCGATCTACAAGATGCAAGGAGTCGATCAGAGTCCACCAATCCCTTCACCTTGATATTACCCACAAGGTAGCCTTGATATTACTCACAAGGTTCACTCAACAGAGCAGAGCAGCAGCTATGGCAGCAAACAAAAGCTTTTTCATTAATCAAATTCGTATCCAATGCTGGCCTCCCTTACAAACTTATATAGACGACTCAAAAATAGACTTAGACACTAAAAAGGAATGGCCTAACCCAATCCTTAACCTATTAGCTAACTTTAACTGACTAGGAAACTGAAATAGACTCAAAATAGAGTCCTAATCCAGCCCAACTAAACAACTAAAACAAAAACTAATAAAATCACTTAAATTGAACCATTGGTTGAACCGGTTCAATTTAAAACACCAAATAAAAAGCTAAGTATGAAAATAAAACTAAGTATGGAAGCTAATCCCGTATGCAACCTATTTACCCATATTACATTAGAAACCCATGGGATCAAAGGCCCAACATATATGTAACCCAACCCTAGACTTATTCCTAATAAAAGAAGCCCAGTTTGGTGATAAATCTGCATCACAAATATTATACTAGAAGTAAGCATAATAAGACAGCTGGTTAAATTGGTTCACTTAACCAATTGGTGGACCAACTCATTGGGCCATAGGGCCAACCAGCCTGGGGCTGGGAGTTTGTTGGGTCTCTCAAACCCAATATTGTTGGGAGGCGGGGGGGGGGGGGGGGGGGGGCCAGAATAGTCTTTTTTTCATTGTCATTCTGTAAGTACAAATCTGGCCAATGGGTGTTTGGCAAGGAATCTCCAGTGGGGTCCACAAAGAGAGACAGCCGGCTGCTGCACTTCTAGAAGGCTTGAAGATCTTAGTTTCTATTTTGGTTTTTAGCAACTTAGTCAAGTAGACTTTCTATTTGAGTAGTTTCTAATTAAGTTTATTACTTGTAAAACAAGTCTCAACCTTATAGGAGACTGCTATTTTATTCTTTCTATTTTTGACTCGGCCCATTTGAGTCTATATAATTGTAATCGCTTTTAGAAGCCACCCCCACGATTAATGAAGATGATTTGAGATTGCTTTTGTGCAACTATTGTCCTTTTTGTGAGAGGGCTTGTGAGAGCATGGCTGAGATAGCCAAAACCCTATCCCCTTTTATTTATCCTTCTATCTTCCTTCTTCTCCATTATCTCCTTGCTACTGCGCTCTACTCGTGCTGTTTCAACTGAGTGCAATAAACTACAGCTGGAAGATATTTGAAGACCAGAATCAACCCCCCACTTGCTCCAAGGTTTGCTGCTGCTGATCACAGCCCTGAGAAGGATCGAGACACACCCTGCAGATCAGTTCTGTTCCAACTTCTCCAACAACTTCAAGCTTCAATATCTCTGCACTCTGTTGTAATATAGGTACAAGGGTATAATTGTCCATGGGGTTTAGCTTTAGCTTATGTTGCCCTACTAGTCTAATTTTAACTTGTACTTTCTATCATTGATTCATTCTCTCTCTCTCTCTCTCTCTCAACACCGCCACTCTCTCAGTGTTCTCACCACCACCGACCACCACCTCTCTTCCGCCTTCTCTTCTCGGCTTCTCTCACTACCGCCCACCACCACCTAGGCCACGGGAGCTTTGTTCTACTCCCTACCTTGGTTTTTTTTTCCTTTCTCCCTTGGTGGTGATTTCTTTCTCCCACCAAGGGCTTTTTTCTCACCCATGAACTAAATCTTCTTCTTTTTTTGAAGATTTCATGTGGTAAGTGTTTCCCAGTTGTTTCTTGAGATCAGCAGCCATGTCGGATGAGTCAACTGCGTCTACCGGACAGGAAGGAATAGTCCCGCAGCGCGAATGCGACTTTCCTTCGTTCCCTTCGAATTCTGTCAAACTTGATGGCAGAACTACTTGATGTGGTTGAGACCCTGCTCTCTTGCCGTGGGTTCCCGTGGTCTTTCTGGCAATCTTGCTGGAGGCTCTGCGAAGCCTACTGCTGCTGGACCTGCTCAAATTAAATGGGAGACCAATGAATGCTTGGTAATGTCCTATCTTCTTCAATCTATTGATCCTATAATCGCCCAGGGATATCTCCTTCTTGAATCAGCTACAACCATCTGGAAGGTTGCCAACGAAACCTATTCACAACTTGGCAATGATGCACAGTGCTATGAACTCAGGCGCAAAATTCACAATCTGCAACAGAAGGATCTCTCTCTCTCTCTCTCCAAATATTACAATACTATGCGTGGTTTCTGGCAAACTTTGGACTCCTATGGGAGATTTAATACAACCTGTGATACTGATATTGTTGCCTTTTGCAAATGGGAAGATAAACTCCGAGTTCATAATTTTTTGGCTGGTTTGAATATGGAGGTTGATCAAATCAAGGCACATGTTCTCAATCGCGATCCCTTTCCTACCCTCGAGCAGGCCTATGCTCTAGTCGCTTTTGAGGATAGTCGTCGTAATGCTATTGTTCACTCTATGTCGATGGAGAGATCTGCCCTTTACACCAGCCCAGGGAAATCCTACCTGTGGGAATGATGGTTCATCTTTTGAGAAGGCTCCTGTGAAGTGTAATTATTATGGAAAGGAACGACATACCAAGGATCATTGTTTGAAGTTTCATGGCCGGCCTCCTCCTCGTGGTCGTGGCTAGGGTCGTCCACCTAGTGCGGCTGCCCATCACAATACTGCTAACAAGACATCCAGTGATGCACCTCTCTCTTATGATGAGCTTCATCACCTACATTGTCTGATGACCAGGCTTGAGACATTTTCTTCAGTGTCCTCTTCCCGTGTCAGTAACAGTGCTGCTTTTGCTACTATTCTCCCTCAGTCACATGACTCCTCTCATCCAACCTCAGGTATTTTTTTCAGTGGCCATTATGCCTCAGTTGATTCCCTTTCCTGCATAATCGATTCGGGAGCCACTGATCATATGACTGGATCACCTTCTCATCTCTTCACTATTCTCCATTGTCAGGTAGCAGTAGGGTTTGTGTGGCTGATAAATCCCTCTCCTCTGTTTTAGGAAAAGGGTCCATTAAATGTCCCCTACTATATCTCTTTCCTCTGTTTTAGATGTCCCCAATTTCTCTACTAATCTCTTATCTATTAGTAGCCTCACTAGGGATTTAAATTGTAAGGTAACGATCTTTCCATCCCACTGTGTTTTTCAAGACCTGAAAACAGGCAGTACGATTGGTAGTGGTAGCCTGGTAGGATGGATGGTGGTCTGTATTTGCTAGAGGGTTCTTTTTTAGAATTATATATTGTTGCTTCTCTCCCAAGAGCCTCTACACTTACACTGACCAAACTTTACCAATGGCATCGTCGGTTGAGTCACCCCCCCCCCCCCTTTAGGGACTTTATTTAAGTTTTTTCCAGCTTTATTCAAACAATGTAATCTAAATAGTTTTATTTGTGATGCTTGCACTTTGACAAAGCAGACTAGACATACTTGTACTATTTCTGATAATATAAGTTTAAACCCTTTTGGTGTGGTTCATTCTGATGTGCAGGGCCCTGCCCGATGTCTATCTATTTATGGTTTTCGTTGGTTTGTTACCTTTATTGACTGCTTTAGTCACACCACTTGGATTTACTTGCCTCATCAGAAGAGTGATGCCTTTCACTGTTTTGAGACTTTCCATAAGATGTTGCAAACTCAGTTCGATGCCTGGATTAAAGTATATGGTTGGTGATCTCCAATCCTATCTTTGTGATCCTGAGAGTATACACCAGACCAGCTGTTTTGACACACCAGCTCAGAATGGGATTGTTGAACATAAGAATCGCCATCTTTTGGAGGTTGCTCGCTCTTTGATGTTTGCCATGAATGTCCCTCCACGTTTTTGGGGTGATGTTGTTCTATTGGCTGCATATTTGATAAATCGGATGCCCTCTCGTATGTTAGATGGTCGCTGTCCTCTAGATCTTCTCTTGAGTTCATCTACTTTTACTATGCCTCCCAAGGTGTTTGGTTGTGTAGCTTTTGGGCGAAATCATCATGTGCAAGGCAAGCTTGATCCAAGGGGCTTCACTGCATTTTCTTGGGCTACTTCGCCACTCAGAAGGGTTACAAATATTATCACCATCCTTCACGCAAAATGTTTGTTACCCTGGACGTGGTTTTTCAAGAAACAATCCCTTATTACTCTTCTACTACACCTTTTCAGGGGGAGTTTGGTCCTTCAAGTGAAGAGGTGCCTTTCATAATTAACCCTATGGAGCTGCCCATGATGGAAGAAGATGAAGAGATTGAAGAGGGTGTAATTGAGCAGGAGCAGCAGCCCATGGTACAGGAGGAACAACCTCCACCTCAGCCCACGGTCCAGGGGGAGCAGCCTACACGGTTTAGGGAGAGTAGGCACCACTTCTTTCTACTCTGAAGGTTTTTGTACGCTCTTGAAAGAAGAAAAACAAAGAACAAGCTGTAAAGACCACCACCATCTCTCCTCACCAATTGACCTTCCCGGATTCAAATCCTACATGTGCTCCACAAATGTGTCTAATAAGTCTCTTCCTTCTGTGATCCAACTTTAGACTTACCAATTATTGTTCGAAAATCAAAAAGAATGTGCACCCAACATCCAATCTCTAATGTAGTTTCATATGACTCTCTTTCTCCTTCCTTCCATGCTTTTGTTTCTTCTCTGTCATCTGTTTCTATCCCTAACACCTGGCAAGAAGCACTGACTAATTTAAAATGGAAAGAGGCAATGAATGAAGAAATGAGGGCTCTTGGGAAGAATGACACGTGGGAATTAATGTCGCTTCCTCCAAGAAAGAGAGTTGTAGGATGTAAATGGGTGTTCGTGGTAAAGGACAAGGCTGATGGGACTGTGGATAGATACAAAGCAAAGTTAGTTGCTAGAGGGTTCACACAGACTTACGGGATTGACTATCAGGAGACTTTTGCCCCGGTAGCCAAGATGAATACTGTTAGACAGTTAGAGTAATCCTATCATGTGTTGTGAATCAAGGATGGGACTTCCAACAACTAGATGTCAAGAATGCCTTCCTACATGGAGAGCTTGAGGAAGAAGTATACATGGAGATTCCACCAGGTTTCGCTTCCCAGAAAACTCAGGGGAAGGTTTGTAAACTCAACTGTGCTTTGTATGGTTTAAATCTCCCAGGGCATGGTTTGGTCGGTTTCATAAGGCGATGGTGTCCATTGGATACAAGCAGAGAAATGTCGACCACTCTTTTCATCAAGAAGACTTTTGCCCATATCACTATTTTGATTGTTTATGTTGATGACATTGTCATCACTGGGAGTAGCATGGAGGAGATCTCTTCCTTGAAAAAATTCCTAAGACAGGATTTTGGAATTAAAGACTAGGGAAAATTGAGGTATTTTTTGGGCATAGAAGCTGCATATTCAGCTAGAGGGTATTTCTCTCTCACAACAGAAATACACCATTGACAATCTTGACAGATATTGGAATGTTGGGTTGTAAGCCTACTGACATCCCTGTAGAGCCTAATTCTTATATTTGTAAGGAGGGAGAACCGGTTGACAAGAGTAGCTATCAAAGGCTAGTTGGGAGATTTATCTATTTACCTCATACTCGCCCAGATATTGTCTTTGTTGTTAGCATGGTTAGACAATACATGCATTATCCAATACCATCTAATGGAATCCAAATTAATTGATGACGTACTTTCCCTACTGAAATTTATTTTAGCTACACCTGGTGATCTGAAAATGACATAATTTTCATTCTTCAAACAATCATATACAAGAAGATTAGGGAATAGAAATCATTCAAACTGACATTCTTTCAAGAGATAGAATTAATGCAAGGAGTGTTCATACCATCTTGAAGTGACAGCACAAACCCTGTTACGATATATATTAGACTAAGCACTGTTGAAACTCCAAGCCAGAACCTCAATGCTGACAAATGGGGTACCACAAAAGCAAAAATGGCACAAACCAAACCAGAAATAGCAATAAAGTATGGGAGCTTCATGACATGATCATCCCTGAAGAGAACATAGGCAGCCTGCATATCAATAGTGCAGATTAAAAGAAGAACTAGGACAACATTAACTAATCTACTTCACTACAGCAGGACCCCATAATAGTGAATAGATATATAATTTATCCAGAAGACAGTATGGCTATAGGTAATGGTCAAACGTGGTAGCATAATAAAAGGTCAAGTATAATAAAAGGGAACCATTCTTTTATAATAAAAAAAAGGGAAATTTACGTCTACCACCCCTAGAATTTCAAAAATTACTTCTGTACCCCTGAGTACTAACTCTGTTAGTTTTGAAAGGAAACGATAATTTTGCCGTCTTATTTCTTATGAGAAATAAGAAATGATATTTACCAAAAAAAAAAAGAAATAACAAATGACAATTTTGAACTTTATGGACGAAAAGGTCCCGAATAAAATTTCTTAATGATGGGGATATCCCCGTCCCTAACCTCTCGCCCAATCTGAAAATAGAAACTGCAAGGGCTTTTACCAATGATTCAGCCGCCGATTGTGGCTCTGTACAATGCCCCACGGCCCTGCAAATACCTGCTTCAAGCCGGAGAACCTTATTCCGGCGACCAATGCTGGAAAATAACAAAAAATAATAAAATTGATAAACTCCTTAGGTCACCGACCCTGTTGCAGTTTTGATTTCATGATCATGGCAGCCTTGGCTGCCCAATGAATTTTTTTTATTGTTGCACCCGGCAGAGAGTTATGGATTATGGAGATGGTACGACCACGGTGGTTTACCGGAGAAGAAAAGAAGAAGAAGATCAGCAGAGGAGGAGAGGGTTCGTCTGGGTTGCCTGCGGTTAGGGTTTGCAGAAAAAAAAAAAAAGGAATAGAAGATGTTGGTTCCCTCGGTAGTATTACCCTCCTCCTTCGACTGCCAATAACAGTGGAAGGGAAATTTATTTCTCTGTTATCTTTATTAAAGAAGTCTAAAAAGTATCTAAATTCCTCGTCGATCACTATGTTTATCATCCTCAGATCCTCTCTCTCTCTCTCTCTCTCTCTCTCTCTCTCTCTCTCTCTCCCCCGAGCTGACGATTGGAAATGCCAGAATCGTCGAGATGTATCTTAAGAGCTACGGATGTGATGAACGGTTGAATCGTCGGAGTATCTTAAGGGCTACAGGTCTGCAAATCTTTTTTTCAGGTACAGATCTTTTGGTAAAGTTTGAAATTTGAGAACTGAAGGGTTCTGATTTTGAAGCTCTACGTAAAAGAAGCAGTTTCTTTTTTCCCTTCTCTTTCTAATTTTCACCAGTGAAACACTCCAGACAAAGCAATGATGATGGAGAAAATTTAAAAAATTTCTTCAGTGCCCAGATGAGCAGAACTGATGTTATTGGCAGTCGAAGGAGGAGGCTTCTCTTCTTCAGCTTTTGGATATAGCAAGGGCCTCACCCTTCTTCTGTTGGGTCGGAAGAACGAAGAAAGATCCATGAGAATGTAACCGTGGAAAAAGGGATTGCAAGAGGAGAAAGAAGAAGAAGGGTAAAAGGAAGGGAAGGATAAAATAGCTGTAGAGGGAGCAGCAGCGGAAGGGGTCTCCGACGGACTCCGGCAACAGTAGGGGACTCTGGTAGCGAGAGGAGAGAGAAATTAACCAGCAGGTTAGGGCTACAAATAAATGGGGGTAAATATGTAAAAACACCTTCATTAAGGGTAATATGGGCATTTAGATTAAAATTGGGCGATGACATCATCACTTAACTGTTCTAATCTAACGGTAGGGGTACGGTTGTAAGGTTTTTTCAAAATGTAGGGGAGGTTTTGGAATAGATGAATTTTCAAGGGTGGTAGACATAATAGATTCAAACTACAGGGGTGGTAAACGTAAATTTCCCTAAAAAAAGAGCATCCCAAGTCAAGAGGCTCCCGCTACTGCAGGGTCTAGGAGGGGCAAATGTACGCAGTCTTACCCCCTGCTTCACAGGAGAGGCTGTTTCCAAGTTTTGAACCCACAACCAACAGGTTGCAATAGCGCAACTTAACCGCTGCGCCAAGGCTGGCCCACTAGAACCATTATTTTATACAAGTTTGAATATGCATATGAACACTTCAACCCATACATGGTCCCCACAGTTACCAAGCAAGTCACTTTACTTTGTTTATTTTCTACCAAACATTTCTGTACAACTACTTTAGTCAAATATCCATCTGTACATAGGATGGTCTCTCTTTTTCAGGAGTATTTTTTGTAAAATGAGTTCTAGGTTGCAGATGCACATAACTACCAAAAGATGTACCAATAAGTTATATATAACCCAGCCAAAGAATCTTTGACATGTTGTAACCTTACTAAAAAAAAAATTGAATTACCACATAGATGTACAGATGTCAGTAATTTAATCAAATCAATAAGTGAAAAGTTTTCTAGCAATACATACATAAGAATTGAAGGATGGAGGATTTTATATATAAAATATTTTATTATAACTAATATAACATGGACAAAAGTTTCTAGATGGTGAGCTCAGTAGCTCAACAGGACAGAGAGCCGGATCTGAAACATATGAAAGAATAATGCAGCCAATCCAAACGATTAGAAGGCAAGTTTATCATTTATTGGTCACATGATAGATTTCGGGAGTCATCTCAACCTTATAGCCCACCATGTGTCAGACATCTCCACTTTGATATTCAACCATATGGTAATATTTAGAGCTGTAATAACTATAGAGGCATAAAACTAATGAGCCATACATGAAGTTATGGGAGAGCGTGATTGAAACCCATCTGAGAAAGGAAACTACTATTTTGGAGAACCAATTTGGTTTTATGCCAAGAAGATCCACGATGGAAGCTATCTTCTTACTTAGGAGACCCATGGAAAGGATATAGAGAGGGGCAAGAGGGATCTTCCTATCTTATTGACCTAGAAAAAGCCTACGACAGAGTCCTTAACGAGTTAATTTTGAATATAATGGAGAAGAGAAGGGTGTTATGTAAATATGTGGACATAATTAAATATATGGGGTAACTTTAGCCACACGAGGACGGATAATGAGGTGGTTAATATTGATGAGAGGGAGGTTCCTCAAAGGGACTATTTAGATATCTAGGCACTATCGTAAATAAAGAAGGTGACATAGATGATGATGTTGGTCAGAGGATTAACATAGGATGGATGAAGTGGGGGAAGTGCGTCCGGATTGTTGAGTATCAGCATATTCCTTTAATGCTTACAGAAAAATTTTATAAGATTGTCATACGACCAGCTATGATGTATGGTGCGGATTGTGGGGCAGTTAAGAAGTGTCATATAAATAAACTAAGTGTAGCAGAGATGAGGCTGTTGAGATGGATGTGTGGCAAAACTAGGAAGGATAAGGTAAGGAATGACCATATTGGAGCTGGGTTAGGAGTAGCTCCGATTTATAATAAGCTTCGAGAGAATCGTTTGAGGTGGCATGGCCATTTTCAATGAAGGCCTTGGAATGCCCCTATACGGAAGAGTGATTTGATTCAGATTGTGGGAACTATAAGGGCAGGCCAAAAATTGCCATAGGAGAAGTGGTGAGGAAAGAGTAATGTAAGGCTGGATCACGAAGGACCTAGCCCCAGACAAGATCTCAGCCAATTAAATCACCAATCAATCGTGACCTCAACAACAGTTTACCTTGATCGATTATTGGTTGCAGCAGATCACCAAACACACAAATTAAATTGGAAAGTAAGAGAAGATAAAAGGTAGAAGAAGATGGATAGATAGAAGAAGGGAGGTAGGGTGATGAAGATCATAAGTTCATATGTACCTGCAGGAACAAGCCCCAAAAACCAGCCTAGCAAGGTTGTGGGATGCGACGGCTATGAGAAGCAGCCTGATCTGATGATGTGGCAAGTTTTTGTTGGTTTGATGGAGCATCACCTAAGGCAGCCCCAGCCCAGAGTGAAGCATGAAGAAAATAAAAGACCAAAACACTGTTTTACGACACTGTTCACGTGAACAGTGTCACAGTCCATATTTTCCTTGGGTACAGATATTTTTTAGAAGATTTTGTGGGCCCATCAAGTGGAGAAAGATCCCATCCTAATGCTGCCAAAGTTTAGTTTCTAATTTCAGCTTTTGAAAGTTCATTTTATTTCATTTAGGTAGCTTGTAATTTCAGTTTGTTTCTATTTTTGTTTCCTTGCTTGTTTAGAAGGCTGGATCTATAAAGCCTTAGTAGTTTCTATTTTCAGCTAATTTCTATTTTTCATTAGTGGCTATTTTCCTACCTTCTATTTTGGTTTTAGGAAGTTTCTACTTTCTAGATTCTATTTTGTAAGCTTGCCTAAGTTATTAATAGGCCCCCTATTGTAAGGAATGATGAGATTCTGGAAAATAGAATTTGTGGCCAAGTTTGCCATCGGTTATGGGAGAAATTCCATGTTTCAACAGCTAGGATAGCTGTGGATGAGAGACCAACGCTGAGAAGGCCATTCCCCTACCCCCTTTCTTCTATCTTCTCTGTATTCTCTTCTTATTCTTTTCATCCTTTTCTATGTTCTTCTTTCATATGTAAACAGAAAACAAAAGCACTAAAGTTTCAGTTATTCAATTAGTTCATCCTTATTGTGTTGATTCTGGCTGCAATCGATCTCTCACTAGTTTCTCACTGGTTCGAGGTCGACTCTTGCATTATAGGGAAGGGCCTCTCACCCACGGCCTCTCACCGTACCTATCTCTCACAGGAATTCTCTCACAGCCCTTACATCTCACAACAAAACCAGCATAAGGTTTCTTTTTTTTTTTTTTTTTCTAAACTCAAATCGTTGGCGGCTGAATATAACCCTATTTTATTCAATAACGAATAAAACCATTACAATAAAATAGTAACTACCTATGGCTATTGGAAAGTTTACCAAAATAAAGTAGCATTGCAAAATATAAAAACTCTAACAAAAACAGGTACTTACTCTCCAAGGGAAAAAAATAAAACCAATAAAATAAAAACTCCTACTTTCTAAAACTGAAAATAGAAACTAAACTATGGAAGCATCTAATATTGCACTCCAGCTGTCCCTATGAGGCCCACGCCACTGTTCACTTGAACAGTAACTCGTGGTACTGTTCACGTGAACAGTAACTTTTCCCAAATTTTATTTTTGTTGTTTTCTTCTTCATGTTTCGACCTACATCAAAAACATGCTTAGCTTACGCCTCGTATCATGTATGACTTCGAATAGAGCTGATTGGAGAGCTATGATCCATGCAGTCGACCCCGTTTAGTTGGGATAAGGCTATGTTGTTGTTGGTGGTTTCTAATGAAGACTGAGAAATTCTCAAACTTCTAAAACCATAGGTTTTCAAAGCTATAGAGTATTATCAATAGGTGACCAGTTGAGGAAAAGTCATTTGATACGGCTTGGACATGTTTCTGTAGAGAGGACTGAATTAGGGTAAGACTTGGATAATCAATGTGATCACCAAGCACTTCTATTTATAATCATAATGAATGAATAAAAATGATTACAAAATCAATGTGGGACTAAAACGAAATAATAAACATAACTAAGAAAGAAGAAAGGTCCAGAATACCGCTACGGTATTCTGGACATATAACTAACACTCCCCCTCAAGTTGGAGCATATATAGCATGCATGCCCAACTTGACTAAGACAGGATGAAACAGCTTGCTACTCAATCCCTTAGTGAACACATCAGCTAGCTGATCAGTAGACTTCACAAAGGAAACACAAACGAAGCCAACTTCAAGCTTCTCCTTGATGAAATGTCGGTCAACCTCCACATGTTTAGTACGATCATGCTGGACAGGGTTATGAGCAATGCTAATGGCTGCTTTATTGTCACAATAAAGCATCATTGGAAGATAGACAGCAACACCAATATCCTGCAATAATCCTCTAAGCCACAGAAGTTCACAAATTCCTTGTGCCATTGCGCGGAACTCGTCTTCAGCACTAGACCTCGCCACAACATTCTGCTTTTTGCCCCGCCATGTGACAAGGTTTCCACCCACAAAGGAACAGTAGCCAGAAATAGATTTCCTGTCAGGAGAACCAGTCCAATCGGCATCAGTATAGGCTTCAACCTTCAAGTGACCATTGGCAGATAGAAGAATTCCCTTTCTTGGAGCAAACTTCAAATACCTCAAAATACGACGGACCGCATCTATATGAGAGGAATATGGATCATGCATGAACTGACTCACCAAACTCACAGCAACTGCAATGTCAGGGCGAGTGTGGGAAAGGTAGATTAGTTTGCCTACTAACCGCTGATAGGCACCCCTGTCAACCGGCTCACCCTCTTTCTCCCTAAGTTTTGTAGTAGCTTCCATAGGAGTATCTGAAGGATGCCAGCCAAGTAGCCCTGTCTCAGTCAATAGATCAAGGACATATTTTCTTTGAGAAAGAAAGATGCCCTTTGAAGATCGAGCAACTTCTATCCCTAGAAAATATTTTAGAGGATCAAGATCTTTGACCTCAAACTCACGGCCAAGAAGAATTTTCAAATCCCTGATTGCAGCATCATCATTACCAGTGATCACAATATCATCCACATAGACTATGAGAAGAGTAACTTTGTCACCAAGTCGTCTGATAAACAAAGTGTGATCAGCATTGCTCTATTTGTAACCTGCTGAAATCATAGCCTTATGAAATCTGCCAAACCAGGCCCTGGGTGACTGCTTCAAGCCATAAAGGGCACGCTTCAATTTACAAACCTTGCCCTTAGTCCTGTCATCAGAGAAACCAGGTGGAATGTCCATATATACCTCCTCCTCAAACTCCCCATGGAGAAAGGCATTTTTGACATCTAATCATAGTTGTCACGGCGTCACGGCGATCCAAGTCGGTGGAGGGGTGTCACATCAATATATCGACATGTCACCCGCCATGGCGTTGCCATGGTGAGCATGTCGACCATGTTTTATTTTTTATTTTCTCTATTTTTAATGTGTTAATAGATGTATACTTAAGCCATGTTTTATTTTTTCTCTATTGTTTCTCAAGTTTTAAGAAGAAAATTCAGAAATCGAAGAAGAAATCGAAGAGGGAAAGAAGAAATCGAAAGAAATCGAAGAGGGAAGAAGACAGGAAGAAGAAATCGAAGAGGGAAAGAAGACAGGAAGAAGAAATCGAAGAAGAAATCGAAGAGGGAAAGAAGAAATCGAAGAGGGAAGAAGAAATTGAAGACAGGAAGAAGAAATCGAAGAGGGAAAGAGAGACAGGAAGAAGAAATCAAAGAGGGACGCCATGGCGTAGGTCGCCATGCAACCCTCTCCAGCGCCATGGCGTCGCCATGACAACTATGCATCTAACTGCTGAAGATCCCACCGAATATTTGCAGCACAAGATAATAACACCCTGACGGTGTTAAGCTTTACCACTGGTGCAAAGGTCTCCTGATAGTCCACTCCATAAGTCTGAGTGAACCCCTTTGCAACCAAACGTGCCTTATACCTGTCCACCGAACCATCAGCCTTCTGTTTAACCACGAAGACCCATCTACAGCCCATTGGTTTTTTCCCTGGAGGAAGAGCCACAAGATCCCACGTATTATTTTTGTGTAGTGCTCTCATTTCTTCCAACATTGCTGTCTTCCACTTTCCATCTGTAGATGCTTCCTGCCAATTTCTAGGAACCGAAACAGAGGAAAGAGAAGATACAAATGCACGAAAAGAGGGAGAAAGAGAGTTATACGAAACAAAATGAGATATGGGATGTAAAGTGCAAGTCCTAATACCTTTGCGAAGTGTAATAGGTAGGTCGGAAGGAGATGGATTACCAGGAGACGTAGGATCTGTGTCTGGAGCCGGCAATTAGATGGGTACTAGTGCTATAGTGGGATGCAACTGCCCTCTTGTGGATCTTCCCCTTGTATAGGTAATCATGTTGGAGTTGTCAATTCTCTTCTGAAATTCACCAATAGTTCTCTGGACCGGAGTCTACTCCCCCTGAGTAGGAATATTAACAACACTATTTTCTATGGTCTCCCCCTGTGAAGGATTCCCATTAGGTGAGGGAGGAACAGCCAGAGGTTGTTGGGAAGTCTCCAAAGTAGCATAGGCAGCATCCAAGGGTGGATGGGAAGCACCCAAAAGGGGCTGAACAACAGCCGTGGGTGGTAAAGAGGGCTAGGCAGCCAGAGGCTCCTCAGGTAGAGGAATCTCGAAAGCCACATCTTCACCAGTACTCTCCCCCTGAAGAGGTGGCGAAGAATAATAAGAAAGGGACTCATGGAAAACAACATCCATGCTAACCATGCTACGGCGGGAAGGGGGATGGTAACATTTATAGCCTTTCTGGGTTGGAGAATAACCCAAGAAAATACAACGGAGTCCCCGAGGTTCAAGTTTGTTGGGAGATTTAGTATCTCGAGCATAACACACACAACCAAACACCTTGGGAGGCACAATAAAGGAGGAATTACCAATTAAAACATCAGAGGGGCTACGGGAGTAAAGTACCCGAGATGGCAGCGTATTGATGAGATAGGCTGCCGTGATAACCGCATCCCCCTAATATTGAGACAGGACATTCCTCGCAAACATTAATGCTCTGGCCATTTCTAACAAGTGGCGGTTTTTCCTTTCTGCCACACCATTCTGGGCAGGGGTATCAACACAACTAGTCTGATGAATGATTCCATGGTCAGCCAAATATTTTTGAAATTGTGATTCTTTATACTCTGTTCCATTATCACTTCTCAATATTTTGAGAGTAGCCTGGAACTGAGTTTGGACCATTTTATGAAAGTGTTGAAAGCATGAAAAAACTTGATTTTTTGTGTGCAAGAGATAGACCCATGTGTTTCTAGAATGACAATCAATGAAAGATACAAACCACCGATGGCCAGAAATAGAGGGTTTACGATTAGGGCCCCAAACATCAGAATGCACTAACTGAAAACAAGAACTTCTTTTATTTGAAATAGGATAATTTGAACGTGTCTGTTTGGCCAGAACACACGCCTCACAAAAAAAGTCATCCTTAGTATGTAGGGTGACCAAACTAGGAAATAAATGTGCTAAAATTCCTAAAGGGGGGTGACCTAACCTAGAGTGCCACTGGTAGAGTTCAGAAGAGACTATGGAGTTCTGGTGTAGTGGAGAAGGTAATGGTGGTGGAGAGAAGCGACCATCATTATGCAGGTATAGCCCACCGTGCACTTTACCCAATCCAATCGTCTTCCCAGAGGTCAAATCCTGAAACACACAATGAGAAGGAAAGAAAGTAATTTTGCAGTTCAGATCACGAATAATACTACTAATGAAAAGAAGGTTAGTAGTAAAATTAGGAATGTGCAAAACAGAAGTTAATGGAAGAGAAGAAGTGCAGTTGATGATTCCCTTTCCAGAAATAGATGAAAGGGAACCATCAGCTACCTTGACCTTGTCCTTACCAAAAGTAGGAGAATATCTATGAAACAAACTAGAGGAACCGGTCATATGATCTGTAGCCCCAGAATCTATGATCCAAGGATGGGAGGCTACAGAAGCACAATGACCTCCAAAAGGAATACCTGACCGGGCAAAGTGTGAACCTGAATGAGCGGAAGAATTGGCAGTAGCTAATGTAGTAGAGGCAGCAGCAACGGAAGACCTCAGCATACGTAGGAGTGCCTGTAGACCACCCTGGGATAGACCAGTGTCAATAGTAGGGGCTGTAGTAACAGTCTCAGTCTGATGGGCCTTGGTCTTTGTCTTGGTCTTGGTCTTGGCAGCTCTTTTTGCTTCAAAGTCAGCTAGTTTCCCATGAAGTTTCCAGCACTTCTCCTTGGTGTGATATGGTTTGTGACAGTGCTCACAAACGACAGTCCCCGTAGGAGAATCACCAAAAGAAGCAGTGCCACTAGGTATAGGAATGATGGGGGCAGCAACCTTGAGAGCAGATTTGTCAGTAATGGGAGGATGTAACATGGCAGCCCTGCGGTTCTCCTTAGAAGAAACCAATGCATAAGAGTGTTCAAGTGTGGGAAAAGGTTGATGGCCCAACACTTGAACACGAATGGGGTCATACTCCATATTTAAACCATTCAGAAAATCATAGACCCTAATCTTGTCCATATGTTTCTTATAAGAAGCAATGTCATCAACTGTAGAAGGGTGAAAATCAGAGAAATGGTCCAACTGTTGCCATAGGCTGCAGAGAGTAGCATAGTAGTCCGAAACAGAAAGGTCTCCCTGAGTAGTGTGAAGGACCTTCTTTCGAATTTCATAAACCTGGGCATCATTGCCAAGCTGCCCATAGGTCTCCTTGCAAGCAGCCCAAATCTGGTCGGCAGTATCCAAAAGAAGAAAATGATGCTGTAAAGCTGAAGTCATAGAGCCTATGAGGTAGGACATGAGAACACCATTATTGGCAAGCCACTTAGTCTGAGCAGGGCCTTTATCACTGGGCTTAACACTAGTGCCATCAATATGGTCGGTGAGGCCACGACCAACAATGGCAAAGGAGGCTGATCTGAACCATAGAAGGTAATTTGAGCCATCCAGTTTGATAGGGTTAGGTGGAAAGCTGTGATAATCTGTCTTGTTATTGCCATCATGAACAGAAGTAGCCGTAGAGTTGGTAGAGTCACCCATATTGGCAGCAGAGAAGTCCACTAATGTCTTCAAATACTAGGCTAAATGAGCTCCTAAAAAATCAGAAACAGCAGCAAGGTAGGATCCCTATATCGATATTGGTCAGGGTTTTGAAAAAAAAACCCTGATTTGTTGAGATCGATGAAGGGAATAACAAGGCACCAAACTGCAGAATTATAACCCCAACTAAAGTCAATATAGCCCTTATAATGGAGGAAATAACCCTAAAAAAAACAGATCCAATAATCAGCAATAATCCCTAAGATCGATAGTTGTCAAGGTTTTGAAAAAAACCCTGATGATGGTGAAATCGATCTCAAGGAGTCTTCACAAAAAACCAAAACTGTGGAGGCCCAAATAGCATTCGAATGACTCCTTATAAGTGGAGAAGAAGCATGCAAAAAAATCAGAACTAATAGAGAGCCCAATCCCCTAGATCGGCAATTGTCAGGGTTTTTGAAACAGTGCTGTAAAACTGAGATAAGAACTTGAACCAATAGGGAATACTACCGGCAGGTTGTGGTCTTCAAAAGTGGAGTTGATTCCTTGTATGAGTAGTAGAAGCAATCCCAAAAAAAACTGAAGCTCCAATTTCCGCAGGCTGCAATGGCTGGTTCTTATCGAGAAGAATTAAATATCATTCATGAGGTAATGGGGGCAGCAACTGGATCGTATGATCACCTCATCAGTGCTGCCCTATGTGACAATAGAGAACAAGGGAGAAGAGAGAGGAAGGAGAGGAGAAATCCGAGAGAGATGGAGAGAGAAGAGAGATCGAGATTTAATGATGGGTGGCCCTAATTCGAATTCTGCTCTGATACCATGTAAAGAGGACTGAATTAGGGTAAGACTTGGATAATCAATGTGATCACCAAGCACTTCTATTTATAATCATAATGAATGAATAAAAAAGATTACAAAATCAATGTGGGACTAAAACGAAATAATAAACACAACTAAGAAAGAAGAAAGGTCCAGAATACCCCTACGATATTCTGGACATATAACTAACAGTTTCATTAAGACCATTGAGCGCAACTGGGAATGAGTTCTATGCTACGAGTTAGAGGTGGTGACGGGAGAACGGAAGGTTAAAGATTACCTGATTTAAGTTGTTCTCAAAGTCATAAATACCCACAAAACAACAGCATATATGGCCTTGAAGACTTCTTCCTACTCATTATTAGTGTTGTCAAATGCCCAGGTAACCTACATGATAGAGACGTCTGTAGTCTAGGCTTCAACCAGGTACTCAATAAGCCTAACTTTGGCCTAGTATTTCTGGACCTTTGCCCAACAGATTGTATATTCTAATATGATTTAAAAATATATATTAGTATCCATCACTAGAGTTCTTCACTGGGTTAGCCTATGAACTACGACCTTGTTTTTTTTTGAGTCATTTTAGCACATTTGGTAATTGTTATGGGGTAATGAAAGTGTACAAACATGTTTACTGAGCAGATAAAACTTGTGAGTAAGCATATATGTTGCTTTTTTTGTAATATGCCCGTAAATTGAAAATGTAGAACACATTCTAATGACACATACATCACAAGAAGACATAAAAAATATACATTCACACATACACACATAGTAACAGGGATATATGTAAAGACATTTTACTGGTTCTGCAGTTGCCTAACTAAAATGACAACCTAGGCTCTTAACTAGTTAGCCATCCCTAGGAAAGTGTTGCCTACCCTCGAACCCCAAGGTTCTTCACCTATGGATCACCTTAACAACACTGCTAAGCATTCAGTAACATAATAGACAATTGCTTTAATTTAATCTTACCTTTAGAGCCTGGCCAGCCAAAATGATGAATCCTGTATTGATCATGAATAGATTTATGTACTGCAATACCCACGTAAGTGAATAAACTTTTCTGCCTGAAATTTAGAACCAAAGTCAGTTATTACATCAAAGAATTAGAAGTGAATAATTTAAGCACTGTTTTAACAACCCTATGGTCATAGCTATCACTAAAAAAATACCTGTAAATAATGGTTATTATTAACCATTATTCCATTATAATACTAACTATCTCACTACTAATTTCAGTATATTTTTATAATTTTTAATCAATTTTAACCAATTAAATATATATTATAGCAATTCAGAAGTTGAAGCAATGAGAAACATCAATTAAAGAAAGAAACACTAGAATGCTGACCATATTATAGCACTAAACAGTTGGTCATGGTAACCTCTGTTAAGTTTTTACTTCAAACCTTGTATTCAGGCTCTAATCCACCAAATAATGTGAACTACAAGGTGGAAACAACAAAATATGTACTTGAAAGCAAACTATGGCAAATCTTAAACATACCGTATATATGTCCAGCAAGGTCCCTGTATCTGATATGTCTCTTTCCATCAAATTCATGGATTTTGGCAAGCAGAGCATTAGCATGTAGGGATATAGCGGCCGCCGCAACTAAACCTATAGTACCACCTATCCAGCCTAGGGGTACCATTACTGTGCCAGAATACCCCAATACATATGCACTGTTCACGCCAGTGGTGAGGACGAAACCTGCTTGAAACCATGAATCTAGACAAACCAAACAAGAAAAAACAGAAATCTCATCAAACTCATTTTGTAATAAAGTAGATTAACTACACTAACATTTGCTGAATACATGGAATACCCAACAAAATTATCAATTTCACTGGTTCTCTCTACAGACGAAACCAAACTAGAGCAGAAAATTTAAATTTTTTACTCAACACTGACTTCCAGCGTATAGGAATTGCTCAAAAGGGCAGTAGGTTAATGAAACACTCTTTTTTTTTCAAATGAAATACTCAATTAACCTAAATTCTGCAGAAGGTAGGATTTCTTTGTGATCATTAACAGGGATATTAACACGGATAATTTTGCGACGTTCACCTCTATCAAACCATTTTCATTATTTTTTACTGTCAAAACCGTTATATTCAGTCTACCTCTCCATTAACACTTTGCGTGCATACAACATCAACGAAACAGAAAAATAGAGAAACCGAGAATAACAGAAATCCATTCATCAAGATTGAAGATCAAGGTATCGAAAGAAGGCAAATAAACGACCTTGGCTTATCTGATGAGCTGTGCCTGAAGCTTCCACGGACAGCTCCTCCTCGCAGTGGATCTTCACGGGACGTGATTCGACTTCAATTCCGTCCATGGACTGCTCTTGTTCTCGCAAGAGCGACGAGGTCTCTTCGGTTGTGAAGGTGGCATCCTGCATAGATTACTATGACACCCTTATATAGAACCGGCATTCAAGCAAATAAGGTAAGGTAATCCCTGTAGGTGAGAGATGGACGGTTCACGGTCAGTCGCTAATGCTAAAAGTTTCCAAATTCAGTGCGCCTCAGTGAACGGCTCGCACCCACCGAAGGCGCCTTTTTCGGTTCCCTGAGCAGAACAAAATCCTTTTTGAGTAACTACAAATTGATTTCTTGCCGACCTGAAGAACCAGAATAAATTGACCAAGCAAAGAACATTTTCCTCTTTGCCTCCGCAACCCCGCAATCGAACTTTGATCAAATAAAATAAATTTATCATATAATTTTCTTTAGAATTATATATGATTGGAGCTTCCACCAATCAATCATCGAGATTCGTGATAGATTGTACTACAAGCCCCAAATGATGAGAACTGAGATGTCGGCATTGCCCCACTAGGTTAGTTATTTTACGGTTTTACCTTCTTCCAAGGTATCATGAAGTCGTCATGAAGTCCACCTGCAGAGAGGGGTGTAAACGATCGGATTCGGTTTGGATAGTGCTATAGCCGCATCCACATTCGATTAGCTTTCTGACGTATTCGAATAGTGCTAAACGAATATGAATTGGATATTTTATCCGTTTACATGTAAATATAGCTTTTCGGATAACTATAGCCTATTCGTATCCGCATCCGTTTAGCTTTCGAACGGATTCGGATGATGCTAAATGGATACGGATACAGAAACAGATTTCGGCTGCTCATTTACACCCCTACCTGCAGAGGACAGGCAGGTTTTCCTCCACGGATTGTGACCGTGGGATCAATGGGAGTTGAAAAGGTTCCAATCCAACCGATTGCATCAAAATTTACAATAATCACCATGGAGCGTAACTATGTCCTATCAATATCTCATGGCAAAAGGTTCCTTTCCAACAGTAGTAAATTTGTAATTTAAAGAAAGGAAAGAAGGATAGGACTGGATCGTACATCCTTACTCCTTCGCCGCTGCATAATTTCTTTGGGCCACCCGCCTGAGGCTCACTAGGGCCCAGAAACTCTCAGTTCGTGCATGACGCGGGGTCATGTAAAAGCCCAGAGAGGAATTTCGGCCTAAAGTCGGATTCCCCTCTTGTCTCAAATATATATATATATATATTTAAAAATTGCTAGTTCCGTGTAGTGTTTCACCCCTCTCGAAAGCTAATACGTGTAGGGAATTGGAACATTACAAAGAAAGGTAGGCCCAGATTTTTTTTGTTTTTGGCCTTTTTTAGGTATTGAAGGTAGGCACAGTTAGTTTTGAAGTTTGTGTTAGTTTTGAAGTTTGTTAGACTGTAACTACTCCAGATTTCTAGTCCTCATGGGCCCACCATACCGGACTAAAGAGAACTATTCATTTTCATTGGAACACAAGTAGCCGAAATGTTGCTAGTTTCTACCCACAAAAAAAAAGGTAGCCGAAATGTTAAAATAATACAATAGAGCAATCCTAAAATTGGTGGCATCTATTGTTATTTTCAAAAGTAGATTTAACCCCAAAAAGAAAAAATCAATGGAGGGCCAGAGAAGTACAAGATACTACTTTTATCGTGAAATGTTGGTGGGTGCAGATTTAGGGCTGCAACAGGGTCGGGTTGGGCCGGGTTTTATAGAACCTTAGTCTAATCTTGAGTCCACTTAGCTCGGCCCAAGACCAACCCGACCCAACAGAGACTTAGAGCCTTAAAAATCCAACCCTGACCCGACCTCAGGATCGGGCCGGGCTGACCCTGATTGATGACCCTGATTGGCCCTGATCATGAGGAGGGAGAAGGAAATGCATGGGTTGGAATGGCTCGAAGAGAAAATTATCAATTCTACATAAAATAACACTATAATAAAATGTATTGTATCACTTTTTATCTTCATATATAATATATTCTATAACAAAATGTGGACGACGTTTAAAGTTTATAATATATATATATATATATATATATATATGCACGTAGAGCCTTTGTTACGTGGCAGAGAAAGAGAGAGAGAGAGAGTTCTCATGGTGGAAGCGTAAAGGATTATCTTTATCACGTGCAAAGGTAAAGCATCCTTTTTATGATGATAAATGATCATATTTATCATCTTTATAGAGAGTTCTCATCGTGCAAATTCATGTGTGGTCTTACATTGAGAGAGAGAGAGAGAGAGAGAGAGAGAGAGAGAGAGAGTTCTAATGGTGGAAGCGTAAAGGATTATCTTTATCTTTGAAGGAGGTTTGGTTTGTGGCGGTTACCGTTATCCATTTCAGATTTGGGATGAAAGGAATTGACAAAGGATTGATGAGTCATCTCGAAATGTCAAGATCGTGTATGTAATATTTGGAATTGCTGCAAGCAAGGGAAGCCCTATGTAAAAACCATGAAGATAGCTAAAACATTAAAGAATATAAAAACAATTAGCAATAAAAGATCATCTTGACATAGATCCAAGTGGAGGGGTATGCGTCTCTTTTGTTTAGGGGGTGGGGGGAAGGAATCTTCATCCTAATTGTCTTCTTTTACATTTTACGACTTTAATTTAGCAAAGGCATCCCTATGCGAATCCCATTCTTTCTTTTAATTTTGTACAAAAAACATTTATTGCACAAGCTATGCTAATTGCTTCAGTACATGCTCTCTTCTCAAATCAATGCTTTATATTATTATAATATGGTCTTAGACTCTTGTCTTAGAATAAAAATTGACTTACCTAAACTAGTTACTTTTTACTCTTATCTAAACTGGTTACTTTTTACTCTTTGTTTCCACATAGGATAACCTTTCTATCATCAAATTCAGCCTTTCTATTCATTTGCTAATCCAGCAAAATGTTGGGTGGTGACTTGATAAACATTAAACAAAATAATATTTAAGTACATATGTTATCCACAGGATTAGTTAGAACAATATAAAATATATGACAATCAGTCTATCTCTATGTAATCCCTCTCTTTTGTTTTAATATATTTCTCCTTTGCATCAGAAAAAAAAAAAAAAAAAAAAAAGGTCTACATATTATGTTGATCTTATTAGACCAACTCATTCAAGGAGATAGAAGGGTACAACCACTCAACCCGTTGAGATTGAATCGAAATGTCGACTACTTCTAGTGTTGAGCTTGAGACATCACTATCTTTTGCCAACTTCTAACCTCCACTACGTACTATTGACAAACACACAATATAGACATTAGGATAACACTATGCGATGGAAAATGTTCTGTTCCACGCGTATGAGAAGCAAACAACCATCTTCTTTCCAGTAGACTTTTAGACCTTTAAACAGTCCCTATTTGAATTTTCAAGAAATAAAGCTACCATCAAGTGTTGTAACTTCCAAGGTAAAGCTATATACGGAAACCAACTATCATTTTGGCCTCCCAGTCTTATCATCTCAAGATGAAATCTTAGTGAGCAAGTGTTAACTGAGAGAAATCAATGCTAAGACATCAAAGGTGGGAACATGGAAGGCCATTCCAATCAATTTCCCCTTTCAATGATGGCAAAACCTTCCCAACAGCTATAACATCGAGAACATTCAAATGTAAATTAATTACACCCACTAATTAATATCCAAAAAGTGATTTATCAAAACCAATTTTTTATTCCTTTTCTCTTTCAAAAAATATATACAAAAGGTCTTTTGTGTTCATTCAATGAGAGGCAACTATCAAAATTTCAGCAAAATCCATGGCATTATAAATTAAACTCCTCATTAACCCAAAATCAATTGGCATTTCATGACACAAAATGTACAATCAAATTCAAAAAACCTTCAAACTCAAATCTAGAAAAACAAATTGGATGAAATCAAAAGAGGAACTCATAAGAACAGAAATCCAAACAATAGAACCCTCAAAAAGATATACAATACGTCACCATATTGATAGACTTTGCTCGCCAAGAAAATTGGATGCAAACCCCTTGACAAATCCCTGTCATACAAAGCTCTCCTTTTTGGATTAGACAAAAATCTCAAATCTCAATCGTGGTATTCCTTTAACGGGACAATTCGAAGCACGTTGCAAATCAAATTCGGTCAATGACTTAAAACTCTATATTGAAATCTAATATAAACATTTCAACAAATTCAGAAGAAGATAAATAGAAAATGAGAGACAACTTAAAGAGTGCTCTCCAACTCTGGAATGAGATGAAGAGTTATGGGTTAGTGCCCTATTCAACAACTTGTAACAACCTTGTAAGAAAAGTTCTACAATGCCGATGAAAGACAAACGGAAATGGATTCTAATGAATAGCCATCATGGGTTTGACCAAATTCAAAAGACACAACCATTAAAATTCAAAAATCAAATAAAACAACAATAAGAGAAGGAAAATTTACCAATGCCTTCAGGAATGTAACAATAACAAATTAACAAATAATTTAAAGAACATAACCTGCCAAACCACAATCATCTTCAATCAAAATTTATTAATACCCATCTGAATCAAAACTGAAACATAAGTGAGAGAGAGACCTAAGCTACTGCTGCCTATTACGCAAATATACATTAATATCTCAATAGGATACAAATCAGATCTTAATCATTACACTTGTCTTATCAGTCTCTATTCTCAAACAAACAGAAACACAAGTATGATAGACTGCTTTAATGTACCTTGCCAGAGGTATGAAAAATTCTGATAGGCTAGCCCTGAAAACACAAGTATAATAGTTGTTGCCACAAGTATTATAATAGTTTTCTTATTCTTATTTATAGGGTAGTGTAGACGTTGAATTTTGTCACCCCCCGGTGATGATGACAACAGGACACGGATAGACATCGGTATCTCTCTCAAGAAAGACTTTTGTCCCTACATCTGAACCAAATCACCCTAATATCCCTAAAATGACTTATTAGACCCTTTTACTAAACGCTGAAGGAGGTACTGCTCACCCACACCCACCACGGCGCCGTGGACATCTACACGGCGCCGTGGAGGATAGACCCTCCCCTATAAATAGGACGGTCCCCCTCCCTCCAAAGGACAAGCTTTTCTCTGGTAAGGAGACCCTCCAGGGCTTATTTTTCTCCCTTTTCTCTCTCTTTTCCCCCGTCTTTTCCTCATGAGTATGTGAGTGAGTGGAGTTCTTCGACCTGGGTAGATCCTTCGGTTATCCACCTAAACATAGAGTGATTCTGCTCTTAGGTATTGTTATCCCATCAGTGTATGGATAACGAAAAATCCCCTTCACAGTCATTATTCTCTCTATATACAGATAACGAGAATCTCTTATATAGCCGTTACTCTGCCCGAAGTCTGAGTGACAAAACTCATCTCGTATAGCCTCATTCTATCTGACAAGAGAGAGACAAGCCGATCGTCCGTCTCCACCTAAGCCATGGGACATCACATATTTTGCCCTCGGTGCGCTTTCGTTTATTTCTTGCATTTCTAGATAGGTATCTGTCTCTTTCCCACTCATTATTTTTGGCATAATGTAGACAATTAAAGCAACTCGTTTAGTGTACATAATAAATAATGTTTTCTTTCTTTGTCAAGATTAGTGCATCATAACTTAGCCTTGCATGTTAGTATAGGATATATTATCAAGGGAGAATATTTAAAAACCAGCATCTAGTAGAAAGACCGGTTTATCCGGGCGAGGTGGGTGCCTAACACCTTCTCACCCTCGTAACCTGACTATTTACCCTGAATCTCTGATCAGACCATATGGAATCACATAACCCTTTCCACTAACCTCGGATGAGGCTACACCTATTGGGTCCTAGGCCCTAATCCTAGGTGGGGACTCTATTTCTTTATAAAGCATGATTCAATCCCCATGATGATATATCAGAATGATACGGCGTTATTCATCGAAGTCGATCCTTGTCGCCAAGAGGCTGAGGTACCCTCGTCCTGAGGACCATGGTACTTACAGGTAGCTTTCCATAAAAAACAGCCCTGTACACTGAATGGAGTTTAAGTACCAGTATAGAAATTATATTACTCAAATTCCATAAAAAAGTTTGGAAAACGACTTCCAATTAAACTTTTTGAATGTCATTTTACAAGAAAGAAGTTATATCTTGGTCAATCATAACCTACCCATGGAGGACACTATCCCCATCACATGGACGGATTATATTTAATCTCCCATGCCAAAATATACTTCCTTGTCATGTGCAACTATGGAAGGGTCCTATGACTAAAAGTTGTTGGGAAGTATTTTTCGGTTTAAAAGAATAGACAAATCCCTCAGTCATTAAAAAGAATGTAATCATCCTTGCTTACAGATCAAATTATAATTGGTGAAGCTAAGTTGCACTAAATATGGGTTGCTTGTGTCAACTTTTTAGCAATGAAAAAATGCAAGTGGTGGACACGAAAGAAACATTTACAGGTCTAAACAATAAGGACACTGGATATGCAAAAAAAAATGAAATTACATATATATATATATATATATATATATATATATATATATAGGATGCAATTGGAAGAGAAATTAAAGCTACTTACAAGTAACTCATGGATGAGGCTGCCAATAAGCAGTATCAAGTTGTAATATAAGGACTCCCAACGAATCAATATACTATGACCAATTAGATTAGTCAGTCCAACAATGATTCTTGATATAAGTAATATTTAAGGTAATTAGTGGGAGAGAGAGAGAGAGAGAGAGAGAGAGAGAGAGAGAAGCCTCATAGAACATACCTTTCATTTTCTCTCCAAATCCTAATTGAACAGCAAGCATCGACATATCCGTCAATGGGAACCCAACACCAATTTCCTAAGGAAATCCTAGTCAAATTTCGATTGCAATCCAAACCCAGCAACCATCTGCAGAAACATTGAGGCCTCCGTAGGGCCCATACCACCCCAGCCCCTATCATTCAACTTCACCTTCCATGCTATGAAGAACCTCATTTCATTCCACAAGGATACCTATCACCCCTCCCTGAACTTGTATTCCTATCAATTATGAAGTACCTTCATTTTAATCAAGCAGTAAAAGAAGAATGTCAAAGTCAGTGGAGAAGACAGAATAACAAGAAATCAATTGCACAATCAATGCCAATGGAAAAGACTCACAGTGAACCCAATATTCAGCCTCCATGAGGTCCCAAATAGTAGATGAACATAAATAAGAGTATTTGCAATTAGAAATATTAGTTAAGATTGTTGAAGTACTGCTCACGTGAACAGTGTTTTGATTTTTATGTTTTATAATTAGGATTATAAACTCCTAGTTCTATTAGGTTTTGTTCTATTTCTATTTTCTGTTTTATATTTGTGGATCCTATTATGATTAGGAATCCTTCTTGTAATCTAAATATTTGAGAATATAAATAAGACAATGAGAAGGGGGACTATGTACTCTATTCACATAACCATAGTCCCTTCTCCTTCTCTCCATCACTTCTTCTTCTTCTTCTTCTCTTCTCTTCTCATTGTCAGTTTTGGTTCTTTAACTTTATATTTTGTTACATGGTATCCGAGCACAACCATTAGGTTGTTATCTCCTGTTATTCTAGTTTGAGAGTCTTCTCAAAGTTTTAATTTCTTCTCCGGGTGCAGCACCCTTTGCTGCATATATGGATTAAGCCCTGGATAGAGTTTTCAATTGAAAACTAAGGGTTTATTTTTATTACTGCTTACCTGAAGAGTCTGATCGATTGAAGAACTTCATGTTGGAGCTGCTCAATTATATTACTAAGGATCGACTGTAGATTCAACAATTCTATTTGCCAAAATTTCTCTTCTCTATCCCCTGCGGTTCTCTGTTAAGAGTTTATTTTCAGGTGATTGTGTCTTCAATTGATCCAATTCTGGTTCCCTTCTTTAGGTACAACATTCAATTGTTATTACTTGGTTGAAGTGTGGGTTTCCTCAAAACCTAACTCTGCCGATTGTCCTGCTGCTATTATTGGTTTTTAAGTCATACCCTTGCCTCCCTACTACTATCGATCGGTTTTTCTGCTACTGTTTTGGGTTTTTCAAACCCTAATTTACTAATACTGCTAGAAATAATGGCTTTTTGAAACCCTAATTCTGCCGATAGCTTTATCTTGCCCTAATCTGGGTTTGTTAAGAAGCCGATTGTCAATTTATTACTTCTGCTACTGCTATCAAGTGTGATACTGCTGCTGCTGTTTTGGGTCTTATATGGTAGAACCTGGTTCTACTTACATTACTACTGCTACTATTTCTGCAAGATGGCTGATCCTAAACTACCATTGGACAATGTCCAAGTTCAAATTACTACTATCAAGCTCTTCAGAGTCTCCAACTATCTTTTATGGGCCCAAGCCGTACATGCATATATTCATGCCAAAGGAAAAATAAATTATATCACTGATGATCCTCCTATTGCTAATCCAAAGGATCCTGCTTCAGTTTCAGCTCATGATGAGTGGATGCGTGAGAACTCTATTATTAAAATCTGGCTATGGAACAGTGTTGAGCCTGCTATTGCTTCCAATGTGATGTTTCACACTCTTGCTAAGGATGTTTAGAATGATTTACGTGAAAGTTTTTGTCAAGAAAGGAATATCTCACGTATGTATGATCTCTGTGAGAAGATTTTTACTTTTCAACAAGGGGATAAAACCTTAAGTGAATACTTTGCTAGCTATAAGGGTATGCTCGGTTGAATTCAGTCCGGGTTCTTATCTCTTTGACCGTCAATTTAGATTGGCCACTTTATCAGATGGATATCAAGAATGCTCTTCTTTATGGTGATCTTCAGGAGGAGGTTTATATGGAGCAACCTCCCGGGTATGTTGCTCAGGGGGAGGATTCTACCAAAGTATTCTGACTTCTTAAGTCAATCTATGGGTTGAAACAATCTCCAAGAGCATGGTTTGATAAATTCAGCTCCATTGTTACTCAATTCGAGTTCTCACAGTGTTACTCTGACCATTCTGTCTTTGTTCGCCATAGGGCTCAATGGTGGTTATAATGGTAGTTTATGTGGATGACATTATTATATCTGGTAATGATGCTTCTAGTATTGCTTAAGTTAAAGCCTATCTTCATCAACACTTCCAGATGAAAGACTTGGGTATTCTTAAATATTTTCTTAGTATTGAAGTTTTGCACAGCAAGAAAGGTATTAGTTTATCACAGAGGAAATATGTTCTTTATCTGAAACTGGAATGTTGGCTTCTAAACCATTTGATACTCCTATGGATCCCCATCACAAACTTGGATCTAGTGAGAGTGAAGACTTTACAGGTGTACATCAGTATAGAAGACTTGTTGGCAAACTCATCTATTTGACTGTTACTCGACCAGATATCTCCTTTGCTGTTGGAGTTATTAGTCAGTTTATGCAAGCCTCGAAGAAAATTCATTGGGATGCTGCTTGCCGTGTTCTACGCTACCTAAAAGGTGCTCCTGGCAAAGGTCTTATTTATCGTTCCAATCACAATATTAATCTGGTTGGGTTTTTTGATGCTGATTAGGCTGGTACTGATGGTGATAGGCGCTCAACGACTGGTTATTGCACCTTTATGGGAGGTAACTTAGTTACTTGGAAAAGTAAGAAACAAACCACTATTGCTAGATCTAGTGCTGAGGCTGAATATTGAGCAATGGCACATACTACAGTTGAGTTGATGTGGGTAAAATCCTTACTCTAGGAATTGGGATTTCCCATCACTCAGCCTATGTAGATGTTTTGTGATAATCAAGCCGCTATCTATATTGCTAGTAATTTCGTATTTCATGAGAGGACTAAGCACATTGAGGTTGATTGTCACTTTGTTCGATATACTGTTATGAAGAAGTTGATTGCTACTCCGTTTGTCTCTACCACCAATCAACTTGGTGATATGTTTACTAAGCCGCTGTTTGGACCTGCCTTCCATCGAAGTTGTTTCAAGCTGGGTCTAGGTGATTTGTATGCTCCAACTTGAGGGAGAGTGTTGAAGTACTGTTCACGTGACACCGTTCATGTGAATAGTGGTGTGAATAATGTTTTAATTTTTGTGTTTTATAATTAGGATTATAAACTCCTAGTTCTATTAGGTTTTGTTTTGTTTCTATTTTCTGTTTTATATTTATGGATCCTATTGTGATTAGGAATCCTTCTTGTAATCTGAATATTCGAGTAATATAAATAAGACAATGAGGAGGGGGACTGTGTGTTGAGGTAAAGTCCTCACACATCATCCATTATGGTTTTGATGATAACAAATATACTGTTTGTACTAACTTGTGTTAAGTTGTATAGAAATACTTCACAAGAGTAGAGTATCAAGTGAGGGGGAGCACTCAAAAGATTGGTGCACCAAGTCAAAGCTTTCAAGACAATTGAAGTGAAGAATACAACTTAAGACTTTTCTACAAACAACTTCATGTGATACAAGACCTTAAAGAACTTGTTTTAATATTGTATTGAGTTGTATTTAAGTTAAGGTCCATATTCAAATATAATGCACACACTCACGCATACATACATGTAGTATGACCTTAAGAGGTTATATTAGACATATCTCACATGGACTAAACCAAAGAAAATGACCCAGACTTGTCCAACTAAGGACTTAACCATTTTCAGCAAAAATAGCTGATCCGGCATACCGAATCCAGAACCGGCATGCCAAATCCCATTTGGCCTACAAAATGCAATCTCAGGGTTTTGCTCACAGAGAGCAAACGGAATGTGTCGAATCATGATCTGGCATACCGAATTATGATCCAGCATGTCGAATCATGATCCAGCATACCGAATCATGTTATGTCTGTTAAAAATTAGCCGTTGTTCCACGAATATATTTTGTGATCCGGTATACCGAATTGGGAAACGGCATACCGGATCAGGACTGACTTGTATCCGAATTTAGCAATGATTCATGGATGCTTTGAGCACCTTTGCCTATAAATAGGTAAGCTTAATTAAGCTAAACACAATTAATCAGAGCTAATCAAAGTCACTAAAAGACATTGCTACTTGATCATTCGAAGCATTGAAGTGTGCATTCTTCATCAAGCATTCATTCAAGCACATTCTCTCACAAGCTCCTTCAATTCACTTAGCATTAAGCTTCAAGTTGAAAGGTAGCATATACTACTAAAGTTGAGGTAACTCCTTCTTTAGTACCCTTTTATTTTAATGGTAGTTTGAGTCCTCTTGCTCAAAATCAAGAGTAGTTCAAGTCCTCTTGCTCTCAATCAAGATTTATACAAGTTCTCTTGCTCATTCTCAAGATTATTTTTAGTGGAATTCTCTCTAAGGCGAGAAGAGTGGACATCGACAAGTTTTGGCCGAACCACTATAAATCTCGGTGTTATCTTTATAATTTATTTATTTTATATTGATAACTTTTTTATTTCCGCAAAAATTTTTATTTTTCACTACGTTCACCTATTCACTCCCACTCTAGGTGAATTCACATTTGGTATCAGGGCGGGAGCTCAAGACTTTGATAATTTTTAATCTTATTAAGAGTTAAAAGACCATGGGATCCTCTGCCAATCGAAAGATTGAAGGATACAACATTACTAGACCACCTTTCTTTGAAGGAGAAGGATTTTCCTATTGAAAAAATCGCTTCAAAAATTTTGTGTGTGCTAATAATATAGATGCTTGGGAGGTCATTGAAAATGGACCAAATACCATAGACAAACTCAAAGAAGAATGGACTATCACTGAAAAAGCAAAAGTCCAACATAATTATGTAGCAATTAGCTATATTCAATGTGCTTTAGGATCGAAAGAATATAATAGAACTTGCATGTGTGACTCAGCTAAGGAGATGTTTGACAAACTTGTTATAACCTATGAAGGTACCTTGGAAGTCAAACAATCCAAGATAGACATACTAGTAACTGAATATAAATTATTTAAAATAAAAAATGATGAAGATATCTATGCTATGTTTACTCATTTTACTAACAATGTGAACAAGTTGAAAGACTTAGGTAAGATCTATACAAATGGAGAAAACGTGAGAAAAATCTTGAGATCTCTTTCCAAGGAATGGAGACCCAAAACAATGGCTATCAAAGAGTCAAAAGATATCAACAAGTTGAGCTTAAATGAGCTATTGGGATCACTCCAAACTCATGAAATAGAACTCAAGCAAGATAACAAGGAAGATGAACTAAAAGAATCTAAGCAGAAGGTCGTGGCTTTCAAATCATGCTACAAAATTAGTGACGAGGAAGAAGAACTATCTGATGATGAGATTGCATATCTTTCTAAGAAGTTTTCAAGGTTCCTGAAGAATAAAGGCAAAACCTCATTCAATAATAGGAGATTCTTTAAGGATAAAAAAGGTAAGAGTATTTCCAAAGATAATACTGATTCCTCTTCAAAAGACATTGTTTACTTTGAGAGTAGGAAATTAGGACACTATAAGGGAGATTGTTTTAAAATGAAGAAATACAAAAAGGCATACAAAGCTGAACATTCATTTGATTCAAGCGATGAAGAAGAGGAAGACGAAGAAACTCAAGAAGAAGAGCAAACCAACCTTGCACTCATGGCTCTTGAAGATGAAGAAAACCAAAATGAGGTAACCACATCTCCATCTCATAAAGATAAAGATTTCTTAGAATTAGAAGAAGCATTTGAGGATCTTTATCAAAGTAGCATGGAATTGGCAACCATAAAAACGAATCTCTTAAAAGAGATCAATTTCCTTAAAGACCAAAACACGACTTTAATTTATCAAGTTAACGACTTGGAGGAAGAAAAAGAAAAGTTGTGTAAAGCTTTAGAATCCTTTACTAATAGTAAAAAGAATCTTGACATTTTACTTGGATCTTTATCCAAAGTACCTTTCAACAAGGAAGGGCTAGGCTATGATGTGAACAAGAGTTCAAATGAAACCAAAGAGCCAAGTTCAAGTAAAATAGCAAGAAAGAAAGTAAAGAAGAACAAATACTATAATTACTGCAGAAAGAAGGGACATTCTCTTGAAGAATGTTATTCCAAGAAAAAAAGCCTTCAGGCTAAAAAACCCAATCCCAAAGGACAGACTCTAAGTCCAAAGACCCCTCAAATTGTTGTATACAATAACTACAACAAAAAGGGATATACAATTTGGGAATGCTATCATATAAATCATTTTTATTATCCTAGAAGTCCTATAATGGTCAAAATAAGAGAAGTCCTGCAAAGATGCAAAGACCATCTAGAACTCCACCAAAGGTGCAAAAACCATCTAAAAATCAAAGATCATATAGAGTACCCCAAAACCAAAGACCTTGGAACCCCCAATTATACAAAAATTGGTATGATAACCAAAAGGTAAATGAAAACCAAATGGTTTGGAGACTAAGAGGAATGTATGATACTAATAATGATGGACCCAACACACAATGGGGACCAAAATTTTATTAAGTGTTATTGTTTTGTAGGTGCACAAGAGCAACATAGAATGGTACATCGATAGTGGCTGCTCAAAGCACATGACATCCAATCCAAAGCTATTCTCCAAGCTCAACAAGCAAAAAGGAGGATGGATATCCTTTGGAGATAACAACAAAGGAAGAATCATTGAAAATGGCTCAATTAAATTTGAAGGTACAGTAATCTCTAATGTTAGCTTAGTTGATAACCTAAAGTATAATCTACTTAGTGTAAGTCAATTATGTAACAATGGGTATTTTGTGAATTTCAATGCCTCTAAATGTGTGATTAAAGATATTGATGATAATGTGATTCTTGAAGGATGTAAAAGAAATAATGTTTATACTTACATATTTACTGTAAACTCACATGATGCATGCCTTATATCAAAATTCGATGATGCTACCTTATGGCATAAGAAATCGGGACATATAAATGCTAAAACAATTAGATCCTTATCCTCAAAGAATTTGGTGAGAAATCTACCAAAGTTGAACTTTAATAAGCAACACACTTGTGGAGCATGTCAAAGAAGTAAACTAACAAAGGTTTCTCACAAGACCATAAACTTAGTTGCTACATCTAGACCTTTGAAATTACTCCACCTTGACTTATTTGGACCTATCCAAACTATAAGTTTAGGAGGTAAGAAATATACTTTTGTCATTGTAGATGATTACTCTAGATTCACTTGGACCCTCTTTCTCAAGCATAAAAATGATGCATTTGAGGAATTTGCATCTCTTTGTAAGAGAATACAAAATCAGAAGAGTTATTTGATCACTTCTATCAAAAGTGACCATGGTGGTGAATTTGACAATATAGATGAGTCTGGAGACTTCTGTAGAAAATAAGGTATAACTCATAACTTTTTGACTCCTAGAACACCACAATCAAATGGTGTAGTTGAAAGAAAAAGCAGAATAATCCAAGAAATCACAAGGACAATGCTCAGTGAGTATTCTTTGCCAAAGTATTTTTGGGCCGAAGCCATTCATACGGCATGTTATGTGTTGAACCGAGTTTTAATAAGATCTATACTTTTGAAAACTCCTTATGAACTTTTTCATAATAAATGTCCTAAAATTGATTACTCTAAAGTTTTTAGTTGTGCATGTTTTTTTTTAAACACAAAGGACAACTTAGGAAAGTTTGAAGAAAAGGCCGATGATAATATATTCCTAGGCTATTCCACAAACAGTAGAGCTTATAGAGTATTCAATAAGAGAACTCTAGTTGTGGAAGAGTGAGTGTCAAATTTGATGAATCTATGGCCAAGGATAAATATAAAGACTTAGAAGAAGAAGATGAAGATGAAGTACTTGAAATTAGGAAAAAGGTTGACAATGTCTCTTTAGAAGAACCTAATGATCATGTACATCAACTTCCAAAGGAAATAAGGACTGTCAAAGATCACCCTCTTGACCTTGTTATTGGAAACTTAGAGAAAGACATACAAACTAGAAGTAAAATTCAAAATGTTTGTTCTAATGTAGCCTTTATCTCTACCATTGAACCCAAGAATATAAAGAAGCCCTATTGGACAGTAATTGGATAATTGCTATGTAAGAAGAGCTTAATCAGTTTGAAAGAAATCAAGTTTGGGATTTAGTGCCAAAACCCATGAACACCAAAATTATTGGAGCTAGATGGGTATTTAGAAACAAACTTGATGAAGATGGAAACATAACTAGAAACAAGGCTAGATTGGTTGCTCAAGGTTATAACCAACAAGAAGGCATTGGCTTTGATGAAACATATGCACCTGTAGCTAGACTTGAATCTATTAGAATGTTACTTGCATTTGCATGTCATAAGAATTTAAAGTTACATCAAATGGATGTAAAAAGTGCATTTTTGAATGGTTTCATTAATGAAGAAGTACATGTCATCCAACCCCCTAGATTTGAAGATTTCAAGTACCCAAACCATGTCTACAAACTCAAGAAGGCCTTGTATGGCTTGAAACAAGCCCCAAGAGCTTGGTATGACAGGTTGAGTAAGTTTCTTATTGATAATGGTTTCTCAATGGGTAAGATTGATACAACCTTATTTGTTAAGCATAAGAAAAATGATTTGATTATTGTTCAAATTTATGTTGATGACATTATTTTTGTTCAACTAATGAATTACTTTGTCATGAGTTTAGTAAATGTATGAGTAGTGAGTTTGAAATGTGTCTAATGGGAGGATTAAACTTCTTTCTAGGACTCCAAATTAAACAAACTCCTAATGAGATTTTCATTAGTCAAACTAAATATCTTAAGGAACTCTTGAAGAAGTTTGACATCAATGGACAAAAATCCTCTAGTACTCCAATGAATACATCTGCAACTTTGTCCAAAGATGAAGATGGAACTCCTGTTGATCCTATAAAATATAGAGGTATGATAGGTAGTTTGCTTTACTTAATGGCTAGTAGACCGAACATAATGTTTAGTGTCTATGCTTGTGCTAGGTTTTAAGCCCAACCTATGCAATCCTATTTGAGTATTGTAAAGAGAATCTTTAAGTACTTAAAAGGAACTCCAAGCATTGGCCTCTGGTACCCTATGGACAATGACTTTGACCTAATTAGCTTCTCTGACGTCGACTTTGCCGGGTGTCATGTTGATCGAAAGAGCACAAGTGGAACTTGTCACTTCATAGGATCTTGTTTAGTACAATGACTTTGACCTAATTAGCTTTTCTAACGTCGACTTTGTCGGGTGTCATGTTGATCGAAAGAGCATACAACTATTATATGTAGATGAGGAACAAGCCTGAGTGGTTATGGACAATATCCATCAAGGAATTTGTGGACCATATATGAATGCCAGGATGCTCGCAAAGAAAATCCTGTGGATGGGGTACTATTGAGCAACTATGGAAGTAGATTTTGCAGCATTTGTCAAAAGATGTCACAAATGTCAGATATTTGCTAACATCATCCACATAACTCCAACAAAACTCCACTCTTTAAATGCTCCCTGGCCATTCTCAACATGGGGCATTGATATAATAGGGAAGGTGATCCCGAAGGCATCCAATGGGCTTGAGTTCATCCTTGTCACCATAGATTACTTCACCAAGTGGGTAGAAGCATAGTCTTCTGCTGTCTTGATAGCTGTGAAGGTGGTAAAAATCATCAAGGAGAATATCATATATAGATATAGAGTACCACATGCCCTCATATCCGATCAAGGGGCACATTTATGTGGACAAGCAGATAAGTTTTGTACCAAGTTTGGAATCCAAAGGCATCAGTATACAACATACAAGGCACAGACTAATGGAGCAGTAGAAGTAGCTAATAAGTATGTCAAAGTTATATTGCAAAAGATGGCCGATACTCACAGGGATTGGGTAAATAAGCTTCTATATGCATTGTGAGCTTATCGAACATCAATCTAAACTTCTACAAGGGCAACCCCTTTTTCCTTAGTCTATGGAAGGGAAGTTGTACTGCCCATAGAAATTCAAGTACCGTCTCTTAGGGTGCTCATAGGCGGCCAGTTGCCTGAAGAAGAATGGATACATACAAGGTACGATGAGCTCAATCTTCTAGATGAAAAAAGGATGAAAGCCATGGACAACCTCAAGAAATACCAACTCAGGATGGTGAGAGCATTCAACAAAGGAGTTCGCCCATGTAACATTGAGGCAGGAGAATTGGTTCTCCAAGAACAAAGAGCACCTATCCACGACCCAAGGGGCAAATTCATGCCTAATTGGAGCGGATCCTACCTGGTGAAGGAAATCCTTACGAGACAAGCCGTTCATCTCACAGACCTTGAGAGAGGATCTAAAAGGACTTGTCAACATGGACCAACTCAAAAAGTATTACGTGTAGACATCTGGTTTACACAAACTACGTCTGACCTGATTCCTTTATAAAGGATACATAGGCAACTTGGCATGCCCAAGTGTGGTATTAATAACCAATCTCCTAATAGGGGGCAGGTTTAGCCAAAGTGCAGTCAACTCTACCACCCGACACTTCCATCGTTAAAAAAAAATTCACCATTTGGCACCCTTCTAAGTGTTACTAATAGGAGATGACTATTCCTGGAGTCTAAAAAAAATATGGGACCTTTTCTAGTTTACTAATAAAGAGCTTGGTTGAATACAGGCGGCATGCATCCACCAAGAAAGAAAACCCTGGGTGAGATATTGCACAAATGGACCCTTAGCATGCATTTCGATGATCCGACAATTTTGGAAGATGTACTGTCGGTCCTAGGAAGTCATGTGTTTGGAGATTCATCATGACTTGCTTCAAAAAGCACATCAATGCGGGGATCCAAAGTTGCATATTTTCAAATTCAGAATGTAAAAATAGCACCCACAATTGAAGAATTCCGAGCTTGTATGATTTCACCACCCCTAGGGAGACTCTTGAGTCTTCCTTTGCATAAGGATTAGAGAGAGGCATTGCAAGAATTTTTCGGATGGACTAAGCAAGAGGTCAAAAAGCTATGAATTCAAACCTCACAGGCGAGTGTTTATTATGTTCCTCACGGTTGAGGGCTTTTCATGCCTCATGGACAAGGGCTTTTTATGCCTCATGGATGGGGGCTTTTTTGTGCCTTACAGACGAGGGCTTTTTGTGGCTCACGGATGAGGGCTTTTTGTGGCTCATGGATGAGGGCTTATTGTGCCTCACGGATGAGGACTTTTTGCCTACTAGGTGAGGACTTTCATGCCTCATGGAGGAGGTCTTTTATGCCTCATGGATGAGGTCTTTTTGCCTCATGGATGAGGTCTTTTATGCCTCACGGATGAGATCTTTTTACCTTATGGTTGAGGTCTTTTTGTGCCTCACAAATGAGGGTTTTTGGCCTCACGGATGTTGTCTTTTTGCCTCACGCATGAGGTCTTTTATACCTCATAGATGAGGTCTTTTTGCCTCACGGATGAGGTATTTATGCCTCATGGATGAAGGCTTTTTGCTGTAAGAAGTTTGCAAAGTAAGGATCAATCACGAAGATTCTGACTTAAGTAAATTTGATTGGAAACAAATGATAACTGCAGCCGCCGATGTTGTTTGGTGGGTAGTACTCTTTAGGAAAAATAAAATTGAATTTTTGGATACCGCTCGGTGAGCGAACGTTCTTATTGGTAGAATTTTTTTAGATTTTTTGAATTCCATGGGCGAGGTATGTTCTTGCCCCCGGGAGTCTTCAAACGGTACATTCCTTGACGGATCTTCTTGGAGACTATGTATGGGCCTTCCCAGTTGGGGGTGAGCTTGCCCTGTTTATTTGGTTGTGATGTGATGGCTTTCCTGAGTACCAAGTCACCCGTCCTGAATATCCTTTCCCTAACCCGTCTGTTCTATTGCTGCTCAGCTCTTTGTTTGTATGCTATGTTCCTCATCAAGGCATCTTCGTACACTTCGTCTAAGAAATCCAGATTTGCCTTGAGCCCATCCTCATAAGTCTTTTCATTGAATGTGAGTACCCTGTGTGATGATGCTAGGACCTCTACAGGTGCTAGGGCTTTGGTTCCGTTTGCCAACCTGAAGGGACTTTCCCCTATCGGGGTTCAGACGGTGGTTCTATATGCCTAGAGGACGTTGAGTAGCTCGTCGACCCATCTTCCTTTTGCCTCTTCTAGCCTCTTCTTTATCCCGGTGAGGAGGGTTTTGTTGGTGATTTCTACTTGTCCATTTGCCTAAGGGTATACCAGTGCTACCAAACGGTGGTTTATGTGGTATTTATTACAGAATTCTTTGAAGGCTGGGTTGTTGAACTACTTGCCATTGACTATGACCAAGATGCAGGGTAGTCTGAACCGGTAGATGAACTTGTCCCTAAAGAATTTTTCCATCTGTTTCTTCTATGGTGGCTATGGGCTCAGCTTCTACCCACTCAGTGAAATAGTCAATTACAACCACTATGTATTTTTTTTTCCCGTTGCTGGTACGGTCTCCCAAAATATCCATTCCCCATATTATGAAGGGTATGGGGTTGAGTACAGATGTGAGTGGTATTGCGGGCTGGTGATTTAATGGAGCAAACAGCTGGCATTGTTCGTAGTTTTTGACATACTGGATTGCTTCTTCTTGCATCTGAGGCTGGTAAAATCCTTGTCTGAGTACCTTATAAGCAAGGGCCCTGCCGCCCATGTGGCTACTGTAGATCCCTTCATGCACCTCTGCAAGAGCATACTGTACTTTTCTTGGCCTTAGGCATTTGAGAAACGAGGCATAAACTAATCTCCTATATAGTACCCCATCGACCATGGTGTATTTTGCCACCCATGCTTTTAATTTTTGAGCCTCTGTTTGGTCTTCAGGGATTTCTCCGTTCTCTAGGTATTGCTTGATCGGATCTATCCAACATGGCTCTTCTTCTTCTACGTGGGTTATCACTGCTTCTTTATAAGTAGGCATGTTCAATGTCTCCACGTAAACTACTTGATCCATTTGTGAGAGTTTTACTGTAGATAGTCTAGAGAGTGCGTCTACAGCTGGGTTCTCCGTATGGGGTACTCTTTGTATTTTGAAACTATTAAACCCCTTTGTCAACTCTTTCGCTTTTGTCAGGTAGGCTGCCATTCGCTCGTCCTTGGCCTCGTATTCTCCATTCAGCTGATTGACCACCAGCTGTGAGTCTCCTCGAACCATAAATTTTTTAACTTATATCGAACGGGCCACATGTATCCCAGCCAATGAGGTCTCATACTCTACCTCATTGTTTGATACTGGGAAGTTGAACCTTAGAGCATATTGTATCTTGAATCCTTTGGGGCTTATCAGAATGAACCCCGCTCCACCCACTGCTAACCTGCTTGACCTGTCTACAAACAAAGTCTATAGAGTTTGGTTACGCTCGGCTAGGTTCACTTCCCCCTCAAGCTCACTTATCGCAGGGGTGCATTCCACGATAAAGTCAACAAGTGCCTGTCCATTAATTTTCGCACGAGGCTTGAACTCGATGTTGTATTCATTGAGCTCAACTACCCAAGTTCAAGTTGTCCAGACGTATCTGGCTTGTGCATAATCTTCATAGGGGTTGGAAGTAGGGTTTGAGTTTCCTTGCAGCTATGACCAAGGTTAGGGCAAGTTTCTCGACCTCTCGGTACCTCATTTCTGCTTCCAGTAGTACGTGACTAACATAGTCGATGGGCTGTTGTTGCTTCTCATGTTCTTTCAACAGTACTACGCTTACTGCCACTGTGGATTTGCCAGATATAACAGTTGTACATCGTTTGGCTCTGGTCTTACCAGCATGGGTGGTTTTTCTAGGTATATCTTTAATTCTTCGAAAGCTTATTAGCATTCTTCGGTCTAGGTGAAGTGCTTAGGGTTTCTCAGGTTTTTGAGAGTCTTAAAGAATGGTAGGCACTTATCTTCCACGCGGGACATGAATCTTGTCAGGGCCGCTATCCGTCCTTTCAACTTTTGCACTTACTTGACCATACGGGGAGATTCCATAACCCTCAAGGATTGCACTTTTGCCGGATTATCTTCAATCCCTCTTTTTGAGACCATATATCCTAAGAACTTCCCTGAGGTGACCCCAAAGGCACACTTAGTAGGATTAAGCTTCATCTGGTTTGCTCAAAGAACTTGGAAGACTGCATTAAGGTCTGTGACCTGATGTTCGGCCTTGACTCTTTTGACAAGCATATCATCTACATAAACCTCCATATTTCTCCTAATTTGATGTTTGAACATTTTATTTACCATTCTTTGGCAAGTGGCTCCAGTGTTCTTTAAACTGAACGGCATCATCAAGTAGCAGTAGTTTTCCTTGTTGCTCCTAAATGCTATGTAGGATTCATCTCCCTTTTTTATGAAGATCTGATTATAACCAGATAGGTGATGAGCACATTTATGTGTGAAATTATTCCATTTAATTCTGCATTTTTAACTGCTTAGAATGGAGCTATTCGGATACTTTTATGTATTTTCAGGGTATAGGGGTATTTTTGGCATATTGGAAGTATTGGAGAAAAAAGTGCATTTTTGGAGCCTAAATTGAGAAAATCAATTTGGAGGAGTTCAACACTATACAAGCTCGGCCCAATGAAGAACTCTTGTATTTTTGAGTTTAGGGGGTGGTCCCCACCTAGCTCCACCGAATTTGGTCTCAAGAGTATATTGGTCATTTTGCATGACAATGATGCAAGCAAAGTCGAGCTTAATTTTTTGGGCCAGATGTAATTTTAGAAGTTTTGGAGGAGAAAAATGTAAAAAGGGGGTTACAAGGTCATGCGCATAAAAGATGCTGAATGGAAGGATTTGATGGAATCTAGGCACCAGCCTACCCATGGATCGACTCACATGCGATCAAGGGCAAGATGGCAAGAAGTTTCACTGAAGACCCAAAGGCATAACTGTAATTTCAGAAAATTGGGAAATTTTTAGAAAATATCCGATATTTGGCTCATATCGTCCAGAACATTAATTGGAGCAACTTTAATTCTCAGATTGGGTCCATCCATGGCCAAGATGGAGAGATATTTTCAAAAAGAGGGTTTTGACCAAATTTAGAATATAGGTTGAGTTTTAGATTTAAATACTGTAATTCCATTTCTCATCCCTATCACTCTCACACAGGTTCCCTCTTTCCTTACTTTTTTCCTCTCCCTCTCAAATCCCTCACGGGTCCCATCTTTCTTAATTCCATTCCACTTTTCTCTCTCTTTCCTCTAATATCTCTCTAACTTTCTAATCCCTCACATTTCTCTCACCCAATCCCTTTCAACCCCAAAGTCTTTTATACTTTCTAAAAAACCCCTCACGGTCTCTACTCCTCAATTAATCTCTCTCGGTTTCTCTTCTTGGGAGATAGATTTTTGAAATCTGCCAAGCACAATTGGAGGAGGGGGGATTTGCACCATACAACAGCACCATTACCGAACCACCATCATCTCTATCATCACCTTCTTCCAATGTTTTTCTTCCAGGACAGAAACTCGTAGAGATCGCCAAGCACACCTCCATCTAGCGCCTCCATTGAGCACCATCGATCAACATTGCATTAGTCTAGCCTCTTGTGTTTTGACTCCATGGAAGATCACCATTGCTGCCTGTCTCTTAGCACCATGAGCAGCTAAGTATTCTCTATCTTTAGGTGCTACAACCCTTGCCAACAGGGGACGGTGCCGGGTGTACCGGTACCGGAATCCCAATTTTAATTATAAAACTTGTTAATTGTCATCCTGATCTGTATGCACCGTGCCGTGCTAGTACCCGAGTATTAGATGGAATGGGATGTTGATGCACCTGGAATACCTCTCGGGACGATAGGACTTGCATGTAGTATATCTGTGGCTAGGATTCTTGTTCCCTTATGCTACGACCCTTGCCAATAGGGGTTTATGTGTTGGATAGTCTGAGCACCTGTTGCCTGTGGAGGTGGGAGAGGCCAGGTCAGGGGTAGTGATGGCTATCGGGGTCTACCACTGGGTGGTCTGATGGTTTCCACCGGCGTAGGCTCCCTTGTGATAGCTGAGGTTTCATTGGGGCAATAAGTTAAGTGACCCTTAGTGTCTCCCAAGTTATCACAGTAGCATACGCTTGACTTAGAATTTATGTGCTAGGTGGAAAATGAATCTAACATTAGCATGCATCATAATTGCTTGAAATTGTCTGTTTGTGTGTATGTGCATTCCCCTTTGCTCTCTCACTAGCTTGTGGAGCTAACCCCGTTGCGCAACCCCTTTTAGTTGATATGCAGGTAATCTCTTGATGAGCACCGTTGGATGCGAATCAAGTGAAGCCGATGTCTGTGATTTGGATGTCGAAGTACACCCAAGAATGGTGCCCTAGTGGCGTGATTTATTATTTAATTTCGGTATTCATCTTCATACATGTATAAACTTTATGTTTAATTATAAGGAGAGAAATGAATGGTTACAAGATATCGAAATTGTACTATGTGTTATTATTAGAGAACCGATGCTGTATATTCACATGATTTGAATAAATTTCGCTTCCACTAACTCTGTAATTGGAATGATTTATTCCATTGGGTACGTTCCCTGCTGTTATCATGACTTGATGACAGGGTGGACTGTGGCTCGGGACACTGTATCTGTGATTCTGGTAGGTATTGGGATGACACTTGTTGTCCCAGTTACCCCCTTTAATGTAAAATATCTTTCATCGGGAAGGGGGCGTGACAGAGTGGAATCAGAGCAATGATACTTTGCACCGACCACAGTCTGGCATAACCTCTTGATTTACTCTCGACAATTAGGTTCTAAATTAAAAATCTCAAGAACATAAATAATTGTATGCAGACATAGGAGAGGACTGATTGTGGTGAAATGAGAACCTAGAAGATAATAGGTAAACATAAAATTTAGGACTCGAAACATAGGCTGTTAAGTGACAACTGTATTAATGTTTTGTTAAGTTTTGAGTAGGTAATAGATGGGTAATCACATATGATAATTCACAATAATCAAACCAGATATCACCAACTCACAATAATCAACAATAATCCAAATAAGAGGAATAAGGTAAATATATAAACATGTATATATAAAACCAAGTTCAACCTCCAGATTGTTCCAAATTCGTGCTTGGGAATGATTGTGTTCTTCCCAACTCAAAACACATGATCTCATCTATCCCAACTCAAAATACACGATTCTATCCTTCCCAACCAAAGAGATACAATTTCATTGCCAAAAGTTCCCAAACTTTTTTTTTTTTGCTAAAGGTCAGCTGTAATGCCCCCAAACCGGCCTAGGGGTAAGGGTCATCACACAAATCCACAAAATCAAAATGGTTTTAGATAGATGAACCAGAATTGAACCATTAGTCATAATCTCCAAATAAATCTTCAATAATACTATCGTATAACACAGTGGAAGACTTAAATAGTTAAATCCAACATTCGATTAATATGAATTTGAATATTCAAAACTAAGGTGTTGGTGGCACCACACGAAAAGTAAGAATAAATCCCTATTACATCCATCCATCCAAATATTAAAATAAACCATGTATCAAGGTCAAATCTAAATCCAAAATCATTACAACCGTTCCAAATAAAAGAAGGTAAATAATCCCATAAATTTTCTAATCATCCCCAATCTGAGTATCATCTCCTCCAACAACTCCATTACACTCATGACATGAGCATGGCTTCTAACTCTCATTCTTCGTGTGGTTAAATAAAGGGGTAAGCTTGGGGAAGCTTAATAAGTAAGGGGAAACAGAACATAAATATTGGTAATGCAAATCCAGAAATGTAATAGAATCTCAAAACATATGTTATATAAATCTGAAAATATCACAAATTCCAGTAAAACATGTCATGAGTTCAAATGTTCATAACATCAATTCCAATTAATAGCCTCAGTAGGTTCATAAAGTAGCACTGCTAAAAATCAACATATCACCAATATAATCAATGGGATGGGACTCAGGCTCTTGACTCACAGAACTGGTAATGGGCTCCTATGGACGGGAAACCACGTTCCTTAAACGTCACGCTCTTGCCTCACCTCCCGGTCCACATACCTAAACATAATGGAATTGTGAGTTTCGAGCTCTTGGCTCACAGAATCGGATCATGTCCTTAAACGTCACGCTTTTGCCTCACTCCTGTGCTCAACAATCCACCCCAACACATAACCCTCTGTTAGAAGGGTTGCAGTCCAACAATATTACATTCAAATCGTATCTTATAAAATGACAAGTCTCATCATGCTTTTAATAAAGTAAAAATCATGCATTCTTTCCATAGGAATCAAATTATATTTCAAAACATGCACAATACTTCAAAATAGACTTCAAGACAATTATGCACAAATAGTCATGTTGTTTCAAATCATGAAATTTAATAAAACGGAAAATCAAAGAAAAGAGATTTGTATATGAAAATAATACATAGGTTCTGCGGGGTCTCACTCACCTTTACAAGTTTTAAGTCAATTCTCACTGCACTTCAAATCACAAAAATAACAATCCAATATCCCCTACATAGATCATAAATAGCAAAATCAATAGGTTTATGTACCCTTACAAGGCTGTACCCAACTTGTAAACACAGACAACCCTCAAAATGAAATATTTTCCCCACTTGTACATATTTAGAGACTCTCAAAATTTACAGGGGACCAATTTATCCTAATACCAAGATCTCCACAAAAAATCATCTCCAAATTCTCATATTTTATATTTAAATCATTTGTTTCGATCTTAGTGCACAGATTCAGCCAAGATCTGCATAACAGATTGAAAAGATACATAAATACCATATCCCAAACCTAATTTAATCCAAATTTTTTTGTTATTAAACTAGACTAAATAATAATGATTCACACCAAATTTCATGTCTAAATGCCAAGTATTAGTTGGGCTTTCATTATTCCCAAGTTCAGGTTCAAATTCTGCCAAAACAATAGACTAGTCCCAAGTTCTCATTCAAATGGGATATCAAACGAAATTAGATGGGTATCAAACTTGAAAAAATATTCCATCTACATGTCATCCACAATTTCACCAAAATTGGGGTCCAAAATCCTCACTGATTAAGAAATACAATTCTTTTTCTAACAACAGACAGAATCTGTTCAAAACAGTACACTGTAACAATACAACCTTAAGACTCAATCTCCAATATTTAAATGACTATGAAATAGAGTATAAAAATATTAAAATGTATATCTTCTGAAAAAGGAAAACCCCAATGAATCCTTCTCTCTTGTTCTTACGTGAAACTATCTCTCCCTCTTTTTTTTCTTCTTTATTTCTTCACCTTTATTTCTTTATCTTCAATCTTTCTTTATTTCTTCTTTACTTCTTCTTCTTTATTTCTTGGAATAGGTTTCAACTCCCTTTTAATAAATTTTAAGTTTTAATCTCTTAATTTATTTTACAGTTTATTAATTCATAAAACTTTAAGTTTCTTAATTCTCTCCCTTCCCTTAATTTATCTAAACTTCTCAAGTACACCTTGACAAAGGGAATCTCTCTTTCCCTTTCAATATCGATTTATAGTCCCCAAGTCAAATATTGTGTGGGGTCCACCAAGCTATCCAAAGCAAAACATATAAAATTTCTTTCAATTGCTTCCCTCATGAATTGATCCTTAGGCTTCTTTAAGTCCATATAGGGTCCTAACCACTAGGCTAACCTCTCTTAGATGTCAATAATGTATAAATAAATATATTTGGATACTAGCAACATATAACCATATACAAAGAAGGAAAAATAAATAATTAAACAAGCATACCCTGCACTAACACTAATAAAATACCAGCAAGGTTTTACCTCTAGTGTGCATGCTAACAACCAAAATTCCACCCTTCATTGGTCCATTGGTACAGATTCTGCACACAAAGTGAAAAGTCCAAATTACCCTTATATTTTTGGCATGGTTATTACATCAGCAATTTGTATATTATGTATAAAAATGGTTACAATACAAGATAGTTCAATTCCTTAAAGATAGCCCATGGCGATCTTACCCAAGAACACCCAGTTAGGTGAATCTATAAGACGGCCTTTCAAGCGCTTCCCAGTTAACAGTATGCTTAATAAATTGAGGGGTGACCTCCCAACAAGAGGTAATTTTCCACTTCGCCGCATGGGTTGCAAGGGCATCCGTAGCCGAATTTGCTTCTCTATAGCAATGTGTGATGCACCAGTTAATGGAGCCAAGAAAAGAGATCGCTTTCCACCACTTGTTCATTAGACACCAAGGAATCTTATCTTGCAAGTATGGAAGAGACAACCGCTTTCGAGTCACACTCAATCCAGAGATTTTTAGCATCCATCTCATCTGCATGTTCTACCCCAGTGAAGAAAGCACCCAGTTCAGCCATTTAGTTTGTTCCCACTCCCTGGTACTCAACAAAACATCTCACCGCAGCTCCAAGGTGGTCTCAAAATATTCCTCCTGCTCCTATGGATCCTAGATTACCCAAGGAAGAACCATCAATGTTCAACTTCTACCACCCATATGATGGTTTTTTCCACCTTACCTCAACTATTCTCTTACCAGGTGCCCTTGATAATGTTACATTCATTCTGCGAGTGAGAGTGAGTTCTTGCACTGTTCTGACGTTCACCCCTTTCTCCCTTATGCAGTCACCAACCTCCCTTAAACACCGTTTTGCCACTTCAGTAGGTGTTCTTCTCAAGTTATCATATCGGCGTGTATTGCGGTCCCACCATATACTTTGGCAACATATAATAAGTAAAGCACCGCATGCTTTAGGTAGGGGGACCACCTTGGCCTTCCTCCGCCACCAAGAAAACAAAAGCTCTATTGTAGGGAAACCACTCCAACTCTGATTGAAAGCATAAAGAACTTCCATCCATACTAGTCGCGAGAAGTCACAACCAAGAAACAGATGTTGAATAGTTTCACATTCCCTATAGCAGAGATCACATCATGAGATAATGGGGACTGCTTTACAACAAACCATGTGGTCCGTGGGGAGCACCCCATGCGCCAACCTCCACCCGAAGACTGTAATGCGTGGGAGTAAATCTTGGTTCCAGACATTTGAGACCTACGCTGGAGAAGCAGCCTTTATACGCAAGGCCTCCCAAGCTGACTTTACCGTGAACCTTCCTGTAGTTGTGTGTGCCCAAAATCTCAGATCTGGTCCATTATGACCAGCAATTCCACTGTCTTGAATTGCATTGAAAACACTTTGAATTTCAGGTTCTTGATCAGCCAGCAGTGCCCAGCTCCCTTCCTCCCAAAAGTCTGTTACTCGTGCCGTTAACTTACGTGGAAGTTAAAGAGGATACACCAAGTCCTCAATGCTTTGGCTGTGAATCCAGTTATCATACCAAAAATTTATGGAATTGCCATTTCCAACCACCCATCTCTCCGCCGCCCTAACAAAATCCCAAACTCTGCTAAGTCCAGGAAGAAGCGTGGACGTGCCAGCAGCCTGTTTAATCGACCCATCTGCTTTCACTAGTCGACCCCTCAAAAATGCTGCAAAAGTAGACTGATCTGTATAAATATTCCACGCAAGTTTTGCCAACAGGGCCAAATTTAAATCCCGTAACCGCTGAACTCTAAGTCCACCTTCGCTCTTGGGCTTACACAGACTATCCCATCGGACTGTAATAGCCCTAGTGCAATCCGCCTCCTCGGACCAAATAAAATTGCGAACCCATCTCTTCATTACCTCAATAGTGTCCCTCGGCCATAGATAAACTGAGAAATTGTGAACTGGTAGACTTCCCATCACGGTACGAACAAGGTCAATCCTCCTTGCCATGGAGAGGAGGTGCCCCTTCCAAGACGCAAGTCTTTGCTTGAACTTATCCACTAGCGACTGAATCATGTCTCGCTTCACCTTGCCCTTCATGAGAACCACTCCTAAGTACCTTGTTGGAAAGGTACACACAGGGATTTACAGCACCGATAAAATTCTCTGTCTTCTAGTAGCAGAAATATGACCCAAAAACACCTTACTTTTTGCAAGGTTGATTACCTGACCCGAATACTCTCCATATGCCTCCAGAAAGTGCTTGACACGCCTTACATTAACTAGCTCTGCCTTCATAAAAATAAATAGGTCGTCAGCATAAAGTAGATGGGAGGGGGTATTCACCTGGCGTGGCCCTGTAAGGGCATTAAGCCATCCTCTATGTCGCAGTACATTCAGCCCTCTGCATAGCACCTCTTCAGCAAGAATAAATAGGATAGGGGAAAGCGGATCCCCTTGTCTCAACCCTCTTTCCATCCTAAAAAAACCAGCAGGTCCACCATTTATCAAAACAGAGATCCGAGTCAATTGGAGAATTTAATGCACCCAATGTGTCCATGTCTGAGTGAATCCAAAGGCATTGAGAACATTGAACAGAAATCTCCACTCAAGCGTATCATATGCCTTTTGAATGTCCAATTTCAACCCCATGCCCCATCCGCTGCATTTCACTTCCATCTGATTAGTAAGCTCTGAAGCCACTCCAATGTTTTCAAAAATAACTTTGCCTTTCTGAAAGGCACCCTACTCTGGGGATATCAACTTGGCCAGAATAGAAGACACTTTGGTCGCCATTATTTTAGGAATGATTTTAAAAAAGAAGTTGCCCAGACAGAGAGGGCGATATTGCCCCACCTTTTTAGCATTCTCAACCTTCGGAATCAGGCACAAGAAATTACAATTCACCCCTTCAGTGACTATGCCTTCCCTGAAGAAACTCTGAATACCACGGCATACATCCCTGCTTATAATGTCCCAGCACACCCTAAAGAAAGTGCCTGGGTATCCATCAGGTCCAGGGGCACTAGATGGGTCCAAATCAAGGATAGCAGCTCTAATCTCATCATCTGAAGGGATCTTAGTCAGCATGGCATTGTCTTGATCTAATACCAGAGAGGGAATCGCTGAAAGAAGGGCTGTATCTCTGACTCTCTCCCCACTCTTGAAGAAGTTTTCAGAGTGAGCCACTACATAATCACCAATCTCCTTAGGATCCGTCAAGGCCGAGCCATCTTCTCTGATTAATTCTCGAATGGCGTTCTTTGTGCGCCGCATTCTGGCTGACAGGTGGAAATATTTAGAGCAGCGATCACCAAATTTCAGCCATTTTTCTCTAGATTTCTCCCCCAGAGTTTCTCCTATAATACAATGGCTTTGCTATATTCCTGCCGAGCCTGTATCTCTTTTTCAAAAATCACCTCAGAGAAGCCTTCCTCATCTAACACCCTTTGCACCTGTTCAAGTTCACCCTTGGACCGACTGACTTCATGGTCAACATGTGGGAATGCCTCTCTAGCCCATTCTCTCAACGTACCTTTTAGTCTTTTGAGCTTACTATGTACTACAAAAATTGGCGAGCCCACTACTGGATCAGCCCAAGCGTTCTTCACCACTTTATAGAAGTCACCATGTTTGGCCCAGAACCTTTGCATGCGAAAAGGAATATTAGTTGGACGCGACGCTGTTTCACTACACACCACAATAGGGGCATGATCAGAGGACCCACGAACTAACACCCACTGAACACACCCTGCATAGTACAGATCCCATACATCATTACAAAAGCTTTTGTCTAGCACCGCTTGCACATTCCCCACCTTTCTATTGTTCGACCAAGTGAACTTGTTGCCAAGAGAGTGAATGGGCATCAAAGCCGCTGCCTCTAGCATTGTAGCAAACTCCTCAGCAGATCCTAAATTGAAGCGGCCTGGTCCTCGTTTATCATCTGCATATAGATATGCATTAAAATCTCCAATCACGAGCCAAGGGCAAGCCATACCTGTAATCGATACCAGATCAGTCCACAGCTGCCTTCGAGTCACCCTAAAGTAGCTCGCATGCACCACAGAGATAATGTTGCTCATCCCATTGATTTCAGCTCGCATGGAAATATGTTGCTCAGTTTTCATAATTACTGTTGGTCTCTGCAGCCCCGCCTTCTATAGAAACCATATATTGTCAGGTCCCTCTTCTCTATCATTTGAGATAAGATCTGAATTCATTTCCAAAGCCACGAAAAAATGATAAGGGAATCTATCCACAGCTATCTTCGGCTCAGCCAAACATATGAACTCAGGGAGCCGTTCCTTAACTATAGCTCGCAAGTGAGCTCTAGCTCTACTGTTACCCACCCCTCGGATATTCCAATAGAAGCATCACATGATTAAAACTCCACAGAGGTGTCTTGACGCTTAGCACTAGCGTCACTTTGTTGAGCAAGGCTTTTTGCCACAATTCTAGTTTCAGAACCTCCTTTCCCTCTACGCCTTGTGCCTACAATAATATTTTCCTGCTCTATATGATTCTCCCTTGATTGTCTCTTACGTCGGGCCTTCAAAACTGACTCACCATCTTCTCTGATTTCTTCTTGTGGGGTCTTGCTATTATCTCGACACTCTACCATAATTGGAGAGGAAAACTCCTACCAATTCACCTCATGCACTGGCTTAGTCGGGTCCAAAGATCCTGACCAGGGTAATTCACTTAAGTTAAACTCACTCGTGTCCACTTGCACATGCGATAACGGTGTCTCCACAACTACAGAATTTGAAACTGAAGCTGAGGAAGTAGGAGATCTTAGCTGGACTCCCATATCCTCCTCCCTCCCAGTTGTCATGTCCACCAAATTAGGTAGCAAATCCGTTGCATCCATCAGCCTCTTCTTATCAGAGTCCAAGGCAAACTCTGCTTCCTCAACCGCCATGGCTTCCGCCGTCGGTCTCCCTGAGTCCTCCATTACTACTGCCTTTTCTCCTCTCGCTCACCATTCCTGTCTGCATTTAGGTTGTTGGCCATGATTCTCAACATAATTAGCTCCTGGAATGTCTTCCACGTGCTCAAGCACTCGGTTGGGGCAATACTCCTCTCGATGGCCATACCGGCGGCAACAATGACAACGAGACGGTGGATCCTCGAACACAACTTTCTACTTAAAAACAAACATCTCCATGGTCCCCTCCTGTTCATGTTCAACATAGATTTCCTCCACATGTGGTACCGTGTCATCGACGTTCACGCACACTCTCATAAAATGCCCAAAGTGTGAGTTCTTGGTCCTTCTATCAATGGCTATTAGCCTACTTACTACCTTTGCGATTGATAAAAGAACTTCCTCATGCCAGTATTCTTGTGGTAAGCCTGGAAATTGGACCCATGTTAAGCTGTTTGTTATAGACTGCTCCTCAACCATGAAGTCTTTCCTCCATTGCTGAAACCTCATTGTTTGCCCATCCACGTGGATAGGGCTTCTCCTCAAAATGTTCGTTATGTCTTCCACGTTGTTAAACCTGAAGATAACAAAACCTTTGCCTAACGACTTCATGGAAACACCCTCTTTCAATCCCCAGTTCTTCGTTGCTTCCCTTACCCTATCCATCGAAGTAAATCTGAAGTTTAGTCGACCCAGTAATGAGAACTTGAGCATGTTCAATTGGGCTACGTATGCAGCTTGGGGAATTTTTATCCTCGTGAGAGACCCATCTCGAACTAGAGACAACAAGCTCTCAATCTCAGGAAGCAACGGCCGTGTGACAGTCACATAGGACCGAGGAGGTGCCTCTGCACCCTTGGGCGGAGCCTGCAAGCTAGGAAAACATAGAAAGCCTCCAATGTTGAACCTCGGACAACCATCAAGATCCTATGCATCGCCCAAACTCTCTCTCCCAGATGCAACCATCATGTCTGCAACTAGAGTAACCTCGCCAAAAGTTCCCAAACTAACTGATCAAAGAAAAAAGAAAGATCAACAGCAAGAAAACAAAGAAAAGCTAAAGGAAAATAGTTATGACAACATCCATTCAAAGATAAGAAAAGAAAAGCCTAATCAAAATAGTTTCAAATTTTTAAGAGAGAGAAGTGGGCTAATCCTCAGCGCCATCGCCACCGCCACGGCCGAGAAAGGTGTTGATGTCGCTCAATCCTTTCTCTAAACCCTTGAGATGCCGACCATGAGTGGAGAATTGCTTCTTGACATCTTCGAAGCCCTCCATCATCCTCAGGTTCATCCACCTAATGGCCAACAGAATGTCACTCCCACCTCCCTCTCGAGCACTAGAGGTCCCTACAGCAAATGGTTCGGAGCCCATGAACTCAATGTCATAGTCATCATCCTCATTGATCTCTGTGGGTCCTCCACCCTCCCCATACCTAACCTACTCCCCTGAACTGTTATAGTCATAGTACAACCCCATCCTTTGTATGGCATTGAACCCAAAAGGCCCCTCAGAGCTTGCTTCCTTGGGCTCATGGTCGAGGTCTATCCCAAAGTACAAAAAGATCCGAGTGAGCAGTCTACCATATGGCAAAGTGTTCTTGTGAGTAGGATTTAACACCGCATGGGCCATGTGCTGAATAATCACATATGAGAGACAAATGTGCTGGCCGATGTAAAGGGAGTATGCTAGTGCTGCTACCATCAAAGGAGGCTGAGTGCTGTGTCCTTTGGAGGGAGCCAAGTTGGTCTTGGCTATGAATGTGAGAACTCGCTGAGAAGGAGGAAACCTGGAAAGATCTTCATTTTCATCGGACTTGTTGTTTGTGAGTGTCTTGAACAATTTCTGATTGTCTGCTGGGCACAAATAGCTGTTGGGATCACTGCCAAGGGCATGATAGACCCTATCTCCCTTTGCAGAAATATCTAGAAGAATCCCCAACTCCACCTCATTGAAAGTAATTGTGACCCCCTTTACAAAAGAGGTTAGCTTGATGCCCTCATCATCCTCCTTGACCAACACCAGATTAGAATAGAACTCTCTGACTAATGTGGGATAATAAATATCTGGATGAGTCAGCATGCTACTCCAGTTCAGTTTGCTGAATCTGGCGCCCACCTTGTAAGAAAGTAATTCTTCTACCACCATATCCCTCTCCACCAAGATTTTTCTATTGTGGAGGTGCTCTCAGAAGATCCCCTCGGTCTTTGCCGATATGAACCTCCCCACATTATAGGCTGTAGGAGCTATTGTCACTATGGCTAATTCCTTTTTCCTTTTTGGAGCCATGGGTATTTCCCTACACACACGACACCACCCAAGTAGATAAAAAAAGTGAGTCTAATTGGAATGATGAGATATAATTGGCAAATAAGATTACAGAAGCAAAATGCCTATGTGATATGGAAATTGTAAGATGAGAATGGTGTACAAGGAGAAAATAAGACATGATTACTATTGGGAATATGATTTACTTAGGGAAAAGAGACAAGAGTTATATATGTATACAAAAAAAAAATCCATATGAAATCCCTAGGGCATAAGCATGAAGGGATGAGATTAATATGAACAACCTATGCTTTTGGCTACTTTACACCCCAATCAATACCAAACAAACAAGTGATTGAATGAAGGACCCTAACAAGAGACAAGGAATTATTTATTATAGAGAAAGAGGGGGATAAATTTTAAAGATTTTACTAACAAGCACATGAATAAGGAAATATGCTTGAGGATATGTCAAGGGAATGATTATCTATGAAACTTTAGGGCATATAATGAATTAGACATGCCTTTAAAGAGTTTTTCCAAAGTATTGAAGATTTGAGAATTTTACCCCAACCAAAACCTAGAAATAATTCAAGTAATTCAACTAAGCATGGCAAACTTGACAAACAATCTCTAAAATGCTTGGAAAGGCTTTTAAAAATTCAATAAAAGATACAATGTGCATACAAAAATTCACTAGCATAGTGTCATTGATCTATTAGGGTAAGAATCAACCAAAAAAAAACCCTAGTCTCAATCGGATTTGGCATGGTTTTGGTGTGTATATGGCTAGGAAAATACAACCAAAGGCAAAATACAATCACAAACTTGAGATGTTTATCCCTAATCCAAGAAAAGGGGGAGAAGATGAAGAGACACCATCACAAACCCTAGAAATGGAAAGGAAGAGAGAAGGAAGGGAGAAATGGTGAGAGTACCATACCTTGGAAGTGGAGGAGATCGATCCTAGGACTTGGGAATGCCAAAAATCACCAAGAAAGAGCAAGGAATGCTTGAACGGAAGTTCCTTGAAGAGCTTTTTCCCCTACGGTTGTGTCCCTCTCTTTTGGAGCCAAAATGAGTTTGAAAACTCGTGGCTCTATTTTTATGAAATTCTACGAACGGGCGCACAAATGGATCCACTTATCGTGATTCCGCCCGTGAACCCGCCCCGCACAAAATTGTAAAATTTTGTTCTTAAAGCTACACGGAACATCGAATAGATCCACCCTCGTGAGTCCGTCTGAAGATCCGATCGCCTCAGTATTTTTATAAAACCTAGTCTCCTGAGAACGGACGAACGAACGAATGGATTCACATTCCACATCTGCTCATTAGTCCGTCCTACCCATTTTGTGATGGAGCCATGAACGGAATCATAGCAATGATTCTGCCTATGAGTCTGTCTATTTTCTTTTAGAATTTTGAACCCAACTTTTGAGACCTTTGGCTACACCAATATGTGATGATTATGTGCCTATACCCTAGTTTTAACACTCATGTTGTTTGGCCCATACGTGGTTATTGTTTAATCTAATTGAATACCTTGAGATTAACGTGTTAGGGCCTACATCAGCCGGGCCGACCTGTAGACAATGGAGACAAACAGGTATAGGGATATGGCGTTCGCCCAACCTAGAAGAGGAATGAGTGTCTTGAGAGTGAGAATCCTTAAGCTTCATGATCAAATGAACCACAAACCTATGGTTAAGAAGCCTAAACCTATGCGGTGTAGAAACCCTTAATGGGTTGTATAGGACCCAAACTTGTAGCCAAAACAAGAAGAAAAGAAATAATAGGCTAGTTTTAAATAGCTTAGTTGGGTAATCAATAGAGACCATGTGTGATTGAAGGTCATTTGTGACACCTCACAGGCTAGTGATAACTCTAATTGGAATTTTTCTTGATCCATCCGAACTTTTACTTAGATTCATAGGTGGAGTCCCGAGTCGTGTATAGACTTCCAAAAGACCTAGTATACAGTACCTACTTCTTATTCTCATGGGTTTACCTAGGTGACAGATACATTTTTAGGGATATAAATGTAATTATTGAACTCATACTATTGTATATGTGTGAATTTAAAATAAAATAAATATATCCCTTAAATCTAAAGGTGTGTGGCTAGACTAATTCTCCTGTACTACAAATGTGACCTTGCCTTGACTTACTATGATTAGCTAGTTTGAGTCCCGACCTCGGTCAAGCTAATCTTAGGTTAATAGGTAATGAGTTTAGCAATGACCGGGTAGGTTAATTATTGGAACCTACTTGAAGGAACTGACTTAGACTGAAACTATTAAAAGATTGTTGGCTCTTGAAAGAGGACTAATATGGACTTTCCTTGTGGGATGATAGAGTAGTAGGTTTATACGGTTGTGAAAGCTGAAATGAAGGATGTAACAAAACCTTCTCCAACAACAGATATGACTGAGGCAATGGGTCACCAAATGCGTTCCCTCTATACTGGGAGTGAACAATAGGAGATTCCATCAATATTCCAAATCATTCTAAAGTTGGGTTAGGTAATGAGATAACCCGAAGTGAAAGCATTCAAATAAGAATCCTGTGTCTAAAGTTGGGTTAGGTAATGAGATAACCCGAAGTGAAAGCATTCAAATAAGAATCCTGTGTTAAGGACTATATAAGGTTAAATCCTATAACTCAAGGATGACCAAAGTGTAATACTGACCTGATTTGGAAGACCTAAGGAACCCCCTGTTCCTTATGGCTTAATTTAGTAACTGATGGCCCTGCTTCATCAACTCTTAACCCAATTGAATCCAGGGTTACTGTGAACCCCACCCCCTGTGGTAATGTGATCCTATAAGGAAGAGGAGTTGTAAAACCTGACTTGTCGTGCCATGTAGGCACTGCTCCACCTTAATTGGACCCTTGACTTAGTTCATGCAGTGGGTGACTAGAGGTGTTGTTATTTAACAGCCCTCACCCGTTGAGACATTGGACGCGTCAAATTTTGGAGACAAAATTTTTAATAAGGATGGGGGAATGTTGCACCCGCACCCAAAATATACCCAAATACCCCGGGTCAAATTAGACTTTACTAACGGGTGATGCCATGTGGCAGTGGTCAATACCCATGACCTTGAACTTAAATTTACTATTATAAGTGTCCCCTCGAAGTCCTAGAAATAAGGGTAAAAGCCCTGCAACTTTCCTCGAAGTATGGGCCCTGATAACAGTAATGGACTCACGAATGGACTCACTTAACTGCTTCCGCTCGTGGATCCGCCCGTGCTGTTACTTACCCTTTTGATTTAATTTCCTATGGGACCCACATCCCCATGTCCCGGTGCCATAACTAGATCCCCAGACCAGATGGACTCCCACCCTTACCTTCTCATGGTAATTTGGGCCATGAAAGTGGGCCCACAAGACTTAACTTAAATGAATAATGAGTTTTCTATTCTAGCTTAAACCAAACAAACCTTAAGGACTAATATGTCTTATAAGACTTAGGGATGACCCAAACATGTCCTAACTAAATAGACCTAATAGGTTGTGACCTTGGCCAAACAAGCCCTAAGGCCCAATTAAACCTAAAAGACTATCTTGTAATTTAGGGGCACCTAAACAAACAAGACCTAAGGCCCCCTTTTATCTTTAAAAGATAAAACATAACTTCATATCCTCTTATCACTCCCCCTCCAAGCAAACCGTGGAGGAGAAGAGACAAGGAAGAAGAAGAAGTAGAAGTAGGGAGAGGAATGAGAGGGGAAGGGAGCAGATGGAAGGCATGCCAAGATGGCTGGCTGCCCTACCATCTCTCCTTATGCTCAACCAAGGCTTGAAGAAAAGAAGAAAAAGGGGAGATGCAGAAGAAGAAAATGAAGGAAAGGAAGAGAAGGAGGAAGCGGAGGTAGATCTTCAAGGCTGGCTAGGGCTGGGATTAGAGCGCCACTCACCAAGGTATGACCTAACTCTTGATATATCCCTCTTTTCCATTCCCATTCTTGATTGAAGTAGAACCCTTGAGCTTGAGCTAACCTAGGGTTCCATTTGGGAATCAAGGTGAGGCTTGACCCTTAGAGGGAGCTCAAATGGTAAAGACCAAACCCTATTAAAGGTTTTTATGAGTTGCCTCGCAGCCATTGCTGCTAAATCCTTGGTTTTAAACCATCAAACCCTACCCTTGGACAAATGGAGCTAAACCCTTATGAGATCTTGGATCCATGAGGTAAGCCTAGGCTCTAGTGACCCTAGGGAGATCTAAGACAACCCCTCCATGACCCTGAGTGTCATGTGAACTTTAGGAGGGAAGACCCTGAGAAATCTCAAAAAAGAATTCCGATGGACGCATGAACAGATTCACCGTCATGGTTTCATCCATCAATCCGTCCAGTATAATCCTAGTGACTGGACCTAAACGGATGAAGGAACGGATTTACTCTGTTGCCTCCGCCCACGGGTCCATTCCCTCTCGGGAATCTCAGAGATCAAAAGGATGCAAGGATGGATTAAGATGGCGCTTCCGTCATTGGATCCGCTCGCTTTTGGGTGTGTCTCAGAAATCAAACGGATGGAAGAACGGATCTAAGTAGAAGTTCTGTCTATGGATCCGTCCCTTGTGTTTTGACTTGTTGGCTATAATGGAGTCAGGGACGGACTCACCCTGTTGCTTCCGTCCATGAGTCCGTCCATGCTATCTTGGTTGAAATTCAGTTTTAACTTGGGAGCATAACTTGAGACCCCCCCTATACATCTTTTGATGATTGCTTTTGTATTTTTAGGCTACCCAACTCGATGGATAGCTGGTGCACCGATGAGATTCATGTCAACCATGCCGGGTGACACCCGAGTTTGGTGAGTGGGTTTTGAGTGATTTTATTGGGCTTGGATATATATGTTAAGCAATCATTATCATGCTATTATATAAAATATAAGCATTGTTGGTTTTTTGTTGTGTGAGGGGGGGGGCTGCCCATAGGTTACTTTAAATCTACGAGAGGGTTGAGGCAAGGGGATCCCCTCTCCCATGCTTTGTTCATTCTTGGAGAGGAGGTGCTCAATAGAGGATTGAAAAAATTGTTTGCTGAAGGCAGGGCAGATTTTTTTTAGCTCCCCAGGGGATGCCTGGGTGTGACACATTCCTTATTTGCAGATGACACTATCATTTTCTCTAAGGGGCAGAAAAGATCTCTCAAACAAATCCTTGGCTTTATAAACAGATATGAAGGGTCGTTTGGGCAGCAGGTAAACAAATAGAAGAGCTGCTTTGTTATAGGAGCTAAAGCATCCGAGGCCAGGGCTGCTTTGGTAGGGGGATTAACTAGTTTCTCAAGAAGATTTCTCCCTTTGACCTATCTAGGGGCGCTACTATTCACAGGAAGGCTAAAGGTGAGCTATTTTGATGACCTACTTGGAAAAGTAAGGGCTAAAGTAGTGGGGTGGAAGGGTAGGCTACTTTCGGCAGGGGGAAGAGTCACTTTGCTCAAGCATGTGTTAGCTTCAATGCCAATACATGTGATCTCAACATTGTTACTACCCAAAACCATTGTTAAGGCTTTCTCAAGGATATGTGCGGACTTTATTTGGGGATACTCTGAATGGGGAAAGCGCCATCACTGGGTAAGTTGGAATAAGGTGTGCAGGCCGATGAATGAAGGGGGTTTGGGAATCAGAAGGCTAGAGGAAATAGGCCTAGCTTTGAGATTAAAGGGTCTATGGCGTATTATTTCAGAGAATTCCCTATGAAGCCGGTTCTTCAAAGCAAAGTTTTTTAAAGGTTCCCATTGGGTTCTATGTGAACAAATGAGGGTAGGGTCAAAGTCCTAGAGAAATACCCTTGTGTTTAAGGAATTCCTTCTAGCTCGCTCAAGATGGTTGGTTAACAAGGGGGATGCCAACTTCTAGCTAGATAACTGGGTTGAGAACTATCCCCTTATTGACATGGTTGATAATGCTTTGCAGGTGGACACCACAGTGACTATTAAAGAGGTGGTGGCTATTGGGGGCTGGAATATGGATATTTTGAATAGAGTTGATAATGTTGCCATCAGGGAAAGCATCGCAAATTGGAAAATAGAAGACACAGATATGGAATACAGGCTGATATGGACCCCAGCCAGTGATGGGCACTTCTCGACCAAGAATGTTTGGAATGAGATCAGAGCTCAATCGCCTCATGTTTCCTATGCTCAATGGTCTTGGAACCAATCTTTACCAATCAAGATAGGCTACTTCACTTGGCAGGTCTTTAATGGAAGTATTCCCACGGATGATGCTTTGATGTCTTTGGGCATCCCTTTGGCCTCTAAGTGCATGTGCTGCGGAAGCCCAAGAGTTGAATCGATGAATCATTGCCTGGTGGAGGGGGTAATGGCGAATAAGGTATGGTCTCATTTTGCTATTATTTTTGACATTATATTGGTATAGGCCCAGGATGCTAGAAGCAGGCTGCGCCAATGGTAGGGATTAGCAAGCAAAACTAAACAGTGCGGTTTTATAAGGGGGCTCATCCCCTCTTTGATCATTTGGGAGCTATGGCGTGAAAGAAATAACCGCAGGCATGGCAAAGAATCTAGAACCATAGGGACAATAATTTTGACGATTAAAAGGTGGGTAAGTAGCCTTTGTCTCCCTACAAATCTCAAGCACAATAAAAATGCCAGGGAAGATTTAATTCTAGAGTGCTTTGGGATCAAAAGTAAGGCAGCGAGAGCCTTGAGGCCTAAACCAGTCTATTGGTGCCCACCCGTTTGTTTCATTTAAGCTCAATGTTGATGGAGCAAGCAAGGGTAACCCTGGGATTAGGGGAGGGGGGGAATTGTAAGAGACAAGGAGGGAAAGATGATACTAGCCTTTGCAAATTTTTATGGAGAGTGTACGAATTCGATTGTGGAATTGAGAGCTTTGCAAGATGGGCTACAATGGTGTGTGGATTTAGGCCGATTGGATGTAGAGGTTAACACAGATTCTACTGTGATAGCACTAATGGCGAATATAGGAAAATGTTCCCTATGGAGGGGTTGGTATTTATTTAAAGAACTTAACCAGCTTTTCAATATGGCAAGGGAAACTATAGGCTTCACATACAGGGAGAGCAACAGGGCAGCAGATCATCTTGCAAATATAGCATGCCAAGTGCTCTCGAGAACAATGCTTCAGGAAGAAAGTGAGCAACCAAGGGAGCTTCGTAGAATTCTATGGGAGGATAGATTAGGCTTCCCCATGCTACGGACCTAGATATGTCTAGGATGGTTTTGTTTCTTTGATCATTTCCTAAAAATGTATGGGCGGGTAAGAGAGGAAAGGAGTGGAGAGTACTGTGTACTTTGGGAAGGGGTAAGGTGGTTATGTCCCCCCCGTGTAATATCTATTAACTTTTTTGATCAATAAAGCTCAGGGGCTGTCCTCGGGTCCCACAGAATATTCAGGGTAAAAAAAAAAACAAAAAAAAAAAAAAAAACATTGTGCACATTTCATTATTTATCTCAAATGTGAACTATTATGAATATGATGTCATATTATTCTCGCTATTGTAATGGGTGATGGTGCTGAGTGTACCGGTATCGGAACCCCAATTTTAATTATGAAACTTGTTAATTGTCATCCTGATCTGTATGTGCCGTGTCATGCTGGTACCCCGATATTGGATGGAATAGGACGTTGATGCACCCGAAATACCTCTCGGGACAATAAGACTTACATGTAGTATATCTATGGCTAGGATTCTTATTCCCTTATGCTACGACCCTTGCCAACAGGGGTTTATGTGTTGGATAGTCTGAGCACCTGTTGCCTGTGGAGGTGAGAGAGGCCAGGTTAGGGGTAGTGATGGCTATCGAGGTTTGCTACTGGGTGGTCTAATGGCTTCTACCGGCGTAGGCTCCCATGTGATAGCTGAGGTTTCATTGGGGCGATAAGTTAAGTGACCCTCAGTGTCTCCCGAGTTATCATAGTAGCATACACTTGACTTAGAATTTGTGTGATAGGTGGAAAATGAATCTAACATTAGCATGCATCATAATTGCTTGAAATTGCATGTTTGTGTGTATGTGTATTTCCCTTTGCTCCCTCACTAGCTTATGGAGCTAACCCCGTTGCGCATGAGCACCGTTGCATGCGAATCAAGTGGACCCGGTGGCTGCGACTTAGATGTCGATGTACACCCAAGAATGGTGCTCTAGTGGCGTGATTTATTATTTGATTTCTTTATTTATTTTCATACATGTATAAACTTTATGTTTAATTATAAGGAGAGAAATGAATGGTTACGAGATATCAAAATTGTATCATGTGTTATTATTAGAGAACCGATGCTCTATATTCACACCATTTAAATAAATTTCTCTTCCGCTAACTCTGTAATTGGAACGGTTTATTTCATTGGGTATGTCACGCCACTATCCCAATGTAAGATATTTTGCCACATAGGGGTATGACTGGGACAATCACACATCATCCCAACACTTACCAGGATCGCAGATACAGTGTCCCGAGCCACAATCCACCCTGTCATCACATATTAATAACAGAAAGGAATGTACAGAAAGAATAAACCATTCCAGATACAGAGTTAGCGGAAGCAAAATTAAATTAAATCATGTGAAATTATAGAGCATCGGTTCACTAATGATAACACATATTACAATTCTAACATAAGTAACCATTCATTACTCTTCCTATAATAAACATACAGTTTATACATAATTGTGGAATGAATACAAGAAATAATAAAATAATAAATAATTACCCCAAGGGCACCAATCTTAGGTGTATATTTACATCCAAGTCACAACCACCGGTTCCACCTGATTCGCATCCAACGGTGCTCATCCAAGTAGTACCTCCTGCATAACAACTAAAAAGGGTTGCGCAACGGGGTTAGCTACACTACCTAGTGAGGGAGCAAAGGATAATGCACATACACTATACAATCAATATCAATCAAAATGATGCATGCTAATGTTAGATTCATTTTCCACCTAACACACAATTCTATTGGTCAAGTATATCCTACTGTCATAACTCGGGAAACACTGAGGGTCATTTATCCTATCGCCCCAGTGAGACCTCAATTATCACAAGGGGACCTGTGCCGATAGAAGCCATCATGACCACCCAGTGGCAAACCCCGATAGCCAACACTACCCCTGCCCTGGCCTCTCCCACCTCCATAGACCACAGGTGCTCAGACTATCTAACACATAAATCCCGGTTGGCAAGGGTTGTAGCATAAGGGAATAAGCATCCTAGCCACAGATATACTATATGCAAGTTCCTATCGTCCCGAGAGGTATTCCGGGTGCATCAACGTCCCATTCCATCTAGTACCTGGGTACTAGCATGGCATGACACGTACAGATCACGATGACATACAATAGTTTTCATAAATAAATAAATTGGGGTTTCGGTACCGACACACCCGGCACCGTATCCCGATATAATGGTGAGCATGCTATCACATTCATAACAAATCACATTTGGATAATAATGCAATGCGCACAATGCTTATAGATATATAATAGCATGCTTAAGATTAACAATTATATAACAATCAAACCCAACAAAGTCACCCAGAACCCACTCACCTAACACGGGCGCCGCCACGTGTGGTTGACATGAATCTCACCTGGGCTTCCCGCCAACCATCGAGTTGGGTAGCCTAGGAATACAAAAACAATTATTAAAGCATGCATAGAAGGGTCCCATATTAGGCCCATAAGGTTAAAATCATATTTCAACCAAGACAGCATGAGCGGACTCACGGGCGGTCTTAGTAGAGGTGAATCCGCCCCTGACTCCGTTCAGGCCAAAAGGTGAAAACAGAACGAGCGGACCCACGAGCGAAACTTCTTACTTGGATCCGTTCATGCATCTGTTCGACACATAAAAAATACTTAAAAGGGAGCGGATGATCGGGCGGATGTGCTTCTTGTGTCCGCCCCCGCATCCGTTCAATCCCTGAGACAGGACCCAAGAGCAACAGGCTTCGGGCGAAGGCAAACAGAGTGAATCCATACCTTCGTTTGCTCAAGCCAACACATAGGGTTTATACTGGGTGGACTGATGGGCGGTACCACGATAGATGGATCTAGTCATTCGTCCGCCGGCAGTCTCTTCCAAGATTGCAGAGGGCTTTTGCTCTAGCTTCAGGCTTAGAGCTCCTCAGCACCTCAGGGTTATGGAAGAGGTGTCTAAGCCTTCCTAGGGTCACTAGGTCGTAGGTTCACCTCAAGGATCCAAGATCCCACAAGGTTTGGGTCTCACATTGGTCTAAGGGTTGGGATTCAAGGTTCAAACCAAGAATTCATTGGCCATTGTTGCAATTGCAGCACTTAGAAGCCTAGGTTAGCATTCATTAGAGCTCCAAACTAGGGCCGAGCTTTAGTTTGAGTCCCAAATGGAACCCTAGGTTAGCCCTAGTTCAAGAAACCATCAAAATTAAAGAGAAATGGGGGAGAGCTAGGTTTGGGGAGCTTACCTTGGTGAGCTTCCTTCTTCCAGCCACTCTCTCCATCTCTTCTCCTCCTCTTTCTCTTCTCCCTTGGTTCCAGCCATCTTGGGAGGAGGTGCAGAGCTGGCAACCATCTTTGCATGGCTTCCACCTTCTTCCCTTCCCCTCCTATTCCTCTCCTACTTCTACTTCTCCTTCTTCTCTCCTTCTTCTCCTTCTTCTCTTGTCTCTTCTCCTCCATGGTTTATGGGGGAGGGGGAGAGATAAGTGAAAGAGAGGGATTCTCCTATCCTTTAAGGGGTTAGATGGGCCTTAGGGTGTGTTTGGTTTAGGTACCCCCAATCACTTAGTGGCCCTAGGTCTTTAAATGAGTTTTAATTAGGTCTTAGGGCTTGTTTGGTCATGGTCATGACCATTAGGTCCATTAGGTCATGTTTGGGGTGCACCCTAAGTCCATAGGACTTAATTGTCCACTAAGGTGTGTTTGGTTTAAGCTAGGGTGTATAAAACCCATTATTCACCTAAGTTAAGTCTTATGGGCCCACTTTCATGGCCCACTCAACCAAGCAATGGTGAGGGCAAGGGTCCATATGGTCCAAAGGTTCAACTAGGATGTCTAGGACACGGGCATGTGGGTCCCACAGGAAAATAGTCCAAAAAGACTGATGACAGCATGGGCGGATCCTCGAGCAGATTCAGTAAGAGTGAGTCCGTTCGTAACTCCGATGCTGTTGTCATGGCCCAAACTTCAAGGAAAGTTGTGGGGGCTTTGGCCCACCCTTCCAAAACTTCGAGGGGATTCTTTTTATGGTATTTTCAGTTTAGGGTCATCAGTGTTGACCATAACCATAAGGCATTACCCTTTGGGTAAGGTCTGGATTGCTCTGGGGTATAAGAGTATATTTATGGTGCGGGTGTAACACCCCCCCAACCTTATTAAAAATTTTATCCTCAAAATTTGAAGCAACCCGGGTCTCAAGGTCAAAGTAAGGTAGTGCCTGCATGACTCAGTAGGTCAGGTTCTTCAACCTCCTCTTTCCTAGGGTCTCATGACCACAAGGGTGTGGTTCATAGTAACCCTAAGCTCCATTGGGTTAAGAGTCGGTAGTTACCACACTCCCGAGGTAACCACACTGTCTTCTACACTAAACTGAGTCACAGGGAACAAAAGGTCTCTAGGTCTTCCAGATCAAGTGATACCACTGAAGCCTTCACTATCCCGGTTACTCTGGGTTGCAGGGCTTAACCTGCCTAGTCTCCAACACAGGGTTTACATTCTGAATGCCTTCACTTCAGGTTATGCCATTACCTAACCCAACTTTAGAATGCTTTGGAATATTGATGGAACCTCCATATGTGTCACTCCCAATATGGAGGGAACGCATTGGCGACCCATTACTCCCTTCATATCTGTCATTGGAAAAAGTCATGTTACATCCTTCAGTTCCAGGCTTCACAATCTTTAACCCTATCTCCAGTTATCCCACAGGGGAAAAGTCTATACTTGTCCTCTCTCAAGAACCACACAATCCATTCATGGTCTGAGTCTGAGTCCAAGTCACTTCCTTTAAATAGGGTCCATTACTAACCTACCTGGTCATTAGCAAATTTACCCCCTACTGACCTAGGGTCTGGTGGACCAAGGTCAGAACTTAAACTGGCTACCAAGCTAAGGTCAAACCAAGGTCACACATCGTGGCCCAGGAGAACTAATCTACCACACACAGGGTGAAAGAAACACATTTACTTATTTATTATCACACCAGTCATAAGTATAAGTGTAATAATTACAATCATTTCCCTACAGACATATCTATAACCTAGGTCGATCCATAGGAACAAACAGTCTTCGGGTACGATTTACTAAGTCCCTTTGGAAACCAAGTCACGATGTAGGACCCTCTCTATGAGTCTACACAAGGTTTGGATGAACCAAGTAAGGTACAAATAGAATAGTCACTAGCTCGAGGTGTTATGACTGATTCCCAAGTACACGTGGTCTTTATGATTTATTCAACTAAACCTGCTCATACCAGCCTAGTGGTCACCTTCCTGCAGGCCTGGCTAAGAGTTGAAACCTATGTACCCCTATAAGGGTTTCTACACCACGTAGGTTTAGGTTCACATACTAATAGGTTTAAGGGTTTGCACCCACAAGGGTAACTCTCCTTCTGTCGCATCAGAGGGGAGTCACGACATACACTGATGCCTGCCGTCTCATATTGGCCGGTCCAGTCAAGTATAAGTCCTAATCGCTTTAACTTTAGGGCCTTAACTAGACTTAGGTGGTCCCCACAAATGGGTCACACAACCAGGGTGTCCAACCTAAGGTATAGGCGTAAATTCATCACACATAAGTGGGGTAAAAAGGTCTCCAAAAATCTAGGCTCAAAACCTAAAATAACTCGGGTGAACTCACGAGCTGTGTCAGTACTTTGGGTCCGTTCATGGCTCCTCCGTGAAAATAAAGAGAGCGGACTAACTAGCAGATGCGAAACGTGAATCCGTTCGTTCGTCCATTCTCAGAAGGTCAAAGGCCGAGAGGAAATGAATCAAATGGAACTACGGACGGACTCGTAAATGTGGATCCACTCATGGATCCACTCAGGCTAAAAATCTAAAATTTTAAGTTCTAAGCAGGACGGATCAATGGGCAGAGTCACGATAAGTGGTTCAGTTCGTTCACGGAATTTTAACAAAATAGAGCCATAAGTTTTAAAACTCACTTTTGGCTCCAAAGAGGGGAAACACAACCACAAGGGGAGAGGGCTCTACTCGATTTTCGGTTGGGCTTCCTAGAACTCCTTTGGGTGGATTTCTTGCAATCTCAAGCCTCAAAGTTCATCTCTACACTCTCAAGGTAAGGTTCCTCTTCTTCTTTTCTCTTTTCCATTTCCTTCTTCTTCCATTGTAGGATTTTCTTGTCCCTACATATTTCTTTTCCCATTTGTAGAACTTTTGGCTTGTGCCTCTTTATCTTTCTTCCTCTCTCTCTAGGATTGGGCATGGATAAGCCTAGGTTGTGATTGGATTGGATTTGTTTGCACTTTCATGGCCATGTATGCCAAGATCATGCCCAAAATTGATTTTAGGTTAGGGTTTGGGTGTAAATCAAGCCCTTATTCGATCAATGGCACTATATGGTTGGATTCCTTGTTGTGCATTATACTTCTTATACATTTTTAAGCCTTTGCAAGCATTTTGAAGATTGTAAGCTATGGTTGTCAAGTGTAGTTGATTCTACTTGGATAATCCTAGGTTCACATTAGGGTAAAACCTCAATGCTTCAATGCTTTGGGAAAACCCCCAAGTTTATATTAAATCCTTTATATGCCCTAGAATCTCATAGGAATCTATCTCATTGTTTTCTCTTCAAACATACTCTCTTGCTTATATGATTGTTGACAAAATCCTTGAAATCCATCCTTTATCTTCCAAATAATTTATTCACTTGATGCCTCCTCAATGCATTACTTATTTATGGGATTATTTGCAAAATTCATGATGCTTATCCTCTTTTCTCAATTAAATAACCCTTGTCTCATGGTGGGGTATCTTATTCGATGTCTTGGCTGCTTAACATTGGTTGAAACATATAATATTCAAGAGCACCCACATTGCTTGTGTTGACCTTATGGTTCACCTCTAAGCATACTAGGGATTTCATGTAGACTTCATGTATGACTTGACCTTGTTTCTTTTCTTCTCAATATATCTCCAAGGGTATCCATGTTTCACCTTCTATATCCTCATAATTTGCATATGTATATTTGATTTCTCATCATGTATATCCTTCTCTTCTCATTATCTCCATATTATTCAAGCATACCTTTTCCTATAATTTATTTGCCAATCATATATCATCACTCAAATTTGGCTTACAATTGCTGTCCTTTTTTGGTTTGTGCTTTGTGTGTAGGGAATTCGATCATGGCCCCAAAGAGAAGGAGAGACCTATCCATTGTAGCCTCCACCCTTGCAGCTTACAATGTGAACCGGTTTACCTCTGAAAAGATTGAGGGGATTTATAGGGAGCACCTCTTCAACAGGAAGATTCTCGTGGAAAGAGATGTTACTGTAGAGGAGCTTCTAGCCTACAAGGTGGGGGCTAGGTATGAGAGACTACAGTGGACCAACATGCTCATTCAACCGGACTTCTACTATCCCACACTGGTCAAAGAGTTCTATAAAAATTTGGTCCTGACCAAGGAGGAAGATGATGAGTACAAGCTGACTTCCTATGTGAAGGGAGTAATCATTGGTTTCATTGCAACAAAGTTGGGAATTCTTCTCAGTGTACCCTCAGAAGGCGAGCGAGTATATTATCCTCCAGGCAGTCATCCAGACCAGTGTCTTCCTCCAGATGAGAGGTAACAATTGTTTATGGTTCTCTCCAATAATAGGTTCGAGGAGAATGAAGATCTTTCCAAGTTCCCTCCTTCATAGCGTGTTCTGATCTTTATAGCCAGGACCAATCTGGCTCCTTCTAAGGCTCACAACACATTACCTCCTCTGATGTCTATAGTTCTGGCTCATTCTCTTTATACTGGCCGGCCCATCTGTCTGCCTCACGTGGTCATGTAGTACATGGCCTGCGCGGTGATGAATCCTACCCGAAACAACACTTTACCCTATGGTCGCCTGCTTACTAGGATCTTCTTATTCCTTGGGGTTGATCTAGACCATGAACCCAAGGGAACATGCACTGAGGGACCCATTGGATTTAATGCACTGTAGAAAATGAATTTATATTATGATTATGATAGTGCAGGTGAGCAGGTGCATTACGGGGATGGCAGAGGGGCCAGGGAGGAGGATGAGGATGACAGTGATGATCTGGAGTTCATGGGCTCAGGGCCTTCTGCAGCAGGTACTTCTAGTGTACCTAGGGGAGGTAGTGACATTATGATGGCTTCCTAGGTCAGGCTGGTAGAGGTGGTACACATGCCTAGCTCAGTTCTTCTCTAGCAGTTCTTTGGAGTTATATCAATTCAGTTCCTATTTATCCAATCCTTTATGGATCTTTGTGAAACTCTTTATTTTGCTCCTTTCCTTTAGTTTTCCCTTTTTCCTTTTCTTTCCTTTCTTTTCTTCTAATCAAATGGTTGGGTGGACTTTTGCGAACCTTCATTGTGGTGGATGAATGTACTCTTAATGTGGGATGGAACAAATCAGATGTTTTAGAATTGGCACAGGTGAAATCTTGTGGTTTTTGAGTTGGAAGGGGCAAAATCATGCCCAAGCAGGAATTTAGGACAGTTGGAAACTTGTAATCAGTTATATATATATTTATATCTATATATGTTACCTAATTTCTCTTGTTTAGATCATTGTGGCTTATTGTGGGTTGGTTATGTTAAATTCTTTATAGTGTGTGGATTATAACATATACTTACCCAACTAATATCTACTTAGGACTCAACCAAACAATTACTTAATTATTAATCATCGGCTTATGTTCCAAATGCTAAGTTCTATGTTGGCTATTATCATCTAGATTCTTGTTTCCACTCCAATCAGTCTTCTCCTATGTTTGCACACAATTATTTATGTTCTTGAGATTTTTAGTTAGAACCTATTTGTGGAGAGTAAATCAAAAGGTTACACTGGACTATGGTCGGTGCAGAGCATCACACTCTGATACCACTCTGTCACGCCCCTATCCTAATGTAAGATATTTTGACATATAGGGGTATGACTAGGACAATCACACATCATCTCAACACCTACCAGGATCGCAGATACAGTGTCCCAAGCCACAGTCCACCCTGTCATCACATATTGAAAACAGAAAGGAACGTACAAAAAGAATAAACCGTTCCAGATATAGAGTTAGTGGAAGCAAAATTAAATTAAATCAAGTGAAATTATAGAGCATCGGTTCTCTAATGATAACACATATTACAATTCTAACATAAGTAACCATTCATTACTCTCCCTATAATAAACATACAGTTATACATAATTGTGGAATGAAGATAGAAAATAATAAAATAATAAATAATTGCCCCAAGGGCACCAATCTTGGGTGTATATCTACATCCAAGTCATAGCCACCGGTTTCACCTGATTCGCATCCAACGATGCTCATCCAAGTAGTACCTCCTGCATAATAACTAAAAAGGGTTGCACAACGGGGTTAGCTACACTAGCTAGTGAGGGACCAAAGGGGAATATATATACACCATACAATCAATATCAATCAGAATGACGCATGCTAATATTAGCTTCATTTTTCCCCTAACACATAATTCTATCGATCAAGTATATGCTATTGCGATAACTTGAGAAACACTGAGGGTCACTTATCCTATCGCCCCAGTGAGACCTCAATTATCATGAGGGGACCTACGCCGATAGAAGCCATCATGACCACCCAGTGGCAAACCCCGATAGCCATCACTACCCCTACCCTAGCCTCTCCCACCTCCACAGACTGCAGGTGCTCAGACTATCCAACATAGAAACCCCTGTTGGCAAGGGTCGTAGCATAAGGGAACAAGCATCATAGCCATAGATATACTATATGTAGGTTCCTATCGTCCCGAGAGGTATTCCGGGTGCATCAACGTCCCTTTCTATCTAGTACCCGGGTACCAGCACGGCATGGCACATACAGATCAGGATGACATACAATAGTTTTCATAATTAAATAAATTAGGGTTCCGATATCGGCACACCCGACACCGTAGCCCGATATAATGGTGAGCATGCTATCAGATTCATAACAAATCACATTTGGATAATAATGCAATACGCACAATGCTTATAGATATATAATAACATACTTAAGATTAATAATTATATAATAATCAAACCCAATAAAGTCACCCAGAACCCACTCACCTAACACGGGCACCGCCGCATGTGGTTGACATGAATCTCACCTGGGCTTCCCGCCAACCATCGAGTTGGGTAGCATAGGAATACAAAAACAATCATTAAAGCATGCATAGAAGGATCCCATACTAGGCCCATAAGGTTAAAATCAGATTTCAACCAAGACAACACGAGCGGACTCACGGGCGGTCTCAGCAGAGGTGAATCCGCCCCTGGCTCCGTTCAGGCCAAAAGGTGAAAATAGAGCGAGCAAACCCACGAGCGAAACTTCTTACTTGGATCCGTTCGTGCATCCATTTGACACATGAGACACACTTAAAGGGAGCGGATGATTAGGCGGATGTGCTTATTGGGTCCGCCCCTGCATCCGTTCGATCCCTGAGACAGGACTCGAGAGCAACAGGCTTCGGGTAGAGGCAAATAGAGTAAATCCGTGACTTCGTCCTCTCAGGCCAACACACAGGGTTTATACTGGGCGGACTGACGGGCGGTACCACGATAGATGGATCTGATCATTCGTCCGTCGGTAGTCTCTTCTGAGATTGCAGAGGGCTTTTGCTCCAGCTTGAGGCTTGGAGCTCCTCAGCACCTCAGGGTCATAGAAGAGGTGTCTAAGCCTTCCTAGGGTCACAAGGTCTTAGGTTCACCTCAAGGACCCAAGATCCTACAAGGTTTGGGTCTTACATTGGTCTAAGGGTTGGGTTTCAAGGTTTAAACTAAGGATTCATTGGCCATGGCTGCAATTGCAGCACTTAGAGGCCTAGGTCAACATTCATTAGAGCTCCCAACAAGGGCCGAGCTTCACCTTGAGTCCCAAATGGAACCCTAGGTTAGCCCTAGCTCAAGAAACCATCAAAATCAAAGAGAAATGGGGGAGAGCTAGATTTGGGGAGCTTACCTTGGTGAGCTTCCTTCTTTCAGCCACTCTCTCCATCTCTTCTCCTCCTCTTTCTCTTATCCCTTGGATCCGGCCAGCTTGGGAGGAGGTGCAGAGCTGCTAGCCATCCTTGCATGGCTTCCACCTTCTTCCCTTCCCCTCCTATTCCTCTCCTACTTCTACTTCTCCTTCTTCTCTCCTTCTTCTCCTCCTTCTCTTGTCTCTTCTCCTCCATGGTTTATGGGGGAGGGGGAGAGATAAGTGAAAGAGAGGGATTCACCTATCCTTTAAGGGGTTAGATGGGCCTTAGGGTGTGTTTGGTTTAGGTACCCCCAATCACTTAGTGGCCCTAGGTCTTTAAATGAGTTTTAATTAGGTCTTAGGGTTTGTTTGGTCATGGTCATGACCATTAGGTCCATTAGGTCATGTTTGAGGTGCACCCTAAGTCCATAGGACTTAATTATCTACTAAGGTGTGTTTGGTTTAGGCTAGGGTGTATAAAACCCATTATTCACCTAAGTTAAGCCTTGTGGGCCCACTCAACCAAGCAATGGTGAGGGCAAGGGTCCATATGGTCCAAAGGTTCAACTAGGGTGTCTAGGACACGGGCATGTGGGTCCCACAGAAAAATAGTCCAAAAAGACTAATGATAGCATGCGCGGATCCTCGAGCGGATTCAATAAGAGTGAGTCCGTTCGTGACTCTGGTGCTACTGTCATGGCCCAAACTTCAAGGAAAGTTGCGGGGCTTTGGCCCACACTTCCAAAACTTTGAGGGGGTTCTTTTTATGGTATTTTTAGTTTAAGGTCATCAGTGTTGACCATAGCCATAAGGCATTACCCTTTGGGTAAGGTCTAGATTGCCCCGGGGTATAAGGGTATATTTGGGGTGCGGGTGTAATAGGGTACGTTCCCTACTATTATCATGACTTAATGATAGGTTGGTCTGTGGCTCGGGCCACTATATCTATGATCCTGGTAGGTATTGGGATGACGCTTGTTGTCCCAGCCACCCCCTTTAATGTAAAATATCTTTCATCGAGATGGGGGCATGACAGATGTCCTTATCACCAAGGTCTAATTCTTTCTTTTCTTCTTGCTTTGTTTCATGCAGGCAATTAAGGTGGCCCTATAGACTCGAGCGTTCATCAATTGCCGCTTCTGGCCCACTGGGTGAATCAGAGTAGTTGGATCTTTGAAGAGAGTGTCCTCTTGTAACACGTTCACCCCATGATTTGGCAAGGGATTGGTGGTTGCTGATCTGTCTTTAATTCAATCTTCCCTGTATTGATCAGATCTTGTGTGGCATGCTTTAGATGTATGCACCTGTCGGTTTGATGGCCTTACTGGTTATGATAATAACAATGCCACTCCGGCTTATACCCAGCGGGTGGGTTAGCCATGGCCACATGTCATGGTGGCACAGTGTCCAACATTCCTTCCCTCTTCAGCTTCTAGAAGAGTCGAGTGGGTGTCATGCTATCGAAGGTGAATTCTCTAAGAGGGGCCCACTATTCAGCCTGATTTACTAGAGGAGTGGCTAGTGCTGCTTGGATTTGCTACTAAGTATATTGAGTAGTGGTGACTGCATTTATTTTTGGGCCTTTCCCTTTTCCTCCCTTGGTGTTCCTACCAGAGTAAGTTCCAGAAGCCTCCTTGGTCGAAGCTTGGGCTTGTTTCCCCTTGAATAGGTTATCTTTAATACGCTTTCCTGTTGCCATGAGTGCCTTGAAGGTCTTAATGTGCTGACAGTAGAGGCGATCATGATATTCTCCATACAGGTTCTCCAATATCATTTCCACCTATTCTGTCTCTATCGATCGGTTCCACATCCTTGATGTTTTTTCACGAAATCTCACGATGAAATTAGAAAATCCCTCATCGGCTCCTTGACTTAGGATTTCTAATTCTTGCCAAGTGATACCCACTTCAGTGTTATAGGGATACTGCTTGGTGAATGCCTTCACCACTGTCGACCATATCTGGATTTGAACTTGGTCTAGCTGCATAAGCCATCTCAAAGCTGACCCGGCCAAAGAATAGAGGAAGGCTTGGCCCATTTGATTTTCTGTGAGATCCCAAGCCTTGGCCATTGTAATAAAGATATTTAAATGAGCCCTGGGGTCTACGGTCCCGTCAAACTTATTAAGCTTTCACTTGAAATCTTCCGATATCCTTCCTTCTAGGAAGAAGACTAAATCGTCTTCAGGCTTTTCAATGGCTTTGCCTTTCATTATGATCTTCAGCTTCTCAACCTTTTCCCTCATCTGTCTTTCTCTTTCAGTTACGGGAGGATTCTGGGGAACATTGATAGCCACATCCTTCTCTTCCTCTATTACGATCTGGGGTTGTGCCCTAGACATTGTTGGGGTTACCCTGGATTCTCCGGGAGTTGGTGCTGTGTCCCCTCGAGATTGACCTCGCATTGCTTAAACCATCTATGTGACTAATTGCTTCATCTCTATTATTTCTTGGTACATGCTCTCCATCCTCTGACCCCATACTTCTTTTGATGGACTGGCTTCTGACGGGTCCATGGTGTCTACACCAAGGGATGACCTTATTGGACTTTGCCTAGGTGAGTTGGGAAGTAAAGGAGGGTAAGCAGAACCACTGTTGGGCAGAGGAGGTGGAACCTAGCGAAGATCGGGTTGGGTCAATCCGCTGCCATAATGGGTCCATGCAAGCAATGGGGATCTTCTTTGTCGCGGAATTGTACCTTGCAAAGGTAACTAAACTTCTGTTTTAGGACTCAAGGAGAAGAAAAGCTATATATATACACAAACAAGCAGGTACGAACATAGTTAGCTTGTATAATAATTCGTCTTCAACTTCTTTATTCCATCTTACTCAGGAAATTTTTTTTTGGGCCGCACCTGTATAGCTTTAAATATAAAGAAGCTAGGGAAAAATGCATTTTTATTTGGGGCAGCCCTGGCCAAACAGGCCTTAGTTACCCTTGGCCTATAAGTAGATGGCCCAGCCTTAGAATTTGCTTCCTATTGTTCAATTCATGGAAAGAAAGAAGAGAGAGGGAAGGAAGGAGAGAAGCCTAGGATCTTTTTGCCGAATTCTTCCCTAAGCTTGAAAGTAACTTCTTAGAGCCCAACCGTCCCACCCCTACTATGTTTCATTTCTGTACCTTGTAAGAAAATCACAAAGTCTAGACTTGTAGCCATGTCCTACCATGTGCAACCATGTTCTTTTGAGTAATATCTTGTAGGATGCTTAGTTGAGGCATGGATCTTTACATGCAAGCCCCTTTTTATATGTTTTACCTTCCATTTGTACTGTTACAAGCTTTAGACACATAGATTTCTTATCCCAACCATGTTACATAGTTATTTTCATGCTTAGCCATGTATGTAATACATGAAATTTGAGGTAGGACCATGGATCCATGCATGCATGAAGTGTTACCTACTTATTAGCTTAGGAATACTATTATAATACATAAATAAGTCTAATACTTGTGCTATTATAGGAATTGATGTTGTTATATAGCTGACTATAGGCATATTTGCTTGAACCTTGTATGCTTGAACCCAACCCATCACCCAAAATGGCAAACTATGATTAAAACCATGTAAGCCTATCATAATGACCTAATTACATGTATTATTAACCTCTGGGAAGCATCCCAAGTCATTTTGGGAAGAAATCTACAGATTATCTGGATGATGCACTGGGAATTGCAACCAAATGCCCAGTGCAACTCCCAGAGATGTTGATATTTGTGTAAACTAATCTAGACCTTTAGGGACTTCACCCACAGCCCCAAAATAGTATTTATAACATAAAAACCATCATGAACCCCTACCCCATGCAACCTTGACATCCTCACTTTGGATGCACCAATGAGCCCCAATGGCCATGATCCAAAGAGGGACCATAAGCCCAAAACATGAGCCAACCATGGGGAGGACCTTTGCCATCACTCCCCAAGGTTGATGAGACTTAGAATAGGTGAAACCCAGGAGGAAACCCCCTGCTGTTGTATTTTATTCTCTGGGTGATGCACTGGGCGTTTTACCCTAAGGCCCAGTGCAAGTCCCAGAGAATGCTATCATAACTACTTGGTGTTCAGATCTGAAACCAACCTACCCTAAGGCAACCCTAGGACCCTAAACCTCCTTTAATAGTATTTAACATGTTCTAATGGTCCCATTAACATAGGTTATAGCCCTGGGTGCGAAGAGCAGTGGAAAAGTCCAATCGGGACCCGACAAATCGAAGAACAATCAGGACTTTGTCAAGGTGAGTGTAAGTACACCATATGTGTAGGTGTAACATGACTAATGAGTCATGACAATAATAATAAATTTTACTTTACTGTCTTTATATATTATCTTGTTTTTATTAGATTTATATGAAGAACTATTGATGCAATTGCTTACTTATAATCTGTTAGTTTAGATGCCTTAGCTAGCTTGAAAACAGGGCTGGTGGTGGCCCATAAAATGGGATGCGAGGTACCACCCGACTCGTACTGTATCATATAGAATGCATATGGTTAGGGTATCATCACCCATGCTACGAAACTTTGCCAAAAGGGGTTAAGGTGTTGGATGTCTGTCAGAAAACTAATACCACAAGTATTTTTCGGTTGGGTACCCGTCTTCAAGAAAGATGGTATCGCAGGCCAATCATAGAGGGCTGGTCGGGCTGACCATGCAGAGGATGCTGGAGCAAACTGGTTTTCTCCAACAACTCAATGGGTGTATCGTAGGAAGGGGTTAAAGGCTTGCACCAGGGCTACATGTATTGGGGATTGTAGTAGCATAGTACCTGCCCTAGTTTTGTTGTTAGGTGGAAAAATAAATATTAATGAATCTCATGCATATAGACTCATGGTTGTGCTTGCATGTGCATGCATGGTTTATATTTCATTCACAGGCTCGGTGGAACTCACACTCTTGTGTATTCTCTTTTTAGATTATACTGCAAGTGGATATCTCGATGGCTAGGAAAATCATCACGAGTAGGAGGATGATGTTGATTTTGACTGTGTGGGTGTGGACCACGAAGGAGGTTATCCCTCTGGTGTGGGTAATCAGGGTGATCCTAGAGGATGATCCTTGAGGGATGGGGTAGCATACTTAATCTAACCTTAGAGATTCGTTTGGGTAGATAGGATCTACTAACTTCCCTTCTTTTATATAGCTTACTTCGGCTTTTATTTCTTATGCACTTTTGTATACCTGTGAAGCTATTGGTTAGATAGGTACTGACTATTTTACTTGTGAAGGTTGTGAATAGAACAATAATGTAAATATTAACTTTAATGTTTAATATCAAGTTTGGTTTCCGCTGCACTCTGTATTCTATTTTATCCATTGTTATGGGTGTGTGTGTTTGTAAGTTATATTAACTGCTTCTGGATCCTAAGGATTTGGCGGATATTGTAGGATATTCGGGTCACTTAACCAAATCCTCCTAGGGGGTGGTTTGGGGTGTGACAGAGTGGTATCAGAGTGAGAAGCTCTTTCTATACTCACAAACAACGGAGATAGGATAACTAGTAACATATAACCAAGAAAACAAATAAATAAGCAAACATGGGATAAACTTGTGGAGAAAACACCATAGGAACTAACATAAGGTAAAGATAACAAGATTTCATAAACTAAAAAGAGCATAAACCATTACATCTTCTTTGAGACTAGAAGTCCTACTTCCGATCACAACTTTGAAAGGAAAATACAACTGATAATAGGGAAGATACATAAAGCATAACTTAACAAGATACAAAAGATTCCTAAACTAGAGACATCTAGAATGGTGGGACAGCAACATATAAATTTCTATTTGTTGTAGCTTGGACCAACTTACATAATGGAATGACATAAACACCCCAAAACACTAGATTGAGCATGATGACACATTAATCCATGTTCCCAAAAAAAATAATATAATAAATAACATATTATATATATATATATATATATATATATATATATATATATATATATATATATATATATATGCATAGAGGTGTGTGTGCAATATGAATATTGATACACCATACTTTATCTATCCAATCTGCAGGTGACACGTGGGGTGGCTTGAAGTCCAAGCTACCAAGCCCTGTGTAGAATAGATCAGGCTGCTAACGAAATGGTTACACTGGTCTGGACACGTCAGCAAGATCAGTAAAGAGCACCCTAGTGGATGGAGGATGATAGCTGTAATTCATGCACGAGAGGATTCCGGATCCTGGGGTCCAGGGAGAGGATCCCCTTCTTCTTGAAGGGTTTCCTAATCCAAAGAGGGGGGGGGGATCATCTCACAAAGAAGGAAAGCCATCTGGTGAATCTGAGGGAAGATCAGAGAAAGAGGGCTAGGGAGAAACTTGTATAAAGAGGGGGGTCTTTGCACCCATGTAAGGGGGACTGAAAATATTCTTTCATCGAGAGAGAAATCAAGAAACCGTAGAGAATCATCTTCATTTTCCTTAATCGTTTCTAGTTTAATCTGGCTTTAAGGTTATAGTGTTTGAGGAACTCCCTTGAGCATCTTTCTTTGTGCAACATTCTTTGGCGTCGTGTGTGGGAAAAGAAGGAGAAAAACCTACAAGGATTCCATTATGACTAGTACTCAAAATCAATCCAAGATTTCAAAGGCCGTAGCCGCCGTTGTTGCGGCCACTGCTCCTACAGTCGCTTAGGGAGGAGCTCTGGGTAGATCTGCAAGTTCCCACCAGGGGATGGATGATCGGATCCTAGAGGTGAACGAATCCTAATAAGAGGAATCTCATCCGATACTCCCTAGGGATCTACCGTGGTATGTGACAGTGAAACAGTTTGATGCCCTACAAGGAATCTCGGTACTACCACATCCATTGCAAGCAAGGGAAAGAACCCCTTCCCTTGAGCATAGCGAGAACCACAGCAATGTGAACAACACTCGGCCAAAGGGTAAAGAAGTCCAGGGGAACAATAAATGCCAAGATTCCCAAATGACCAAGGTCGATCAGGCTTAAGCAAGCTTTAAACGACAAAGTGTTGGAATTGCAGGATCAAATTTAAGAGGTCATGAGAGGAAAGAACTTAGCCCCAAGCCACGACTTCTACTTCACTACCAATCTTGCCTTCACAGACAAGATCAGACCGGAACCCCTACCAAAATGCTTCAAGGTGCCCGCGATCGAGTAGTATGCGGGCACGGTGGATCCAGAGGATTACCTGGAGACTTTCAAATCATTGATGTTCTTTTAGGGAACATCTGACGCTATAATGTGTAGAGCATTCCCCTCTACCTTGAAGGAGATAATGGTTCTCACGCCTCAAGCCACGCTCCATGACCAACTTTGTGGGGCTTGGTCGGGCTTTTCTTGCCCACTTCATGAGTAGCAGAGTCCATAAGAAGACAATAGCCAATCTCTAAGCTATTAAACAATGCCCTGATGAATCAATCAAAAACTTTCTCACAATATTCAACAAGGAGGCACTGGAAGTGCGAAACCTGTTCCAAGCTCTACGTAGCGGCATCAAGGATGTCGAGTTGAAGAGGTCCCTGATCATAGATGAGCCGATAGACACGTATGAAATTTTCTCACGCTGCGAGAAGCACATCAACCTAGCTGAAGTTCTTGCAGCCGAATAGGAAAAAGAAAGCAAACCCAAGAAGAAAAGCCAAGAAAAAAAAGATACCGAGGTTGGAGGGAATGGCCCGAAGAATGGCAGAGACCAGAAGGAGGGGAAGAAAAAGAGAGATGACAAGGCATGAGTTCCAAAGAATGATTCAAGCCTAGAGCCAGTTTACACGGCCCTCACTCACAACCGGGCATATATTCTAAATGATATAAAGGATCAAGTGAGGTTGCACTAGCCAATCAAGATGATCAAGCCCGCATAAGAATGCAACAAGAGCAAATACTATAGATTTCACCAAGATCATGGTCATGATATTGAGGACTATAGGCAATTGAAGGATGAGATTGAAGCCCTCATCCAAAGGGGCTGCCTGAGCCTGTTTGTTAAAAAAGAAGGCATTGAAATGAGCTAGGGATACCGTCCCTGGGAACCGGTGGAAAAGGCGGTCACCTCCTTGGTTGGAAAGTACCGAGAACAACGAAGACCGGCCAAGGGGAAAGCAAAACACTGAGAATGCCCCACTCAGGGAAATTGCCACAATCTACAAGGGCCCTGGGCTGGGAGGCGAGTCCTCTAACTCTAGAAAGAATCATGCTCGATGTGTGTTCCAAACTGAAGTGCATAGCAAAAGGAGAAAGGCCGAATGGCAGATAACGTTCTCAGATGAGGACTTGTCCAGCATACAACCTCATGATGATGCCTTGGTGATTAAAATGACCATTGCCAACTGTACGGTGACAAGAGTCCTTGTGGATAACGGGGGCTCAGTTGACTTCCTGTACTATGACGTATTTGAAAAAATGCAACTAAAACCCGAGATGCTGAGGAGGGTAGTCTCCGTCGTATGGGTTCACTGGAAGCCTTGTGCACGTTGAGGGGTCAATCAAATTATTGGTAACAGTGGGGATGGAACCAAAACTTGCTATGGTAATGATGAACTTTTCGGTAGTAAAAGTGAACTCCACTCACAATGGGATACTTGGACGTCTAGGACTCAACACCCTGCAAGCCGTTGTCTCCACTCCCCACCTAGTGATGAAGTTTCCCACCGATCAAGGAATCGGAGAATGCTGAGGAAGCCAGATAACCTCTCGAAAATGCTACAAGGGTTACTTAAGAGCAAAAGGGAAAGAACCTCAGACACTCTAGATTAACCTAAAGGATAGTCGAGACAGTCCCATGCATGAAAGGTTGGAACCAGCGAAGGATTTGATCCCTATAGAAATCATCAAAGGAGATGGAAGCCGTACAGTATAGATTGGAGCAGGCCTAAGCGGCGAGCAGAAGAACAGCTTGGTGAAATTCCTAAGGGACATTGCTGATGTGTTTGCATGGTCGGCAGCAGATATGCCCAGGGTGGATCGGGAGTTGGCCAAGCATAGACTCAGCGTGTATCCGACATCCAAACCAATTTTCAAGAAGAAAAGGACCTTTGCTCCCGAGCGACAAGAGAAGGTGATTGAAGAGGTGGTCAAGCTATTAGAGGCAGGGTTCATAAAAGAAGCCATTTACCCGGAGTGGCTTTCCATTATTGTAATGGTGCCCAAGCTTAATGGCAAATGGCGAATGTGTATTGATTTCTCCGATTTGAATAAAGCATGCCCTAAAGACTACTACCCTTTGCCTCGTATCGATTTACTAATAGATACAACAGCCGGCCATGAAATGTTAAGTTTCATGGATGCCTATTCCTGGTATAATCAGATTAGAATGTATGAACCAGATATATTGAAGACTTCCTTCATCGCCATAAGGGATACATACTGCTACTACACCCGTATGCCCTTTGGGTTGAAAAATGTAGGAGCCACCTACCAACAGTTAGTGACTCATATCTTTAAAGATCAAATAGGGTACAATATGGAAGTTTACGTGGATGATATGCTGGTAAAAAGCTTGAAGGCATCAAACCATGTAACTGACTTGGAAGAAGCATTCCAAGTCTTGAGGAAAAGCAAAATGATGTTGAATTCAGCCAAGTGAGCATTTGGAGTCACCTCAGGAAAATTCCCCGGTTTCATGGTCTCAAGGAGAGGAATAGAGGCAAATCTAGCCAAAATCAAAGCTATACTAGAAATGCGGCCACCGGGCAAAGTCAAGGACTTGCATGAGCTAATAGGAAGAGTGGCGGCGCTTGGAAGGTTTATCTCGGCTTTCGGAGATTGGTGTCTCCCTTTCTTTAAGGCATTAAAAAATAGAGCACGAGAGAGACAGGCAAAGGGGGTCAAGCTCACTTTTGAATGGACAGAAGACTGCTAGAAGGCGTTTACAAACTTGAAGAAATATTTGATCAACCCCAACTCTTAACCAAGCCAGACCTGGGAGATGTGCTTCAGCTCTATTTAGCCATTACTGTGGTGGCAATAAGTGTAGTGTTAGTCAGAGGTGATGGTCGGGGGCAAAAGCTAATTTACTATATCAGCAAGGTGCTCTTAGATGCGGAAACCAGATACAATAATATTGAGAAGCATGCTTATGCTCTAACAATGGTTGTGCGAAAGCTAAGGCCTTACTTTCAACCCTATACCATAGAGATAGTGACAAACCATCCATTGAAGAAAATTGTGGTCAGACACGCTCATTCAGGACGTCTGGTGGCATGGTCGATAGAACTTGGGGAATTTGATATCCAGTACAAGCCCCATATGGCTATCAAGGCCCAGGCACTAGCGGACTTCACCGTCGAGTGCACCTTGCCAAACGATGAAGTAGTGGTAAATGGCGACCCCCCAGAACTAGTAGAATCTTGGACTTTGTATGTAGACAGCTCATCTAGCAGCAACAGATGTGGCGTAGGGTTGATACTGACAAGTCCAGGAGGGTTCTTAGTGTAGTACACACTAAGATTCGAGTTCCAAAATATGAATAATGGAGCTGAGTATGAGGCCCTAATTGTCGGTTTGAATCTGGCAAAGAGTCTGATGATAAAGAACATCATCGTGCATAGCGATTCTCAGTGGGTGGTTAATCAAGTGAAAGGCGAATATGAAGCAAAAGAATAGTGCATGGCGCAATATCTAAAGAAGGTACGTGACTTAATTATTGGATTTTCTTACTTTCAAATCTTACAGGTACCCCGAGCATAGAATGCCTCAGCAGATGCGTTGTCCAGGCTGGCCACCTCAGAATTTCAAGAGTTAGGCCGAACGATATATATAGACATTCTCAGCACACCAAGTATAAAAGAAACCGAAAGTGTACTCCCCATTGACGTTGAACCTTGCTGGATGGATCCACTCATCGCATATCTCCAAGGAGGGATAGTCTCAACAAACAGAGAAGAAGCTAATAAGATAAGGATGAGAGCAGCACGGTTCACTATGATTGAGGAGGTACTTTACAAAAAAGCTTACTCCATGCCCTATTTAAAATGCTCAGGCCATCAGAAACAGAGTATGTGCTTAGGAAAATTCATATAGGCATTTGCGGACAACACTTGGGGGGCATAGCGCTAGCTCACAAGGTCATCAGGCAAGGGTACTTTGGCCATACTTACAAAAAGAGGCAATGAGTTTTGTACTCAAATGCATCAAATGCCAAACCTTTGCACCGATCACCCGCCATCCGGAAACTGAGCTCACCTCCATCACTAGTCCACTGCCTTTTGTACAATGGGGGATGGACATCTTAGGTCCATTTAGACAATTCGTGGTAGTGGCAGTAGATTACTTCATCAAATGGGTAGAGGTAGAGGCATTGGCATTAATCTTAGGAACAAAGGTGCGGAGGTTCTTCCTCCATTCCATCATATACAAATATGGAATCCTAAGAACCCTTATCACAGATAACGGGAAGCAATTTGAGCAAATGTTTAAGGAGTTTAGTGATCGGTATGAGATTCAGTTGCGTAGGACCACAATAGCACATCCCTAATCTAATGGCTTAGCAAAAGCCATGACCAAAATCCTGCTAGATGGGATCAAAAAGAAGTTGGAGACAACCAAAGGATTATGGGTTGATGATGAGCACATTTATGGGTGAAACTATCCCATGTAAGTTTGCATTTTTATCTGCTTAGAATGGAGCTATTCGGGTACTTTTCTATATTTTTAGGGTACAAGGGTATTTTTGGAATATAAGAAATATTAGACGACAAGTGCACTTTCAGAGCCTAAATTGAGAAAACCAAGTTGGAGGAGTTCAATGCTACACAAGCCCAGCCCAATGAAGACCTCTTGTATTTTTGAGTTCAAGGGGTGGTTCCCACCTAGTTCCACCGAATTTGGTCTTAGGGGTAAAAATGTAAAAAGGGTGTTATAGGTTCATGCATATAGAAGATGCTGAAAGGAATGATGTGATGCAATCTAGGCACCAGTCTACCCAAGGATCGACTCACATGTGATCAAGGGCGAGATGGGAAGAAGTTTCACTGAAGACCCAAGGGCATAATCATAATTTCAAACAATTGGGAAATTTTTAGAAGATCTTTGATATTAGGCTCATCTTATCCAGAATATTAATTGGAGCAACTTTAATTCTTGGATTGGGTCCATCCGGGCTCAGGATGGAGAGATATTTTCAAAAAGATGGTTTTGAACAAATTAGAATTTAGGTTAAATTCTCCCCCCTTCTCTTCTCTCCCTCACGTTTGTCTCTCCCTCTCTATCCTTTATTTTTTTCTTCTCTTTTTTCTCTCTCCCCTTTTTCCAAAATCCTTTCTATTTTCTCTCCCTTTTTTTCCAAATCTCTCATCCCTTCTACAGTTCCCATCTCTCATACTTCTCTCAATTATCTTTTCTCTCTCCTATTTCTTCTCATATTCCTAAAATCTCTCTTTCCTCTCTCATCCCACTACGGTTTCCCATCCTTCCTAACTCCCCATCTCTTTTAAAAAAATCCCTCTCTCTTAAAGATAAATAAAAAAAGCGAAACATAATCTCTAAACTCTCTCTTTTCTAAACTCTCTCCCCTCTTTCCTCTAATTCCCTCCATATACCATCCACGACTCCCCCATCTTTCCTAATTCCATTCAACTTTTCTCTCTCCTCTCTCTAATATCTCTCCAACTTTCAAATCTCACACAATCTCTCCCTTCCATCCAGGATTTATATAGCAGCGCCTTCCATCTTCCACCATACTTCTTCTCTTCTCAATCCCTTTCTTCTTCTTCACGTTTTATCTTGGGAGCCCAAGTGGAGAGCAGCCTTGCCATCACAGTTTCAGCTGCTTTGTCTTCAACGTATTGCAGCCCCGTCATGAACCAACAATTTTATCTCCATGGAAGGTCACCATTGCTGCCCCCTGTCTCTTAGCACCATGATCGGCTAAGTTCTTTCTATCTTTAGGTGCAGATGAACTAATTGTGTTTGCTATTTAAAATTCTGGTTTGCATTTTTGATTGCTTGATGTTGAAACCCAATCCCTATTTGGATAATTTTAATAGATATATTTAGTTGGAAAATTCTGTTTTTGTGATTCATTATTTTTCATTCAATCAATGGTATTTTGTTCTTATGTGGTTATACCGATGATGGATTATAGCTGAACAAACTAAGCGTGCCAAGCCGTATAAGTGAAGGACGATAGTACCACGTTCTATGGTATTATTAGGCATGTGGTTATAATAAACCAAAGCATGCAACCGAATTGAATAACAACCCATTGGGGATTCGAACCCTAATGATAGTCTTCTCCCGTATTTACATATCGTTGTTAGCTTAGATTCATTTCTTTCGTTCGTAGTTTAAAATCAGATTCATTGCAGTTTAATTTTCATCATTTTCATCTTATCATTTTAGTAATCTAGCCTTCTAGTTCCCCGTAGATCGACCCCTTACTTGCTACTTGCTAGATTAATTTAGGGTTTTATTTTTTACCGATTAACGACACAATCAAATTTTGGTGCCATTGCCTGGGAACCTGATAAACCTAAATTCACGCTGACCAATTAGAAGCCACCACGTGTCCCAGCCCAAGGAGGTGGGCCGTGTCAGGACCAGTGGAGGACCAAGCACAGGCGCGGACCACCCTCGGGCGCAGACCGCATGACGGGCGTGGACCAACCTCCGGCGCTGACAACCCTCGGGCGCGGACTACCTCGGGCGAGAACCACATGACGGGCATGGACCAACCTTGGGAGCGGACCACACAACGGCCGTGGACTGCCTATAGGCGTGGACCTCAGACGGGTGCAAGAACGTGGACCCCGGGTACGGATCGGATCCCGAACATAGACCCTGATCTAAGACCAGGCCACTACCACCGCCATCAACAAGACATGCACCATCTCAAGGACTCTAGGCCACTACCTACTAGTCATGTCGTCCCTGACCGACTCAAACACCAAAGACCTTATCCAACAAGCACAAGTGTCTATCTACTGGAGACATCAACTCTATCGGGACACTATCTCCCAAAGAGAGGTAACCAACCAAGGAAGAGCCCTGCTACCTAGGGACTCTATCAACTACGAGGATTAATCACCATCGACTGGGACTCTCCACACCGCCACATTCCACTATAAAAGCAGAGGTATTCCACCCCATCAACCCATCTTGAATTCTATTATTCATCTGTTTGCTCAGAGAGATCTAACTTAGGCATCGGAGAGTCCTAGGCCGGAACCACACCGGTTCTCCTTTGCCACCCTGGTCCTTTTGCAGGTTACGATACTCGAGGGACCACCGAGTAATTTCTTGACACAATAGATTGGCACCGTCTATGGGAATGACACTAGCCATCGTACCTACTAGCTTGATTCTATAACTACTCAATGGCACCACGGGGTAAGAAGATCGTTCCCTCCACCAACAATGCTGCAAGGGAGGGAAACGGATCACCTCCTCTAGAGAGCTTGTGTCGCAGAGCCAATGATCATGTCTCTCAGGAGAGGGAGGTCCCAGAGAATGAATAGGTTGAGGTAGTCAACCTCAACCCCGAAGCAGCCGTGGAGCCAGTACCTGACCCTAATGCACCAGCGACCATGGGTCAGATCAATGACTTGCAGCGGTAGATCCTCAATGACCAATAACTCTTTCAAGACTACTTGAGGTAGCGCACGACATCCCATCATCGCAAGTCATTGCCAACACCAAGGACAAACCTACCGAGAAGAAAGCCCCTCACGTTCCCGCCAGGGGTCATCGTAATGTGACCATTCGCCATCCTGCCAATACTCAAGATGCAGAGGGGACTTCAAGGAGAGGATGAGAATGAGGTTGCAGTGAACGTTTGACTAGACGTGAGGGACAGTCACGAGAAGAGGAGCTAGACAAGAGACTCCGAGATTTGGACGAGAAGCTGGAAGGATTGAAGAAACAGACTAAGGGCGAGACATACTTGATCCCCGAGCAGCATCCATTCTCGGCAGAGATCATGACAGCCACACTCCCCTCCAGGTTCAGGTTACCCACCTTCAAACTCTATAGTTGTTACACCTGTATCCCAAATATACCCCTATACCCTGGGGCAGTTTAGATCTTACTCAATGGGTAATGCCTTATGGCTATGGTTAACACTGATGACCTTGAATTGGAAATACCATAGAAAGATTCCCCTCGAAGACTTGGAAGTGTGGGCCAAAGTCCTGTAACTTTCCTTGAAGTTTGGGCCATGACAGTAGCACCAGAGTTACGAACAGACTCAGTCTTGCTGAATCCACTCGAGGATCCTCTCGTGCTGTCATCAGTCTTTTTAGATTATTTTCCTTTGGGACCCACACCCCTGTGTCCCGGATACCTTAATCAAGCCATTGGACCCTGTGGACCCCTACCCCTACCATTTATTGGTCAAGTGGGGCCCACAAAGCCTAACTTAGGGAGATAATGGGTTTTAATAACCTAGTCAAAACCAAACAAGACCTAAGGGCCAATAGGTCTAAGTGAGACTTGGACCCTACCCAAACTGACCCTAACTATCTAAATAGACCCCAGGGCCATGACTTGGACCAAACATGGCCTAATCCCTAACCCAAGACCCATTTTAAGCCTAAGGATCTAACTACATTCTAAGACCCCTAACCAAACACACCCTAAGGACCCTTCTACCCCCCTTAAAGCTAAAAGAATCCCTCCCATTCACTTATCTCTCCCCCTCCCCAAAACCATGGAGGAGAAGAGATAAGAGAAGAAGGAGGAGGAAGGAAGAGGGAAGAAGTAGGAGTGGAAGAGGAATGAGAGGGGAAGGGAAGAAGATGAGAGCTATGCCAAAATGGTTGGCTATCCCACATCTCCTCCTCTTGCTAACCAGACAAAGAAGGAAGAAGAAGGTGAAGGAGAAGAGATGGAAAGGAAGGGAGGAGAGCATGAAGGCTCACCTAGCCTTGGACTCCACTCCTCCATTGGAGGATATCACCAAGGTAAGCTCCTGAAACCTAGTTCTCCTCCATTTTCCCCTTTTATTTTGATAGATTCCTTGAGCTTGGGTGACCTAGAGTTCCCTTGGGACTCAAGGTGAAGCTCGGTCCCTAGATGGAGCTTTAATGGAGCTGACCTAGGTATGGTTTGAACCCCTTGGTGCTGCATTTGCAGCCATGGTTGTTGAACCCCTGGTTTTGAACTTGAAACCCAACCCTTGGACCCCAATTGAGACCCAACCTTGTAGGATCTTGGATCCATGAGGTTAAGCCTAGGATCTAGTGACCCTAGGAAGGCCTAGACACCCCCTCCATGATCCTAAGATGCTAAGGAGCTCTAAGCTTCAAGCTGGAGCTGAAACTCTTTGAAATCTCAAAAGAGACTGCCGGTAGATGAATGATCAGATCCATTTATCGTGGTACCGCTCGTCAATCCGCCCAATATAAACCTTGTGTGTTGGCCTGAGTGGACAAAGGCACAGATTCACTCTGTTTGCCTCTGCCTGGGACCTGTTGCTCTCGGGTCTGTCTCAGGAAATCGAACGGATGCAGGGGCAGACCAAAGAAGCACATCTGCCCATGGATCCACTCCCTTTTATGGCTGTCTCAGGTGTTGAACGGATCAACGACCGGATTCAACTAAGAAGTTCCGTTCGTGGGTCCGCTCGCTTTGATTTTACCCTTTGGCCTGAACAAAGTCAGGGGTGGATTCACCTCTGTTGAGACCGCCCGTGAGTCCGCTCGTGCTGTCTTGGTTGAAACTTGATTTTAACCATTTGGGGCCTAGCATGGGACCCTTTTATATTTTTTTTAATGCTTTCTTTTGTATGTTAGGTTGGTGCACTGGTGAGATTCATGTGAACCACGTCGGATGACACCCGATGCCCGGGGAGATTCATGCCAATCACGCCGGGCTACACCCGCGTTAGGTGAGTGGGTTTTGGGTGATTTTGTTGGGTTTGATTATTATATAATTGTTAATCTTAAGCATGCTATTATATATCTATAAGCATTGTACGCATTACATTATTATCCAAATGTGATTTATTATGTGATAGTGTGCTCACCACTGTATCGGGCTACAGTGTCAGGTGTGTCGGTACCGGAATCCTAATTTATTTAATTATAAAAATTACTGTATGTCATCCTGATCTGAATGTGCCGTGCCGTGCTGGTACCCGGGTACTAGTTGGAATGGGACGTTGATGCACCCGGAATACCTCTCGGGACGATAGGAACCTGCATATAATATATCTGCGGCTAGGATGCTTGTTCTCTTATGCTATGATCCTTGCCAACAGGGGTTTATGTGTTGGATAGTCTGAGCACCTGCGGTCTGTGAAGGTGGGAGAGGCCAGGGCAGGGGTAGTGATGGCTATCGGGGTTTCCTACTGGGTGGTCATGATGGCTTCTATCGGGGCAGGTCCCTTCGTGATAATTGAGGTCTCACTGGGACGATAGAATAAGTGACCCTCAGTGTTTCTCGAGTTATCATAGTAGCATATACTTGACAGATAGAATTGTGTGCTAGGTGGAAAATGAATCTAACATTAGCATGCATCATTCTGCTTGATATTGATTGTGTGGTGTGTGCGCATTTCCCTTTGCTCCCTCACTAGCTAGTGTAGCTACCCCTGTCGTACAACCACTTTTTAGTTTATATGCAGATAGCCCCTTGACGAGCACCGTTGGATACGGATCAAGTGGAGTTGATGACTGTGATTTGGATGTAGATGTACACCCAAGAGTTTGTGCCCTTGGGGCGATTGTTTATTTATTTAACTTATGTATTCCTTCCACGATCATGTAATAACTGTATGTTTACTTATTAGGAGAGATTGAATGGCTATGGACACTGTTATTATACTATGTGTTATCATTAGAGAACCGGTGCTCTATAATTTCACATATTTGAATTTAATTTCGCTTTCGCTAACTCTGTAATTGGAATGATTATTCCTTTTGGTACGTTCCTTTCTATTATCATAATGTGATGACAGGGTGGACTGTGGCTCGGGACACTGCATCTGTGATCCTGGTAGGTGTTGGGATAATGTGCGATTGTCCCAGTCATACCCCTATGTGGCAAAATATCTTACATTGGGATAGGGGCGTGACAACAGTGGTACCACAAACCCCAATGATCACATTAACTACTTCAATGGGATGATGACCTTATATGGGGGATCAGACGTGGTCTCCTGCTGAGCGTTCCCTGCATCCCTCAAGGGTGCCGCTACTTCATGGTTCTCCAGACTACAACCGAGGTCGATAGGTTCATTCGCAGAGTTATGTGAACAGTTCGTCACCCGCTTCCAGAGCAGTGTCAAGCAGCAGAAGACCACGATCAATCTATTAAACGTGATACAGAACCCTGGGGAGTCCCTCAGGGAGTACGTCAGTAGGTTCACTAAGGAGTCCTTAGAGGTCCGAGACTTAGACGACCAGACCCAGCATGCAGCCTTGGCTGGGGGTATTAGAGACCTGGACTTGATCAAAGACCTGGCACGTCATGAGACCAGGACCATGAAGGACCTTCTAGAGCGGTGTAACGAGTTCGCCAACATAGCCGAGGTACTACAGGCTCGGAAGAAGGTGATCGAGGCCAAGCCACAAGATAATAAGAGGTTGGCACCGGATAACCGCAAAGAAAGCAAGAGGTCGAGGACCAAGTGTCGATAGGAGAAGGGCAATGGCCCATCAGGAAGGAGCGACCGTCGCCCAGAAAGGGGCGAGTGAGCAAGCAGCCTAGACTTCACACCCCTGAACACCACCAAGTCCTAGATCCTTATGCAAATCCAAGATCGAGACCTACTCCGTTGACCACGACCCATGCTAGCAGGACTTGAGAAGCGTAACGCCAACAAGTACTGTCTCTTCCACAAGGACAACGGACATGACACAGAAGACTGCTACCAACTAAAGAGGGAGATAGAGCAACTTGTAAGGGCAGGGAGTTTGAACAAGTACGTGAAAGGAACACGTGACGGTCGTTTGAGCCAAGTAGACCGAGGTCGTAACTAAGAAAGAGAAGAACTAAGAAGGGAGGTAAGGAGGACAGATCGAGAGAGAGACCACCCAGAAGAGAGGAGGGATGTAGCAGAGCCAAGTAACACCAAGGGAGTCCCCATCCTCACCATACTAGGAGGACCAGGGCAAGAGTCTACCAGGAAGGCCAAAGCCCATGCCAGGTTCGTGGGAGTAGCAGAGAAGCCAAGCAAGGTAGCCAAGACTGAGACGGTAATCTCCTTCTCAGATGTAGACTTGGAAGGTGTAAGCTTTCCATATGAAGACGCCCTAGTAGTGAAGGTGGAGATAGCCAACCGACCAGTGCATAGGGTGCTGATAAACACAGGGGCGTTCGTGGATGTGCTCTCATTGGAAGCCTATCGCCAATTCGGGTTCGGGGACGACCAACTCAAACCAGAGTCGACCTACCTCTATGGGTTTTCGGGCACCACTGCCTCCATCTGAGGTACCATAGAGTTGCCCGTCACCTCCGCTGAGCACCCTCGACAAGTAACCATCATGGTGAACTTCATGGTCGTCAGGTTCGTAGTGTCCTTCAACGGCCTCCTAGGGCGACCGTCTCTGATAGCCCTTAGAGGAGTCATATCATCACTCCACTTGAAGATGAAATTCCCCACTGATAATGGGGTAGGTGAAGTCCGAGCGATCAGAAGAAGGCCAGAGAATGCTATGCCACCTTTGTCAAGAAAAATAATGGTAACACACGTGGAATGGCACTGTGCATGGAGAACCTGGTCAGCGACCAGAGAGATGAACTGGCAGAGAGAAGAGGAAGGCCAGTGGAAGACCTCGTCCCCTGGCCACTCAACAAAGACAACCCTTCCAAGGTCGTACAAGTTGGCTCACTATTAAGCAAGGAACAGAAGGATGAGCTTGGGCGTCTCCTCTAAGCAAACATGGACGTCTTCATATGGTCAACCGTTGACATGCCAGGCATACCACGATCCATAGCAGAACATTGGCTACATGTAGACCCAACCAGGAAACTCGTCCAACAAAAGCGATGGAATTTCACCCTCGACCGACAGGCAGCTATCAAGGAAGAGGTCGTGAAGTTGAGCCAATCAGGGTTCATAAGAGAAGAGAAGTTCCCAATCTAACTCGCGAATGTGGTCATGGTACCCAATGGGAAGTGGAGAATGTGCATCGACTACACAAACCTGAACAAGGCATTCCCAAAGGATGAGTACCCACTACCCAGGATCGATCTATTGATCGATGCTACTGTCAACCATGAGATGTTGAGCTTCATGGATGCCTACTCTGGGTATAACCAGATCCTCATGCATGAGGATGATGAGTCCTACACCTCATTCCGGATGGACAAGGAGAACTACTGCTATCGCGTCATGCCATTCAGACTGAAGAACACAGGGGCCACCTACCAGAGGATGGTCAATAAGATGCTCGAGGAACAGATCGGGTGCAACATGGAGGTGTATGTGGATGACATGCTCGTGAAAAGCATCCAAGCCCACCAATACTTGATCGACCTAGAGGAAGCATTCACGGTACTGAGAAGGAATCAGATGAGGCTAAACCCCGTAAAGTGTGCCTTCAGACTAACATACGGGAAGTTCCTAGGGTTCATGGTTTTAGTACGTGGAATAGAAGCCAACCCATCCAAGATCAAGGCCATCCAAGAGATGGCACTACCTCGGACGATCAGGGAAGTGCAGAGGTTGAATAGAAGGGTCGCCCGCCCTTTCAAGGTTCGTGTCACGGTCACGAGACAAATGCCTACCATTCTTCAAGACATTGAAGAACCTCCGAAGTCCTAAAGACTTTTCATGGACGGAGGAGTGCCAAAGGGCATTCGATGAACTGAAGGAGTGCCTGGAGAATCCACCACTGCTTAGGCGACCAAAGCCCAATGAAGGGCTGTAAATCTACCTAGCCGCCACCCCGATCGCGGTAAGTGCAGTACTGTTGAGGGAAGAGGGTAGAGTATAGACACCCATCTATTATGTCAGTCATGTACTGATTGACACAAAGACTAGGTACACAAGGATCGAGAAGGTAGCCTACGTGCTGGTGATTGTGGCTAGGAAGCTACGACCCTACTTCCAAGCCCACACCGCCATAGTACTCATCGACTTACCACTGAAGAAGGTACTACACAAGCCAGACGTCTCCGAACGGTTGATAGCCTGGGCGGTAGAGTCTAGTGAACATGAAATCAGGTTCCAACCCCAGATGGCCATCAAAGGCCAAGCTTTGGCAGACTTCGTCGCCGAATGCACCCTATCTAAGATGGAGCCAGAAGCAGAAGGACCAGAAGAGCATGATCAAGGATTGTGGGAGATGTTCATGGATGGTTCAAGTAACGCAGCAGGAAGTGGGGTTGGCTTCATACTCACCAGCCTCGAAGGTTTCCGAATCTAGTATGCTCTCCGATTCACATTCCAGGCATCCAATAACGAAGCAGAGTATGAGGCACTACTAGCTGGACTCCGGATGGCTAAGGCCTTCCAAGTCAAACACCTATCCATTCGGAGTGACTCCCAACTTGTAATGAACCAGGTGAATGGAGAGCATGAGGCAAAGGTCGAGCGAATGGCGTCATACCTAGCACGTGCTCGAGCATTGATTAGGGAGTTCATGAAGTTCGAGATGGTTTGGGTTCCCAGGATCAAGAATGCCACCGTCGACGCCCTGTCTAGGCTAGCCAACGATGAGCTTTGAAACCTGGCCAGTGCCATCTACGTTGAAATATTACATGAGCCAACTTATTAGGAGAAGCAGGTCAATGAGATTGAGGAGGGGCCTAGCTGGATGGACCCTATACTCAACTACATATAGAATGACGTCTTACCAGAAGACAAGGTCGAAGGAAGGAAGATAAGGATAAGAGCTACAAAGTACACCATCATGGACGGAGTACTATACAAGAGGGGGGTCACAGCACCACTACTCCGGTGCCTCAGACCCAAGGGAGCCAAGTATGCCTTGGCGGAGGTACATAAGGGGATATGGGAAATCTACATAGGAGGGCAAGCTCTGACCTACAAAGTCCTCCGCCAGGGGTTCTACTGGCCGCCGATGCAAGAAGAAGCAATACAGTATGCCAAGACTTACGAGCAATGTCAATTATTCATCCCAGTACCCCATCTACCCACCACCAAATTGACATCGATCCTCAACCCCATCCCCTTTGCCATGTGGGGGATGGACATCCTAGGCGATTTAACAACAGCATCTGGGAACCACAAGTACTTGGTGAATGCCATAGACTACTTCACCAAATGGGTTGAGGCTAAGCCATTGGCCAAAATAACAGAGAATAAAATGGAGAAGTTCGTTCGTGATGACATCATCTATAGGTTTGGGGTACCAAGGATACTACTCTCAGACAATAGGAAGCAGTTCAATAACCCCAAGTTCAGAGCATTCTGCCAGAGCTACAACATTGACTATCGACCTGTCTCGGTAGCCTACCCATAGGCCAATGGTCAGGTGGAGGTGACAAACAGAACATTGCTAGAAGGGGTCAAGAAAAGTCTAGAAGGCGCCAAAGGGAAGTGGGTCGAGGAACTACCAAGTGTTCTGTGGGCATACCGAACCACAGTAAGGACACCCAAAGGAGAAAGCCCATTCTACCTAACATATGGCACAGAGGCACTGGCACCAGTAGAAGTCCTCGCCATATCTCACAGAGTGCTATACTTCAACGAGCGCACCTATGACGACGGACTCCAAGCAAACTTGGACTTTCTGGATGAGGTTCGTGAGAAGGCACTACTGAGAAATGTGGCATATCAGCAGCGAACAGCCTAGTACTATAATGCCAGGGTAAGAGAGAGGCTATTCCACCAGGGAGACCTAGTCCTACGACGAGCAAGTACTAACCATGAAAGGAGGTAAAGCTGTCAGCCAACTGGGAAGGACCTTATATAGTTTTCAAGTAGATACGCCTAGGGACCTACGGCTTGAAAACTCTGGGGGGCAAGAAGATAGATCACACCTAGAACTCAGAACACCTAAAGAAGTACTACCAGTAAGGGGAACAGTAGTAGCAGTAGTAGTGCTGGAGAAGAGTAGTAGTAGTAGCAGTAGCAGTAGCATAGTCAGCAGTCAACCACGGTACACAGTAGGTCACATTACAATTATAGTTTTCAAGGATAATTTGAAATTTTATATTGGGATACATTCGTTTACTCTACCCGTCGGTCGAACACCTCCAAAGCACCATGGTCTACGGACCACTTCCAAAACACCATGGTCTACGGACCACCTCTAAAGTATCATGGTCTACGTACCACCAAGGCACAAGGCCATACAGGTCCATGGACCACTGGGGCGTAATGCCACCAGGGTCTCCGGACCACCAAGGCGTAATGCCACCAAGGAGCAAGGCCACCCAGGTCCACGGACCACCAAGGCGTAATGCCACCAAGGTCTCCGGACCACCGAGGTGTAACGCCACCAAGGTACAATGCCACCAAGGTCCGTTGACCACCAAGGCGCAATACCACCAAGGTCCGCTGACCACCAAGGCACAATGCCACCAAGGTCCTTTGACCAACAAGGCGCAATGCCACCAAGGTCCGTTGATCATCAAGGCGTAATGCCACCAAGGTCCGTTGACCACCAAGGTACAATGCCATCAAGGTCCGTTGACCACCAAGGTCAACTGACCACCAAGGCACAATGCCACCAAGGTCCGCTGACCACAAAGCATAATGCCACCTTAGTCTTCGGACCACCAAGGCACAATGCCACCAAGGTCTCTGGACCACCAAGGTGCAAGGCCACCAGGGTCCACGGACCTCCAAAGTCTGAGAACCATCAAAGCTCAAGGTCACCGAGATCGAATGACTACCAAAGCCAGTCGGCCATATACAAGTGACGAAGAGCAATACACAAAGGAGCGCAGATCCAACCACAGAAATCCAGAAAGAAGGCTATAGGAGAAGGAAACCTTATAAGGGCAGACCTCATTCGCTCGGTGGGAGAAGGCACGATCAACTCCTAAGAGTCGCGAAGGACAATCTCAGAAGGTATGTGGTACAATCGACGAAAAGACACCAAGTCCGATGCGGTTAAGATGCTTGAGAACTGTCCCATCCTTCCATTTGGGCTAGGACTATCAATGGCATCCTCCTCATTACAAGAAGTAGGTCTGGGAGGAGGCAATGGGGGGAGAGTTTCTCCAGAAGAAGACGACCTTGAAGAGGGCCCATCCGTGGACCCAACTACAATAGTGGCGGAGTCAGATTCGCTAGACATCATGGATAATGGCAAGGAAGGTTACTTACTTGAGTAGTAGTCCCCCAACGTCAAGCCACCGACCCAGGAGAGTGGAAAGCAAGCTGCAACAACCAACAAGAAAACCCAGGAGGAAAGGTACCCAAAACAAAAAAAAAAAAAATTTACCACTGCCATAAGCTGTAGACGACAGGCCATGGACATGGGCGAGGCTCAAGGTTTGAGGTCGAGGTCCGAGGAGGAGGTTCGAGGTTCGAGGTCCGAGGTTGAGGTTCGAGGTCCAAGGTCGAAGTTCGCAAGGGGTCGAGGTCAAGGTTCGAGTAAAGATGTGTCTATGGCTAAAGACCAATTTGACTCAATACGAAAAAAAAGAAAAGGGGGCCCAGAGGCCACAGCCAAGAGACCACGGTCAAGAGGCCATGACCAAAGGGCCATGGGCGCCATTAATGGGCTTCAACTCTTAAGAGAGAGAAGAAGAGAGAGAAGAAAGAGAGTGAAAAAAAAGGGGACCAAGAGGCCACAGCCAAGAGACCATGGCCAAGAGACCACGGCCAAGAGGCCATGGCCAAAGAGCCATGGGAGCCATCAATGGGCATCGACTCTTAAGAGGGAAGAAGAGAGGAGAGAAGAGAGAGAAGAAAGAGAGCAAAAAAAAAAAGGCCAAGGGTCCACGCCCAAAAGGCAAGGGCGTCGACTCTTGGAGAGAGAAGGGAGAGAAGAAAGAGAGTGATGAAAAAAAAAGGCCAAGGGTCCACTCCCCAAAGGCATGGGCGTCGACTCTTGGAGAGAGACGGGAGAGAAGAAAGAGAGTAATGAAAAAAAAAAAAAAGCGCCAAGGGTCCATGCCCAAAAGGCATGGGCGTCGACTCTTGGAGAGGGAAGGGAGAGAAGACAGAGAGTGAAAAAAAAAATCAAAATCCATCAATGGGCGCCACCTAAGAGCAAAGGAGAAGAGAGAGAAGAAGAGAGAAAAAGTAGGAGAGAGAAAAGAAGAAAAAGAAGAAGAGAGAAGAAAGAGGGAAAAAAGGGGGGTCTTTGGCCACGACCAAGGACCACGGTCGATAGGTGCCAACGGGCGTGGATAGTCGAGCGGTGCCAACTGGCACAGACGAGCACGAACTGGTGTGGACAGTCGAACGGCGTCAACTGGCATGGATAGGCGAGCGGTGCCAACGGGTGTGGATAGTCGAGCGGTACCAATGGGCACGGACGAGCACAGACGGGCACAGACAGTCGAGTGGCGCCAACGGGCGCGGACAGTCGAACGGCATCAACGGGCACGAATGAGCACAAACAAGCCGAGGTATGAGCAAAGAACATGAGATCGAGGCATGGGCGACATGGAAGCAAGGAGGAGACAAGCTCGTGACCGAGACCGCGGATGTGATCAAGATCAAGAGTAAGCGACACTAAGTAGGCCAAGGCTGGACAAGCCACCAGGAAGGCCAAGGGCTAATAGCCAAGAAAGTTGGAAACTAGAAGAGAACAAGGGAGATAAAGCTTCAAAATAAAAATGAAAAGGATACGCTCTTGAACACTCCATTCCAAGAGAGTGGGGGGCAAATGATAAACCTAAATTCACGCCGATCAATCGAAAGTGGCCACGTGTCCAGGCCCAAGGAGGAGGGCCGTGTCAGGACCAGTGGAGGACCAAGTACAGGCACGGATTACCTGGGGCACGAACTGCATGACGAGCGTGGACCAACCTCAGGCACGGACCACCCTCAGGTGGACTACCTCGGGCGGATCGTATGATGGGTGTGGACCACACGATGGGCGCGAACCTCAGACGGGAGTACGAACGTGGACCCCAGGTATGGATCGAATCCCAAACATAGACCCTGATCTAAGACTAGGCCACTACCGCCGCCATCAATAAGACATACACCATCTCAAGGACTCTAGGCCACTGCCTACTAGTCACGTCGTCCCTGACGGACTCAAACACCAAAGACCTTATCCAACAAGTGCAAGCGTCTATCTACTGGAGACATCAACTCTATCAGGACACTATCTCCCGAAGAGAGGTAACCAACCAAGGAAGAGCCCTGCTACCAGGGACTCTATCAACTACAAGGATTACTCACCATCGACTGGGACTCTCCACACCGCCATATTCTACTATAAAAGTAGAGGTATTCCACCCCATCAACCCATCTTGAATTCTATCATTCATCTGTTTGGTCAGAGAGATCTACCTTAGGCATCGGAGAGTCCTAGGCAAGAACCACACCGGTTCTCTTTTGTCACCCTGGTCCTTTTGTAGGTTACTACACTCAAGGGACAACCGAGCAATTTCTTGAGGCAACAGAACCGAAGCACGGTTGCTATGATTGATTGAGTTATTTTGTGTTACTTTGTTTTAGTATTAATTTTATAATTCTAGAATTTTTATTTTTATTTTTAATTTCTTTAATAGGTTAATTTTAGTATACCTAACATTCTCTTTGTTTGTGCAGGAAGCCGAGTAGATCGAGTAAGGACAAGCTGTCCATTTGGTTTACTTTTAATTCCTAGACTTTATGTAATTAGGGTTATTTTATGTAATTTTTTTTTCAGCACTAGATTGGGTGTTTAGGTTTAATTTTAATTCCCTCAGCCCCTTAAGAGCATATGTGTAACTGTTCATCAGGGGCAGCATGTAAAATTGCGCAACCATCAACACCAGGTAAGCATTTTCGTTAGTTTTAAATTAGTTTTTTTTTTATTATTTATTTCTGATTTGTATTACTTTTTTTTTTTTAGTTAGCATGTTTTAATTTACTAGTATTAATTTTTTTTTTAGTTAGCACGTTCAACCTATGTTGTGTTTTATACACGGTCGGCGTTCTTTGCATCCCAACTTTACTCCCCTTGACCTAGAAATAGAGCGATCATTGGCTAGACTTAGGGATAATAATAAAATAGGTGATGAAAACCAACCAAGAAGGCCGCTGAGTGAGCACTTCACTCCAACTACCTATATCCCCGTGTCTTGTATTCAGTTGCCTACCATTCAGGCCGCTCAATATGAGATCAAGTCCGGCATCATACAGATGTTACCATCCTATTATAGACTTGCTAATGAGGAGCCTTACAAGCATCTTGATGAGTTCTTAGAGGTATGCTCTACAGTCAAAATCCTAAACCTCTCTGAAGATGCCTTAAAGTTGCTTCTGTTCCCATTTTCCTTAAAGGACAAAACCAAACACTGTCTTCATTCCCTAGATTCGGTTAGGATTTCTACATGGGTGGGAATGCAGTAGGAATTTTTGAAAAAATTCTTCCCCATTGGCCGGACTAATAGCCTTAGGCGAGCCATTACTAGTTTCTCCCAATTAGAGGGCGAACAATTTCATGAAGCGTGGGAAAGACTCAAGGAATTACTTAGGAAGTGCCCCCACCATGCTATCCCAAAATGGCAGTTAGCCCAGTGTTTTTATGATGGTCTCCATGATCGATATAGGCAGATGGTGGACTCCTCTTGTGGTGGAACATTTATGCATAAGAATGAGACGGAAGCATGGGATCTTTTTGAAACCCTTAGTGAAAATTCCCAACATCTTGCTTCGGGCTCTCGAACTGAGGTTGCACACATAGGGAAACCAAAGAAGGGTGGTCTCTATGAGATCAATCCAACTGTTGAGATGACTACTAAGGTTGACATGTTGTCCAAGAAATTGGACTATTTGATGTCTACAGGGCAGCATCATATTTTTCCTTTCCCAACAAGTTTCCCTCCACCCAATCAGATTGAAGCATGTGCCCTATGTGCTAGCCCTAGTCACTATGTGACGAATTGCCCTTCGGTTGCACAATACCCTGAGTTTGTTCAGAAATAGGTGCAAATAGCTCAAAGTTTCCCTACACCAGGTAATGATACCTTTTCCAATACTTATAACTCAGGATGGCGAAACCACCTAAACTTTTCATGAAAAAACTCAGTACCTAATAACCCTCCAAACCCATCATCTAGGCCACCATTTAATGTTCAAACCAATGCCTATATGGATGGACAGCCACCATATCCTCAACCCCAACAGAATCAATCCTTTGACAAAAAAATGCTAAAAGCATTAAGTGGACTCGAGCAAAACACACAGCTGCTTCACTCACATACTCAGTCCATTAATAAGCTAGAGAACCAACTAGGTCAGCTAGTGGATGTTATAAGTAGGAGGGAGGCTGGCCAATTGCCAAGTCAGCCAATAGGTAACCCAAATAGTCAAATGGGTCCAGAGAGAGAAAGTCCAGTCGGTCACAGTCCTGAGGAGTGGCAAAAGGGTGGAAAAACCTGATGCACCCTTAGCTACTAATGGGACGCTGCCCACTAGTTCTCAAGGTCAGTGAGAGGCTGAGTCAACCCGAGAGAAATTTGATGGTGATGTAGACACACATGATTCCATTACTGAAACACCACCTGTGAAACCCACTCATCAGTTCCCAAGGAAGGGGCTGCACATAATCAGGTGATGGAGGGACCATCACCTGATTCTTACATTCCAAAGGTCCCGTTTCCCCAAACCCTTCGAACACCATCTTACCCCCTTCAGGATAAAGAGGATGAAAATATGTAAGAGATGATCAACTTATTCCAACAATTTTGCATCAATCTCCCCCTCTTGGATGCTATCAACCAAGTTCCTGCTTACGTTAAATTTTTAAAATACCTCTGCACTGAAAAGCGTAAGTTGAGAACTTAAATCCCTAAGACTGTCCATTTGACTGAACAGGTTAGTTCGGTAATTCAAGCCACCCACCCCCTAAGCTTAAGGACCCAGGTGTGCCTCTTATTTCTTGCATTGTTGGAGATCTCTCCATAAGTAGGGCACTACTTGATTTAGGGACTAATGTGAATATTTTGCCTAGTTCAGTTTATGATAGATTTGGTTTAGGAGATTGGAAACCCACTGAGGTTATCCTTCAGTTGGCTAATCGTTCAATCAAAACACCTCGTGGGTTGTTAGAAGATGTTTTAGTGAAGGTGGAAGAATTGTAATTTCCTGTGGACTTCCTTATCCTAGATATGGATACAGCCACCACAGCCAAGCTTCCCCTTATCATTTTAGGGCACCCTTCTTAGCTACTGTGAATGCTTGCATAAATTGTAGATTGGGTGCCATGGACATCTCTTTTAGGAATAAGAAGCTTAGGCTCAATATCCTTAATGCATCCTTAGGTTCCTTTAGAGAAGAAGAGTGTTTTGCATTTGATTTATTAGACAAAGTTGTGGTTGATCACAATTCTCACGTGCTTATTGATGACCCTTTGCAGCACTATGTGATGCTTGGAGATGAGTCTGAGGCATACACTAAAGAGGTGCATACTTAGCTAGATTCCTCACCCTCTTTAGAACGGCCACCTTGGACAGTTAGGTTTGAGCTAGTCCCCCCTTTGGTTACTTCTCCCTAACCTTCTTCTAAACCGGCTCCTTGGTATGATTTGATCATTGACCCTCCATGAGTCATTGAGTCTGGCTGAAGACTCTAAACTTAGCACCCTATGGGAGGCAACCCACTATTTTTTCTTAGTACTTTTGTATTTTTTGTGTTTTTTTGTTTTTTTTGTGTTTTTTTGTTTTTTTTTAGGCAGCTGCTAGTAATTGTTGGATGCACTGTTCTGCCATATATTGCTGATTTCTAGTACTCTCCTTCCCTGATCCCTATTTTTATTCTTCTGCATGCATTAAGGACACTACATACTTTAAGTGTGGGGGGTGTGAGACCGATCGGCAAATTTTTATTTTTTGGTTTTTGGTAAGTTTTACATGTCTCTCTGTTACTTTGATGCAAAACACGGGAGAGAGAGACTTAGGAACCCTAATCTGAAGTAATGAAAACCCTGTTGAGAGGACATTAGCTAGTATGTGTCCTAAGGTGGGTTTTGACTTAGACAATAAGAGCCCCATCTTGTCTGAAGGGACAGACCACCTAGCTGTCTTGTGTTTCTTTGAGCTTTTGGTTAGGAGCTGAGACCAAGTTTAGTTTTGGCATGACATACAAATAAAAAAAAAAAGAGAGAGAGAGAGAAAAAGGAAAAAGAAATAAATAAAAGTAAGAGTTGAATTCCTTAGAGCTAGACAGGGCACTCCGCCTCAGGAAGCGAGGTGACTTGATCGACACTCCTTGGGATGAAACCTCTGAAAAAGAACTCTAGCATCACTATCCTTGTGGATATATGTAAGAAACAAAGCTACCAAGTAGCTCGGATGTCTTGTGTAGTGACCCTGCATGGCATTTGAGGAACAGTAGGGGAGTAACAAATGGAGTTCATTATGAAAAAATAAAAAAGCAAAAAAAAAGAAAAGAAAGAAAGAAATGTCATTGCCTTGGTGTAATTGTATGGTAAAAAATGCTCCGAAGCCTAAATTCCTTGGTGCACTTGACATCATGAGTGGTCTTACCTTAAGTAAGGTGGTGTTTGGAAGATATGGGGAGATTCCGTAATTAGGATGTGTACCTGTTGCTAGAATCAATACTGGGTAATAAGAGCTCAAGTGTGGGGGTACCTTTGTCTTCTTGATCTTAAGTAGAACATCTTAGTTTCCAGTTTGGTGTGTGCTTCTTACCCATTGTCAAAATTTAAACTTGCAATCATGAATTTTGTGTGTATATTCCCTACAAATACTCACGAGACAAAACTCATCCACCAGGGGTAACTTAGGGGTTTGATTCCTACGAAAGTGAGTTAGGTTTATTTTGTTTTCTTTATTTTCTTTTTGCTCCAGGACTAGCAAAATTTAAGTGGGGGGTATTTGATGAGCACATTTATGTGTGAAATTATCCCATGTAATTCTGCATTTTTATTTGCTTAGAATGGAGCTATTCGGGTACTTTTGTGTATTTTCAGGGTACAGGAGTATTTTTGGCATATTGGAAATATTGGACGACAAGGGGCACTTTCAGAGCCTAAATTGAAAAAATCAAGTTGGAGGAGTTCAATGCTACACAAGCTCGGCCCAATGAAGACCTCTTGTATTTTCGCGTTCAAGGGGTGGTCCCCACCCCACCGAATTTGGTCTCAGGGGTAAAAATGCAAAAAGGGTGTTACAAGGTCATGTGCATAGAAGATGCTGAATGGAATATTTTGATGCAATCTAGGCACCAGTCTACCCATGGATCGACTCACATATGATCAAGGGCGAGATGGGAAAAGTTTCACTGAAGACCCAAGGGCATAATCATAATTTTAAAAAATTGAGAAATTTTCAGAAGATATCTGATATTGGGCTCATATCGTCCGGAATATTAATTGGAGCAACTTTAATTCTTGAATTGGATCCATCTAGGCTCAAGATGGAGAGATATTTTCAAAAAGATGGTTTTGAACAATTTAGAATTTAGATTAAATTTCCCCCCCTTCTCTTCTCTCCCTCATGTTTCTCCCTCCCTCTCTTTCCTTTATTTTTTCTTCTCTTTCTTCTCTCTCCCATTTTTCCAAAATCCTTCCTATTTTCTCTCCCTTTTTTTCCAAATCTCTCATCCCTTCTATGGTTCCCATCTCTCCTACTTCTCTCAATTCTCTTTTCTCTCTCCTATTTCTTCTCTTATTCCTAAATTCTCTCTTTCCTCTCTCATCCCACTACAGTTTCCCATCCTTCCTAAATCCCATCTCTTTTAAAAAAATCCCTCTCTTAAAGATAAATAAAAAAAGGGAAACATAATCTCTCCTAAACTCTCTTTTCTAAACTCTCTCCCCTCTTTCCTCTAATTCCCTCCATATACCACCCACGAGTCCCCCATCTTTCCAAATTCCATTCCACTTTTCTCTCTCTTCTCTCTAATATCTCTCCAACTTTCAAATCTCACACAATCTCTCCCTTCCATCCACGATTTATATAGCAGCCCCTTCCATCTTCCACCATACTTCTTCTCTTCTCAATCCCTTTCTTCTTCGTCATGTTTTATCTTGGGAGCCTAAGTAGAGCGCAGCCTTGCCATCACCATTTCAGTAGCTTTGTCTTCATTGCATAGCAGCCCCATCACGAACCAGCAATTTCATCTCCATGGAAGATCACCATTGCTGCCCCCTGTCTCTTAGCACCATGATCGGCTAAGTTCTTTCTATCTTCAGGTGTAGATGAACTAATGGTGTTTGCTATTTAAAATTCTGGTTTGCATTCTTGATTGCTTGATGTTGAGACCCCATCCCTATTTGGATGATTTTAATAGATATATTTAGTTGAAAAATTCTGTTTCAGTGATTCATTGTTTTTCATTCAAGCAAGTTCTTATGTGGTTATACCGATGATGGATTATAGCTGAACGAACTAAGAGTGTCAAGCCCTATAAGTGAAGGATGATAGTACTCATCAAGATAGTCCATACCTAGGAGGAACCCTACATCCTGGGGTATTATTAGGCCTGTGTTTATAATAAACCGAAGCATGCAACAGAATTGAATAACAACTCATTGGGGATTTGAACCCTAAAGATAGTCTTCTCCCATATTTGCATATCATTGTTAGCTTAGATTTGTTTCTTTCGTTCGTAGTTTAAAATCAAATTTATTGTATTTTAATTTTCATCACTTTCATCTTATCATTTTAGTAATCTAGCCTTCCAATTCCTCGTAGATCGACCCCTTACTTGTTGCTTGCTAGATTAATTTAGGGTTTTATTTTTGACCGGTTAAGGACACGATCAGTTGAGGAGCTACCGAGCATTCTATGGGCATATCGAACAACCACCAGACTTGCAACAGGCAAAACACCATTTATGTTGACATACAGAACTAAAGCAGTTATTCCTATGGAAATAAGAGGAACTTCACTGAGGCTACAACTTTATGACTAGGAAACTAACGGTGAAACGCTGAGAACAAATTTGGACCTATTAGAGGAAATCAGAGAGGTAGTACATGTAAGGAATGCCGCGCACCAACAACGGACAGCGTGCCATTATAATACAAAGGTGAAACCAAGAATGTTTCATCAAGGAGACTTGGTGCTCCGCAAAATAGAAGCATCCGATCCAAGAGCCATGGGAAAGCTAGCGCCCAATTGGGAAGGACCATACAGAATCTCTAAACGAGTGGCCCCGGAAGCTTATCATTTGGAGACTTTGGAGGGAGTACCCATACCCCGACCATGAAACTCAGAATTAGAGAAAATTCTATCAGTAAAGGTCAGTCCTCAGTCCTCCTTTGTTCTGAATCAACTTTGGATTATTTCAAATGCTGATTATTACATTTAATAAAGACATCAATATTTGTGATTCAATTTGGTGAGCAATGAGTTATTTTAAGCAAGTTAGCGAGAATCCGCATGTTGTTATTAATGTACAAATTAACAATAGAATTAATGGTCATCTGACCATAATGGTGAGTTGCACCATAGTGGCGTTCCACAATAAGAATTAATGGTCATCCGAGCATAATAGTGAGTTGCACCATAGTGGTGTTCCACAATAAGAATTAATGGTCATCCGAGTATAATGGTAAGTTACACCATAGTGGCGTTCCAAAATAAGAATTAATGGTCATCCCACCATAATGGTGAGTTGCACCATAGTGGCGTTCCACAATAAGAATTAATGGTCATCCGAGCATAATGGTGAGTTGCACCATAGTGGTGTTCCACAATAAGAATTAATGGTCATCCGAGCAAAATGGTAAGTTACACCATAGTGGCATTCCAAAATAAGAATTAATGGTCATCCCACCATAATGGTGAGTTGCACCATAGTGGCGTTCCACGATAAGAATTAATGGTCATCCGACCACAGTGGAAAGTTACGCAGCAAGGAAATAAATGGTCCTAGGTAAAAGAAAAATAGCATGGATGATCCAAGTTGTAGAAAGTTCTCTATTGATAAATCCAAATTTTACAACAAATACATGATCATTTTTACAACATTAAAATGGGAACTAAAAGGCTATACAAAATCTGGAAAAAGAGTATCGAGGGTGTCTGGCTCCTGATGAACGCTTATTCTTTGCAACGAAAATGAAATAGGAACGAGGTGCGCCTAAACCACAAGCACGCAGAGCATCGCCTTAACTCGCCAAAAAGGAGAACTAGGGGATGAGGGAAACAGAGGCCCAGAACTATGAGATAGGAGTAGCCATACAGAGGGTGCCATACAGGCAACGATCAACCCAAACATACATGGCATGCCATCCTGTGGCCCAACGCAACCCCAAGAAGCCTTGGAAGGCTGTTCGCCAAATGGGGATTGTGAATTCACCTAGAGGGGGGTGAATAGGTGAAGGTTGGAAAATAAAAAACTTATGCGGAAATTAAAAAATAAATCACCAAGCTACCAATGTAAAGACAAGCAATAAATAAGAGAGAGACATAAAAGATTTATAATGGTTCGGCCAACATGTGCCTACGTCCACTCCTCTCAACTTAGAGAGAAATTCACTATAAGAATCTTGAGTAAGAGCAAGAGGACTCATACAACTACTCTTGAGAAACGAGCAAGAGGACTTAAAAGCTACTCTTGAGTTAATGAGCAAGAGGACTCTACCTTCTATTGATTCTGAGCAAGAGGACTCAAACAACTTATGCAAAGTGAAAATAAACACTAAGGGGTCTAGAATTACCTCAAACCTTAGTGAAAACTGTGCTACCTTTCAAACAGTGAAGCTTGAATGTTAATGAGAATGAAGGGAGCAAGGTGAGATTGATCTTCCTTGAATTGATTGTTTGTAATCTCACTTGGGAGGGACTTGCTCTTGGAAGCTCTTAATTATGATTCAATGTTGTGTTTAGAGCCAAGAACAAGTGGGCATTTATAGGTTAAGAGGCCTGAATTAATTTGGAATCTAGATTAGAATCGGATTCCACAAGCCATATATAATCTGGTATGCTGGATGGGAATCCGGTATGCCAGAGTACCTAATTTCTAATTTTAATAAAGGAATAACGGTCAATTTTTAATAGTTCAGTAGTGATCCGGTATACTGGATGGAGATCCGGTATGCTGGATGGAGATCCGATATGCCGGATCAGGGCACACTGTAGGCAATCAGGATTCGGTATGCTGGATCCTTATCCAGCATGCTTAACTTGTCACACCCCAAACCACCCCCTAGGAGGATTGGGTAGGTGACCCGAACTGCATAGACGGCAATCTGCCAAATCCCACGGATCTAGAAGCAGTGCTTATGATCATGGAACCACAACCATCTCTTTACCATAGGCAAGATCAGAGTGCAGCAGATAAACTACAGTTCAATAATAAAAGGAAGCATAGTGATACGAGGAAACAGTGATAATATATACATATATAAGTTTTACCTTTCCCATCAACCCACACACAAAGAAAGCAAAGAAATAAAGCTGATAAATACAGTACTACATACAAAGGCATGTACAGGGCGAGCATACTCAACCCCAAAAAGGAAAAAAAGAAAAACTACAACAACCAAGTCAGAACGGGGATAACTTCAAATAACCCAAAAGGAGTCCCCAAGTCAAAAAGTTGTCACGAACACACTTAATGGTCTTCATCAACAACCATCAAAAATGTGCGTAGGATCGGTATGACCTTCGTTAGGGTCCACACCAATAGCACCGTAACAACCAAAAGTTTTCTCCTCGAAATGACCCACCATGCCACAGCAGCATCCACCTATAAAATCATCTAAGAAAACATTGCATAACAGAGTGTGAGACCCACTGAGCTCGTGAGAAAATAACATCAATCATGCATGCACATGCAATCATAATTCACAATTCATATGGTCCTACATGATATGCAAGTCCAGTTTAATTATTAGCCACCTAGCAATACAACTAAGTCGGGTCTGTGCTACTACAATCTCCAATACATGTATCCTTGGTGCGGGCTTCTAACCCCTTCCCACGATACACCCATTGAGTTATCGAAGAGGACCAGTCAGCTCCCGCATTCGTTCACCAAGGTCAGCCCGACCAGCCCTCTATGATTAACCCATGGGACAATCCATTTCTTTTCTGGCTTATAGCCCATATGCACCATTCCGGTGTTCTATACATTTATGCACCATTTTGGTGTTCTTTTCATTTCTTTTTCTCTTTTCTCTTTTCTCTTTTTCTGATGGTCGTCCCCACAGGCACCCAACACCTTAACCCCTATTGGCAAGGGTGCGTAGCATGGGTGATGACACTCTAGCCCCATGTCTACATGGCATCGTATGAGTCAGGTGGTGTCAATCGCATCCCATACTATGGGCTACCATGGGCCTCATTTCAAAGCCGACTACGGCATCTAATCTAACATTCACAATCATCATAGAAGAATTCACAGTGTTGATCAATAGACAGTCATTATGCAGTAATTTGAGTAATTGAACAGAAGTAAATAACACAGCAATTATATTCAATTCTTATTAGCTGGCATCAGATCATAATTGCATACACACATATGATAGTATTATTCACTCACCTTTACTTGGCTCTAGGTATTCAGTCACAATCTCAATTCCAGCAGTTGTCTAGTCGTTGACCTCGAGCATGGAATCAGGTCCTAAATGTAAATCAAAAGTTGTTATGTTAAGTTATCAGTCTGTCACTGGAAGTCCTAGGGTTACCCTAAACTTATTGGGTTGACCTAGGGTTTAGTTGGTTACACTTGGAATCACTGGGCCTTAGGCTCTTGTCCCAGTGCCTCAACCAGTGTTAGTGGCACAAAGGGTAAAATAGTCATTTCAATGGTTGTACCTGACCCTAGGTCAGAATATGTTTACAGTGTTGTCTATAGCTTGTCTGTGCTGTAGGACCAAGCACAACAGGGCTTCCTTTACCTGTGGGGCCCATTAGGGTTCCAAAACATTTCCATATAAGGACATATGTGGGGAAAGGCTTTTTGGTAATTTTCCAACCTTCCCACAGCGTCTAGGGGTCAAAGGGTGAGGTTCCTCAAGTCTGTCCATCAATCCAGCTAATTTCCCTTTACTGGGCGTTGGCTCTGGGCGATGTCTGCATCGCCCAGAGGCTGCAAATCAATGCTAGGCTGAGTTCCCAAGGCTGGGCTTTTCAGGCTAGGCTTATACTTGATCCTCTACATGTTTGGGGGATCAGGTAGCCCCTGAGATGGCCTACCCAATGGTCCAATTGGATCATCCATCAGATCCACCATGAATGGGTGTTTTATACCTGAAATACCCTGAGAGAGGGCTCGAATGCAGCAGGGATTGGGGTGGCAGCACCTCCTTCCTCTTCCTTCTCCTTCTTCTTCTCCTTCTTCTCCCTTTTCTCTCTTGTTTCCTCTCTTCTCTCCCACGGATTCTCCAACAGATGGAAAAGCTCTAATGAGCTCTAACACCCCCTATTTATAGACCCCCCCTTCACTGAGGCATGTTTGCCTGTGAAGGCCCTTTTTAAAAATCAGTTTTTAAACTGATTCTGACTGATTCTGGGCTTACTGGTGGGGTCCACAGTGAACTGAGGGCATGAGGTGGTCCCTCAGACTTCCCTCTATTAGTGGAGGGTGCCCATATTCATATTGGGTGGTCCCCATAAATAAAATTCATTAAAATATTTAAAATCAGTCACTAGGCGATGTCTCTGGGCCTTGCTGCATCGCCCAGTGCCATCGCCCAGAGAATTCCAGGAAGTTAAAATTCAATGGGGCTTGCACAGGGTTTGACCCTAAGTCAGGGTATTGTCCCCACATGCCACATAGGGAATTTTACACACTTTTCACATAGGTGGGTCCCACTATTTGGGGAGGAGAGAGAGATTACCTGGGATCCAAGTCATACATCAGGCTGTGAGCTGCACAGTTGCATGGGTCTGCTATCCATCTTTTGACAGGTGTATAGGGAAACCTGTTCAAAGTATTCCCATTGATCTCATTGAGTGGGGTGATGCTCCATAGTGATCTTGGTTGCCTGGATAGGGGTTCCTGCCCTTAATCAAGAATCCAACCAGTCAGGAACAGGTTTGACATAACAGACCTACTGGTTTTTATTTTCCTGAGATTTCTCATTAATCCGGTAAGCCGGATCAGGAACTGGTATGCCGAATTGGGCAAACTCAGTGGAAATTAGTCCAATTTTATTGGGCCTTGGTTTGGGGAATTCAAACCCATTTAGTCACATATTTAAGGGATCAAATAACCACCTAAGGTCATTCTAAATGGATACATGCGTGTGTGTGTGCATTACATCAAAATGTGACTCAAAAGGAAATTATAAAAAATATATATACAAAGTCTTCATGCTCAAAATCTTTAGTCTTCTAAGGATTTGCTTCCAAGTCTTGAAAGGTCTCTTCTTGTGTATGCTCTTTGTATTTGTATACGCTCCCCCCCACTTGGTGCTATCCTTTAACTCTAAAACACTTAGAACATAAGCATTAGTCCAAAAATGGTCTTATTTGTTATTGATGAGCACATTTATGTGTGAAATCTTAGGGCATAAAACATACATTTTACCACACTGGACAGAGTTACTCGGTGCTTTCTTGTGCTTTTCAGGTTTTTGGACTATTTATTACTATTCTGGACTATCGGGGGCTACATCTCCAAATTTACAAGTAAAGCTACCCAATGTTTTTGCATGGCTGTGTTCAGAGCTAAATTTTGAGCAAGATGGACGTGACGAAATTCAATTTTGCATCCTTTTAGGCCTCCATGCAAGCAATTATCATTTTTGGGCCGTAAAAGTATAATGGGCCAGAAATGAGCCGAAACGCAAGCCCGGACCAGTCTGAAGCAACCAAGGATAAAGGAGGAATTTCATATTCAAATTAGAAGTTTGACTAGAAAGTGGGCTGCAAGCAAGGATCGGCCAAGATGGGATTTGCACAAGAAAGAAAGGAGAAATAATAGGAGAGATAAGAGAGGAGAAAAGAAAAAAATTAATTAAACTCTCTCCCACTCACGGCCTCTCTCTCCCTCTTTCCTAATCTATTTCTCACATTTCATCCCACTCACGGCTCTCACCACCTCTCCCCTATTTTTTTTCTCTCACAATTCCATTCCCACTCACATTCCATCTCTTTCTTTCCACCACTCACCATTCCACCTCTCTCCTATATTTTTTCTCTCTCACATTCCATCTCTTTAACTCTCTCCCATCCACTTTCCCTTTCATTTTTTTTTGTTTTTATTATCATTTTATTTCAAACCTCTCCACGGCTCTCCACCTCTCCTCCTATTTACAAATTCCATCACAAGTCCATTTCACTCCATGATTATCTCTCCCACCATCTCTCTCTCTCCCACGGTTTCCCCAACACTTTAAATTTCTCTATCCTCTAACTCCCTCCACATGTCTCTTTCCCATATCTTTATTTTTTTATTTATTTATTCTTTTCTATTTTATCTCCTTCTCATTTTCTTCTCTCTCTCCTAAAATCTCTCCCACTTTTTTTCCTTGGGATTCAAGCACTTTGTAAAGAGAAAAGAAGGATAAGAGAATATTTTATGAGGAGATTCTCTCCACCTTCCACGGTTTTAGAAGGAGGGACTCCTCCCAAACCATGGAAGCCCCTCCCCCCCCCTTCTCCCCTTTCCCCTATAAATACCCCCTTCTTCTCTTGTAAAATGATTGATTCACTTAGTGAAATTTTTTCTCTTCAATTGTAATTTGTGATTTTTTGGCTTTTCTAAGTTCTAGTTTACTTTTATGATTTTTAGTTAATGGTTGTAATAGGTTTAGTTTATGCTTTAATTTCAATTTAAGTCTTCAATTGGGTTGTAATTTCTTAATTCTAGTTTTGGTTTTAAGCCTTCTAGTCTAAGTTCTTAAGTTGATGACAAGATTTGAAGATTTAGAAGAGGAGGCCATGGTAAGTTTATGCAAGTATTCAAGCTCTTCAATTACATTCATGCAAGCACATCCAGGTTTTACTATCTAAACTCTCAATCTCATTCTCGCTCTCCTCTATCTCTCTCTATCTTCTTCTTCTCCCTCTATTTCTTTTATTTTTTTTTATATGGTTGTGGTTTTTGGATGCACTTTTATTCCCTTATTTCTTTTTATGTGGTTAGTATGTGTGGCTGCATTTTTATTCCTTTCAATTCGCTTTAGCTTGATAGGTTAGATGCTTATGAGTTAGGATGCATTAATTTTTGTTAGTTTAATTAGTTTAATTTAACACTTTAATTTGGTTCACTTTGCATTACTTTTAAGTTAGTTAAATAGAGTGGCGTATATCTCCTCGTGTTCGACCCGTAGCTACGATTGGCCGTACGCTTGCGGTTTTATTTTAACTCAAACAGTTATCATCAAAATACCCATGTCATCATGGAGATGACTTGGAGTGTATAGGGCCATATGTACTTCCCCTAACAATCTCCCCCTTTTTGATGATGACAAATAATCCATAAAAAATGGAGCAAATAACAATGCATAGAAATAAGAGTCAGTGTATAAAACAAGAGCAAATTCATTAATCAAAGCATGTTTATTACACTAAGACAATAAGCATAAAAACAAGTAATAGTTCCATTACAATCTATTTCAAGCCAATACTTCTCCCCCTTTGGCATTATAAAAAAGAGGGGTATCAGTCATCAAGCATTAGGATCAAAGGGTGGAAGAGGAGGACTGGAGCATGAAGCACCGGTAAAAGGTGGTTGAACTCCTTGAGGAATGGCTCCCGGTGTGTCAAGAGAGAGATGGCTAAGATTGAAAACAAGAGAATGAATTGCTTTAAGAATTTTATCTTGGCGCACATTCAAGTTGTCAAATCCGGTCCTCACATCATCGCGGAGGGATGCCACATCATCTTGAATCCGTTGTTGACCAAATTCAAGTTCCATGATATGAGTATTTGCTTCGTCCATGTACTCATCGATGCTTGACACCCAATCTTTTAAGGATGCCGGAATGCCTTCTTGATCATGACAAGGAGGGGGCACATTTTCATCCAATTCTTCTTCTTCTTCAACGAACACATCTGAGGGAGGAGGAATAGCAATGGTGTGAAAGATATTTCGGGTGATGTGTTGAAAAGTCACGGTGGATTCTTCTTCTTGAGTGAGATCACTATCAAAAACTCGAAAGAGACAAGTGAGAAGTCTCCCATAGGGTATATTGGTGTGCTTTTGGGGGTAAGCACAAGATTCCATGTACCTCATGATGAAGTATGGAAGACAAAGGGATGTATTGGTGTACACACAATATGTGAGGTAGGCTTGGGGAGTGAGACACTTGTTTTGATCGCCTCCCCGAGGAATAAAGTTATGCTAAATAATATAGGAAATAACATGGGGAACGAGGCAAAGTCTTCCAGTTACCACTGATGCTGCCTGAGGATCATATTTCTTCAAGATGGAGGAATAGACTTCTTCATGGTTGATGAAGTCCCTAAAGATGGTGCTTTTAGGAGTCCAAAAGATGCAAGGTCCATCGCAAGAGAGTCCAAGATGGTGAGCAAAGTCGGCAATGGAAAGCTCTATGTGAACACTCTTCACATATGAGTGGAGTTTCAAAGAATCTTCCGCCCCACTGAAGTAAAGGTTGGTGTAGAAATATTTGACTAATTGAGGATAGCAAGGTTCAGCCATGTTAAGAAGGGTCTCCCAACCAATATCTTTGAACATGTCCTCAAGTCGAATACTATTGAAGGAGAAAGTATCGACTTCATGGCCTTCTTCAATTTTTTGGGCGAGATAAAGGGGCCAATTTGCACGACATTCAGAAGAGCGAAAGAGACGATCTTCTCTAGGAGCATAAGGTTGTCTCGAGGAGCTTCCAGTTCTACTTCTTTTGGATGGTTGTTGCCCTTCAAGCAAAACATCCTTGCCTCTTCTACTCATTTTGCAAGAGAGGATTAAGGAAATAGAATTTTAAGGACTTTAGATTGATTGAGAGAAGATAGTGAGAGTAGAGTGAACAGTGATTCAGAAAATGACAAAATGGGGTCATTATATAGGCTTGAGATACATTACAACAGTTATAAAATGGGTAAAAATTTAAAAATACGATATACCGTTTGAGGATCCGGTATACCGTTTCATGCATTAACGGTTAAAACTACCAGAAAAGCTGATCCGGTATACCGTTTCAGGCAAAAATAGTAAGAAAATAGCATTTTTCTTTTTAAAATCATTTTTCAGCTATTCAAATGGGTCACACAAGCCAAGGTCTCTTCTAAGAGAGCAGAATCTTTCTTCACTCAGGGGTTTTGTGAAGATATCCGCAAGTTGCTTCTCGGTCTCAATATAGTCGAGTCGGATTTCACCTCTTTGAGCTGTATCACGTAGAAAGTGATGACGAATATCAATATGCTTAGCTCGAAAGTGTAAAATCGAATTCTTACTAAGATTAATTGCACTTGTTTTATCGCATTGGATGGAGGAAGTGTCAAACTTAACTCCATAGTCTTGGAGAGTTTGCCTCATCCATAGCACTTGTGTACAACATCGTCCTACGGTGGTGTATTCAGCTTCGGTGGTAGATAGAGCAACTGAGTTTTGCTTCTTACTAAACCACGAAACCAAATATGATCCAAGAAAATGACAAGTACCACTTGCATTTTTTCGATCAACATGACAACTGACAAAATTGGTGTCAGAGAAGCTAATAAGGTCAAAGTCATTGTCCAAAGGGTACCATAGGCCAATTCTTAGAGTTCCTCTCAAGTACTTAAAGATTCTCTTCACAGTACTCAAATGGGATTGCATAGGTTTGGCTTGGAACCTAGCACAAGCACAGACACTGAACATTATGTCATGTCTACTAGCCGTTTGATATAGTAAACTACCTATCATACCTCTATATTTGGTCGGGTCAACTAGGATTCCATCTTCATCCTTGGACAGAGTTACAGATGTACTCATTGGAGTGCTAGATGACTTCTGTCCATTGATGTCAAACTTCTTTAATAATTCTTTAAGATATTTAGTTTGACTAATGAAAATCCCTTTAGGGGTCTATTTTATTTGAAGTCCTAAAAAGAAATTCAATTCACTCATAAGACTCATCTCAAATTCACTACTCATACTCTTACTAAAATCATGATAAAGAGATTCATTTGTAGATCCAAATATGATGTCATCTACATATATTTGAACAATAATTATGTCATTATTCTTATGTTTCACAAAGAGAGTAGTATCTATCTTACCCATGGTAAAACCATCATCAATCAGGAACTTACTTAGTCTGTCGTACCATGCTCTCGAAACTTATTTCAAGCCATACAAGGCTTTCTTCAGCTTGTAGACATGGTTCAAAAATTTTGGGTCTTCGAATCCAGGTAGTTGTATAACGTGTACTTCTTCATTGATGAAGCCATTCAAAAATGCACTCTTCACGTTCGTTTGATGTAATCTAAAATTCTTATGACTGGCAAATGCAAGTAACATTCTAATAGATTCAAGTCTAGCTATGGAGCATAGGTCTCATCAAAGTTGATGCCTTCCTATTGATTATAGCCTTTGACAACAATCTAGCCTTGTTTCTAGTTATGTTACCATCTTCATTAAGTTTATTTTTAAATGCCCATCTAGTTCCAATAATCTTGGAATTCGAGGGTTTAGGCACTAAGTCCCAAACTTGATTTCTTTCAAATTGTTTAAGTTCTTCTTGCATAGCCATTATCCAATTACTATCCAAAAGTGCTTCTTTAATGTTCTTGGGTTCAATAGTAGAAATGAAGGCTACATTGGAACAAACATTTTGGATTTTACTCCTAGTTTGTACACCTTTATCTAGGTTTCCAATGACAAGGTCAAGGGGATGGTCTTTAACAGTTCTAATCTCTTTAGGAAGTTGATGTACTTGATCATTAGGTTCATCTAGAGTAACTTTTTCAATTCTTTTCCTAATTTCAAGTACTTCATCTTCATCATTTTCTTCTAGGTCTTTACACTTGTCTTTTGTCATAGATTCATCAAATCTAACATTCATAGACTCTTCCACAACTAGTGTTCTTTTATTAAACACTCTATATGTTCTACTATTTGTGAAGTAGCCTAGGAATATATCATCATCAGCCTTTTCTTCAAACTTTCCTAAGTTATCCTTAGTATTAAGAATGAAACAAGTGTAACCAAATACTTTGAAGTAATCAACTTTAGGCAATTTATTATGAAACAATTCATAGGGGGTCTTTAACAAAATAGGTCTTATCAAAACTCGATTTAACACATAACAAGCCGTGTGAACAGCTTCGACCCAAAAATACTTTGATAAAGAGTACTCATTGAGCATTGTGCTTGCTGTTTCTTGGATAGTTTTGTTCTTTCTTTCAACCACACCATTTGATTGTGGTGTTCTAGGGGCTAAGAAATTATGTGTTATACCTTATTTTTGACAAAACTCACCAAATTCTTCTATATTGTCAAATTCACCTCCATGGTCACTTTTTATAGAAGTGATCAAGTAACCTTTTTGATTTTGTATTCTCTTACAAAGGGCTACAAACTCCTCGAAAGCGGCATTTTTATTTTTGAGGAATAGGGTCCAAGTGAATTGGGAGTAGTCATCTACAATAACAAATGTGTACCTCTTACCTCTTAGGCTTGTGGTTTGTATAGGTCCAAACAAGTCTAAGTGAAGTAATTGTAAAGGTCTTGAAGTAGCAACAGAGTTAATTGCCTTATGAGAAACTTTTGTAAATTTACTTCTTTGACATGCTCCACACGAGTGTTGCTTATCAAATTTCAACTTAGGAAGGTTTCTCACTAGGTTCTTAGAGGAAAGGGATTTAATAATCTTATGATTAATATGTCCCAATTTCCTATGCCACAGGGTTGCATCATCAAATTTAGATATGAGACAAGCATTATGAGAGTTGATATTAAAAGTGCAAATATAGACATTATTCTTTCTACAATCCTAAAAAATTATGTTATTATCAGAATCTTGAATCTCACACTTTGAGGCATTAAAGTTAACACAATAGCCATTATTGCATAGTTGACTTACACTAAGTAAATTTTACTTAAGATTATCAACTAGACTGACGTTAGAGATTACTGTACCTCCAAACTTTATCGATCCATTTTCAATGATTCTTCCTTTGCTGTTGTCTCCGAAAGACACTCATCCTCCTTTTTGTTTCTTGAGTTCCAAAAATATCGTTGGGTTGGATGTCATATGCTTCGAGCATCCACTATCAATACCATTCCATATTGCTTACCTATATGACAAGAATGCTTAATAAAACTTTGGTTCCCATTGAGTGTTAGGTCCATTATTGTTAGTATTATACATTCCTCTTGGTCTCCACACCATTTGGTGCCCATTTGCCTTTTGGTTTTCATACCAACTTGTGTATGATTGAGGGTTCCAATGTCTTTGGTTTTGAGACATTCTATATGAACCTTGGTTATTTGGTGGTCTTTGCACCTTAGTTGGAGTTTTAGTTGATTTTGGTACCTTTGGATGACTCCTCCTATTTTGACCATTATAAGGTCTTCTAGGATGTTGGAAGGGTCGATTCATATAATGACATTCCCAAATAGTGTCCCTTTTTGTTGCAATTATTGCATACAATAATTTGAGGGTTGTACGGAATCTTCCTTTTGGGATTTGGTTTATCAAATTGAGGAGTTTTCTTTTTAGCATAACATTCTTCAATTGAATGTCCTTTCTTTTTACAATAGTTGCAAAATTTTTTCTTTACTTTCTTACTTGTTATTTTACTTGAACTTGCCTCTTTAGAGTGATGTGAATCTTTGTTCATATCATAACCCACTCCTTCCTTGTTGAAGGATGCTTTGGAGGCATTTTCAAGTAAGATATCAAGGGTCTTTTTGCCATTTGTAAAGGACTCTAAGGCTTTACACAACTTATCTTTTTTTTCTTCCAAGATATTTACTTGAGAAGTTAGAGTTGCATTTTGGTCTTTGAGGGTGTTTATCTCTTTTAGGAGATTTTTCTTAGTAGTAGCTAATTCTATGCTACTTTGGTATAAGTCTTCAAAGGCTTCTTTTAATTCTAAGTAGTCTTTATCTTTATGAGAAGGGGAAGCAGGAGTTACCTCATTTTGGGTTTCTTCATCTTCAGTGGCCATGAGTGCCAAGTTTGTTTGTTCTTCTTTTTCTTGTGATGATTCATCCTCATCCTCTTCATCACTTGAGTTAAAAGAATGTTCAACTTTGTAGGCTTTCTTATATTTCTTTATCTTTAGACAATCTCCTCTGAAATGTCCTGGTTTCCTACATTCATAGCACATAATGTCTTTTGAAGTAGTGTCAGTATTATCCTTAGAGACATTCTTACCTTTTTGGTCTTTGAAAAACCTTCTCTTGTTGAATGAGGTTTTGCCCTTGTTCTTCAAGCATCTTGAGAATTTCTTCGACAAATAGGCAATTTTATCATCCAAAAGTTCTTCATCATCGTCGCTGATGTCATAGGTTTTGAATGCAACAACTTTCTTCTTTTGTTCCTTAGGCTCATCCTCCTTGGTGTCTTGCTTTAGCTCCATCTCATGAGTTTGGACTGATCCCAACAGCTCATCTAGGCTTAGCTTGTCAATGTCTTTTGATTCCTTTATAGCTGCAGTCTTCGATCTCCATTCTTTTGAGAGGGATCTCAAAATTTTTCGAACGTTCTCACCATTGGAGTAAACTTTTCCTAATCCTTTCAACTTGTTCACAATGTTAGTAAATCGAGTAAACATAGCATATATATCTTTATCATTTTTCATTTTAAAAAGCTCATACTCATTTACTAACATATCAATCTTAGATTGCTTACTTTCAGAAGTACCTTCATAGGTTACTATAAGTTTATCAAACCTCTCCTTAGCGGAGTCACACATGCATGTCCTATTGTACTCCTTTTCTCTTAGGGCACATTGAAAATAGCTTATAGCTACATAGTTGAGTTACATCTTAGCTTTTTCAGCTGGGGTCCACTCTTCTTTGGGCTTGTCTATAGTATTTGGTCCATTTTCAATAACTTCCCATGCATCAATATTATTGGCGCACACGAAGTTCTTAAAACGATTCTTCCAATAGGAGAATCCTTCACCTTTAAAGAAGGGAGGTCGGGTAATGTTATAACCTTCAACTTACGATTAGCAGTGGTTCCCATGATCTTAAAACTCTTAATTGGATTAAAAAAAATCTCGATCTTGAGGTCCCGCTCTGATACCAAATGTGAATTCACCTAAAGGGGGGGTGAATAGGTGAAGGTTGGAAAATTAAAAACTTATGCAAAAATTAAAAAATAAATCACAAAACTATCAATGTAAAGACAAGTAATAAACAAGAGAGAGACACAAAAGATTTATAGTGGTTTGGCCAACACGTGCCTACGTCCACTCCTCTCAATTTAAAGAGAAATTCACTATAAGAATCTTCAATAAGAGCAAGAGGACTTGTATAACTACTCTTGAGAAACGAGCAAGAGGACTCAAAAGCTACTCTTGAGTTAATGAGCAAGAGGACTCTACCTTCTCTTGATTTTGAGCAGGGGACTCAGACAACTTATGCAAAGTGAAAATAAACACTAAGGGGTCTAGAACTACCTCAAACCTTAGTGAAAACTGAGCTACCTTTCAAACAGTGAAGCTTGAATGCTAATGAGAATGAAGGGAGCAAGGTGAGATTGATCTTCCTTGAATTGATTGTTTGTAATCTCACTTGGGAGTGACTTGTTCTTGGAGGCTCTTAATTATGATTCAATGTTGTATTTAGAGCAAAAAATAAGTGGGTATTTATAGGTTAAGAGGCTTGAATTAATTTGGAATCTAGATTAGAATCGGATTCCACAAGCCATATATAATCCGGTATGCTGGATGGGAATCCGGTATGCCGCATTACCTAATTTCCAATTTCAATAAGGGAATAACGGTCAATTTTTAATAGTCCAGTAGTGATCCGATATGCTGGATGGAGATCCGGTATGCCGGATTAGGGCACACTGCAGGCAATCAGGATCCGGTATGCTGGATCCTTATCCAGCATGCTTAACTGACGTACTGGTTCTTATTTTCTTGAGATTTCTCATTAATCCGGTATTCCAGATCAGGAACCGGCATGCCGGATTGGGCAAACTCAGTGGAAATTAGTCCAATTTTATTAGGCCTTGGTTTGGGGAATTCAAACCCATTTAGTCACATATTTAAGGGATCAAATAACCACCTAAGGTCATTCTAAATGGATTCATGCGTGTGTGTGTGCATTACATCAAAATGTGACTCAAAAGGAAATTACAAAAAATATATATACAAAGTCTTCATGCTCAAAATCTTTAGTCTTCCAAGGATTTGCTTCCAAGTCTTGAGAGGTCTCTTCTTGTGTATGCTCTTTGTATTTGTATACGCTCCCCCTCACTTAGTGCTATGCTTTAACTCTAAAACACTTAGAATATAAGCATTAGTTCAAGAATGGTCTTATTTGTTATCATCAAAATACCCATGTCATCATGGAGATGACTTGGAGTGTATAGGGTCATGTGTACTTCCCTAACAGGGATCACAGACGCCTTTGAGCTCCTCTAACGACGGAATGGATCCCAGTGGTGGCCTCCTGCCCCTGTCAAAGATGAGGAGGTTGAAGACAATAAGAAAGGCGCTGGCTTTGATCCTCCATCACACTATTTATGCAAATCTCCCATCCTTGAACTCTGAGGAGGTTAGGGAAGTCAGGAAATAGCCCCCTCAAGACTCTCCTCCTCTCCATGGTAGCACGACCTCTCCAAGCATTGACGCGGGCACACTACACGAAGAGGTAGGCCCCTAGCTTGGAAGTACAAAAGATACTATGTGTCGATTGAAGATCGAAGCTGCGAGGGCAAATGTCGATTAAAGATCAGAGCCAAAAATAGGGCCACCAAGCTGAAGGTCAGCACCTAAAAAATGACATCCGTTATAGCCATAGAAGCAATGACAGTCACAACACCAACGAAATAAGAGGCCGTCAAGAGAAGCGTAGGGAAGAAACCCACAAAGAAGGTCCATGGCTTCGCTCCAAAGGGAAGAAGCAGAATATGGTAAGGAGAGAAGGAAAAATAGCTATTTATGGTGGAATGGACGGACTAGATCAAAAGAGAATCCCAAAAAGCAATATTCCAAATTTAAGGGAAGTAACTGCCAGAAGCCATGCGGCAGGTCCCCATTGCACCCACGCTTTTCAAAACCTACGAACAGATTTAGGAAGAGATGCGACATTTCATGTCATACCCCAAACCACCCCTAGGAGGATTTGGTAGGTGACCCGAATTGCATAACGACAATTCGCCAAATCCCACGGATCTAGAAGCAGTTATTACATTCATGGTTCCACATTCATCACATTACTACAGGTAAGATCAAAGTGCTGCAGATAACTACAATTATAATAAAAGAGAAAGCGTAGCAATACGGGAATGATAGTGATATATACATATATATATTGTGTTCTGAAACATTCCCACCTAGATACAACCCACAAAGAAAAACTAAGCTGACAAAAGCTAAAAGAAAGAAAGATATACATACATATATGTACAGGGTGAGATGACTCAACCCCAAAAAGAAAAGGAAGAAAACTATAGCAGAACCACAAACAGAATGGGGACAAACTCCTAACAAACGTAAAAAGGAGTCCCCAAGACAAAAAGCATCAGGAGCACTCTTCAATGGTCTTCATCAATGACCACCAAGAATGCACGCATGATCGACACAACCTCCGTCGGGGTCCACACCAATATCATCATAACAGCTAGGGCTCTCCTCCTCGTAATGAGCCTCCATGCCACAGCGGCATCGATCTAAAAAATCATCTAAGAAAAACATATACAACAGAGTGTGAGCCCCACTGAGCTCGTGAGCAAAACATATCATCATGCATGCACATGCAACCACATTCCACATGATCCTACATGATATGTAAGTCCAGATTATTATTAGCCTCCAAGCAATACAACTAAGTCAGGTCTGTGCTACTATAATCCCCAATACATGTATCTCTGGTGCGGGCTTAGTTACCCCTTCCCGTGATACACCCATTGAGTTGTCGGAGAAGACCAGTCAGCTCCCACATTTGTTCACCAAGGTCAGCCCGACCAACCCTCTGTGATTAACCGATAGGGTAATCCATCACAATTCTCATTTCCTTTCTTTTATGGCTTATAGCCCGGTATATAGCTCATATTCACCATTCCGGTGCAAACACATTTCTTTTCTTTTCTCATAAACACATATGGGCACCCTCATAGGCATCCAACACCTTAACCCCTGTTGGCAAGAGTGCGTAGCATAGGTGATGAAACTCTAACCCCATGTCTACATGCACCGTATGAGTTGGGTGGTGTTAATCGCATCCCATTCTACGGGCTACCACAAGCTTCATTTCCAAGCCGACTACGGCATCTAGTCTAACATTCACAATCATCAGATAATATTCACAGTGTTGATCAATAGACAATCATTGTACAGTAACTTGAACAATTGAACAAGCTAAGGAGCCTAGGGCTCATCAGAGGAACAAGCACGTGCAGCGGAAGTATCACCTCATCAGAGAGATTATCCAGCAAGGTGACGTGAGTATCTCCAAAGTGGACACAACTGAAAATGTGTTTGATGCCATGACAAAGGGTTTGTCACCAGGAGTGTTTGAGAAACACATGGAGGGCATGGGTTTAAAATGTATGGGGAATTGGCTTTGATGTACAAGTGGGAGATTGTTGGACAAGTGTGTGTCCATCAAACCCGGTTCAGTCCGGTTCAACCCAGTTCACGTTTGTATTGAACATTTATACATTTTAGTTTAATATTATCACATGCAATATAAAATTTTTGAGCATTATGTGTCCGTAAGTTATACTTAAAATGGTAGTCACGACTAGGGTTTGGACTGGGCACCCTTATCATATGGTCGTCGCATTGGGTATGCCTAGACATGTGATGTCAGGGTACGAATGTGAGTGCTCACATGTTTGATGTGTGCATTAGTGAAGAATCTACTTTGCCGATTCCCTCATGTATTACTGCCAGATGTAGGAAGGGATAGACATGTGTCACCAACACCTTGTACTTGAGGGAACACTGTCACTGCAAAGTGTGATCGCATTCTTTGGTTCATCAATGACTGAGACTCAAGCGAGTCAAAGCCGGTGTTCTGGGAATGCTTGAACACTTTGTGAGTGAAGGAGTTATCCAACACGGTCACCACTGCCCGATTGGGGAACACCAAGATAGAGACTATCTGTGCATGGTCGGATCAGAATCTGAATCTAGTACCATTTTGGAAATGGTTTTGCAAAATTTATTTTACATAAAATGATACATTATTTATAGTTATTTCAAATAAAGTATTTTATCGAGTTTTACGGGACCCGATCGGATGCACAAACGCTCTTATATGGACATGTACTATGGATTGGGGTTTGGCAGTACATGTGTACATGCCCTAGATTCCATAATGATGGTGTTGATTAGTGGGGGGGTTGTATATGCTAAATTGTTATCATATAGAGAGTTATTTGGAATTTGCTAATTTAATTAGCTCTTTATTTAATTAATGAATTTGGTGCTAATTGTAATTATCCATTAATAATTAAATAAAGAATCTAATTAATACTTTCCCTATTAGATTCTGCTTCTTCACCTGTGTAGCACTTTGAGTTTAAACAGAACTGCCAGACTGAGAGAGAGAGAGTCAGACTCTCACTAGGGCTCTATTAAATCTATCTAGGATTTAATTAAACCCTATTATTTTAAATAGAGGACCATAAAATGCAGAAGGGAGGAGCACTCCCCATTTTTGGAGCAGACACTCTCTCTCCTACATTTTTGGTTTCTCTCTCTCCCTCTTGTGATCTCTCTTCTTCTTCTTGCTTCTCTCACCTGTGTTTGAGAGTTAGGGTTTGTGAAACCCTAGATCTGTGCTGAGGAGTTTGAGGGCATCTAAGATTGGCATGTAGAACCTTGGTAGCACCATTGGAGGTTCAGATCTATTTGCTTAGAGCGCTCGCTGGAGGAAGAACCACTGTCTATTGGAGGAGCAACACTTGAGGTTCACCAGGTTAGTAGTTCTTTATTAACTCCTTCTATTCATTGATTATTAAAATTTATGGGATGCAAAAGAAACTCGAATTGATTAATTTCCGCTGCGTATTCGAGTATGGGATGGATCCCTCTTGCCATGTGATGGACTAGAGACGAATTTCTCCATCCCTATTGTGATAATTAATTTTATGGGATGCAATAGGGAAGGAGAAACCCTAATAGAGATGCACCAGGGTTCCCATGGGCGACCATGGGAAACCCTAAAATTTAATGGGGTACCCATGGGACACCATGGGATAACCCAGGGTGTGCGAAACTCTAATTTTTCTGTATATTGGTTTCCCTAGGGAACCATGGTTTGATCACTGGACCGTTGTTTGACCAACAGTGTGGTATCAGAGCCACCTTTCCCACCCATGAATATTAGATAATTAATGGTTTAATATGATTGTCATGAGTGGGATGCAAGTTGCATATGGGTGGTTAAAATTATGGTTGTTGTAACAACCTTCCCATGTGCACCTGAGTAGTTACAAGGTTGTTAGTGTAACAACCTACCCATGTGATGATGGATTTGGTTTGTTTGTTATTTCCAATTATTGTAACATGTATCCATGCATGATGTAATTAAATTTTTATTTAAAATTTTTTTATCATGGTTATATGGGGGGGGGGGGGCGCACGCTGCCATGTACATGCGCACACTCTCCCCCTTTTCCTGCCTATGTGCGCAAGCTAGGGCTGCTGCCTGCGGGCAGTAAACCTGGAGGCTGCAGCCTACAGGCTGTTGTCCTTGGGCAGTAGCCTATGGGCAGCAGGCCTACGGGCTCAGCCATGGGCTGCTGCCCATGGGCCTTGGGCTTGCGGGCTACGCAGGGAGTGCCTACAGCCTGCGTGCACCCCCCTTGTTTTCCCTCCAGTTTAATTTAAAAAAAAAAAAAGGGAATTATTTTTCAAAATAGAATTTTATTACTTTGTTTTGTTTTTGGAGGATGATGATGGTGAAGAGATTCCCTCTTTATCCACTTACGATTAAAATGCGATTTTAATTTTATGGGCTTGGATACATGTGATCACATGCGATGTGGTGGTTCAATAATTGAATGAATCCATGTTTTAATTTTTGGTTCACTTGCTTTAATGCCCAAGCATGAAATTATATTATGATGTGATTATGGGAATGACATCTAATAAATGGATGGATTGTTTATGTATGTGATACATGGGGTGGATATGATGCATCTCTCTCTTTCTCTCTCTCCCCCTTTCTTTTTTATAAACAAATGTACTCCACCCCATGGGCAGCCCAAATGGTGGGTTGGTTTCTCCATGTGGGGTTTCTTTATTGTTATGGAAAGGAAAGTGTATAAAATTTTTCCTAGGTTTCCATTGTAATTTTAGAGGAGTTAGGACTCCCAGGGCATGTAGATGGTGATCCACATGTGGCGCTCAAAGCTTATGGAGATGCAAGTCACCTACTTTGAAGACATGATCGGAGGAGGAGATGATCGAGGCGTGGCATCCATGGCATGATAAATGCACCCAAAGTTATTAGTTTTATTTTTATTGGGAGGGTTCTTTAATTGCTTCTGATAAAAATGCCGCCATCCCATAATCACTTTTAATTAATGTTGATTAATTATGTTATTTTATTACATCCATGATATGTATGTGAGAGTTGCTTAATCCCTCTTTAATCAAAATACATGTATGATATGGACTAGTCTTAATCGGTAGACATGTCCATGGCCTCCTATTGAAGATAAATGTAGAGATTGTGTGATATGTCCCGCATACGCCGACAGGACATTGCCAGGACCACTGTCACATTTATCTATATTTACCTCTATCGAGATATGTTAGGGTATGGATAGTGAGAGGGCACTGCGACAGTGGGCCATCTTTCATGATTCCATGATTCTAACTAATGTGATAGGTAAGTACATGACTTAGGTGTGTGTCAGCCGACAGGATCTGGACATGGCACCCAGGTGGCCAAAAATATTGGAAGCCCATGAGGCGGACAGCTTAGTCCACACTACCACGGTGTGTATAATAACTCCCGATAGGGTAAGTTATGCATGCAAGGGTTGTAGGTATCCAATTCATCTTTTGGGTTATGAGGAAAACCCAAATCATGAAAGACCATTGATGTGTGTGCTCAATTTATTATTTTCAATGGTCATTAATTAGCATGTGGTTATTTACTTGTGCATGTGTAGATTAATATACAATGGCTGTCGTTAATTCCAACCTGTTAACACTCATTAGCGAATACAAACTTAATGATACAAACTATGTCAATTGGTACCAGAGCATTAAGTTGCTCCTGACTGCTGAAGGACTGTACACAATTCTAGATGAACAAGTTCCTCCTCAACCCGACCCAAACGATTTTGAGGCAAATAAAGAGATGCAAGAGTTCCTCATGAGGGATTCCAAGGCATCACTCTATATCCTAGGATCGTTGGAAAAGTCAGTTGTAGACTCAGTCAAGGATATACGCACTGCTGGGGGTAAAATGGATAAGCTTGCTAAATTGTTCAACAGGCAGTTGACACACGCACATTCTAATGCGGTGAGTCAAATCCATAACTCCAAGATGTCCCAGGGGACTCCAGTGATGGATCATGTAATAAAAATGATCAATTTGTTTGAAAAATTGGAATCCATGGGGAGTGATTTCAGCCTGCGATACAAGACTGATGTGATCTTAGCGTCACTCACTTCTACCTATGCACCTTTTAGGATGTCCTACAAGATGTCCGAGAAGGAGATGGAGCTCACCGAGCTTGCTAATGCACTGGTAGAGGCTAAAGCATCTTTGAAAAAGGACAAGGCTGAGGTCAATGCAACTGAAGCAAAGCCTTCTTCAAATGGGAAGAAGAAAAAAAAGGGAAGTAAGGGCAAGACCCTGAAAGCCAAGGGTGGGAAGTCTGCCAATAAAGGCAAAGACAAGTGCTTCTATTGCAAGAAGGAGGGTCAGTATAAAAGAAACTGTCGTGCTTACCTGGAAACTTTGAAAGACAAGAAGCCGGATGAAACAGAGGCTACTAAAGAAGGTACATGTGATGTTCACGTTCTTTATGAGTCTAATTTGTCTTTTGAACCGACCAATTCTTGGTTGGTGGATAGTGGATCCACTGTTCACATTTACAATGATTTACAGGGGTTCAAGGAGACAAGGAACCTGGAAAGAAATGAAGTGCGTCTTCGGATGGGCACTGGAGCTGAGACCATGGCGTTGGCTGTGGGAATTTTTATTTTAAATTTTAGTTCTGCTAGTTTAGTTTTAAAGGATTGCTATTCTGTACCCTCTTTCAAGAGGAAGATAATTTCAGTTTCAAAACTTGTTTTGGACGGATATAGTTTTTCCTTTAATTCTAAATTGATTATTCATTTTAATAATTCTTTTGTGGCATCCGGATATATGCAAAGTGGTTTGTATCTTCTAGATTGCCCTATTAGAATGAATGTTGTTTCAAATGTTGATTTGAAATGGAAACCAGCTCTAGTGAACTCAACATATCTATGGCATCTAAGATTGGGTCACATTAATATAGACCGAATCAGTAGATTGGTGAGGGATGGGCCCTTAGAGAGTCTGAGGGTGGAACCATTCCCCACCTGTGAGTCATGCCTTCAGGGCAAAATGATCAAGAAACCCTTTAGCAATAAAGGTGCTAGAGCCACAGATCTGTTGGAGTTGATACACACTGACGTGTGTGGACCCATAAACATACAAGCAAGATATGGATATGAGTACTTTATCACGTTCACCGATGATTACTCTAGATATGGTTACATATACTTGATGTGTAGGAAATCGGAAGCCTTTGATAAATTCAAAGAGTTCTAAGCCAAGGTCGAAAGATAGCTCGATAAACGCGTCAAGTCCTTACGATCAGATCGTGGAGGGGAGTATCTATCAGATGAGTTTAAAGAACATCTCATATCCCAAGGGATAGTTAGTCAGCTAACTAATCTAGGCACACCATAACAAAATGGTGTATCCGAACGATGCAATCGGACCCTATTGGATATGGTCAGGACGATGAGTGAGCTGCCTCTTTCTTTCTTGAATAGGGTTCCATCTAAGTCTGTAGCCAAGACACCCTTTGAGTTGTGAAAAGGGTGAAAGCCCATTATTCAACACCTTAGGGTATGGGGTTGCATAGCACTTGTGCGAAAGCAACAGACAGACAAGTTGGAATCCAGGACTTCGAGATGCTATTTCTTAGGCTACCCCAAAGGCACGATAGGCTATTATTTCTATGACCCAGTTGACCAAAAGGTCATTGTAAGTAAACATGTCACATTTTTGGAGGAAGAAATGATGACCCAGAGGTCCGAACCAGTAGTTATAAAAGAGCTATCAGATGGCTCAGAAACGTTACTTCCAGAAGTGAGACCAACTGACATACCCGCTGAAATACTAACACCTGAGGAACCTCAACGCAGTGGGAGGACTATTAGACCACCCACCAGGTGAACTCTTCTAATCGAAGAGGAAACAGTGGAAGAGTTTCACATGGTATCGGTTGAATCGGATGATGATCTGATGACATACTCTAAGGCTCTAAAGGATGTTGATGCCACTAGGTGGCTAGAAGCAATGCGCTCCAAATTTGATTCGATGCATTCCAACAAGGTCTGGACTCTAGTCGATCCACCACTGGATGTAAATGGATCTTCAAGAGGAAGAAGGGTGCAGATGAAAAGGTTGAGAGATTCAAAGCGAGACTGGTGGCAAAGGGTTATACCCAGAAAGAGGGTATAGACTATGAGAAAACCTTTTCACCAGTAGCGATGATGAAATCCATCAGGATTTTATTGGCTATCGCAAGACACTTTGATTATGAGATCCGCAGATGGATGTGCGGATCGCATTTCTAAATGGGTTCCTTCAAGAGAAAATCTACATGGAACAGCCAGAGGGGTTCTCTTCCTTGGAGGAAGAAAGAAAGGTGTGTAAATTGCAGAGGTCCATTTATGTGCTGAAGTAGGCTTCCAGGAGCTGGAACATCAGGTTTGATCAATCAATCAAATCGTTTGGTTTTGATCAAAACAAGGATGAACCATGCGTTTACAAGAAGATCAGTGGGAGGGCAGTATGTTTTCTTATTTTATACGTAGATGACATATTGCTGATTGGTAACGATGTAGGATTCCTTTCATCAGTAAAACAGTGGTTATCCACAATGTTTTCGATGAAAGACCTTGGTGAAGCTAGCTATATCATTGGGATCAAACTCGTAAGAGATCGCCAGAAAAGGATGCTAGGCTTGTCACAGGCTACCTATATAGACAAAGTTCTGGCCAGATTTAGTATGGAGAACTCCAAGAGGGGAAGTGTTCCCTTCAGACATAGAGTCAGTCTTTCCAGATCTCAATGTCCTCAGTCTTAGATAGACATTGAAGAGATGAAGAGGATTCCCTATGCCTCAGCAGTAGGGAGTCTTATGTACTCTATGTTGTGTATGAGGCCGGACATTTGCTATGCAGTAGGTATAGTAAGTTGTTATCAATCTAACCCTGGACGCGAGCATTGGAGTGCTGTCAAGAATATCCTCAAGTACTTAAGAAGGAGTAAGGAATATTTTTTTGTTTTTGGATCTGATCAGTTATCAGTATTGGGATACACATATTCGGATTTTCAAACTGACAAGGATGACAAAAAATCCACGTCTGGGATGGTATATCTAATGGGTGGAGGTGCCATTGTGTAGCGGAGTGTGAAATAAAAGTCTACAGCCAATTCTACTACCAAAACAGAATACCTTACAGCTTGTGATGCAGCAAAAGAAGGTGTTTGGCTGAGGTAATTCCTATCAGATTTGGAGGTAGTCCCTGATCTTGTCAAGGGCCCTATTCTCCTGTTATGTGACAACAGAGGGGCCATTGCACAAGCTAAGGAGCCTAGGGCTCATCAAAGGAACAAGCACGTGCAGCGGAAGTATCACCTCATCAGAGAGATTATCCAGCAGGGTGACGTGAGTATCTCCAAAGTGGACACAACTGAAAATGTGTATGATGCCATGACAAAGGGTTTGTCACCAGGAGTGTTTGAGAAACACATGGAGGGCATGGGTTTAAAATGTATGAAGAATTGGCTTTGATGTACAAGTGGGAGATTGTTGGATAAGTGTGAGTCCATCAAACCCGGTTCAGTACGATTCAACCCGGTTCACCTTTATATTGAACATTTATACATTTTAGTTTAATATTATCACATGAGATATAAACTTTTTGAGCATTATGTGTCCGTAAGTTATACTTAAAATGGTAGTCACGACTAGGGTTTGGGCTGGGCACCCTTATCATATGGTCGTCACATTGGGTATGCCTAGACATGTGATGTCAGGGTATGAATGCGAGTGCTCACATGTTTGATGTGTGCATTGGCGAAGAATCTACTTTGTCGATTCCCTCATGTATTACTGCCAGATGTAGGAAGGGATAGACATGTGTCACCAACACCCTGTTCCTGAGGGAACCCTGTCACTACAAAGTGTGATCGCATTCTTTGGTTCATCAATGACCGAGACTCAAGCGAGTCAAAGCCGGAGTTTTGGGAATGCGTGAACACTTTGTGAGTGAAGGAGTTATCCAACACGGTCACCACTGCCCAATTGGGGAATACCAAGATAGAGACTGTCTGTGCATGGTCGGATCAGAATCTGGATCCAGTACCATTTTGAAAATGGTTTTGCAAAATTTATTTCACATAAAATGATACATTATTTATAGTTATTTCAAATAAAGTGTTTTATCGAGTTTTGCGAGACCCGATCGGATGCACAGATGCTCTTATATGGACATGTACTATGGACTGGGGTTTGGCAGTACATGTGTACATGCCCTAGATTCCATAATGATGGTGTTGATTAGTGGGGGGGTTGCATATGATAAATTGTTATCATATAGGGAGTTATTTGGAATTTGCTAATTTAGTTGGCTCTTTATTTAATTAATGGATTTGGTGCTAATTATAATTATCCATTAATAATTAAATAAAGAATCTAATTAATACTTTCCCTATTAGATTCTGCTTCTTCACTTGTGTAGCACTTTGAGTTTAAACAGAACTGCCAGACTGAGAGAGAGAGAGTCAGACTCTCACTAGGGCTCTATTAAATCTATCTAGGATTTAATTAAACCCTATTATTATAAATAGGGGACCATAAAACGCAGAAGGGAGGAGCTCTCCATGTTTTTGGAGTAGACACTCTCTCTCCTATGTTTTTGGTTTCTCTCTCTCCCTCTTGTGATATCTCTTCTTCTTCTTGCTTCTCTCACTTGTGTTTGAGAGTTAGAGTTTGTGAAACCCTAGATCTGTGCTGAGGAGTTTGAGGGCATCTGGGATTGGCGTGTAGAACCTTGGTAGCACCATTGGAGGTTCAGATCTGTTTGCTTAGAGTGCTCGCTGGAGGAAGAACCACTGTCTATTGGAGGAGCAACACTTGAGGCTCACTAGGTTATCAGTTCTTTATTAACTCCTTCTGTTCATTGATTATTAATATTTATGGGATGCGAAAGAAACTCGAATCGATTAATTTCCGCTGTGTATTTGAGTATGGGATGGATCCCTCTTGCCATGTGATGGACTAGAGACGAATTTCTCCATCCCTATTGTGATAATTAATTTTATGGGACGCAATAGGGAAGGAGAAACCCTAATAGGGATGCACCAGGGTTCCCATGGGCGACCATGGAAAACCCTAAAATTTAATGGGGCACCCATGGGACACCATGGGATAACTCAGGGTGTGCGAAACCCTAATTTTTCTGTATATTGGTTTCCCTAGGGAACCATGGTTTGATCCCTGGACCATTGTTTGACCAACAGGGCCTTATTCTTAGGCTCCTTCCTCGGAGGATCCTTCTTATGCTCGGTTGGAGCCTCCTTCCTCTTCTTCTTCTTCTCTAGGGATAGAGGGGAGAGGACTATATTCCTAGTAACTTGGAGATTCTCCGTCTCCATGAAGGTAGCAAGGGAACCCAAATTGAAATGCACTACACCAAACAAGGAGGAAGGAGTTAGCACACCAAAGTAAAAATCAATAAAGAGAAGGCAAAAAGAAAGAGAGAAAATCTAGGGGCACTCACCCCTCTCCAACTCAGACATGTCCAGGGCATCAGTGTTGGCCAGTTCCACAGGCCCCAAGAATTTTCCAGGGTTGTTAGATCATCATCGTTGAGAATTGGGATCTTGTTCCGAGCAGAGGTGTTCGAAAAGCCCCATGTATTAGGGAACCTGGGTCCCATGCATGAAGCCCAAAAGAACCTTTATTTTCAAGCATGGATGGAGGTAGGGGTTCTACCCATAATAGGGATGGAGGAATCGCGCTGATAGAGGTAATAGCATCCAGGGTGACCACTGTTCGAATTCAGTAGAAAACACCTAATAAACAAAGCAGGAGAGGGACGTCTACCCAACCGGGTACATCTAAGAATGAAGGCTCCAACACATCTCCAGCAGTTCAGGAGTTATTGGCTGGGGGCAACTCCGTAATGGTTAAGGAGACAGGACACAAATTCAGGGAGAGGATAATGGAAGCCAGCATCAAAGGCATCCGAGATGAGGCTAACCTCATTAGGATACTCAGTATTTAATCTATCTTTAGGAAAGGTGGCTCTAAGATCAATGGACTCTGGGATCGAGTAGATTTCTCAAATTTCCATGACATCGGACACATTCAATACCGAGGGGATTTCATCCACCCCTTTTCCTATGGTGGGATCAATTTGAGGTTGGCGAATATGGTGAGCCTTTCTTCCCAGGGAAGCAGAAGGTTTTTACGAGGGATACGACCGAAAGTACCAGCGAAAACACCAGACTTATTCGACTGAACCGAGGTAGATACTCTGGGAACTGCAATAACCTCTCCAGATGCCCTAGGTGGAACCACAGTGGTTCTCCTAACACCTTACCCATGGTATAACTCCTCTGATTCTTTGAACAAAGAAGCTATATCCTAGTTGGACTTGGGAGTCAGAGTTTTCTTACAGCTCGACATCTCTTAAAGAAAACAAAAAAGGGAAATCAACTATAGAAGTAAAGAAAAGAGAACTTACTTGAGTAAGAGAAGTGTAGTTGAAGAAAAAATGCAGAACAGGATAGCTTCAAGGATAGAATGAAGGCAGAGAATCAAAAGATTTCCAGGCTCAAAAACTTAAAAATGATGGAGAAGAGGAGCCCTGGGAAGTTAGAACCCTTTATACCCTTGGGAAAGGAATGGAGGCTTTTGATCAACCCAATGAATTTAATTAGACGGGCAAGATGCAAAGAAAAGATGATCGAGACACGTGTTAAAAGCATGAGGGAAGCTCCCTTGACAAGGAAAACACCGGGAAAGCAAGAAGTTCAAATTTAAACTTTATGATATCCTTTCCATTTCCCTTAAAAGGCATGAAATCTGGAAGATATTTTAGACCCACGTGTAGACAACGACGAATGGCGGTGGAGTTCTGGAGACTCCCACTCCATATCCGAGGGTAAAATCATCAACGAGAGAAATACAACTCAAAAAGGAAGTAATTCTCATACATGACCGGTAACCAGTTCTATCGAGCATAAACTAGCATAAATGAAAGCCGAGCATCACCAAGGTGTAATAGTAAGCAAAGATCGCTGACAACCGAGCATATGGGCTGGACCACCGCTGTGCGTAAGAAGTGGATAATCCTCCCCATGCCTCATTCAAGGTAAGGGGAGTAGGGGGCAAATGATACACCATACTTTATCTATCCAACCCATAGGTGACACATGGGGTGGCTTGAAGTCCAAGCCACCAGGCCCTGCATAGAATAGATCGGGCTGCTAACGAAATGGTTACACTGGTCTGGACATGCCAACAAGATCAGTTGAAGAGCACCCTAGTGGATGGAGGCTGATAACTGTAATTCACGTGCGAGAGGATTCTGGATCCCAGGATCTGAGGAGAGGATTCCCTTCTTCTTGAAGGGTTTCCTAATCCAAAGAGGGGGGACCACCTCACAAAGAAGGAAATCCATCTGGTGAATCCAGGGGAAGATCAGAGAAAGAGGGCTAGGGAGAAACTTGTATAAAGAGGGGCCTTTACACCCATGTAAGGGGGATTGAAAATATTCTTTCATCGAGAGAGAAATCAAGAAACCCTAAAGAATCATCTTTGTTTTCCTTAGTCATTTCTAGTCTAATCTAGCTTTAAGGTTGCAGTGTTTGAGGAACTCCCTCAAGCATATTTGTTTGTGCAACAAATACTAATAGGTGTATATACATAAATATGTGTGTATGAACGTGTGTGTGTGTGAAAAGTGAATGAGAATCTACATAGATATGTAAGAATGAGGAAAACCACATATGAATCTAACCAAAATGCTTCTTAGGTGTCGGGAGCGACGTACCGACACACAAACCCGAGAAACTGAAATCATAATGGAGTACTTCCTAAGTCCAATTTTGAAATATTGCTATGATGATAGCAATATACACAAGCTGAACCAGAAACTTGAAATTTTGATAGATGATCGTAGGTATCTACAGGACCATCTGCACCATAATAGAGGCCTAGTGGCTAGGGATTTCTATGTTATCAAAAGAAGAGCTAGTTACGTCCAGTACCATGCTACTCACGTTGAGAGTATACTAAACCGATGGTCAGACCTAACTCAATGCCTAGTATAGGGAGTATAGGTATTGGTATTAGTTGACCTTATCTTTAAGTTTTCATCTACATACCTGGTTGCTAGTTTGAATCTTGAATGGAAATGTTGCATTTATGCATCCTCAAACCATCTCATTCCATGCTTCTCCTTATATAAATTATCCGACTGCATGCAACCTTAAGTATACCTACCCTAGGTTTAAAATACCCTTAGTAGACTAATGACCAAGTCTTTACATGACAGGAAATGGGTTCTATTGTTTCGGCCTAAAAATCCCCAACGACATGCATTACTTTAGCAACTAAGGAGAAGATTAGCTCGAATCCAGAAAAAAAAAAAAAAAAAACAAAGCAAGGGAATATTTGAAAGTATACCTAGCCCATGCTGACACTGGTAGGATTGGAAATCGTATCTACTTTCTCCCTTTAGTTGTCGAGGTTAGGAGTGACATATCACCTCGACATGGACTTGTACATCACCAAGAAAAGACTCGAACAGTTTGCCTTCTAGCTACAGAAAATCAATCATGGTTAACACAAGATCAAGCCGGGGTGCTTGTCGCAGAGGAGGCCCTCAATTTATTACAAAAGTTGTACTGCCTAACAGGGCTGAAGCTCAAAACTTTGAAGTTTCAGCCACTTTTGTGAGAATGCCCTAAGGACCTTCCAAATGTAGTGCCTGTGGCTCCACCGGATCCTACAATCACACCACCTCAGGCTATGGCCGCTAGCGAAATGAGCACCATCATGGCAAACATGATGAGAACCATGCAACAATAGCAAGAATTACTTGCTCACATGACTACTCAGTTCACGATGATGATGCAACTGTAAGCGGTGCCACCACCAAATTGGCCCCCACAATTTCCACCACTCGTGCCTCAACAAGCAACAGACAACTCCATCACTAGGGTAATGGACAGGTTCAAGAAATTTTAGTGCCAGCTTTTTCCAAAATCGGCTCGGAGGTGATGGAATCGGAGAGATGGATTAGTGCTTTGGAAAAAGCCTTCATGGTATTGGACTGTACTGATGCCCAGAAGCTAATATGCGTCGGGTACCAGTTATAGAACGAGGATGAAGCATGGTGAAAAGCAACGCGACCAAATCTGGAGGCGGTTCATCCCAACCCTACTGGGGATCAATTCAAAGAAGTCTTCTTTAAGAGTACTTTCCAGAAAGTTTCAGGGATAGAAAGGAAGCTGACTTCTCCGCTCTCATGCAAGGATCGAAATCAGTGCTTGACTATTAACAGTAGTTTGAGGACCTGTTTCATTTCATACCAGAACATTTGAAGGGAGAGGTTAGTAAGACAAAGAAGTTTGAAAAGGGGCTTAAGCTGAAGATTGGTTCCATTCTATCAGTCTTAGACATTCAGACCTATACCCAAATGGTTGATAAGGCTACAACCATGGAAGATCGGTTGAAAGGAAGACTCTGGTGTCACCAGGATCAGGCAAGAGGCCTAATACTTTCCAAAGTTATAATTGGCCCAATAAGACATTCAGGGGATCTAGATACAGTCCCAACCCGACACAGTACCATAGACCAGAAATGGGCCAAACTTCTTAATCCATTTATCCAACATTCGACCAGCCTACATAGTATTATCACCATGCCTCAAGCCAGTCTACTCTACCACCTCGTCTGGTATCGAGACAAGTAAGCCAGGTTTCTTCTCAGCCTATCTGTCCTACACCTGCCTATCCATCTGCTGGACCTAGCCACTTCTATACGTGCAAACTACCCATACACATGTCTGGTGATTGTCCTCATCGTGGATTTCATGCACCACGACGAGGTCCACCTAGTACTCGGCCATCCCATTCCCAAAGCATTAGAGTCCAAGAACAAGTATATACCTTGGACACAAGGGAAGCTGAGGCGAATCCAGATATGATCACCGGTACTCTATCCATATCATCCTCACTTGATCGAGTATTAACTGATTCTAGTACATTACACTCTTTCATTTTCGTTGTTATATGATAAGATGAATGTGCCTCGAAGAACTTAGAACACAAATTAGTGTTTAGCACTCCTGCTGGAAATGTAGTGAAATTAAACAAGGTATATGAACCCTGTCCAGTAGAAACCTGCAAAAAGAAACCCGATGAGATTCTGGGATGTGAGGAGCACAATCTCCATAACCAAATTATCTTGTTGGAAAGGTACTGTGGAGTAGTCGCCCCAATCAAGGAACGTCTGGTTGACGAGAAGATGTAAGGTAGTCGAAGTATCCTCATCCATTTGAATCCTAAGACTTGTCTAATTTCAAGGATAAAATTCTTATAAGGTTGGGGGAATGTTAAACCCGTGCCCAAAAATACAGGTTAATTTGAATTTTTTGTTGAAGGTTCGGAACCCGAGGTCAAAGCTACTAGTACATTGTGGTGCATTGATCTCGTGGTTGAATTTAATGAGGTAGCCTCGTTGGTGAGGACCTACATACCATTAAGAAGGCAAACACCAACTCCTTGTAATTGTACAGTTCACCACCAAATGTACAGCCTAAGCTAGGTACCAACCCTTGATTTCTAGAGCCCTACCTGAGTACATGAAACATTAGGCCTATGAAACATTTAGGGAAGGTAAATATGCGAACACATTAACAACGGGGTGATTTGGCACTGTTTCAGTAAGGAAAAAAGAAGAATAAAAGAGAGGCCTAGGCTCCTAAACTTAGTTTGAGAGTGAGAAGTCAAGCTTGGAATCCTATCAAATTGCTCCCAATTTCTAAGGTAAAGACCCTAACCTAGTTAAATTCTTTCTCCCAACCTATTCTTAAACATAGGGTTGGCTGGTATTCTGGATTAAAGATAAGAAGTTAACACCCATCATGCTTGCATATGTTCTAACTTGTTTTGGGTTTATTATAAACCCAATTCCTTTGTATGCATGCTTAAACCCAACCATAGGACCTAATCCTAGTTCTAGGTTAAACTAATGACCCTCATCACCTTGAATGTTTGAGTTAAAGCATTTGTAGACCAAACATTAACTTGCATGTTTGATTTGATGATGAGAACTCAATTCCATACGTGTATGTTGAATCCCAACTCAAATATCAAATTCTGCTAGTCTGGCAGATTGACCCCTGCTTAGTTAAAATGATATAACTCCATCATCCGAACCTCATTTTCTTTGATTATAATTTTCCTAGAAACTAGACTCATAAAACTTCATTTTGTTAGAATAAACCACAGTCCAATTATGCCTTTAAGTGACCTGAAATTTCATTTCAATCCAAGTAAAAACAGGATTCTCTGGGCGATGCTCCCAAATGCCCAGTGCAAGTCCCAGAGTTACTGAAACTTGTATTTTTCATTCCAAACTTATGGGAACCATGTGCATTGCTTTGGAACTCCTTCAAAACATCCCCTAGGGCATATAGGAACCATCCCCTAGCCTTGGAACCATGTGGGCCCCACCTACATAACTTTAAATATAAAGAAGCTAGGGAAAATGCATTTTATTTGGGGCAGCCCTGGCCAAACATGCCTTAGTTACCCTTGGCCTATAAATAGATGGCCCAGCCTTAGGATTTGCTTCCTACTATTAAATTCATGGAAAGAAAGAAGAGAGAGGGAAGGAAGGAGAGAAGCCTAGGATCCTTTGGCCGAATTCTTCCCCAAGCATGAAGGTAACTTCTTAGAGCCCAACCAAACCCCCTACTATGTTTCATTTCTATACCTTGTAAGAAATTCACCAAGTCTAGCCTTGTAGCCATGTCCTACCATGTGCAATCATGTTCTTTTGAGTAATATCTTGTAGGATGCTTAGTTGAGCCATGGATCTTTACATGTAAGCCCCTTTTTGTATGTTTTACCTTCCATTTGTTCTGTTACAAGCTGTAGACACATAGATTTCTTAATCCATCCATGTTACACAGTTATTTTTATGCTTAGCCATGTATGTAATACATGAAAGTTGAGGTAGGACCATGGATCCATGCATGCATGAAGTATTACCTACTTTTAGCTTAGGAATACTACTGTAGTACATAAATAAGTCTAATAGTTGTGCTATTATAGGAATTGATGCTGGTATATAGCTGACCATAATAATATTTGCTTGAACCTTGCATGCTTGAACCCAACCCATCACCCAAAATGGCAAACCATGATTAGAACCATGTGCCTATCATAATGACCTAATTACATGTATTACTAACCTCTAGGAAGCATCCCAATTCGTTTTGAGAAGAAATCTGCAGAGAAATTCCAATAAATGTTCAAAAATCCTGCGTTGTGCGATTCTCTGGATGATGCATTGGGAGTTTTACCCAAACGCCCAGTGCAACTCCCAGAGATGTTGTTTTGCGTGTAAATTAATCCAGACCTTTGGGGACTTCACCCATAGCCCCAAAATAGTATTTATAAAATAAAAACCATCATGAACCCCTACCCCATGCAACCTTGATGTGCTCACTTTGGGTCCACCAATGAGCCCTAATGGCCATGATCCAATGAGGGACCATGAGCCCAAAACATGAGCCAACCATGGGGAAGACCTTTGCCATCACTCCCCAAGGTTGATGAGACTTAGAATAGGTGAAACCTAGAAGGAATCCCCCACTGTTGCTGTATTTTATTCTCTGGGTGGTGCACTGGGCATTTCACCCTAAGGCCTAGTACAAGTCCCAGAGAATGCTGTCATAACTGTTTGGTGTCCAGATCTGAAACCAACCTACCTAAGGCAACCCTAGAACCCTAAACCTCCTTTATTAGTAGTTAACATGTTCTAATGGTCCCGTTAACATAGGTTATAGCCCTGGGTGTGAAGAGCAGTGTCAAAGTCCAATCGGAACCTAACAAACCGAAGAACAATCAGGATTTTATCAAGGTGAGTGGAAGTACACCATATGAGTAGGTGTAACATGAATTATGAGTCATGACAAAGATAATAAATTTTACTTTACTGTATTTATATTCTCTTGTTTTTATTGGATTTATATTAAGAACTGTTGATGTAACTGCTACTTATAATCTCTTAGTTTAGATGTCCTAGCCGGCTTGGAAACGGGGTTGGTGGTGGCTCGTAGAATGGGATGCAGGGTGCCACCCGACTCATACTATATCATATAGAATGCATATGGTTAGGGTATCATCACCCATAGTACAAACCCTTGCCAACAGGGATTAAGGTTTTGAATGTCTGTGAGAGAACTAATAGCACATGTATTTTTTGGTTGGGTACCCGTCTTCAAGAAAGATGGTATCACAGGCTAACCATAGAGGGCTGATCGGGCTGACCATGGAGAGAATGCTGGAGCCGACTGGTTTTCATTGACAACTCAATGGGTGTATCGCGGGAAGGGGTTAAAGGCCTGCACCAGGGATACATGTATTGGGGATTGTAGTAGCACAGTACCTGCCCTAGTTTTGTTGTTAAGTGGCTAAATAAATATTAATGAATCTCATGCATATAGACTCATGGTTGTTCTTGCATGTGCGTGCATGCTTTATATTCATTCATGGGCTCGGTGGAGCTCACCCTCTTGTGTATTCTCTTTTTAGATGATACTGTAGGTGGATATCTCGATGGCTGGGAGAATCATCACGAGCAGGAGGGTGATGTTGATTTTGACTATATGGGTGTGGACCCCGATGGAGGTTATCCCTCTGCTGCGGGTGATCAGGATGACCCTTGAGGATGATCCTTGAGGGATGAGGCAGCATACTTAATCTAACCTTAGGGATTCTTTTGGGTAGATAGGATGTACTAACTTCCCTTCTTTTGCATAGCTTACCTAGGCTTCTGTTTCTTGCCCACTTTTGTATACCTGTGAAGCTATTAGTTAGATAGGTACTAACTGTCTTACTTGTGAAGGTTGTGAACAAAACAATGATGTAAATATTAACTTTAATGTTTAATGTCAAGTTTAGTTTCCACTGTACTTTGTATTCTATTTTATCCATTGTTATGGGTGTGTGTGTTTGTGAGTTATATTAACTGCTTCTAAATCCTGGGGATTTGTTGGATATCGTAGGATATCTGGGTTACTTTCCTAAATCTTGCTAGGGGGTGGTTTGGGGTGTGACATATGTACGTACAATAGTTAATCAAGCTTTGATTATTGATTAAAAAAAATTGTGTGAACTTATGAAAATAGGGAAAAGGTTCGTACTAACTTGAGTACTTTCCCCTAAATAGAATGGACCATGTTCTAAGGCCCATTGGAGAGTACCAATATGATGACAACAATGTCTATGAGAGAAACATAAAGCTTGGAATGATGATTGATGACTGCAGGTATCTACAATCTTAGTTGTACCACAACTAGAATTTGGCCACCTGAGACTTTAATGTCATTGATAGGAGAGTTGAATTCCTTCAACACCATACCGCCCGTAGCCAAGGTATACTAAAACGGTGGGCAGACATAGCTCAGTACCTATTATAAGACACCCAGATGATTGATAACTTAGAACTTTAATTTATAAAATCATTGAATCATGTATTATGATATGAATTCTGAACCTTGAAATGCATTCTTACATGTATAAGTTATTATTCCATCATGATCAACACTTCTGTCTTATGCATTGATGTAAGCATGTGGCAGGCAAACCTATCACAGATTGAACCATCTCTAGTAGACTAGCGGCCAACTTTCCTATGTCAGGGAATGGTCATGCTGTTTGGACTTAGCAGACTTCCAGTAACATGCGTTACATTAGTAAGTTAAGGAAAAGGCTAAATCCACTCCGTGCAATCAAAGCTGAAGCAAAGAGAGTGTTAAAAGAACATTTAGATTAGGCTGACATCTGTAGGATCGAGGAACGAGAGTTTTTCCTCGAGCTAGCGGAGGAAGTCAAGGCTGACATCTTTTTCCTGGACTTGGACTTGTATATGACTGGGTAAAGACTTGAGAACCTAGCCTGGTGAGTTCAGGTATATATACATAGACTTATACATGAATGCATAGATAGAAAATACCCTTACACAGGCATACCCCTTAATGAATCATAAGAAGCATGCTGACTATAGGGCAAAGACGTAAATTGTGCCTACTTGTATTTATGGTGTTATTTTAAGTACATAGATTTCACAAATGTATGATTTGTTCAGTGAGGCATATGAGAAATAATTAGATCTATATGAATACACATGAATAATGAACATATATACTCTCAAAACCTCCTTTTAGAGAATAATCATGGTTAGGACAAGATCGAACAAGAGTGTTCATCGCAGAATGTAGTCTCATTTTGTTCGTGAGTCGGGACCATCCAATGCTCCAACCACAACACTTGAAGCATCTACTTCTTCAAAGAGCATGCCTTAGATTCCTCCTACACAAACACACGAGGTTCCCCCAGCACCTGAAGTTCCTCCGGCTCTTGCACCTGCACCTCCACTGATCATTACCATCAGAGAAGTGACTGCAATTATGGCTAAATTGATGTAGTCTATGCAACAACAGCAACAAGTTCAATTGCCAATTCAACAATAGCAAGAGCTGATGACAAACAAGAACATGCAATTCATGGCTGCCAAACAACAGAGATCAATGCCGCCACCTAACCATCCCCTGAACTTTCCTCCTCTTGTGCCTCAAGTTACACTAGATAATTTCACCGATAGGGTGATGGAAAAATTCAAGAAATTCCACCCTCCATCATTCTCCCAGACTGATTCAAACTCGCTACAACCTGAAAGATGGATCAGCATCCTAGAGAAGGCCTTTAAAGTGCTAGAATGTACCAACGCCAAAAAGTGGATATGCGATGGGTACAAGTTACAGAAAGAAGCCGAAGCCTAGTAGAAGTCAACCCGGCCAAATCTTGAAGCAACTCATCCCAACCCAACTTGGGATCAATTCAAAGAGGTTTTCTTTTAGAATTACTTCCCAGAAAGCCTCCGAGATAGAAAGTAAGTAGAGTTCTCTACCCCCACACAAGAGTCAAAGACTGTCTTAGATTATCAACAACAATTCTGTGAATTCACCTAGAGGGGGGGTGAATAGGTGAAGGATGGAAGATTAAAAAAATATCCGGAAATAAAACAAATTATCAATGTAAAGATGACCAATAAACAAACAATAATTAAGAGAGTGACACAAGAGATTTATAGTGGTTCGGGCAACACTTGCCTACGTCCACTCCTCTCAACTTAGAGAGAATTTCACTATAAGAAATATTGTGTAAGAGCAAAAGGACTTGTACAACTACTCTTGAGAAACGAGCAAGAGGACTCAATAAAAACTACTCTTGAGTTAATGAGCAAGAGGACTCGATCTTTTCTTGATTTCGAGCAAGGGGACTCAACAACTACTTATGCAAAGTAAAAATGAAATACTAAGGGGTTTAGAATTACCTCAAACCATAGTAAAATAAGTGCTACCTTTCAAACTATGAAGCTTGAATGCTAATGAGAATGAAGGGAGCTAAGTGAGATCGAACTTTCTTGGATTGGTTGCTTAAATTCTCACTTGGGAGAGACTTTATCTTGGAGGCTCTTGATTGTGATTAATAATTGTGTTTAGAGCCTTAATCAAGAGGGTATTTATAGTCTAAGAGGCTTGAATTAATTAGGATTCTAAGTAAGGATCGGATTCCATAAGCCATAAATAATCCGATATGCTAGATGGGAATCCGGTATACCGGATCACCTAATTTCCATTTTAAACACGAGAGTAACGGTCAAATTAAACTCAGCAATACACTGATCTGGTATGCTGGACAGTCATTCGATATGCCGGATCAGGGCATTGTGCAGGTAGGGCAGGATCCAGTATGCTGGATCCTTAACTAGCTTGCTTAAATGAGCCACTGTGACCATTTTCCTGAGATTTCCATTAATCCGGTATGTTGGATCAGGAACCGGTATGCCGGATTGGGCAATTATAGTGGAAATTAGTCCAATTCCAATCAAAGTTGGTTTGGGAGGGTTCCAAACTCAAATGGTCAAATGTCTAAGGGGTCAATTTATCACCTAAGGACATTCTAAATGGATGAATGCGTGCATGTGTGCATTACATCAATTTGTGACTTGAAATTACAAAAAATAAGATTACAAAGTCTTCAATCTTCAATAGGCTTTATTGGTATTCAAGTATTGACTTTTGACTTCCATGTCTTTGGAATCATTTTGAGCAATTATTCTTATATGCTCTTATGCATTTGTATATGCTCCCCCTCACTTGGTGTTATGCTTCAAAACTGAATAACTTAAACACAAGCATTAGTCCAAGGATGGTCTTATTTGTTATCATCAAAACACCTTTGTCATCTTTGAGAATGACTTGAAGTGTATGGGACCATTTGTATTTTCCTAACAATCTTCACTGTTTTTGATGATGACAAATAATCCAAGTGAATAAAATAATGGAGCAAATGACAATGCATAGAAACAAGAGATAATAAATAAAAACAAGAACATCATCATTCATATTAAAAAAATCTGGATTACACAAATCAAACATAAAACAAATAGGTCCATTACAATTTATTCCAAGCCCAATACTTCTCACCCTTTGTCATTGTCAAAAAGAGGGGCATTTCACATCATGCACTAGGATCAAAGGGTGGAAGGGGTGGAATAGAACTTGTGGCACTGGGAAATGGTGGTTGAACTCCTTGAGGAGTGGCCCCCGGCGTATCAAGGGATAGATGACCAAGATTAAAAGAGAATGGCTTCCATTTGTATGGGGCCATTTGTATTTCCCTAACAATATTTGTATTCCTCGGCGTATCAAAGACTCGAAAGAGACGAGTAAGAAGTCGCCCGTAGGGCAGATTAGTATGCTTTGGGGGTGAGCACAAGATTTCATATACCTCATAATGAAGTAAGGAAGACAAATGGGTGTATTGGAATATACACAATAAGTGAGGTAAGCTTGAGGGGTGAGACGCTTATTGGGATCGCCTCCACGAGGAATGAAATTATGTTGAATAATATAGGAAATGACATAGGGAATGAGGCAAAGTCTTTCAGTTACCACGATTGTCGCCTGAGGATCATATTTCTTCAAGATGGAGGAGTAGACTTCTTCATAGTTGATGAAGTCCTTAAAGATAGTGCTTTTTGGAGTCCAAAAGATGCAAGGTCCATCGCAAGAGAGTCCAAGATGGCAAGCAAAATGGGCAATGGAAAGCTCTATGTGAACACTCTTCACATAAGAGTGGAGTTTCAAAAAATCTTCCACCCCGCTAAAGTAAAGATTGGTGTAGAAGTATTTGACCAATTGAGGGTAGCAAGGTTCATCCATGTTGAGAAGGGGTTCTCAACCACATCTTTGAACATATCCTCAAGTCGAATACTATTGAAAGAAAAGATGTCGACTTCACAGCCTTCTTCGATTTTTCAAGCAAGATAAAGAGGCCAATTAGCACGACATTCGGGAGAGCGAAATAGACGATCTTCCCCTGGAGAATATGGTTGTCTCAAGGAGCTTTCGGTTCTTCCCCTTTTGGATGGTTGTAGCCTATCGGGCATAACATCCTTGCCTCTTTTACTCATATTGAAAGATATGTTTGTAGGAGAGAGAGAGAGAGAGAGAGAGAGAGAGAGAGAGAAAATTATGTGTCAAGGTGGATCGAGACAAGCGAGGGAAGGTGGAGTGAATAGTGATTTAGAAAATGACAACATGAGAGAAATATATAGGCTTGAAATCCAGTGTAACAGCTATAAAATGGGTAGAAATTCAATTATCCAATATATCATTTGAGCATCCGGCATATTGTTTCAAGCAATAATGGTTAAAAACTGCCAGATATGCTGATCCGGTATACTGTTTTGTGATCCGGTATACCGTTTCATGCAAAAACAGTGAAGAAACAGCATTTAAATCATTTTGAAAACATTTATTCAATTTATTCAAATGGGTCACATAAGCCAAGTTCTCTTCTAAGAGAGCAAAATCTTTCTTCACTTAAGGGTTTGGAGAAGATGTCTGCAAGTTGCTTCTCGGTCTCAATATAGTCAAGTCGGATGTCACCTCTTTGAGCTGTATCACGTAAAAAGTGATGACGAATGTCAATATGCTTAGCTCAAGAGTGTAAAATCGGATTCTTGCTAAGGTTAATGGCACTTGTGTTATCACATTGGATAGAGGAAGTGTCAAACTTAACTCCATAGTCTTGGAGAGTTTACCTCATCCACAGCACTTGTGCACAACATCAACCTGTGGCGATGTATTCAGCTTTTGGTGGTAGATAGAGCAACTGATTTTTACTTCTTACTAAACCACGAAACCAAACATGATCCTAAGAAGTGACAAGATCCACTTGTACTCTTACGATCAACATGACAACCGAAAAAGTCGGCGTTAGAGAAGCTAATAAGGTCAAAGTCATAGTCCATAGGGTACCATAGGCTAATGCTTGGAGTTCCTTTCAAGTACTTAAAGATTCTCTTTATAGTACTCAAATGGGATTGTATAGGTTTGGCTTGGAACCTAGCACATGCACCGACACTAAACATTATGTCTGGTCTACTAGCTGTTAGGTAAAGTAAACTACCTATCATACCTCTATATTTGGTCGGGTCAATTGGGATTCCATCTTCATCCTTAGACAGAGTTACAGATGTACTCATTGGAGTACTAGCTGACTTCTGTCCATTGATGTCAAACTTCTTTAATAGTTCCTTAAGATATTTAATTTGACTGATGAAAATCCCATTAGGGGTTTGTTTTATTTGAAGTCCTAAAAGGAAATTCAGTTCACCCATAAGACTTATCTCAAATTCACTACTCATACTCTTACTAAAATCAAGACAAAGAGATTCATTTATAGATCCCAATATGATGTCATCTACATAAATTTGAACAAAAATTAAGTCTTTATTCTTATGTTTTACAAAGAGAGTTGTATCTATCTTATCCATTGTAAAACCATCATCAATCAAAAACGTACTTAGCCTGTCGTACCATGCTCTTGGAGCTTGTTTCAAACCATACAAGGCTTTCTTTAGCTTGTATGCATGGTCTGGAAACTTTGGGTCTTCGAATCCAGGTGGTTGGATGATGTGTACTTCTTCATTGATGAAGCCATTTAAAAATGCACTCTTCATGTCCATTTGATGTAACCTAAAATTCTTATGACAAGAAAATGCAAGCAACATTCTAATTGATTCAAGTCTGGCTACAGAAGCATAGATCTCATCGAAGTCAATGCCTTTCTGTTGGTGATAGCCTTGGGCAACCAGTCTAGCCTTGTTTCTAGTTATGTTACCATCTTCTTCATCAAGTTTATTTCTAAATACCCATCTAGTTCCAATAATCTTGGAGTTTGAGGGTCTTGGCACTAAGTCCCAAACTTGATTCCTTTTAAATTGGTTAAGCTCTTCTTGCATAGCAATTATCCAATTACTATCCAGAAGTACTTCTTTAATGTTCTTGGGTTCAATGGTAGAGATGAAGGTTACATTGGAACAAACATTTTGGATTTTACTCCTAGTTTGTATACCTTTGTCTAGGTTTCCAATGACAAGGTCAATGGGATGGCCTTTAACAGTTCTAATCTCTTTAGGAAGTTGATGTACTTAAATATTAGGTTCATCTAAAGTAACTTTTTCAACTCTCTTCCTAATTTCAAGTACTTCATCTTCATCATCTTCTTCTAGGTCTTTATACCTTTCTTTTGCCATAGATTCATCAAATCTAACATTCATAGACTCTTCCACAACTAGTGTTCTTTTATTAAACACTTTATATGCTCTACTATTTGTGGAGTAGCCTAAGAATATACCATCATCAGCCTTTTCTTCAAATTTTTCTAAGTTATCCTTAGTATTAAGAATTAAACAAGCACAACCAAATACTTTGAAATAATCAATTTTAGGTAATTTGTTATAAAACAATTCATAAGGGGTCTTTAACAAGATATGTCTTATCAAAACCCAGTTTAACATATAACAAGCCGTGTGAACAGCTTCGGCCCAAAGATACTTAGGGAAGGAGTACTCATTGAGCATGTCCGAGCCGTTTCTTGGATAGTTCTATTTTTTCTTTCAACCACACCATTAGATTGTGGTGTTTTAGGAGCCAAGAAATTATGTGTTATACCTTGTTTTCGACAAAACTCACCAAATTCACCTCCATGGTCACTTTTTATAGAAGTGATCAAGTAACCCTTTTGATTTTGTATTCTCTTGCAAAGAGTTACAAATTCTTCAAAAACCTCATTTTTATGCTTGAGAAAGAGGGTCCATGTGAACCGGGAGTAATCATCTACAATAACAAAAGTGTACTTCTTACCTCATAGGCTTGAGGTTTGTATAGGTCCAAATAAGTCTAAGTGAAGTAATTGTAAAGGTCTTGAGGTAGCAACAGAATTAATGGCCTTATGAGAAGCTTTTGTAAGTTTACTTCTTTGACATGCTCCACAAGTGTGTTGCTTATCAAAGTTTAACTTAGGTAAGTTTCTCATCAAGTTCTTAGAGGAAAGGGATTTAATGATCTTAGGATTGATGTCCCAATTTCCTATGCCATAGGGTTGCATCATCAAACTCAAATATGAAACAAGCATCATGAGAATTTACATTAAAAGTGTAAATATAAACGTTATTCTTCCTACAACCCTCAAGAATCATGTTATCATTAGAATCTTTAATCTCACACTTGGAGGCATTAAAGTTAACAAAATAGCCATTATTGCATAGTTGTCTTACACTAAATAAATTATACTTAAGATTATCAACTAGGCTGACGTTAGAGATTACTGTACCTCCAAACTTTATCGATCCATTTCCAATGATTTTTCCTTTACTATTGTCTCCGAAAGATACCCATCCTCCTTTTGTTTCTTGAGTTCCAAAAATAACTTTGGGTTGGATGTCATATGCTTCGAACAACCACTATCAATATACCATTCCATGTTGCTTAAGTGTACCTACAAGATAAGAATGCTTAATAAAACTTTGGTCTCCATTGAGTGTTGGGTCCATCATTGTTAGTATTATACATTCCTCTTGGTCTCCAGACCATTTGGTGATCATTTGCCTTTTGGTTTCCATATCAACTTGTATATGATTGGGGGTTCCAAGGTCTTTGGTTTTGAGATATTCTATATGAACCTTGGTTATTGGGTAGTCGTTGCACCTTAGTTGGAGTTCTAGTTGGTTTTGGTACCTTTGGATGACTTCTCCTATTTTGACCATTATAAGGTCTTCTAGGATTGTGGAAGGGTCGATTCATATGATGACATTCCTAAATAGTATGTCCCTTTTTGTTGTAATTATTGCATACAATAATTTGAAGGTTATACAGAATCTTCCCTTTGGGATTTGGTTTGTTGAATTGAGGAGTTTTCTTTCTAGTATAACATTCTTCAATTGAGTGTCCTTTCTTTCTACAATAGTTGTAAAATTTCTTCTTTACCTTTTTACTTATTATTTTACTTGAACTTGCCTCTTTGGTGTGATTTGAACCTTAGTTCACATCATAGCCTATTCCTTTGTTGAAGGGTGCTTTGAAGCCATTCCAAGTAAGATATCACGGGTCTTTTTACCTTTTGTAAGGGACTCTAAGGCTTTACACAATTTTTTTTTTTCTTCTTCCAAGATGTTTACTTGAGAAGTTAGAGTTATGTTTTGGTCTTTGAGGGTGTTTATCTCCTATAAGAGATTTTTCTTAGTAGTAGCTAATTCCATGCTACTTTGGTAAAGGTCTTCAAAGGCTTCTTCTAATTCTAAAAAATCCTTATCTTTATGAGAAGGGGAAGTGGGAGTTACCTCATTTTAGGTTTTTTCATCTTCAGTAGCCATGAGTGCCAAATTAGTTTGTTCTTCTTCTTCTTGAAATGATTCTTCATCACTTGAATCAAAGGTGTGTTCAGCTTTGTAAGCCTTCTTGTATTTCTTCATTTTAGGACAATCTCCTCTAAAATGTTCAAGTTTCCTACATTCATAACACACAATATCTTTTGAAGAAGAGTCACTGTTATCTTTAGAAACATTCTTACCTTTTTTGTCCTTGGAAAATCTTCTCTTGTTGAATGAAGTTTTGCCCTTATTTTTCAAGAATCTTGAAAACTTCTTGAATAAATAGGCAATCTCATCATCCGAGAGTTCTTCATCATCATCGCTGATGTCATAGGCTTTGAATGCAACAACTTTCTTCTCTAGTTCTTTAGGTTCATCCTCATTGGTGTCTTGTTTGAGCTCCATCTCATGAGTTTGGAGTGATCCCAACAACTCATCTAGACTTAGCTTTTCGATGTCCTTTGATTCCTTTATTGCTATAGTCTTGGGTCTCCATTCTTTTGAGAGAAATCTCAAAATCTTTTGAACATTCTCACCATTGGAATAAACCTTTCCTAAACCTTTCAACTTGTTCACAATGTTAGTAAAGCGAGTGAACATGGCATATATTTCTTCATCATTTTTTATTTTAAACAGCTCATATTCATTAACTAACATATCAATTTTAGATTGTTTCACCTCAGAAGTACCTTCATAAGTAACAATAAGTTTATCAAACATCTCCTTAGCGGAGTCACACATACATGTCCGGTCATATTCTTTTTCTCCTAAGGCACATTGAATATAACTTATAGCTACATACTTGAGTTGCATCTTTGCTTTTTCAGCTGGGGTCTACTCTTCCTTAGGCTTATTTATGGTATTTGGTCCATTTTCAATTACTTCCCATGCGTCAATGTTATTGACACACACGAAGTTCTTGAAAAGATTCTTCCAATAAGAGAATCCTTCACCTTCAAAGAAGGGAGGTTGGGTAAAGTTATATCCTTCAACCTTGAGATTGACAGAGGATCCCATGGTCTTAAAACTCTTTATTGAATTAAAAATAATCACGATCTTGAGCTCCCGCTCTGATACCAAATGTGAATTCACCTAGAGGGGGGTGAATAGGTGAAGGATGGAAGATTAAAAAAATATGCGGAAATAAAACAAATTATCAATGTAAAGACGACCAATAAACAAACAATAATTAAGAGAGTGACACAAGAGATTTATAGTGGTTCGACCAACACTTGCCTACGTTCACTCCTCTCAACTTAGAGAGAATTTCACTATAAGAAATCTTGAGTAAGAACAAGAGGACTCGTACAACTACTCTTGAGAAACGAGCAAGAGGGCTCAATAAAAACTACTCTTGAGTTAATGAGCAAGAGGACTCGATCTTTGCTTGATTCTGAGCAAGAAGACTCAACAACTACTTGTGCAAAGTAAAAATGAAATACTAAGGGGTTTAGAATTACCTCAAACCTTAGTAAAATAAGTGCTACCTTTCAAACTATGAAGCTTTAATGCTAATGAGAATGAAGGGAGCTAAGTGAGATTGAACTTTCTTAGATTGGTTGCTTAAATTCTCACTTGGGAGAGACTTGATCTTGGAGGCTCTTGATTGTGATTAATAATTGTGTTTAGAGCCTTAATCAAGAGGGTATTTATAGTCTAAGAAGCTTGAATTAATTAGGAATCTAAGTAACGATCGGATTCCATAAGCCATAAATAATCCAGTATGCCGGATCACCTAATTTCCATTTGAAACACAAGAGTAACGGTCAAATTAAACTCAGTAATAAACTAATCCGATATGCTGGATAGTCATCTGGTATGTCGAATCAGGGCATTGTGTAGGCAGGGGAGGATCCGCTATGATGGATCCTTAACCAACTTGCTTAAATAAGCCACTGTGACTATTTTCCTGAGATTTCCATTAATCTGGTATGCCAGATTAGGAGCCGATATGCCGGATTGGGCAATTACAGTGAAAATTAGTCCAATTCCAATCAAAGATGGTTTGGGGGGGGTTCCAAACTCAAATAGTCAAATGTCTAAGGGGTCAATTTACCACCTAAGGACATTCTAAATGGATGAATGTGTGCGTGTGTGAATTACATCAATTTATGACTTGAAATCACAAAAAATAAGATTACAAAGTCTTCAATCTTCAATAGGCTTTATTGGTCTTCAAGTATTGACTTTTGACTTTCATGTCTTTGGAATCATTGTGAGCAATTATTCTTGTATGATCTTGTGCATTTGTATACACTCCCCCTCACTTGGTGCTATGCTTCCAAACTGAATAACTTAAACACAAGCATTAGTCCAGGGATGGTCTTATTTGTTATTATCAAAACATCTTTGTCATCTTTGAGAATGACTTGAAGTGTATGGGGCCATTTGTATTTCCCTAACAATATTTGTATTCCCCGGCGTATCAAAGACTTGAAAGAGAAGAGTGAGAAGCCACCCATAGGGTAGATTAGTATGCTTTTGGGGGTGAGCACAAGATTCCATAGACCTCATAATAAAGTAAGGAAGATATGTGGGTGTATTGGAATATACACAATAAGTGAGGCAAGCTTGAGGGGTGAGACACTTATTGCAATCGCCTCCCCGAGGAATGAAATTGTGTTGAATAATATAGGAAATGATATGGTGAATGAGGCGAAGTCTTTCAGTTACCGCGGTTGCCGCCTGAGGATCATATTTCTTCAAGATGGAGGAGTAGACTTCTTCATGGTTGATGAAGTCCCTAAAGATAGTGCTTTTTGGAGACCAAAAGATGCAAGGTCCATCGCAAGAGAGTCCAAGATGGCAAGCAAAATCGGCAATGAAAAGCTCTATGTGAACACTCTTCACATAAGAGTGGAGTTTCAAAGAATCTTCAACCCCGCTAAAGTAAAGATTGGATGAACCTTGCTACCCTTGATCCGACAATTGGTATCAAAGCAGGTGGTTGCGAGTTCGAGTCTCCCTGGTGCCATGGGTACTTTGTTATTGGGCGTGCATTTCGGGGGGATTGTTGGGAGTGTCCCAAAATGCCTTGCCCAGATCCCGGCTCGGGCGAGGGAGTGATGCGCTCTGGCTGGTGTGCAATAAGGAATTAAAGTTGCACTTTCCCTCATAAGACGTCTTTTGGGGGATTGACAAGCGCTTAATCTTACAAATTCAAGGACCTGCTCTATTTTGCACCGGAGTATCTGAAGAATGAAGCAAGCAAGACCAAGAAATTTGAAAAGGACTTAAACCTGAAATTGAAGCTATGTTGTCGATAATGGAGATTGAAACCTATGCCCGAATGGTTGACAAGGCTAAGACAGTAGAAGATAGACTGAGGGAAAGGTCGACTGCACCGCAAGGGTCAACCAAGAGGCCTAGCAATTACCAGAACTATAATTGGCCCAATAAGACTTTCAAGGGTCCTAGCAACTCCACTCCATTGCACTATTGATGGCTAGACGTGGGTCAAACCCCACAACCTTTTCATCCGGCTTACAACCAATCAAATCAGTATACTCGTCCGACTTCTAGTCAAGCTACAGCTTCTGTTCAGTCTCCACGGTCAACGACGAGCCAAGCAAGTCAAGCTTCTTCTCAGTCAACCCATTTTGTGCCCCCTTTCCAATCTGCAGATTCCATCCGATGCTTTGGATGTGGTTAGCTTGGTCATTGGGCAAAGGACTGTACGCGCCAAAGGGATAATGCACCCCGAGGCTCCAATCAACTGCTTGACCCTTTTAGATCCAAAACGGCAGAACTCAAGTGAAGGTGTACATGCTAACCAATGAATGAGGAAGCAGAGGCGGATCCAAAAGTAATGACAGGTATTCCCTAGCGGAAAACTATCAACCAATCCATGATAAGTTATACCGCTTGAGGTAGATTTTGATTGCATCATTATCCTCAATTCAAACTCCAGTACCCTAATCATAGCATTCATTCCTGCGCATGTGCTATTTGACTCTGGTGCATCACATTTTTTTGTTTCTAGTACTTTTGCTAGTAAGATGAAAGTATTCCCCCAGGACATAATTTTGTAGTGGGCACTCCAACTGGGAGCGTAGTAATCTTAAAAGAGATTTACAAACCCTGCTTAGTAGAAATCTGTGGGCAGAACTTGATAGCCCACCTGATCAAGTTCAACATGAAAAACATTGATGCAATCCTAGGCATGGATTGGCTATGCACTCACAGAGCAAACGTCATTTACAAAGAGAAGCAGATTACTTTAAGGCTTAAAAATGGAGATGAGTTTACTTATAAGAGTGAGCAATTAAAGAAACCCAGAAAGGTAATGATATTTGCCGTCCAAGCGAGGAAGTTGTTAAATGATGGATGCCTAGGGTACTTTGCAATAGTTATAGATATGGAAGCAAAAGTGAAGCCATTAGAAGAGTTGGAAGTAGTCAAGGAATTCCCTGATGTATTTCTTGATGACCTAACTCAACTGCCACCAGAGCGAGAAACGAAATTTGTAGACCTAACCCCCTGGAGCCACCCCGATATGTAAGACACCATATTGAATGGCACCTATAGAGTTGAAGGAACTGCAAATTCAACTACAAGATCTATTGAAGAAAGGATTTATCCGACCTAGTGTGTCTCCTTGTGGAGCACCAGTCCTATTCAAAAGAAGAAGGATGGAAGCATGTGTATGTGCATCGACAATCGGGAACTGACTAAACTCACAATCAAGAACTGATACCCATTGCCACGCATTGATGATCTGTTTGATCAGTTGCAGGGTGCAAGTGTTTTCTCAAAGATCAATCTTAGGTCTGGGTATTATCGACTGAAGATCAAGGGCAGTGATATCCATAAAATTGCATTCAGAACCAAGTACAAACACTATGAATTTTTAGTGTTGTCCTTCGGTTTAACAAATGCGCCCGCAACATTTATGGATATGATGAATTGGGTGTTCCAGGATGTTCTGAACAAACACGTCATAGTCTTCATAGACGACATTCTGGTCTATTCGAAGAATATGGAAGAGCATGCACAATACTTGAGGTTTATTCTACAGTGACTAAGGGAACACCAGTTGTTCATAAAATAAAGCAAGTGCAAATTTTTGCTTCACTAGATATGATTCTTGGGACACATATTTTCAAGTAAAGGCATCGAAGTTGATCCAAGAAAAGTTAAAGCGGTCCTTGAGTGGGAGACACTGAACAGTGCCACATAAATCCATAGCTTGCTAGGATTTGCTGATAACTATCGATGATTTATTGAGAACTTCTCATGAATATCGACACCAATGACTTATCTAACCAAGAAGGGGGCAAAGTTTAAATGGTCTGATGCATGTGAAATCTATGAGCTAAGGGAACGATTAGTAACAATCCCGATTCTAACTATTCTGAATGGCATGGGTGGCATGGCAGTATACACCGATGCATCACGAACTGGCTTAGGTTGTGTACTGATGCAAAAGGGAAGGTGGTTACCTATGCATCAAGATAGTTAAAATAACACGAGAAAAACTTCCCCACCCATGATCTGGAATTAGCGGCAGTAGTTTTCACCTTGAAGATTTGGCAGCATTATTTGTATGGCGAGAAGAGTGAGAAAGGGAAGTTGAGCCCTAGGTACATTGGACCATATGAAATTCTAACAAGAGTTGAACTGGTAGTATACCGGTTAGCTCTGTCGCCATCATTGGAAGGTGTCCATAATGTGTTTCATGTGTCATTGTAAAAGAAGTACATAACTAATCCAACACATGAGCTTTCGGCCAAACAAGAACACCTCTACTCTAACATGCCCTCTATGGAGCAACCTGAAGAAATTCTGGGTCAGAAAGAACATAAGCTCTGCAATCCTACCATTGCCTACGTTAAGGTGAGTTGAAGAAACCACACGCCTGAGGAAGCATCATGGGAATGTGAAGAAGAAATTCGAAAGTGATATCCTCATCTCTTCAGCTTGCAAGGTACATCAATTTTGAGGACAAAATTCTTATAAGGGGAGGAGGATGTTATATCTGTACTTGAACTCCGAATGTAGGTCCGAAACCCGAAGAATCTAAGGTCATGCCTACTAGCAACCTGTGGTGCACTGACCGGGTAATCATTAGAGAGGAAGAAAGTCCAATAATAACATCTTAGATACCAACTAGGAGGCAAGCACCAACCCCATGCAGTTGTTCTGTGCATCAATTGATGTACAACCTAAGGTAAACCCTTCCCTTGATTTGAATTAGGATTTAAAAAAATTAAACACTCTTAGTAGCTTTACTATCTTGTTTGGTAAGTGTCCAAACAATGGCATAAGCCTCTGATATGTATAATGCAAAAATAGTGGGAAATCACCTACTGGTTGATTGGATCGACCACTTGGATCGACCAGTACTGTTGATCTATGTAAATTCCACTTTTGTTGTGTAGGGCCCACTATCTCGCACCCCGGATCATCTCCCTGCATTCCAATTAACCCGTGGAAATATTGCCTCGATAATGTGACCATGTGGGGCCCACCTATGGACTTAAGTATAATAGAATAGGCTATAGAATGTGTTTTTAGCCAAAATGACCTTAGGCAAATAGACCTTCAGCAAGCCTCTATATAAGCCACATTAAACTTTAGAATACAACCCTGTTCATTTCCTTGAGAGGAGAAGTAGAGAAAGAGAAAAGAAAGAAAGAGAGAAGGAGAAAAAGAACAGAAGGGAGGAAGCTTGGGCTCACTCCTTGTACTTGGATTGTTCAGGTAATCACTCTCAACCCATGTTTTTCTTTGTTCTTAGCTACACCTAGGCTTTGAACATGATCAACTTCCAATTCCTATTTTATGCGTATGATCTACTGTCAAACCCTACTCCTGATTGGTTAGATTTTTTATTGAAGGGCAGGAACCCCTGGCCAGCCAACCAGGATCACTGTGGAGCATCACTCCACTCAATGAGATCAATGAGAATACTTTGAATAGGTTTGCCTATATACCTGTTAGAAGATGGATAGCAGACCCCTGCAACTGTGCAGCTCACAGCTTGATATATGGCTTGGACCCCAGGTAATCTCTCTCCTCCCCAAACAGTGGGACCCACCTATGTGAAACATGTGTAAAATCTCCTATTTGGCATGTGGGGACAATACCCTGACCAAGGGTCAAACCCCTATCAAGCCCCATTGAATTTCAACTTGTTGGAATTCTCTAGGTGATGGCACTGGGCGAGCAGGGCCCAGTGACATCGCCCAGTGGCTGTTTCTGTATATTTTATTGATTTTTAATTATGGGGACCACCCAATAAGAACATGGGCACCCTCCATTGATAGAGGGAAGTCTGAGGGACCACCTCATACCCTCAGTTCACTATGGACCCCACCAGTGTGCCCAGAATCAGTCAGAATCAGTTTAAAAATTGATTTTTAAAAGAGGCCTTCATAGGCAAACAGGCCTTAGTGAGGGCTGAGCCTATAAATAGGGAGGTTCTGGGTTCATTTAGAACCCTTAGTAAACCTAAAATCCGTGGGAGAGAAGAGAGGAAAGAAAGGAGAAAAAGAAGAAGAAGAAGAAGAAGAAGAAAGAAGAAGGAAGAAGGAGAGGGAACTGCTGCCACCCATTCCAGCTGGAAACCGAGCCCCCTCTCAGGCCATTTCAGGTATAAAGCACCTCCCTATACCTACTATCCCCATCCCTTCTCTATGTATAATGTGTTCTTGCTCTCTGGGCAGCCTAGAACAGCTAGAACTTGCCCAGAGCTCCTCCAGATCTGCCATGCAGACCTTGTGCATGGAAGATCTGGAATTTTTATCGAATTTCATTGTTCTATTATGCTATTCTTGTGAGCCGAAGCTAGCTGTGCATAGCTGCACTACCCAGCCTTGCTCCTGTTGGATTGAATGGAACCCTGAGTGTAAGCCATGGTTGCACAGACCAAACCCTAGGTGGTTGCAACCTTAAACCACTGTTTTACACCCATTTCCAGCCCTACATGTGGCTGGAATCGAATTCCAAGTTTAGAGAAAACCCTGTGACACCATTCACTGGGCTGTCTGGGCAGCCTCTGGCAACCTGATGGTGGACCTGATGGATGGTCCATTTGGACCCATAGGTAGGCCATCCCAGGGGCTACCTAATCCCCCAAACATGCAGAGGATCAGGATTGAGTATAACCTGAAAAGCCCAGCCTTGGGAACTCAGCCTAGCATCGATTTGCAGCCTCTGGGCGATGCACTAGGTGATGCAGACATCGCCCAGAGCCATCGGCCAGTGAATGGAAAATTACTGGAATGCTGATCTGGCTATGGGAACCTCACCCATTGGCCATATGACACTGTGGGAGGTTGGGAAATGACCAAAAGGCCCTTCCCCACATCTGTCCTTAATTGGAGAATGCTTTGGAACCCAAAGTGGGCCCTGTAAGTGAAACAAACCCTACTGTGCTTGGTTCTACAGCACAGACAAGCTGTTGATAGCACCATGGACTTGATCTGACCTAGGGTCAGGTATAACCACTAAAATGACTATTTTAACCTTTGTGCCACTGACACTGGTTGAGGCACCGGGACAAGAGCCTAAGGCCCAGTGCGAGCCCTGTGATACCAAATGAGTACCAACCAAGTACCGGGTCAACCCAGTAAGATTAGGGTAACCCTAGGAGTACCAGTGATAGACTGAAACCCTAATATAACAACTTTTGATTTACATCTAAGGATTGATCCCGCGCTCGAGGACAATAATTAAACTACTGTTGGAACTGAGTTTGCTAACGAGTATCTAGAACCCAACTCAGGTGAGTGAATAATACTATCATATGTGCAAGTGTAATTATAATGCTGTGCCAGCTAATAAGAACTAAATTATATATGCTATGTTATTTACTTCTATTCAAATTACTCAAATCACTGCATAATGACTGTCTGTTGATCAACACTATGAATTCTTATATAGTGATTGTGCCGTAGTCGGCTTGGAAATGAGGCCCATGGTAGCCGTAGTATGGGATGTGGTTGACACCACCAGACTCATACGATGCCATATAGACATGGGGCTAGAGTTTCATCACCCGTGTTACGCACCCTTGCCAATAGGGGTTAAGGTGTTGGATGCATGTGGGGGTGATCATCAAAAAATGAGAAAAGAGAAAAAGGAATGAATAGAACACCGGAATGGTGCATGAATGAAAGAACATCGGAATGGTGCATATGGGCTATAAGCCAAAAAAGAAAAGAAAAGAGAAAAGAAATGGATTGTCCCACGGGTTAATCACAGAGGGCTGGTCGGGTTGACCTTGGTGACTGATGCGGGAGCTGATTGGTCCTCTCCGACAACTCAATGGGTGTATCGCGGGAAGGGGTTAGAAGCCCGCACCAAGGATACTTGTATTGGGGATTGTGGCTAATAAATAATCTGGACTTGCACATCATGTAGGATTATATGAACTGTGAATTGTGATTTTATATGCATGCATGATTGATGTTATTTGCTCACGAGCTCGATGGGGCTCACACTCTGTTGTACAATGTTTTTCTTAGATGATTTTGCAGATCGATGCCAGTGTGCCATGGAGGCTTATCTCGAGGAGGAGAATCCTGGTTGCTACGATGATGTTGGTGTGGACCCCGACGGAGGTCATACTGATCCTGCATACTTTCTCGATGGTCATTGATGAAGACCGTTGAGGAGTGCTTCTGATGTTTTGTTGTGAGAACTCCTTTTTGTTTTTCTACGAGTTTTCCCGTTCTGACTGTGGATCAGTTGTAGTTTCTTTTACTTCTACTTTTTTTTGGGGTTGAGTATGCTCACCCTGTATATGTCTATATATGTAGTTCTATACTTATCAGCTTGGTTTCTTTGTTTGTGGGTGGAGGGAAATGTACAAACTATCTTATGTATATATTATCACCATTTCCCCGTATCGCTATGCATCCTTTTATTATTGAATTGTAGTTCTGCAGCACTCTGATCTTACTTATGGTAATGAGATGAATGTGGTTCCGTGAATGTAAGCACTGCTTCTAGATTCGTGGGATTTGGCGGATTGTCGTTATGCAATTCGGGTCACCTACCCAATCCTCCTAGGGGGTGGTTTGGGGTGTGACAAAGCTTGGTATCAGAGCGTGAGGCTCTTCTTACATTCATGGAGTGCAGACTAGGACTAATAAGTTTGAAATAATAAAATATGTAATAATTAAAAGCTACAGGGGAGGTAGTTACGATTAAATAAAAAGGTGCACAATTTCCATTAAATAAAAGATAACTGTGGCCAAGCCACTACATAAGTTTCATTGGTAAACTGAAAGTTTAACAAAGTACATAGCTGTTAAAAAAAAAACACAAAAATTTGAAACATCCCAAAAAAAATAAAAATAAAAAAGTACATAAGCCAAGCATAGAAAATAAAAAGTAATCATAACCACGAAGCATAAAATGTCTGGAGCTGCATTGGAGCTACTCAGTCGGAGGTAAGTCATCTGGAGGAGGCTGTGTCTGGCAAGAGTTAACCCCGTAGAATCTGTCCCATAAATCTAGTCGTTGCTCAACAGATCCTACTCTGCTCCCCAAGGAAGCGAAGCCCTGGTCCTTCCTGGTCCCCAAGTCTAAAAGCTGAGTGCTAAGGCTCTGGAAGTGTGTCATCAACTGAGCCCACTCTTGAGGTCCTGGAACCTAAGAGCTAGTGGCACTGGTCGTCTTATATGCAGGTAAGTCAGTAAACTGAGTGTCAAAACCCTCGAAGTCACTTGGACCTATACCCTGCTCCTCTGCATGTATGCCCTGGGTGTCCCCTTGAGTGTCTCCCTGCTCCATCCCTTACACCTCCTCCTCGTGCACATCATCACCATGCTCCACTCCATGCTCCTCTCCCTACTGCATCCCCATCTACCCCTCATCCTCTGGTGGATCCTCCCCAGATACCTTCATCTTCGGGATGGAAGTCTTATCTATGGGCTTGGACCTCATCTTATCAACATACTCACCCTCCAATGGAACCCTAAAATACTGAAAGACCAAAGTGAGGAACTTCCCATAGGGAAGGTTCCCATCAGTTGGGTTCCGTGCATGGTAAAGCATCACCTGCAGAAGAAGATATGGGAGGTTTATAACTGGACCGCCCTTCCCAGCTCCTAGAAGACAGTAGGTAATATATGCCCTCATCATAGATACACTGCCCTTATTCCTGCCTTTAGGATAAATATTGTAGGTTACACACCTACTAATCACCCTAGCACTTGGCCTGTAAGAGGTCTTAGACTTAGGCGTGTCCGGAGAACTTGTTAAAGCTTTGAAGACTATCCTGCTTGTCTCCAAAGAAAACATCTCAGATATATCCATGCGAGGCTGATAGTAAACCCTCTCTCCTGTGTCTGGTAAGCCCAAAATCTCTGCCAATAGGGTAGTGGTCAGTCTGATATCCACTCCCTTCATCCTACTCTCCACTCCAAACTCCTGGGCACTAGAAGGCCCCAGGTTGCAGTAAAAGTACTGAACCAAGTTGGGATAACAAGGCTCGGTAGGAGACAACATCGATGCCCAACCTAGGGCATTGAACCGGGCATAAAGGTTGTATTGGTGGAAGTCCTCTACCCATACCACCCGGTCGTTCACTATCTTTACAGACTCAAAAATTTTCCACTCCTTGGCATATTCATACCTAGAGAAGAAGAAGTGATCGAAAGTAGGCTCCTCTAAAGAAGAATCGTCCGTGGATGATGAGGAAGGTACCGAAGAATAGGAAGAATCCTCGGACTCAACCCGTAGCTGCTTTTGGGCTACCGATTCCCTAGCGGTGCGATGGCTTGTAGACATTTTCTACAAAAAGGAAAGGAAATACCATAGTTAGGGCTAGAAAATTTACAAAAACCCTAACCTAAGCAAAAGAGAATAAAAGAATTTGAGAAAAGACAAAGTAACCAAGAAAACTTACCTAAGCACGTGTAGGATCGCAAATAACCCAAGGAAATGCCAAGATTTGGTGTTGAAGTGGTCCCCTTACTCTCCAAGGACTTCTCCCAAGTGTTTAGAGAAGTTTAGAATGAGATAGGAGTCAAATGGGGCCCTCTCGGATTTAAAACCCTACGCCCCGATTCTCTGGGTGATGGCACTAGGCGCTGTGGCAACGCCCAGAGACATCACCCAGTGAAGGAATCTTGTTGGATTTTGGGTTTTAAATAATGGAAACTTGGGGAATACCCAAAATGACTTCAGACAACACTAGAATACAGATTTTTATTACCAAAAAAAAAAATTAATATAATAATAATAATAATATAATAAAATAATAAATAGTTTTGCACTAATCAAACATAACCTTCTTAAACCCAAAGGGGTGAAATTTCTCAATGAGGTTGAGTAAAACACATAGGGGCTTGGGAAATTTTGTTGTTATATTTATAATAAGTATTTAATATATGTAAATATAAATAGATGAGTATAATGACATATGGTGTGTACTATCTACTTATTACATGCTCAAATATTGTGATGTACAAATCAATTGGAGTATTACTGTGTAAACCAAACATAGTTACATAGGTATGTTGTATTACATATGTATTACGTGTTCGAAGCATAGGTATTACCCTAGCCACAAAGTAGGTCAGCCGAGAATAGGAATCCAAGAGGCGGTTTAGCTGTTGAGAACATCTAGACGTTAAGGTACCTCAAGCCAACCCAAAAGTTAGAAATTTTATCCGCAGTTACTAAAATTTTAGTAGATATGTACTTAATTCTTTTAATTAAGTATGCCCTAATGCCTAGAACCATTTTCTGTGACAGGACCTATTACCTTGACTGAGCCCGGAGACCCTAGCATCATGATCTACATTAGACATCTACGTGAGAGACTGAGATGGATACGGTTAGTGTTGCCCTGAGCTGAGAACCGGTTTCATTTCTATTTAGCCATCGCTGCCATTAGTGGACCCGAAGAACGAGAGTATTTTATGACTTTAGCTAAAGAGGTAAGAGCTGACATAGAATTTCTACTTGCGATGGAGTTTGTGACCGGGAAGAAGTTGGAGAGGCTTGCCTGCTAGATCAGGTAAATAATTAAAAAGTCTTTTATTTAAAAATTTAAAATTTTTCATTAGTGCCATGCATAGCATATTGACATATAAAATGCATAGAAAGTGAAACATAATGCACTCAATAAGACACATCACCTAATAAACCAAGACAATGAATCTAACAATCCACCTTACGGGTGTGACCCATGAAACTCATTGGAACTGTGGACTAGATTTGTACCTGCTCTAGCTAAGGAATAATTTTTGATCCATATAGAAGATATTGGAATATTAAACACGCTCCTCTTTTCAGAGAAGCAACAATGGTCAACACTAGAAGTTCTCGTGGTGGTCGTAAAGGAAAACAACCTCGAGTTGTACCGGAGGTTGAATTACCTAACGGAACTGAGGCTCAAAATTCTAAAGCACCGGCTGCTTCCTCAGAAGCACCAGTGGCTGCTCAAGCCACTACTGCTACACCTCAGCCAAATGTGGCAACTGGTGACGTGACTGCATTCATGACCACTATGATGCAGACCATGCAACAGCAATAAGAATTGCTTGGTCAAATGTCAACTCAATTTGCAACCATGATGCACGAACACGCTGCACCACTACCACCACCACTTAATCGACCCATACTGTTTCCACCACTAGTACCTCAACATATAGTGGAAAACTCTACCGCCAAGATTATGGAGAGGTTCAAGAAACTCCAACCGCCTGCATTTTCCCAAGTAACACCAGAAGCGATGCAGCCGAAGCAGTGGATCAATGCCCTAGAAAAGGCATTTGAAGTACTTGAGTGCACGGCCGCACAAAAGTTGATATGTGCGGGTTATCAGTTGCAGAATGAAGTCGAAGCTTGGTGGAAGGCAACTAGGCCTAATTTGGAAGCTACTCACCCGAACCCCACGTGGGAACAATTTAAGGAAGTTTTCTTCAAGAAATACTTTCCTGAGAGTTTTAAGGACAGGAAAGAAGCAGAATTTATCGCACTGGTGCAAGGAACCAAGTCAGTGCTGGACTACCAATAGCGATTTGAGGATTTGTTCCATTTTGCTCCAGAGCATTTGAAAGGAGAAGTTAGTAAGGCGAAGAAATTTGAGAAAGGACTCAAGACTGAGATTGGATCTGTGTTGTCAATCATGGACATTAGGGATTATGCTCAGATGGTCGATAAGGCGAAAACCATGGAAGATAGATTTAAAGAGAAAGAGAAAGAGAAAGCTGTGACGTCGTTCGTGGGCAAAAGGTCAAACAATTTCCAAACCTATGCCTGGCCAAATAAAGTTTATCGTGGAACCAACTCAGGCTCCGTCTTGACTCCGTATCGTCGATCGAACATGGGTCAGAATCCCTTCTGCCCCACCTTTAATCGACCTGCTCAACCTGCGACAAGCCAAGCGACAACAGTAGCTTCGCCAGCCCGACCAGCAATAAGTCAAGTGAGCCAAGCCTCAACACCTGCTGCTCCACCCTTTAAGTGTTACCAGTGCAATAAGGAAGGGCATATGGCTAGAGATTGTAGAGCACATGGGTATAGCAACAACTCGTAGAATCAGCCCTACGCTAGGACTTTCCAGCCACAGGACAATCAGACGCAAGGAAAGGTGTTCGCGGTGACGAATGAAGAAGCTGAGGCGAATCCTGATGTATTGACAGGTAAGTTCCTAAATACTACTAACTTATAGGGACTAATTGGCTTACTTCATGTAACCTAAACTACCTACAAACCCTAGGTGCCCTAAATGTCTTAACTATACCCGCACTAGTACTATTCGACTCAGGCGTAACCCACTCTTTCGTCTCCTCAACCTTTGCGAGTAAGATGAAAGATCAACCGAGAGACATTGGGCACGAGTTAGTGGTCAGTACACCGACAGGGAGTGTCGTGAGTTTGAAGAAGGTCTACGACCCTTGTCAGATTGAAATTTGTGGGAAGAAACTAACCGCACAATTGATAAAGATGGATATAAATGATTTTGATGTAATCCTAGGCACGGATTGGTTGTCGGCCTATGGTGCAAACGTCTTGTGTGTGGAGAAGAAGATAAGGTTCAATTTGAAATATGGGTCAACTTTCACCTATCAAAGTGAACCCAAGAGGAAACCCAGGAGAGTAACCTTATCAGCCCTCCAGGCTCAAAAGTTGCTTGATGATGGATGCCAAGGCTTTTTGGCCGCTGTGATAGAAACGGAGGCGAAGATAAAACCCTTGGAGGAACTAGAAGTCGTCAGAGAATTTCTTGATGTCTTTCCAGAAGATCTGATACAGCTACTGCCTGACCGCGATATAGAATTCACGATTGATCTGATTCCTGGAGCAGCACCGGTATCTAAGGCACCATACAGAATGGCGCCAATCGAACTGAAGGAGTTACAAGTTCAACTTCAAGACTTGCTGAAGAAAGGATTTATACGACCCAGTGTATCACCCTGGGGAGCACCCGTGCTGTTCGTCAAGAAGAAAGATGGAAGTATGCGGCTGTGTATCGACTACTGCGAGTTGAATAAGCTAACCATCAAGAATCGATATCCACTGCCACGTATCGACGACCTATTCGATCAACTACAGGGAGCAAGAGTTTTCTCCAAGATTGATCTTAGGTTGGGATACCATCAACTAAAGATCAAGAGCGGCGATTTTCACAAAATGGCATTCTGAACTCGATACGGGCATTACGAATTCCTGGTTTTATCATTTGGGTTAACCAACACCCCGGCGGCTTTCATGGATATGATGAACAGAGTATTCCATGACGTGCTGGACAAGTTTATCATAGTATTTATTGATGACATCTTGGTATACTCTAAGAGTGAAGAAGAACACGTGCAACACCTTACTTTTGTGTTGCAGTGATTGTGAGAACACCAGCTTTTTGCCAAATTCAGTCATAGTATTTATTGATGACATCTTGGTATACTCTAAGAGTGAAGAAGAACACGTGCAACACCTTACTTTTGTGTTGCAGTGATTGTGAGAACACCAGCTTTTTGCCAAATTCAGTAAATGTGAATTGTGGCTTCACCAAATTGGTTTCCTGGGACACATCGTCACCAAAGAAGGGATCAAAGTAGACCTAGGCAAGGTGAAAGCAGTTCTCGAGTGGGAGACTCCGAAGAGTGCCATTGAGATCCGAAGTTTCTTAGGATTGGCCGATTACTATCGGAGGTTTATCGAGAATTTCTCACAGATTTCGGCACCAATGACAAAACTTACAAGGAAGGGTGCTAAGTTTGAATGGAATGAAGCATGTGAGGAAAGCTTCCAGGAATTGAAGAACCGATTGGTAACAGCTCCAGTCCTGACCATTCTGGATGGCACTAGAGGAATGGTGGTATACACTGACGCATCCAAAATAGGATTAGGTGGCATCTTGATGTAGAAAGGTAAGGTAGTTACCTACACCTCCAGGCAGTTGAAGGAACACGAGAAGAACTACCCCACTCATGACTTGGAATTGGCGGCGGTAGTTTTTGCGTTAAAAACCTGGCGACATTACCTATATGGTGAAAAGATCGAGATCTTTAGCGATCACAAAAGTCTGAAGTATTTCTTCACCTAAAAGGAGCTGAATATGAGACAAAGATGATGGTTGGAATTGGTGAAAGACTACGATTGTGAAATCTAGTACCACCCCGGCAAGGCCAATGTTGTGGTGGATGCACTAAGCAGGAAATCTCAGACCACATCTCTTGCCACCTTAGTTGTAAGTGAACAACTGGTAGAGGAAGCTCGGAAGTTTGATTTGGAACTCGTGATTGAAGGAATGGCTATGCAATTAGCAGCTATGAACCTGCAGCCATCGATATGAGAGGAAATAATTGCAAAGCAACCATTGGATCCCGAGTTGGCCAAAATAATTTGGAAAGTTCAACAAGGTGTCCATAAGGACCCAGATTTTTCCTTGGCCCATGATGGTGCATTGAAGTTTTGAGATAGACTGTGTGTGCCTGATGATTTTGACACCCAAGACCGAATCTTTAAAGAGGCGCACAGCTCACCATATTCAATTCATCCAGGAAGTACAAAGATGTACAGAGATTTGAAGAAGTATTACTGATGGATGGGAATGAAAGCAACCATAGCAATATACGTGTCCAAGTGCCTCACTTGTCAATAAATAAAAGCAGAGAGACACCGACCGTATGGATTGTTGCAGCCACTTCCCATACCTGAATGGAAGTGGGAAGGGATAACTATAGATTTTGTGACAAACTTGCCCAACACCAGGAAGGGCATGAACGTAATTTGGGTGATTGTAGACGAACTAACAAAGGCGGCACACTTCATACCGATCAAGATAAGTTGCCTAATGGAGAAGCTTGCCTGTATATATATTGAAAACATAGTTCGGCTACACGGCGTGCCTGTCAGTATTGTGTCTGATAGAGATCCTCGGTTCACCTCAAGGTTTTGGAGAAGTTTACAGAAGGCATTGGGATCTCAACTAAATCTTAGCACAGCTTTCCATCCGCAGAGGGACGGACAATCAGAAAGAACCATTCAGACTCTGAAGGACATGCTCTGAGCCTGTGTTTTGGAAATGAATGACAGTTGGGATGCTCACATACCTCTGGTGGAATTTGCATACAATAATAGCTATCACTCCACCATTGGCATGGCACCATTCGAAGCACTTTATGGATGGAAATGTAGAACTCCGTTATATTGGGATGAAGTTGGTGAGCAGAAGTATCTCGTACCTGAGATGATACAAGCGACCTGCGACAAGGTGGATATTATAAGAGAAAAGATCAAGATAGCCCAGTCAAGACAGAAAAGTTATGCGAATAATAGAAGGAAGGACATCGATTTTGAAATCGAAGAAAAAGTATTCCTTTGAATATCTCCAACTAAAGGATTGCTACGTTTCAATAAGAAAGGTAAGTTGGGCCCAAGATTCATCGGTCCTTAAGAAATTCTTAATAAGGTGGGACCCGTAGCATACCGACTGGTGTTACCACCATCTTTGTTAGGCGTCCACGATGTTTTTCATGTGTTGATATTGAGGAACTATATTAACAACCCGACACATGTACTGTCAACTGAACCTGAACAGTTGGATGTGGATATGACCTATGAAGAACAACCCATGGAGATATTGGACAGAAAGGAGCATAACCTCCATAACCGCACCGTCGCTTTTGTAAAGGTTCGATGGGGAAACAACCCGATAGAAGAAGCTTCATGGGAACATGAAGAAGAAATGAAAGAGAAGTGTCCTCAACTCTTTGGATTACAAGGAAAGCGAATTTCGAAGATGAAATTTTTTTGTAAGGTCGGGAGAAATGTCAAACCCTGCTCCTGATTGGTTGGATTTTTGATTGAAGGGCAGGAACCCCTGGCCAGCCAACCAGGATCACTGTGAAGCATCACTCCACTGAATGAGATCAATGAGAATACTTTGAACAGGTTTCCCTATATACCTGTTAGAAGATGGATAGCAGACCCCTGCAACTGTGTAGCTCATAGCCTGATATATGGCTTGGACCCCAGGTAATCTCTCTCCTCCCCAAATAGTGGGACCCACCTATGTGAAAAGTGTGTAAAATCTCCTATTTGGCATGTGGGGACAATACCCTGACCAAGGGTCAAACCCCTGTGCAAGCCCCATTGAATTTCAGCTTGCTGGAATTCTCTGGGCGATGGCACTGAGCGATGCAGCAAGGCCCAGTGACATCGCCCAGTGACTGTTTTTGTATATTTTATTGATTTTTAATTATGGGGACCACCCAATAAGAACATGGGCACCCTCCACTGATAGAGGGAAGTCTGAGGGACCACCTCATACCCTCAGTTTACTATGGACCCCACCAGTGTGCCCAGAATTAGTCAGAATCAGTTTAAAAACTGATTTTTAAAAGAGGGCTTCACAGGCAAACAGGCCTCAGTGAGGATTGAGCCTATAAATAGGGAGGTTCTGGGTTCATTTAGAACCCTTAGTAAACTTGAAATCCGTGGGAGAGAAGAGAGGAAAGAAAGGAGAAAAAGAAGAAGAAGAAGAAGAATGAAGAAGGAAGAAGGAAGAAGGAGAGGGAGCTGCTGCCACCCATTCCAATTGGAAACCGAGCCCCCTCTCAGGCCATTTCAGGTATAAAGCACCCCCCTATACCTGCTGTCCCCATCCCTTCTCTATGTATGATGTGTTCTTGCTCTTTGGGCAGCCCAGAACAGCTAGAACTTGCCCAGAGCACCTCCAGATCTGCCATGCAGACCTTGTGCATGGGAGATCTAGAATTTTTATTGAATTTCATTGTTCTATTATGCTGTTCTTGTCAGCCGAAGCTGGCTGTGCACTTACTTAGCTCAAACCAGCTACCAAAATGCACTGGATGGACTTACGGATGGAACCACGACAGTGACTACGTTCGTGCATCCGACGAGGTTCTTTCTGAGATTTCTTAAGGTTTTTTCCTCCATCTTGGAACCTAGAGTTCACATGGCCCTCAGGATCATGGAGGGGTGTCATAGGTCTCCCTAGTGTCACTAGAACCTAGTCCTACCTCATGGATCCAAGATCACACAAGGATCTAACTCCTTTTTGGTCCAATATAGGTGGGGTTTGAAAACTAGGGAATCAGCAACAATGGCGGTAAGGTGGCTGATAGGAGCCTTCATTAGAGGTTGGTCTTCATTATTAAAGCCCCATTTAAGGGCTAAGCCTCACCTTGAGTCCCAAATGGAACCCTAGGTTAGCTCTATCTCAATAAACCTACTCAAACTCACAAACAAAGTGGAGAAGAGGGAGGTACCAAGAGATAGAACATACCTTAGTGAGTGGAGCTCCAACCCCAACTCCAGCCAGCCTTGAAGATCCACCTCCTCCTCTCTCCTTCTTCCCTTTTTCTTCTTTTCTTCAATCCTTATCCAGACAGCAAGAGGAGAGAAGGTAGGGCAGCAAAACCCCTTTAGCATCCCTTCCATCTTCTTCCTTTCCCCTCCCATTCCTCTTCCTTACTTCTTCTTCTTCTTCCTTTCTTCTTCTCCTCTATGGTTTGGCTTGGAGGGGGAGAGATGGGAGAATCTTGGGCTGAGCCCTCTCTTTTAAAGATAAAAAGAGGCCTTAGAGCTTGTTTTCCTAAGTGCCCTAAGACTAAGAATGGTCCTTTCGGTTTAAGTGGGCCTTAAGGCCTGTTTGGCTAAAGTCATAGGCCCTATTAGGTCCAACTATTTAGGGCACGTTTGGCTTAGCCTAAGGTCTTATAACAACATTTTAGTCCTAGGGCTGGGTTTGGCTCAAGTTTATTAAAAGAACCCATTAATCATTTAAGTCCTATGGGCCCACTTTCATGGCCCAACCTACTCCAAGAAGATAAGGGTGGGAGTCCATCTTGTCCGAGGACCTAGTTATTGTGTCTGGAGCACAAGGATGTGGGTCACACATGAAAATACGTCAAAAGGGCAAGAAACAGTACGGATGGATCCACCAACAGAACCAGTCTGGTGAGTCCGTTCGTGACTCCATTGCTACTGTAAGGGCCTAAATCACAAGGAAAGTTGTGAGGCTTTGACCCGTACTTCCAAGACTCTGAATGGGATATGTATAATAGAATTTTTGGGTTCAGTTTTACCCATGGTGGGGTCCAACCCCCCATCAAGGTGTGAACACAATTGCTTGTGTCCGAGCCTCCCCCCTGGATTGTTAGGGTTCAAGGTCATAGGTGTTGACTATGAGCATCGTGGCATCACCCGTTAGCAAAAGTTCAATTTGACCCAGGGTATTGGGGCCTATTTCGGGTGCGGCTGTAACATTCTCCCAACCTTATAAAGATTTTGTCCTCAAAATTTGACGCATCTAAGGATTTTAATGGGTAAGGACCATTAAATAATAACACCTCTTACTCAACCACTGCATGGACTAAGTTAGAGGTCCGGTCAAAGCAGGGCATTGCCTAGATAGCATGGCAGGTCAGGACTTGCAAGTTCTCTTCCTTACAGAGTCACATCATCACAGGGGGTGTGGTTCATAGTTACTCGGGGCTCAATTGGGTTAAGAGTCGACGCTTAAAATACCAAAAAAATAATAGGGCCTCAAACACTAGGTTAAGCCACTAGGAACAAAAGGTTCCTTTGATCTTCTCGATCAGGTCGGTATTACACTCTTGTAATCCTTGAGTTACAAGGTTTAACTTTACCTAGTCCTTAACATAGGGTTTCATATTCTGAATGCTTTCACTTCGGGTTATTTCATTACCTAACCCAACTTTATAATGATTGATGGAATCTCCTATTGTTCACTCCCAGTACGGAGAGAACGCATTTGGCGATCCATTACTCAATTCATATCTGTTGTTGGAATAGGTCCTGTTACATCCTTCAGTTTCAGCCTTCACAAGCTGATGAATCTACAATTCAACCATCCAACAGAAGAAAGTCCATATTAGTCCTCTTTCGAGAACCAAACAATCTCTTATCAGTTTTGGTCTAAGTCAACTCTCTCTTAAATGATGTCCCTAGTTAAGTAGACCTTTGCTAAACAGCCTACCCTTGATTTACCCAAGCCAACATCAAGTTTATTGACCATTAACCCGCAAATAACCTAATCAATGTCAGGACTCAAACTAGCAAACATAGTAAGGTCGAGGCATGGTTAAATTAGTAGTACAGGAGAACTATCCTAGTCAAACATTTTATAAATTAAGGAAGGTACTTATTGGGTTCCAAACTCCACACATGCATTTAAGTACAAAATAATTTCAATAAATTTACTTACATCCCTAAGAATGCACCCGCCAAACAAGACTAGTCCATGATGGAAGGTAAACCTCAAGTACGACATACTAGGGGATTCGTACCCGAAAATATTAAACACAAATGGATCGAATATAAGCACAGGTCACAGCTCGGATGTGGGTCCGATAGACTTCCTGGAAACGGAGGAATCCAAACTTAGTTTTCCATTTACATATTCTACGGTTTTGTCCAATCATTAAGGCCTTATTAATCTTAACGTCATCTGGAAGTTCTAAACATATTTTGGCACTCTTTCTATGTGTCTAATTAGAGGTTCGAATGAACTAAGCAAAATCCAAGTGGGACTGCCATTAACTTGGGAGATTTCATGAGTGGTTTCCCCTTGTAAAAGGTCTCCATTTGTCGATTAACTAAGTTATCTTATAACAACAAACCTGATACTAGGTTGCTACCTCCTCACTCTGTCTAGCCACAAATCTTAGACTCCATACTCTCATTAAGGTTCCTACACCATATAGGTTTGGTCCTCTTGACTAATTTAGGTTTATTCGATCACGAGGCTTAAGGATTTTCATCCTCGAGGGTAAATCATTTTCCCTCACATAAGAGGGGAGCCACAACATATACTAAAGTCTGTCATTTCTTATTGGCTTGTCCGGCTGGCGTAGGCCCTAACATTTCGACCTCAAAGCATACAGTAAAGATCAAATAGTCAACACGAATAGATCAGACAACATGGGTGTAAGTTCAAGGTACAAGCATATAATCATCACATATAGGCATGGCCACAAGGTCTCAAAAATTTGGGCTCAAATTCCCAAAAGAAAATGGATGGACTCACGGACAAATTCAATGCTGTGAGTCCGTTCGTTGCCCCATCGCAAATCAGGTAGGATGGATTAATGGACAGATTATGTAACATGAATCCATTTGTTCATCCATTCTCAAAGGGCTTGGTTTGGTAAAAATACCAAAATGAACAAAACTACGAACGGATCCTTAGTCGTGGTTTTGTTCGAGGTTCCGTGCAATTCCAGGAACGAAAAACTACAATTTTGTGTTGGACGGATTAATGGACAGAATCACGATGGTGGCTCCGTTCGTGGGACCTTTCACTAAATTTTATAAAAACACAGCCATGAGTTTTTCAAATTCATTTTGTCTCCAAAGGGTGAAGATAGAACCGCAGTGCAAAAGCTCTCCAAGGGACTTCTGTTCGCACATCCCTTGCCCCTCCTTGGTGGTTTGTGTTGAGGAAAAGTCCTCATACATAAACTCCAATCATCTATCAAGATGATATAAATGTTTTGATGATAACAAATAAACCGAATAGTACTAACTCCTATCTGAAATGGGGAGAAAAAGTTGTTATTTGAACTTATTATGCAATTAATGTTATACATTTCTTGAATATTGCATTATTTTTGTTTAATATTTGTCATCATCAAAATGGGGGAGATTGTTGAGGAAAAGTCCTCATACATAAACTCCAATCATCTATCATGATGATATAAATGTTTTGATGATAACAACTAAACCGAATTGTACTAACTCTTGTCTAAAAGATGCATAGATAAGAGCGTAGCACCAAGTGAGGGGGAGCACGTACTCAATTTAAGAGATTGATGCTCAAAGTAAATTGAACCTTGTCCAATCTTTCAAGACCTCAAGTACGACATACTAGGGGATTTGTACCCAAAAATATTAAACATAGATGGATCGAATATAAGCACAGGTCACAGCTCGGATGTGGGTCCGATAGACTTCCTGGAAATGGAGGAATCCAATCTTAGTTTTCCATTTACATATTCTACAGTTTTGTTCAATCATTAAGGCCTTATTAATCTTCACGTCATTTGGAAGTTCTAAACAGATTTTGGCACTCTTTCTATGTGTCTAATTAGAGGTTCGAATGAACTAAGCAAAATCCAAGTGGGACTGCCATTAACTTGGGAGATTTCATGAGTGGTTTCCCCTTGTAAAAGGTCTCCATCTATCGATTAACTAAGTTATCTTATAACAACAAACCTGATACTAGGTTGCTACCTCCTCACTCTGTCTGGCCACAAATCTTGGACTACATACTCTCATTAAGGTTCCTACATCGTATAGGTTTGGTCTTCTTGACTAATTTAGGTTTATTCGATCACGAGGCTTAAGGATTTTCATCCTCAAGGGTAAATCATTTTCCCTCACATAAGAGGGGAGCCACAGCATATAGTAATGCCTGTCATTTCTTATTTGCTTATCCGACTGGCGTAGGCCCTAACTTTTCGACCTCAAAGCATACAGTAAAGATCAAACAGTCAACACAAATAGATCAGACAACATGGGTGTAAGTTCAAGGTACAAGCATATAATCATCACATATAAGCATGGCCACAAGGTCTCAAAAATTTGGGCTCAAATTCCAAAAAGAAAACCGATGGACTCATTGACAAATTCAATGCTGTGAGTCTGTTCATTGATCCATCGTAAATCAGGCAGGACGAATTAATGGACAAATTAGGTAACGTGAATCCGTTTGTTCGTCCATCCTCAGAGGGCTTGGTTTGGTAAAAATACCAAAATGAATGGAACTATGGGCAGATCCTTAGTCGTGGTTTCGTTCGAGGTTCCGTGCAATTCCAGGAATGAAAAACTACAATTTTGTGCTAGACGGATTAATGGACGGAATCACGATGGTGGCTCCATTCGTGGGACCTTTCGCTAAGTTTTATAAAAACAAAGCCACGAGTTTTTCAAACTCATTTTGTCTCTAAAGGGTGAAGATAGAACCGCAGTGCAAAAGCTCTCCAAGGGACTTCCGTTCGCACATCCCCTGCCCCTCCTTGGTGGTTTGTGTTGAGGAAAAGTCCTCATACATAAACTCCAATCATCTATCATGATGATAGAAATGTTTTGATGATAACAAATAAATTGAATTGTACTAACTCCTATCTGAAATGGGGAGAAAAAATTGTTATTTGAACTTATTATGCAATTAATGTTATACATTTCTTGAATATTGCATTATTTTCGTTTAATATTTGTCATCATCAAAATGGGGAATTTGTTGAGGAAAAGTCCTCATACATAAACTCCAATCATCTATCATGATGATATAAATATTTTGATGATAACAAATAAATTGAATTGTACTAACTCTTGTCCAAAAGATGCATAGATAAGAGCGTAGCACCAAGTGAAGGGGAGCACGTACTCAATTTAAGAGATTGATGCTCAAAGTAAATTGAACCTTGTCCAATCTTTCAAGACCTCGAGTACAACATACTAGGGGATTCGTAACCAAAAATATTAAACACAGATGGATCGAATATAAGCACAGGTCATAGCTCGGATGTGGGTCCGATAAACTTCTTGGAAACGGAGGAATCCAAACTTAGATTTCCATTTACATATTCTATGGTTTTGTCCAATCATTAAGGCCTTATTAATCTTCACGTCATCTGGAAGTTCTAAATATATTTTGGCACTCTTTCTATTTGTCTAATTAGAGGTTCGAATGAACTAAGCAAAATCCAAGTGGGACTGCCATTAACTTGGGAGATTAAATTGAGTGGTTTGCCCTTGTAAAAGGTCTCCATCTATTGATTAACTAAGTTATCTTATAACAACAAACCTGATACTAGGTTGCTACCTCCTCACTCTGTCTGGCCACAAATCTTGGACTCATACTCTCATTAAGGTTCCTACACCGTATAGGTTTGGTCCTCTTGACTAAGTTAGGTTTATTAGATCACGAGGCTTAAGGATTTTCATCCTCAAGGGTAAATCATTTTCCCTCACATAAGAGGGGAGCCACAGCATATACTAATGTTTGTCATTTCTTATTGGCTTGTCCGGCTGGCGTAGGCCCTAACATTTGGACCTCAAAGCATACAGTAAAGATCAAACAGTCAACACGAATAAATCAGACAACATGGGTGTAAGTTCAAGGTACAAGTATATAATCATCACATATAGGCATGGCCACAAGGTCTCAAAAATTTGGGCTCAAATTCCCAAAAGAAAATGGATGGACTCACGGACGAATTCAATGCTGTGAGTCCGTTCATTGCTCCATAGCAAATCAGGCAGGACGGATTAACGTACAGATTATGTAACATGAATCCGTTTGTTCGTCCATCCTCAGAGGGCTTCGTTTGGTAAAAATACCAAAATGAACAGAACTATGGGACGGATCCTTAGTCGTGGTTTCGTTCGAGGTTTCGTGCAATTCCAGGAATGAAAAACTATAATTTTGTGCTGGACGGATTAACGGACGGAATCACGATGGTGGCTCTGTTCATGGGACCTTTCGCTAAATTTTATAAAAACACAGCCACAAGTTTTTCAAACTCATTTTGTCTCCAAAGGGTGAAGATAGAACCGTAGTGCAAAAGCTCTCCAAGGGACTTTCGTTCGCACATCCCTTGACCCTCATTGGTGGTTTATGTTGAGGAAAAGTCCTCATACATAAACTCCAATCATCTATCATGATGATATAAATGTTTTGATGATAACAAATGAACCGAATTGTACTAACTCCTATCTGAATTGGGGAGAAAAAGTTGTTATTTGAACTTATTATGCAATTAATGTTATACATTTCTTGAATATTGCATTATTTTCATTTAATATTTGTCATCATCAAAATGGGGGAGATTGTTGAGAAAAAATCCTCATACATAAACTCCAATCATCTATCATGATGATATAAATGTTTTGATGATAACAAATAAACCGAATTATACTAACTCTTATCTAAAAGATACATAGATAAGAGCGTAACACCAAGTGAGGGGGAGCACGTACTCAATTTAAGAGATTGATGCTCAAAGTAAATTGAACCTTGTCTAATCTTTCAAGACATCAAAGAATCATGAAGAATGGAGAACAAGTTTTGAAGACAATGATCAAGACAAGTTAGAGGAACTCACTTTGAAGACATTCATGTAAAGAAGTGAAGTTCGAGACTTGAAGAAGATTGAAGACTTAGAATTGTACTAAGTTGTAAAATCATAATTAATGTCACATTTAATGTAATGCACACACACGCATGCATTCATATAGAATGACCTTAGGAGGTTTAATTGAACCCTTTTCATGTGGCTAAAACCATTGGAATCGACCCAAGTCAGTCCAACCAAGGACTTACACTTGTTCAGCAAAATTGCTGATTAGGTATACCGAATCTGGAAATAGTATACCGGATCTAGAAATGGCACACCGAATCCCTTTTGGCCTGCTTAACACAATCTCAAGGTTTGCTCACAGAGAGCAAACGGAATGTGTCGAATCTTGATCCGGCATACCGAATCACAATCTAGAATACCGAATTGTATTATGACTGTTATAAATTAGCCGTTGGTTAATGGATATATTCTGTGATCCGACATACCAAATTGGGAAATGGCATACCGGATTAGGTTAGACTTGTTTTCGAATTTAGCAATGATTTATGGATGCTTTAAGCACGTTTGCCTATAAATAGGTAAGCTTAATTAAGCTAAACATAATTTAATCAGAACTAATCAAAGGCACTAAAAGACATTGCTACTTGATCACTCAAAGCATTGAAGTATGCATTCTTTATCAAGCATTCATTCAAGCACATTCCCTCACAATCTCCTTCAATTCACTTAGCATTAAGCTTCAAGTTGAAAGGTAGCATACACTACTAAGGTTGAGGTAACTCCTTCTTTAGTACCTTTTTATTTTAAAGGGTAGCTTGAGTCCTCTTTCTTGGAATCAAGAGTAGTTTGAGTCCACTTGCTCTGAATTAGGAGTAGTTTAGTCCTCTTGCTCTCAATCAAGATTAGTTGAGTTCTCTTGCTCTTAATCAAGATTTGTACGAGTTCTCTTGCTTATTCTTAAGATTCTTTTTAGTGGAATTCTCTTTAAGGTGAGACGAGTAGACGTAGGTAAGTTTTGGCCCAACCACTATAAATTTTTATGTTACCTATGCAATTTAATTGTCTCTTATTGATAACATTTATATTTCCGCAGTATTTTTTTATTCCACTACATTCACCTATTCACCCCCCTCTAGGTGAATTCACATTTGGTATCAGAGCGGGAACTCAACACCTTGATTTGTATAATCTTATTAAGAGTAAAAGACCATGGGATCCTCTAGCAATCAAAAGATTGAGGGATACACCATCACTAGACCACCCTTCTTTGAAGGTGAAGGATTTTCCTATTGAAAAAATCACTTCAAGAACTTTGTTTGCACCAATAACATTAATGCATGAGAAGTTATTGAGAATGGATCAAACACAATAGATAAACCCAAAGAAAAATGGACTCCAGCTGATACAGTAAAAGTCCAACTCAATTATGTAGTAATAAGTTACATTCAATGTGCTTTGGGAGAAAAAGAGTACAATAGAACTTGTATGTGTGACTCTGCTAAGGAGATGTTTGATAAACTCGTTATAACCTATGAAGGTACTTCGGAGGTCAAACAATCTAAGATAGACATACTTGTTAATGAGTATGAATTATTTAAGATAAAAAATGATGAGGATATATATGCTATGTTTACATGTTTTACTAACATTGTAAACAAGTTGAAAGGTTTAGGTAAGATATATTCGAACGGAGAAAATGTTCGAAAGATCTGGAGATCACTTTCAAAAGAATGGAGACCCAAAACTACAACAATTAAAGGATCCAAAGACATCGACAAGTTAAGCCTAGATGAACTGTTGGGATCACTCCAAACCCACGAGATGGAACTCAAACTGAACACCAAGGAAGATGAACCAAAAGAACCTAAGAAGAAGGTCGTAGCATTTAAATCATACCATGAAGTAAGCGATGATGAAGAAGAACTACCCGATGATGAGATCGAATATCTCTCAAAGAAGTTCTCAAAGTTCCTGAAAAACAAAGGCAAAACCTCATTCAACAAGAGGAAACTCTCAAGAGACCAAAAATGTAAGAATGTTCTTAAAGAGAATAATGACTCTTCTTCAAAAGACATTGTTTGCTATGAGTGTAAGAAATCAGGACACTATAGGGGAGACTGTCCAAAGATAAAGAAATACAAAAAGGCATACAAAGTCGAACACTCTTTTGATTCAAGTGATGAAGCAGAGGAAGATGAAGAATCTCAAGAAGAAGAGCAAACCAACCTTGCATTTATGGCTCTTGAAGATGAAGAAAATCAAAATGAGGTAACCCCCACTTCTCCATCTCATAAAGATAAAGATTTTCTAGAATTAGAAGAAACTTTTAAAGACCTTTATCAAAGTAGTATGGAATTAACTACTACCAAAAAGAATCTCTTAAAAGAGATAAACACCCTTAAGGACCAAAACATGACTTTAACTTCTCAAATTAACGACTTGGAAGAAGAAAAAGAAAAGTTGTGTAAAGACTTTGAATCTGTTACTAATGGTAAAAAAAATCTTGATATTTTACTTGAATTTTTATGCAAAGCACCTTTCAACAAGGAAGGAGTAGGCTATGATGTGAACAAGAGTTCAAATCAAACCCAAAAGCCAAGTTCAAGTAAGATAGCAAGCAAGGGAGCAAAGAAAAATAAATATTGTAACTACTGTAGAAAGAATGGGACATTCTCTTGAGGAATGCAATTCCAAGAAGAAAAGTTATCAAGCTAAGAAACCCAATCCCAAAGGGAAGACTCAAAGTCCAAATGCCCCTCAAATTGTTATATGCAATAATTGTAACAAAAAGGGACATTCAAATTGGGATTGTCATGATACTTGATGGAGAAATCAGTACATGGGATCAAAGAATACGAATCAAGCGTATTACAAATCTAGAAGACCTTATTCTGGTCAATATAGGAGAGACCCTCCCAAAATGCAAAGACCATATAAGGTACCCCAAAACCAAAGACCTTGGAACCCCCAATCATACCCAAATTGGTATGTCAACCAAAATGCAAATGGTAACCAAATAGTTTGAAAACCAAGAGAAATGTATGATACTAACATTGACGGACCCAACACACAATGTGGACCAAAATTTTATTAAATCTTTTTTTTCTTTTCTATCCCCGCTTTTTGATAATGCCAAAGGGGGAGAGAAATGGGGAGAAATATATGGGCATGGAATAAAATGTAATGGATTTGATGGACTTGAATGTTTATGTTATGTTTCAAAATTTTTTGAATATAATTTGCATATTTATTTCAAGTTTCAAATTTCTTTGAATTTTTTATACATTTATTGAATATTGCATTATTTTCGTTTAATATGTGTCATCATCAAAAAGGGGAAGATTGTTGAGGAAAAGTCCTCATACATAAACTCCAATCATCTATCATGATGATATAAATGTTTTGATGATAACAAATAAATTGAATTGTACTAACTCTTATCTAAAATGGGGAGAAAAAATTGTTATTTGAACTTATTATGCAATTAATGTTATACATTTCTTGAATATTATATTATTTTTGTTTAATATTTGTCATCATCAAAAAGGGGGAGATTATTGAGGAAAAGTCCTCACACAAACTCCATTCATCTATCATGATGATATAAATGTTTTGATGATAACAAATAAATCGAATTGTACTAACTCTTGTCTAAAAGATGCATAGATAAGAGCGTAGCACTAAATGAGGGGGAGCACGCACTCAATTCAAGAGCGAGCACTCAATTTAAGAGATTGATGCTCAAAGTAAATTGAAGCTTGTCCAATCTTTCAAGACATCAAAGAATCATGAAGAATGGAGAACAAGTTTTGAAGACAATGATCAAGACAAATTAGAGGAACTCACTTTGAAGACATTCATGTAAAGAAGTGAAGTTCAAGACTTGAAGAAGATTAAAGACTTAGAATTGTACTAAGTTGTAAAATCATAATTAAGGTCACATTTAATGTAATGCACATACACACATGCATTCATATAGAATGACCTTAGGAGGTTTAATTGAACCCATTTCATGTGGCTAAGACCAATGGAATCGACCCAAGTCAGGCCAACCAAGGACTTACACTTGTTCAACAAAATTACTGATTAGGTATATCGAATCTGGAAACGGTATACCGGATCTGGAAATGGCATACCGAATCCCTTTTGGCCTGCTTAACACAATCTCAGGGTTTGCTCACAGAGAGCAAACGAATTGTGCCAAATCTTGATCCGGCATACTGAATCACAATCCAGCATGCCGAATCATGATCCAGCATACCAAATTGTGTTATGACTGTTATAAATTAGCTGTTGGTTAACGGCTATATTCTGTGATCCGGCATACCGAATTGGGAAATGGCATACCGGATCAGGACAGACTTGTTTCCGAATTTAGCAATGATTCATGAATGCTTTAAGCACCTTTGCCTATAAATAAGTAAGATTAATTAAGCTAAACACAATTTAATCAGAGCTAATCAAAGGCACTAAAAGACATTGCTACTTGATCATTCAAAGCATGCATTCTTCATCAAGCATTCATTCAAGCATATTCCCTCACGAGCTCCTTCAATTCACTTAGCATTAAGCTTTAAGTTGAAAGGTAGCATACACTACTAAGGTTGAAGTAACTTCTTCTTTAGTACCCTTTTATTTTAAAGAGTAGTTTGAGTCCTCTTGCTCGGAATCAAGAGTAGTTTGAGTCCTCTTGCTCGGAATCAAGAGTAGTTGAGTCTTCTTGCTCTCAATCAAGATTAGTTGAGTTCTCTTGCTATCAATCAAGATTTGTACGAGTTCTCTTACTCATTTTCAAGATTCTTTTTAGTAGAATTCTCTCTCAGGTGAGAGGAGTGGACGTAGGCAAGTTTTGGTCGAACCACTATAAATCTTTGTGTTATCTGTGTAATTTAATTGTCTCTTATTGATTACATTTTTTTTTTCGCAATATTTTTTTATTCTACTGCATTCACCTATTCACCCCCCTCTAGGTGAATTCACAGTTTGAGACCCTACCCATCAAGATTTGACCCTAACGATACAAGGTAAGGGTTCATCCTCCACTTCCTTCTTCCTAGATTTTCTCTCCCTTCTCTCCTAGGGTTTTTGTTTGCCCTTCCATTCTCTCCCTCTTTCCATCGATTAGGGACATTCATTTTAAGTTTGTAGTTATATTTTGCTTTAAATTGCATTTTCATAGCCATGTAATCACCGAAACCATGCCAAAACTCTATTGGGGCTAGGGTTTTTTGATTAAATCAAGCCCTAATCGATCTATGCCACTATTTTAGTAAATTTTTTGTACACATAATGTGTTTTAATTGAGTTTAAAATTCCTTTCAAGGAACTTTAGAGGTTATTTGTCAAGTTTACCATACTTAGTTGAATTATTTCAATTGTTTCTTAGTAATGGTTGGGATGGATTCTCGAATTCTCATTGTTTGGGAAAAACATTCCAAGGCATGACTAATTCCTTTGCATGCCCTAAAATTTCATGGAAAATAATTCATTAGCACATCCTCAAATATATTTACTTATTTGTGTGGTTACTAGAATAGAACTCGAGGTTCATCCCCTTCCCTTTTTCTCTTGCACATCCAATCTTTGTTACTTGTTGGGGTTTTCATTTAATCAAGTTACTTGTTTGATATTTGATTGGGGATATGGGGTACCAAGAGCATAGGTTGTTTCTATAATCCACATCCCCTCATATCCCTGTTCTAGGGATTTATATATATATATATATATATATATATATATATATATCATAGGATATGTTGATCATTGACTTACCCTAACCTTGTGGTGGATTTCATCCCCAAGAGCCCATCTCAATTTGAATCTACCCATCTCATTCTCTTACTTTTTGTGTTAATTCTATTTTCCCTAGTTTAGCCTAGTTTCTTAATTTGATAGTTGATCTTGGTATTTTTCTTAGCTTAAGTTTAGAGATATAAATTACTTATTGAGTACATTTTGCCTATATTGAGAGTAAAGATGTAAGCAACCCGACCTCCCTATGTCAAACCCTGCCCCTAACTAACTGGAATCTTGACTGAAGGACAGGAACCCTTGACATGGCATCCAAGCACACTGTGGAGTATCACTCCAGTGATTGAATTTGATGAAGAAACCCTGTGGATGTCCTCCTACATACCTGTCAGAAGATGAATTACTGATCCTTACAATTGCTCAGCCCACAGCATAATGTACTGCTTGGACTCCAGGTATTCTCTCTCCTCTCCATAAATGTGGGTCCCACCCCTGAAAATAGGTGTAAAAGGCTTTGAGTGGCATGTGGGTGCAAGGCCCTAACCCTGGGTCAAACCCTTGTGCAAGCCCACAGAGATACAGCCTTGCTGAAATCTCTGGGCGATGCAGACATCACCCAGAGACATCGCCCAGAGTGGAAAAATACAGTTTTTTAGTGATTTGATTTGTGGAGACCACCCATATTGGACATGGGCATCCTCCATAGGTTGAGGGGAGTCTGAGGGACCACCTCATACCCTTGGATCACTGTGGACCCCACCTGAGTGTCCAGAATGACTGAGAATTCAGTCAAAAATGCATTTTCCAAAAGAGGCCTTGATAGCCAAACAGACCCTAGTTAGGGGCTGGCCTACAAATAGGTGTACCTTAGCTCATTTAGAGCTCTTGGTACTGTTGGAATCGTGGAGAGAAGGAGAAGAAGAAGGAAAGAGAAGGAGAAGAGGGAGGAGACCTCACCTTGTACTAAGATCTGCTACCATACCTGCTGCAATGTAAAAGAAACATATTCTCATATTGATATACTGCTGTATACCATTCTCCTCCATGAATTTCTGTGTTTTTTAAGTTATTCTGGCCATTGGTAGCCCAGAACAGCTGGGGGTTGCCATGGACCATCTCAGATCCAACATGCAAACATGATGCAAGAAGGATCTGAGCAATTTATGGTGTTATTCATATCTATTCTTCACCTGAGACCGAAACCTGGGTTGTGCCAAGCTACACTACTCTATTACACCAAGAACAGGCAGTCTGGGCTCAGATCTGTGTGCCCTGGCTGCATGCAGCCTAGCCTTGAGTTGTAACAGCCCTAAGACATTGTAATACATGTGAATCCAGCCTTGCATGCAGCCAAAACCTTGGTTTGCAACTGAAGATATGCTGGGTTACTATTCACTGGGCTGTCTGGGCAGCTCCTGGCAGCCAAGTGGTGGGCCCAGGTGAAAATCCATTGGGATCAATGCAAAGTATACCCTTAGGGGTCCATGATGAGCTAACATACATGGGGAGAAGATCCATGCACTGCCCAAGGCTAGCAACCTGAATCTCAGCCTGTTTCCGGTTTTGCAATCTCTGGGCGATGCAGACATCACCCAAAGACATCGCCCAGTGAATGAAATTTTGCTGGAATGATGATCTGACTTGGGGATCTTCACCCATGGGCCACAAATCTGTGTAGGGAGGTGGAAAAAGACCAAAATGCCCCTCGCCACATCTGTCTACATGAATGAGTACCTTGGGTACCCAAGTGGGCCCCACAGGGCTTGGAAACCCTGTCTATGATGGTCCTATAGCACTGTCAAGTTGAGGACTGTACTGTGAAGCTTAAATAACCTAGGAATATGTACCAATATGAGAAATGATCATTCTACCCCTAGGCCACAATCTTTGGATGATGCACCGGGACATAGGCCTAAGGCCCAGTGTAAGGCCCAGAGATTTCCAAGTGATGTTCAGATGTACACCGAGTCAACCCAGTGAGCCTAGATTAACCCTAGGACATCTAAAAACACCTTGAAATATTAAATGACGTATTTCTGATTTACATCTAGGGTTTGATCCCGTGCTCAAGGCCTACAGCCAAAACTAAAACTACAACTAAATTCTAAGAACCAGACCCAGGTGAGTGAAATATTGTCGTGTATGTATATGTAATAGTATTATTGTGCCGGCAACTAAATTCTTAAATTATATTGCTTATTATTTAATTAAATTCAAATTTCTCAATTATTACACATCGTGTGACTGTTGATCAATTCTGCTTGAATATATCATGATGATTGTGAATGTTAGACTAGATGTCGTAGTCGGCTTGGAAATGAGGCCGGTTGTAGCCCGTAGTATGGGATACGGTTGACACCGCCCGACTCATACGATGCCATATAGACATGGGGCTAGAGTTTCATCACCCATGCTACGCACCCTTGCCAACAGGGGTTAAGGTGTTGGATGACTATGAGGACTACTATAAAACCTCGGGCGTTTATACTAGGAAGCCTCAGCACAGCTGGGATGCCCCAGGGCAAATATGCCAGGAAGACTTGGGCTACAAGCTTGGGAAGCACCAATAGGTGAATTTTTTGTTATATGCCACATAAAGTTTATCCTCGAATTACATGTCGAGAAGCACCGAAAGGTGAATTATATTGAGTTGGTTACCTCACCAGTTCAATCTAGAGGGCCGGTCGGGCTGACCTGGGTAGGGAGATGCTGGAGCCGGCTAGTTCTCTCCGACAACTAAATGGATGTATCACTGGAAAGGGTAACCAAGCCCACACTAGGGATACATGTATTGGGGATTGTAGTAGCACTAACCTGACTTAGTTGTATTGTTAGGCGCCTAATAAATAATCTGGACTTGCATATCATGTAGGATCATGTGGATTGTGGTTGCATATGCATGCATGATGATATGTTTTACTCACGGGCTCAATAGGGCTCACACTCTGTTATATATGTTTTCTATTAAATGATTCTGCAGGCGGATGCCGCTGTGGCTTGGCGGCTTATTACGAGGAGGAGAGCCCTTGTGATTATGATGATATTGGTGTGGACCCCGACGAAGGTCGTACCGATGATGTGAGTGTTCTCAGTGGTCATTGATGAAGACCAGTGAGGGGCGCTTCTGATGCTTTTTATCTTGGGGACCCCTTTTTGATTTTGTCAGGAGTTTATCCCTGTTCCTGTTTTCTGGTTTAGCTTTATCTTTTCTTTTTGGGGTTGAGTTATCTCGCCCTATATATATGTATGTATTTTTTTTTCACTTATGTATATGTCAGCTTCACTTTTTGGTTTGTGGGTTGTACAGGGAAATGGAATAATCTTATATATGTATATCACTTCATTTACCGTATCACTACGCTTTCACTTTCATTATTATAATTGTAGTTTATCTGCAGCACTCTGATCTTACTTGTAGTAATGTGATGAATGTGGGACCGTGAATGTATTAACTGCTTCTAGAACCGTGGGGTTTGGCAGATTGCCGTTATACAATTCGGGTCACCTACCTAATCCTCTCAGGGGGTGGTTTGGGGTGTGACACCCTAAGTTTGACCCATAGCTATAGCTGATATTGTGTGCTTATGGTTATTTTTTCTTATCAAATAGTTCTTCCCCTAACGAGCCGATCAACCAAGCCCTAATCTGGATCTCCTTGATGTAATAGTAGATACCAAAGCCAATCCAGAATTTCTTCTCAAACACTTGGATCCAATCCGAAAAACCAGGTTTCCAAAACCCTAACCAGATCTCAAAACCCTAGAGAGCAAGAGATCAAAAGATAAGGAGAGAGGAGAGAGAGTGTCTATGATTTTTTCCAGAGGGGGGCTGAAAATTTTGTCCAGCTTGTGTGCTCTAAAAAATTCATCCCTGCCCCCTGATGTGTTTAAATAATGAAAGCTCAAGAGAACTTCCCCATTCCTTGTGAGAGTCTAACTCTCTTTTTGTCTCCTATTTGGCTCAAAACCCTAATGGGCTTAAGTTGTGGGTTTCTAATTAGTGAAGCAGAATCTAAAAGGGAAGAATTATAATTAATAAATTTAAACACTAATGGGCCTTTAATTAATTAGCATCAAGCCCATAATAGTTTAAATAAATCAATTACTAATTAGAAAATCCTAGAAATACCCCTGCATATCAAATATGCACCAACCCTCCACTAAAACAACATCTCTATCATGGAATCTAGGGCATGTACACTAGTACTGTCAAACCCCACTCCATCGTACATATCCGTATCAAAGTGTCTATGTACGTGATCAAAATCTGCAAAAACAATTTTGCAAAATCATTTATCAAAAATGGTACAGAAGCCTAATTCATATTCGACCATCCACTGCACTAACTCCCCTTGATGTTCCACAATCGAGCAGTGGAGACCATGTTGAGTGACTCTTCTACTCACATAACATTTATGTATTCCCAAAATACCGGCTTTAGTTCTCTTGAACCGCAGTCATTTGATAAACCAAAGAATACACTCACATCATGCAGTGACAAGACCCTCTCAAGTACTGGGTCTCAGTGACCCATGTCTATCCCAAACCAACATCTGGCAGTAATACATGAGGGAATTGACAAAGTAAGATTCTTCACAAATACACACATCAACATGTGAGTACTCGCATTCATACCCTGACATCAAACATGTCTAGGCATACCCAATGCGATGACCATATATGATAAGGGCTGCCCTAATCCAAACCCTAGTCGTGACTACCAATTTAAAGTAAAAGCTTATGGATATTCATTGCTCAAAAATTTATATCGCACATGATCATATTAAACAAAAATATATGAAAAGTTTAATACATAATAAACTGGGTCAAAATGGAATGAACCGGGTTTGATGGACATACGTATCCAACAGTCTCCCAGTTGTACATCAAAGCCAATTCCCTATACATTTAAAGCCCATGCCCTCCATATGTTTCTCAAACACTCCAGTGGATAAACCCTTCATCATGGCATCTAACACATTCTCAGCTGTGTCCACTTTGGAGATACATCGCCCTGCTGGATAATCTCCGTGATAAGGTGAGACTTTCGCTACACGTGTTTGTTCCTCTGATGAGCCCTAGGCTCCTTTTCTTGTGCAATTGTCCCTCTGTTGTCACATAACAAGGGAATAGGGCATTTGACAAGATCAAGGACTACTCCAAATCTGTTAGGGAATTCCTAACCCAAATTGGAATCAACTGTAGATTTATGTTTGTACTCCTTCATACAATGGCACCTCCACCCAATAAGTAAACCATCCTAGACGTGGATTTTTTGTCATCTTTAACGGTTTTAAAATCTAAGTCAGTATACCCCAGAACCGATAGCTAATCACATGCATATACTAAGAAATAATCCTTAGTCCTCCTCAGGTATTTGAGGATGTTTTTCACAGCACTCTAATGCTCTTGTCCAGGATTCGACTGGTAATGGCTCACAATCCCTACCGCATAGCAAATATCTGGCCTCATATACAACATAACGTACATAAGACTCCCTACAGCAAAAGCATAGGGAATCCTCCTCATCTCTTCAATGTCTATCTGAGTCTAAGGACATTGAGATTTGGAAAGATTGACTCCATTCCGAAAAGGAACACTTCCTCTCTTGGCATTCTCCATACTAAATATGACAGAACTTTGTCTAGATAGGGTGCTTGTGATAGGCCTAACATCCATCTTTGGTGATCTCTTAGGAGTTTGATCTCTAGGATGAAGCTGGTCTCTCCAAGATCTTTCATCAAAAAAGTTATGGATAACCATTGCTTGATCGATGTAAGAAACCCAGACATCCAAAAAGTAGCATATGACCTGGCAGAGAGTGCAATATCACGTTTGTCTTTTAGAGAAGATCAATCCCATGGTCTCTAGTTTCTCAAATGGATTTATCATTTTCATGACATGATCCATTACTAGAGTCCCTTGGGACAACCGGGTATTATGGATTTGCCTCATCACATCATAATGTGCATGAGGCAGCTGTCTATTAAACAACTCTGCAAGCTTATCCATCTTACCCCCAGCCATCTTTATGTCTTTAATAGACTCCACTAATGACTTATCGTTGGAAACCTAGATATACAGTGAGGCTTTGGAATCCCTCACAATGAAATGTTCATAAATCTTGAAGTCCTCAGGGTCATCATACTAGTGGGGTTCATGGGGAGGTTCCTCATCCAGAACACTAACGAGTTTTTATGCAGTTAGGGGCATCTTAATGCTCCGATACCAATCAACGTAGTTGGGTCTAGTCAATTTAGAATCATTTATTAGGGATAGCAAGTTTGCATTCACGGCAGCTATTGCAATAATATCTACAAATGTACAAGTTTGATCACATGAATTAATAACCATTGAAAAAATAATAAAACATGACCAATCATTATCAATGATCTCTCACAATTCAAGTCTCCCTCATGACTTGGAAAGTGAATTGGATACCTACTACCCTTGCATGCATAACTTATCATGTTAAGAGTCATTATACACACCTTGGCAGTGTGGGCTATGCTGATCACCCCTAGGGTTTCCAATATTTTTTTCCCCCTTGCAATGTCCATCCTGTCGGTTAACACACACACAAGCCATGTACATACCCATAGCATTGGTTAGTGTCATGGAAACATGAAGGATGGCCCACTATCACAGTGCCCCCTCACTATCCATACCTTAACTTCTCCAAAAAGGAGATAAATGTAGATAATTTAATGATACAGGTCGGGCCTTATTATGTCGGCATCAGCGACGCGGTATCATAAAACTTCTACATTTATCATTAATGGGAGGCCATGGATTTTATCTACCAAATTGATTAATCCATATCATACATGTATTACAATTAAAGAGGGATAATAATTAACTCTCACAATCATAACATGGATAGCAATTAACAGTTAGCAGTATTAAAGTGAATATGGGATGGCACAAATTTTAAATAGAAGTGATAATTAAACCCTCCCATAAGAAAAGATAAACTAATAACTTTTTATGAATCATGGATGCATCAATCATGCCACGGATGTTCCAGATGCCATGCCTCATCGATCTCTTACGTCCGATCAAGTCTTCAAAGTTGGTGATTTACATCTCTATAAGCTTTGAGCGTCACATGTGGAACAACATCGACATGCCCTGGGAGTCTTAACTCCACTAAAATTATAATGGAAACCTAGGAAAAAATTTTATACATTTTCCTTTCCACCATAAAGAACCTGTATGGAGAAACCAACCCACCATTTTGGATTGTCCATGGGGTGGAGTGCATTTGTTTATAAAAAAGAAAGGGCAGAGAGAGAGAGAGAGAAAGAAAGAGAAGCATCACATCCACCCATAATCCCATAAAGAAACCAATGCATCACATGCATAAACACACCATCCATTTTATTAGGAAGCCAATCCCATAATCACATAAACAATGTAGAATCATGTATGGTGCCCATAATCACATGGATCATTCCAGAAATAAACTATCACATCACATGTGAAACCATGTACCCAATCTCTCAATATGAACAAATTTTATTCTAAGTGGGGGAAGAGAAGAATCTCTTCACCCATCTTCCTCCAACCCACAAAATAATAAAATAAATAAAATTCTATTTTGTTAAATTTGTTTTTATTTTCTGGAGGGAAAAACACTGCCAAACACTCCAGGCAGCACTGGCACACATAGGCGCACTGCAGGAAGCAGCACTAAGCGAGTGTGGTGCAGGCCGTAGCCCTGTTGCCGTCATGCATCGTACGTGCATGCGCATGAGGTGCAGGCCGCAGCCCTACTACAGTTGCATGCCGTATGCGCGCCAAGTGTAAGCAGCGGGCGGGCAGAGGTAACAAGGTGTGTGCAGGGATGGTTGGGTACAAAATTTTTTTTTATTAATTCTGGAATAATGGGTTTTAAAACCCTATGATGAAATAAAAAAATTGATTAAAAAATTCACCATCATGCATGGGCAAGGTTGTTACAACAACCATAACCACCATGTGCACATGGCTAGGTTGTTATAACAACCTTGTAACCAACCGTGTGCCACATGGGAAAATTTTTACAATCATATTAACAACTCATGTGCAATCATCCATAACCATATTCCTCCATCTTGATGTTCGCCGTACATTACATAACCTTTTGAGCTTTCGAAGTATCTTATAACGATATTCTTTTTAGTTCTAGAGCTAAGTTTTCCAAACTTATAGGAAGTACTATAAACATATCCAGCACATCCCCATGGTTTCATATACCCCAAAGTGGGCTTAGCGCCTTTCCACAATTCATAGGGAGGGGAAGGAACTGACTATGATGGCATGCGATTAAGGATGTAGGTAGCAGTCAAAAGAGCGTACCCCTAGAAAGATATTAGGAGGTTGGTTTGCACCATCATTGATCTAACCATATCTAGAAGTATTATATTCCTTCGCTCCGCTACATCATTTTTTGTGAAGTGTAAGGAATAGTTAATTTCCTGGTGATTCTTTTTTCCTCACAAAGCTTTTTAAATTGATCTGACAGATATTCAAGGTCAGTACATAGAGTTTTTAAACTCTTATCTTGTTGATTCTCAACCTCTGCTACAAAGCGATTGAAGCAATCGAATGTTTCCTAATGATGAGCGATCAAGAAGACATAATCATATCACGAATAATCGTGTATGAAGGTAAGGAATTAAGAAGCACCATGGCATGCCTTCACATTCATTGGTCCGTAGATGACTGAATGGCTAAGTTCTAGGGTATGGGTTGCTCGGATTGCCTTTCCAAAAGGCTTACAATGGGCTTTACCAGCTAAACAGGGCTCACATGTTGATAGGTTGATTTTAGCGAGTGGGTCAAGAAGGCCTTCTCTAGCTAACTTTGTCATCCTATCATGACCTATATGTCCTCCTAGTCTAGCATGTCATGCAATTGATTCTGAATTATTTTTAGCATTAATCACAAAAGATGAAGACAAAACCACAAAATTTACTAAATCTAATTTAATCAAATCATTCTCAAACTTACATTGTTCAAATAAACCACCATCTATATGTATCTCAAACAAATCATCATAAAAAACCAAATAAATATCCCAAAATTAAAAGTGCAGTAAGTGAAAGTAGATTATGTTGGATTTTTGGTGCATATAGCACATTAAGATGTGTCCAATGCGCAATGTGAACTGATAGATACCAACTCCTCGAACCGCTTCACTTGTGCCATTTCCTATGTAGATGCTCTGGGAGCCATCCAGAATCTTCCTATAATCTACAAATCTGCCTCAATCACATGCTATGTCTTATTGCTCTTCTATCCAAAATCCAATTAGATTAGGTATGGACAACCAAAACATGCGTACACATTAAAGTACTCAGAGAGAGGGATAGAAATAGTACCTTCTTCGCTTCAGTGCAATCACGAGCGAAGTGCCCCATCTTTTGACAGTTATAACATTTGACTTTGGTAAGATCTCTTTTTCCATCTTGCTTGCCATGTTTGCACTTGGCGGATTTGCCTCCACTTGGTGCAGCGTTCTGAGCTTGTCCCTGATTCCCTATTTTCCTTTGTCTCTTGTGCTTAAACCCAGAAGTCTTGCGCTGCCCCGCTTGGGGGACAAGGGCTTGTGTTTGGGTTGCCTCTAGGCGTTCCGCCTCTAGTTCCACGTGAGCGGCAATGTCATTGAAAGTTTTGAAACTATCATTGTTTGAGAGAACTATTTTCATTTAGGCCCAGGAATCAGGTAACGTCCTAATAATGGCTTGAACTTGCTGTTCACTAGTAATGTTTACCCCAACATCATTTAATTTTCTTATCATTTCTTTCACAACCTTAAAGTGTTCAGTCATGGTGTGCTTAGGATCCTTACGGTACATCTCAAACTTCAAGGTCATGGCCCACAGCCTTGAAGTTGATGTATCGCCACAGTCTAACTTAACCTGATCCCACATGGACTTGGTAGTTTCGCACTTCTCATACTAGCCGATCAGATCATCGTGCATTGACCTTAACATGATAAAGTGTGCACTACAATCCTTCCTAAACCAAGCATCATAGGCCTCTTTGTCTTGATGGTGACGGGCGGTAGTACCCTCATCGGGTTTGGTTATCTCAGAGGTCAGGTGTTCATGGCATTCTTGTTCATTCAGTATGAATTTAATCTTACGATGCCACATTTCATAGTTGGTTCCATCCAACTTGTTGCTTTGGTTAAGGCCAGTAACAACGGTCTTGGTGGCCATCACTACAATCCATAATAATCAAGGGAGATATTTAGTACACATTCAAAAAAATTTGTTCAAGAAACCTTGATTAAAATTAATGGTTTCCTTCTCCATACGGTGAGACCAAAAGTTTCACTAGGTTCATAATCAAATCTCACAAGTGTGTGGATTTGAGAACGTATAATTTCAATTGATTTCGAACGAAAGAAAATCAAGGAGGAAAGAGCAACTCTAAATCACATAATAATGCGTCATACATCGGATGCACAAAGATCTCACAAAAGAGACTCAAATTGGTACTTGAAGTGATATGTCGAGTCGATACAAGAAAATGATACGTAGTGCAGTAGCTTCCCTTCACATGGTTTCTCAAAAATAAAATATTTAAATTACAATCATCTCTTTACATTCAAGAATCCTACTACATCTCTACTAGGGAACATCGCACTTTGCATCACGTTCAAATACCAACTTTATTGTACATACACAAAACATATCCCTTGCACAAGCACCAATAAATTTTTCCATCCTATAGAATATTAAATAAATAATCTAGGTTCTATGGGATGGAGTCAAACAAAATCAATACCACTGCGAAAAGGTATTATTAACATCTTAATTATTTGTAAATATTTCAAAATATATCTCCACATCACATGAGAAAAATATGAGATGATGTGGGATGACTCTCTTTCTCCCATTTTCTTCCCATGGATTTCATACATATGAATTTCTTACTAATAGGCAATCACACCACAAAAAGAGAACAACCCATAAATACCCAAAACAAAAAACCCTCATAACAAAGATATACACATAACAAGAAATCACATCTCTTTTCTTGAATGTCATGGTTTCAAGAAACCCCAAATAAGAAATATTGCCAAACACATCAAAGCAAAATTAAAACACTTAAGGGGAATAAAAGTTTGGGCACAAAAATAGAATTATATCCCAATTAGGGAAAAAGAAAGGATGTGGGTGAAGGGATCCCAGTTCACCCATCTCCTTTCCAAAAACCCTAAAAACTCTGCCCTCTTCCGTTTTTAATATTAATTGCAGCCGCTGCTATAGAACACGCAAGGGGCTTGGCCCAAAACAGCACGGCTGCAATCCGAATCAAATTGAGGTGGGGTCTAAGATAAACCTTTTACATAGTTTTCTTTTTTATATAACCAAAGCAACTCTTGCCAAAAACAACAGTGTTGTATCATATCACAAAACTAAAACAAAAGCTGCTTATGTCATCAACTTTAATGATGACAGACTCATAATGACATTCAATTCACAACAAAACATTCACGTAAATGAAATTTCTTTATAGGGAAATCGATTTCCTTACGGAAATCGATCCACCCATCTCATTTTCTTAGGTGATCAGACAAGGGTGAACTCGCTTGGCCATGAAACTTCCATGGTCGCAGGGACTGTGCCGAGTGGGTTTGCCAGTAGGGCCATGCAGCACAAGTGCGCAGTTCATGCGCATAGACCAGGGTATGGGGGTAGCAGCAAGCGGCAATGCACATGCAGTGCCAAGGTAGTGTGCGCCGTCATTGGTTGCACATCCAAAAAGATCGTGAAACTTTGTCGTAAAATTATTTCTTCCCAAACCGAAAGCGAACCAAAAACCTAATGACTCTAATGCTAATGTCAATAAATCACCACCTGTTAGGATGTTACCTGAACAAAGATGAGAACATAGCGGAAGGGTCTCGTACGGATTTGGTTAAAAGCTACACAAACTCGAACGATCTTATCAGGTTTCTCCACAAAGAAGAACTTCACACAATAAATCCTTGGAAAGAGATGGAATCCCACAAAGAACATAAGTACTTGGAGAATAGAGAGAGAGAGAGAGAGAATCTTGGTTTCTAGTGTTATGGCTTTAGGGTTGGAGGTCCTCTATATATAATCAAAACCCTAAGCCCCCTCCCCTTTTAGACTCACACTAGGAATCAAACACAAGAGGTGGGGAGAGAGTCAGCCCCTTGTGGGTGCACATGGACCAGGCCCAAGGCCCAAGTCCATTTTACAATTTGGAAAGAGGCATGTACATAAAACTTATAGTTCATCGAGTTATCTTTCCAATGCAACTAGAAATACGTCATTTTGACACCGAACGAAGGAGTTACAGTATTTTTGTATTATCGCGCCGAAAAGAATCAAAATGGGAGCATTTGGAGAAATTGAGAGAGCATTCTGACAGTTTTTCATGAGATTGTGAATGATTCTACTAGTTTAAATCATTCCCCCATGCCTTACTCTCTCTCTCTCTCTCTCTCTCTCTCGGCATTGGAATTCATGCAAAATTCATGACAATAAGGCAAATATGAGCTAGATTCTCTTTTGAGCATTCTAGTTGGCTTGGCACACTAAAATCGATACACCAACTTACATGGTATCACATTTTATGTGGCCAAGAAGCGGCCACATCACCCTGATTCCAATCAGAGGCTGAGATTAATGCACATGTAAGCGAGGGTTTGGCTGACATTGTTGATTCTATTGGCCAAGTTTGAATTGGCTGGGTGTATGGAACTTGTACACCAGCACTACAAAATCGATGTCACCATAGGTTCATACTTCATTATTCCGCAGTCATACGGTGTGCCACGTGGAGATACTTTTTCGTTGGTTTTCTTTTATCTTGGACTTACTATTTTTTCTTGTATGAGAAATGATAAAATATATTAAAAAATAGAGGAAAGGTAACTACAATCTTGGACTTTTTTGGTAGAAATAGAATTTATTAGATAGGACGGATTACACTCCTGCCATCTACCACAAAAGGAGTAGCTAGGCAGGGATCGGAATTTGGCTAAACAATCCACTCCGTAAAAGATTGGGCCCTCCTGGCCAGGGTATCTGCAACAACGTTAGCAGCCCTGGAAATATGATGAAAATGGTACTCATCAAAGTAGGTAGCAAGGTGAAGGATATCCTCAATAATGGGCCGGATAGACAAAGCAGAATTGAGTCCTTGGTTGAAGAGAGTTGTGATCACTTCTTGGACTTACTGTTTAATGAACCCGACTCCATCTGAAGTCTTCCATTGCGATTAGCTATATTGTTCGTGGACTTAAACTGTTAAATGAACCAGAGTTGGTGGTATTAAATAGAGGATATTGAAATCATTTGATTAGCGTCCATGAGGGCAATACCTTTGACTTTATTTGGGCTTGGGTCATCACAATGGTTCTCTATTAATAAGTTATTTTTCTTAGTTTATTCCTTAAACTACTATATAATTGATAAGGTGAAGTGTCAATAGGTAGATGTGTGATCTTAGTAGCTCCGATAGTGTGAATGATTGTTCTTTCATGCCAAGCCTGGGCATATGTAATTATTTGACCTATACAGTACAGATGTGTATAATGTTTTGAGTGTATTGTCTTGTTTGATTCTTGATAGGGAAAAACCCATTTTGAGCTACCCCGCTTTGAAAAGCCTATCAAAGCTACATGCCTGATAAACCAAAAATATATGGGCCAATCCCGAGATACCACGTGTCCCAACCTGAAGAAGAGGCTAGCTCAAGCCCGGTAGCGACAGAACCAGTTCAGCAACCCAAGGGGAATAGGACCCAAGAGGCCACTCCAAAGGCCAAGTCTACCATGCAAACCATAGGGTCCAACCATGATGTCATCAAAAAGATCTACATTATCCTATCACTGAAAGATCGTAACTGAAGGTATACCAAAGGGAGGACTATTCCAAAGAGGTACAAACCTAATGAAAACACGAGAAGAGGACGCTTAAGGAACCTCTTCCCTACTAGGACTCTACGTCTCACAAGGAGCTATTCCAAGTACAACTCTATCACGTGATAGACTCTTCCACGAAGAATACTTATCACCAATTGGGACTCTCCACACCGTCATACTCAACTATAAATACTCAAATACTCCAACCCATTATTCATCTTGAATTACAGTAATTCATCTGTTGCTGAGAGAGATCTAACTTAGGCATCGGAGAGTCCTAGGCCGGAACCACACTGGTTCTCCCTTATCCCTAACATCCTTTTGCAGGTTACGGTACCCAAAGGACCTACCGGAGATTTCATGATGCAACAGATTGGTGCCGTCTGTGAGAATGACGCTAGCCAACATTTCTACTAGCTCGCGTCCTCAAGTACTCAATGACACTGCGTAAGAAGACTGCTCCCTCTACCAATGCTCCGAGGGAGAGGAATGAGATGCCACCACCGGAGAGCTCTCATCAGAGAGCCAATAATCATGAACTTCAAGAGACGGAGAACTCGGAGAACGAGCACGTCGATGTAGTAAATCTCAATAACGAAGTAGCCGTGGAAGCAGTACCTGACCCAAACGCATCGGCAATTGTGGGTTAGTTTAATGACTTACAGAGATAGATCCTCCAAGACCAAAACCTTTTTCGGGATTATTTGAGGCAGTGGCTGACTTCCCGTAGGAGGGTGGTGCCACTATCGAGGACACAACTAATCCCTTGACAGGAGCAAAACCCTAGGAGGTCACTCCCTAGAGGTGAAAGATCTGAGAGACTCGCAAGATGCATAAGTTTGACCCATCAGCAAGGAAATCCTTCACATCATCCTGTGAGAACCGCAGATCTATCGATCCGATCGGAACATGGGGCATCATCGACGCATAGTTCGGGGGAACCTAATCAGGACGCTTCAATCAGAAGATCAGTATTCTAGGGGCGACTGGGAGGAAGTCGCACACCAAGGCCGAGTCAGACATATCGTGAAGAAAGTCCCTCACGTTCACGTCAAGACTCATCACTTCGTGACCACTCACCATCCTGTCAAAACTCACTGTGGGAGGAAACATCAAGGAGAGGTCAAGAGCGGGTTCGCAGTAAACGTGCAACTAGGCATGGCGGACAGTCATGTGATGAGGAGCTAGATAAAAGACTCCGAGCATTGGACGAGAAGATAGAAGGATTGAAAAAGCAGATGAAAGGCGAAACACACTACATACCAGACCAACATCCATTCTCGGCAGAAATCATGAGCATATCTCCCCCCTCCTGATTCAGGTTACCTACCTTTGAGCTCTATAGAGGACCACGGACCCCAACGATCACATCAACTACTTCAATGGGATGATGACCCTATATGGTAGATTGGAGGTCATCTCTTGCTGAGCTTTCCCGACATCCCTCAAAGGCATGGCCACTTCATGGTTCTCAAGGCTTAAGCCTCGATCAATAAACCCCTTTGCGAAACTCTACGAACATTTTGTCATCCGCTTCCAAAGCAGCATCAAACAGAAGAAAACTACAGTCAACTTACTGAACATGGTACAGTATCCAGGGGAGTCCCTAAGAGAGTATATCACGAGATTCACGAAGGAATCCCTAGAGGTTAGGGATCTAGACGATCAGACTCAACACGCAACCCTAGCCTGGGGCATTAGAGACCTGGACCTCATCAAGGACCTGGCGCAGCACGAGACCAGGACCATGAAAGAGCTATTGGAGCTGTGCAATGAGTTTGCCAACATGGCCAAAGCACTATAAACCCTAAAGAAAGTGATCAAGGCCAAACCACAGGAGAATAAAAGATCGGCACCAGATGATTACGGAGAAAGCAAATGGACTAAAATAGACCGCCGATAGCATAGGGGTGATCGCCGATCAAAAAAAAACTGAGCATCGCCCAAAGAGGATCGATCAAGCTGGAAGCCCCGACTGCACTCCCCGGAACGCCACAAGGTCACAAATCCTTATGCAGATCCAAGACCGTGGCTTGCTCAATTGGTCGCGACCCATGCTTGCAGGACCCAGGAATCGAAATCCAAACAAGTACTGTCTCTTCCACAAGGACACAGGACATGACACAGAAGAGTGCATTCAACTGAAGCGAGAGATAGAACAACTCATCAAGGTAGGGAGCTTGAACAAGTATGTAAAGGGAGGTTGAGAAGGTCATCCAGGTCAAGGAGGTAGAGACCATGATCGAGGGAGAGAGTAGCTGCGATGAGAGGAGAGGAGAACAAATCGTGATGGGGGCAGAGGCCGCCACGAAGAAAGAAGAAATGCTCTAGGACCACGCAATACCAGGGGAGCCCTAATCCTCACTATAATGGGAGGACCAGGGCAGGAATCTACAACAAAAGCAAAAGCCCATACTCGATTCGTAGGGGTAATAGAGATGCCGACCAAGGTAGCCAGGATAGAAATGGTAATCTCCTTCTCGGACGCCGACCTGGAAGGGGTGAGCCTACCACATGAAGATGCCCTCGTGGTGTAGGTGGAGATAGCCAATCGAGCCGTGCATAGGATGCTGGTTGACACCGAAGCGTCCGTGGACGTAATCTCATTGGAGGCCTACAGGCAGTTCGGGTTCAGTAATGATAAGCTCAAGCCTGAAGCAAACCTACCTCCATGGGTTCTCAGGAGCCTCCTCTTCCATTAGAGGAACAATCGAATTGCCAGTCACCTTCAGAGACCATCCATGGAAAGTTACAATCATGATCACCTTCATGGTAGTAAGGTCAGTCGTATCCTTTAACGGCATCCTGGGTTGACCAGCCCTAACTACGTTGAAGGGAATAGTATCGCCAATACACCTGAAGATGAAGTTTCCAATAGAGAATGGCATTGGCAAGATTAACGGGGACCAGAAGAAGGCCAGGGAGTGTTAAGCACTTTGTCAAGAAGAATAACGGCAACACTCGGGGGATGGCTTATCGAGCTGCATTTATATATGTATTTCTTGTTTAATTTAGCAGCTCTTGTCCAATAATTATGATTTATTGTACTAAAATACTTGAATTATTGGTTATTACAGGGATATTGGAGTTCGCAGATATTTGATGCTAAAGGGGGCAGTTTGGAATACATTATAAAAGAGGGGCTTGAGTATAATTTAGAAAGATGGAAGATTTAAAAGTCGTATTTATCTCTCCTTCCAATCATCACTTCATGATTATTCTCCATTATCTCTTTTTTTTTTTAATTTTTAAAACCCATCCCATTATCTCCCCATCTCTCTCTCATCTCCATCTCATACGTAGCCTACCTCTCCCTTTTAGTTTCCTATTCCAACTCCATTATCTCTTTCTTTTTCTTATTTTAAAAACCACCTCATCATCTCTCCATCTCTCATCCCCATCTCATACATAAACCTCTATGTCTTTCTTTTACTCTCCTATTCCAACCCGATTCCCCTTTATCTTTATCTTTTTTTTTAATTTTAAAAACCCATCTAACCTATTCATGGAGGGAGAGAGGGACTGATTTAAAAACGGTGGGCATAATACAGATTGATTATCATTCCCCCACCAAGAGCAAGAGAGGAGAGAGGGTCTTAGGGTTTCAACTTGGAGACGTTGGGATCACCATTGCTACTGTTGTTGCCATGAAGATCGACTATAGCTGTGCTCCCTTGATTGCCATGTGTAGCTAAATTCCCAACCTATTCTCAGGGAGATGAAACTCTGTGAAGTTAATTTATTTTATTTTCTTTGCACATTGACTATTTGATGTTAAGACTTTTGTAATTCTTTGATCTGGTTGAATGATGACATCTAGTTAGGATCTTTTGTTTCTATGATTCAATTGATTCGTTCAAATAGTGGTTTTCTTTTCCCATGTGGTTGTACCGAAGATAGGTTATAACTGAATGAACTAAGTGTGCCAAGCCTCGTAGCGAAGGATGATAGTTCTCATCAAGATACCCTATATCTAGGAGGAACCCTATACTTTGTGGTGTCATTGGGCTTGTAGCCGCAGTGAACCTTAATGTGCGAGATAGTGAATTAAAGCAATCTAACAGAGTGAATTCGACCTGAGGATAGTTCTTCTCATCTTATCATTCATATTATTCTTTGTTTATCATTGTTCTAGGTTCAGTTTAATTTCTAGTTACCTTTAATTAGCTTAATTCCTTCTTTGCAATATTTCTTCCAGTTCCCCGTAGATCGACCCCTTACTTGCTACTTGCTAGATTAATTTAGGGTTTCAGTTTTTATTGGTTAACGACACGATTAATGGCATTGTGCATAGAGAACCTCATTAGCGATCAGAGGAATGAGCTCACAGAATGGAGAGGAAAGCCGGTGGAAGACCTCATCCCATTCCCTTTTAGTGAGGATGAACCCACCAAGATAGTGTAGGTCGGATCGCTACTGGACGAAGAACAGAAAAGTAGTTGGGGAGACTCTTGAAGGAGAACTCGGATGTCTTCGCATGGTCGGCCTCCGACATTCCAGGAATACCTTGGCACATTGCCGAACATAGGCTCCACATGGATCCAACTAAGAAGCCAGTCCAATAGAAGAGGAGGAACTATGCCCTCGACAGACAAGCTGCAATCAAGGAAGAGGTTGAGAAATTGAGTTGTTCGGGGCTCATCAGGAGCAAGAAATTCCCTACTTGGCTCGCAAACATCATAATGGTTCCCAAACCAAATGGCAAATAGAGAATGTGTGTGGACTATACCGACCTAAACAAGGCATGCCCCAAAGATGAATACCCCCTGTCGAGGATCGACCTATTAATCGACACGATCGTAGGTCATGAGATGCTGAGCTTTATGGATGCATACTCAGGCTATAATTAGATCCTCATGATTGAGGAGGATGAGACCTACACGGTGTTCAAGACCGATCAAGAGAACTACTGCTACCGCATCATGCAATTTGGGCTAAAGAACGCAGGAGCAACCTATCAGAGGATGGTCAACAAAATGTTCAAGGCACAGATCAGTCGCAACATGGAGGTGTACCTGGACGATACGCTCGTGAAGAGCATCAAGGCCGAAGACCATTTAGCCGATCTTCAAGGAAGTGTTCGAGGTATTGAAGAAGAACCAGATGAAGTTAAATCCGATGAAGTGCACCTTTGGCGTAACATCAGGAAGTTTCTAGGTTTCATGGTTTTGGCCCGAGGCATAGAAGCTAATCCAGCGAAGATCAAGGCCATCTAAGAGATGTCACCGCCCCGAACAGTGAGAGTGGTGCAAAGGCTGAATGGAAGGATAGCGGCCTTGATGAGGTTCATGTCGTGAGCTGGGGATAAGTGCCTATCGTTCTTTAAAACCTTGAAGAGCCTAAGAAGCCCTAAAGACTTCACATGGACGGAAGAATGCCAGAGAGCCTTCGACGAATTAAAGAAATATATGGAGAGTCCACCATTGCTGGGGTGACTAGAACCTAATGAGGAATTACAACTCTACTTGGCGGTAACCCCAGTAGCGGTAAGTGCAGTATTACTGAAAGAAGAAGGCAAACAATAGAAGCCCATCTACTACGTCAACTAAGTGTTGATTAATGCAGAGACCAGGTATACCAAGATAGAGAAGATAGCCTATGCGCTAGTGATCGTGGTAAGGAAGCTAAGGCCATACTTCCAAGCCCACACAGTCGTCGTACTCATAGACCTACCATTGAAGAAGGTATTACACAAGCTGGACATATCAGGGCGACTGATCACCACGGTGGTGGAGTTAAGCAAGTATGACATCAGGTTCCAACTTCGAAAGACAATCAAAGGTCAGGCCCTAGAGGACTTCATCGTCGAATGCACTTTCTCAGAGACCAAGCCAAAAGAGGTAGGACATGAGGAGCATGATCGAGGATCATGGGAGATGTTCGTGGATGGGTCGAGCAACTTGGCAGCGAGCGGGGCTGGGTTCATAATCACCAGTCTGGAAGGATTTTGGATTCAATACACACTCTAATTCACCTTCCAAGCCTCAAACAATGAGGCTAAGTATGAGGCATTGCTTGCCGGACTACGAGTCGTAAGAGCAATCCTGATCACCCACCTAGCCATCCGAAGTGACTCCCAACTCGTAGTAAACCAAGTAAACAGAGAGTACGAGGCCAAGGATGAGCGCATGGTAGCCTACTTGATAAGAGCTCATGATTTAGTGGCCGAGTTTAAGAAGTTTGAGATGGTTCGAGTCCCGTAGATCGAGAATACTGCAACAGATGCCCTATCAAGGCTCACGAATAATGAACTTTAGAGCTTGGTCAGTGCCGTATATAATGGGGTACTTCATAAACTGACATACAAGGAAAAATAAGTCAATGAGATCGAGGAAGGGCCAAGTTGGATGGATTCCATCGTCAACTATCAACAGAATGACGTACTGCCCGAGGATAGGTTCAAAGCTAGAAAGGTGAAAATTCGTGCAGCCAAATACACATTGATCGATGGAGTACTACACAAGAGAGTAGTTACGGCACTGTTACTTAGGTGCCTAGGACCTAAGCAAGCTAAATATGCCTTAGTAGAAGTGCATGAAGGAATATGCGAAAATCCTATAGGAGGATGAAATCTGGCCTATAAAGTCCTACGTCAAGGATTTTATTGGCTGAAAATGCAAGAAGATGCCATAAACTATGTTAAGGCCTATGAGAAATGTCAGCTATTCGTTCCGATACTCATCAGTCGGCGACACAATTGACTTCCATCCTTAGTCCTATATCATTCGCCATGTGAGGGATGGACATTCTGGGAGACTTCACACCAGCGTCCGGGAATAGGAAATACTTGGTGGTGGCGATCGACTATTTCACCAAGTGGATCAAAGTTGAACCATTGGCGAAGATAATGGAAAAGAGATGCAAAAATTTGTTCGTGACAAAGTGATCTACCGGTTCGGGGTACCAAGAATTCTTGTCACGAATAATGGGACACAATTCAACAATCCCGCATTCAAGACATTCCATCAGAAGTCCCACATCGACTTCCGACCCATCTCTATAGCTTACCCACAAGCCAATGGCCAGGTAGAGGTAACAACTTGGACATAGCTCGAGGGAATCAAGAGGAGACTAGATGAAGCGAAGGGGAGATGCGTAGAGGAACTTCTCAGCGTCCAATGGATATACCGGACAACTATAAGGACACCCACCAGAGAGAGCCCAATCTGACTAGCATATGGAACCAAAGCTCTAGCACCGGTCGAGGTCATCGCCTTGTCACATAGAGTCTTGCACTTCAACGAGCGAACGTACGATGATGGACTTTGAGCAATTTTGGATTTCTTGGACGAGGTTCGTGAGAAAGCATTACTCTGGAAAGTGGCATACCAGCAGCAAATGGCCAAGTAATATAATTAGGGATGTAAATAGATCGGATTCGGGTCGGATAGTGCTATATCTGCATCCGCATCCAATTAGCTTTCGGACGGATTCAGATAGTGTTAAACGGATACGGACACGAATACGGATCGGATATTTTATCCGTTTACATGAAATTATAGATTTTTAGATAGCTATAGTCTATCCGTATCCATATTCATTTAGCTTTCGGATAGTGCTAAACGGATACGGACACGGATAAGGAAACGGATTTGGTTATTCATTTACATCCCTAATTATAATTCAAGAGTCAAAGAGAGGCTGTTCCATCAGGAAGACCTAGTTCTAAGGAAAGCTCAGGCATCGCAACCAAGGGAGAAAGGAAAGCTATCGGCAAACTGGGAAGGGCCCTACATAGTTTCCAAGCAGATATGACCAGGAATATATCACTTGAAAACTCCGGGGGGCAAGAAGGTAGATTGACCGTTGAACTCTGAACACCTGAAAAAGTTCTACCAGTAAAGAATCAGTTATAGTTAGTTTAGTTATTTTCATGTTTCAAGAATTTTTGAAGTTTTTTCAAGTAAGATTTTTTAAGTTTTTTCCAAGTTGAAGATTTTTAGGAAACGAAAGCTCTTAGCTACACTTCTCCATTGCCGATCAAGTTCGCACAAGCACTAAGGCCATCAACCACAAGGCTCTATGCCAACCAAGGTCATTAGCCACAAGGCTCTATGCCAACTAAGGCCATCGGCCACGAGGCTCTATGCCAACCAAGGCCATCAGCCACAAGGCTCTATGCCAACTAAGGCCATCAGCCACAAGGCTCTATGCCAACCAAGGCCATCGGCCATGAGGCTCTATGCCACCATGACCCATTGGCCATGAGACAACAATACAAACAAGAAGAAGTCAAACACAAAGATTCAAGGTAAAGGTAGTAAGATAAGACTGATATTACGAAAGCTACTACAAGCACATGCCAAAAAAGTACTCTGTTACATGAAGAAAGAAATAAAATCAAGGCTCAAGAGGAGCAATGGTGACATCAACGCCCTCCTCCGGGTAAGGGGGAACCATGCTTGAGGATCGAACCACCTCGACGCCCTCCTTTAGATGAGAGACATCCGCTACCATCTCGTCAGCATCCACAGTAGCGGAAGAGGATGAAGGAGAAGGAGTCCTAGAAAGCTGCAGGGGAACTATGCCCGGAGATGAAACCACCTCAACATCCTCCTCCGGACAAGGGTCATCGGCCACTACCTCATCGACATCCGCAGTAGTAGGAGGAAAATAGCTTTAAAACTCCCTAAAGTTGTACGGAGAACAAATCCTACGGCATCGTTTATACCCATAGTATAAACCTCGTCATTGTATGCATAGAACATGTCCTCACAGGCACGAGATACTCAGAAGTCAGCCACAACTTGCTCAAGGGTGTGGGCAAGATCGACATCATGCTGCTGTCGTAGGGCATGAAGCTCGTCCTCAAGGGCTCGGACCCTACCAGATAAGTTCGCTGTCCCAGCCTCCAAAGTCGCCTTCTAGGAAGACAACACACAAATCTCCTTGGCCATCTTCCCCTCCCGGGTGACTCCCTCCTCACACGCGGCCTTCTGCCCTAAGACTTCCCTCTCCAGACTCTACAAGCGCTGGGCGTGCAGAATGTTCTGGAAGGCATACTTTTCGAAGCGTAACACCACCTCGACAGCCCGATGATGAACCTACAACCAAATTAAAGTCAACAAACCATCGACATGCAAAAATAGGGGAAGAGAAGATAAAGAGGCGCAAACTCATAGAAGTCGTGTCTCCATAGAGAGACCTCATCAACCGAGAGTTGCTCATCTCCTGTATGAGCTCACGGTCAGCGGGAAGCCGACTCTTGTCCACCCACTCTCTAGCGATCTACTCACTAGCCGTGATAGAATCCCCATCATGGATTTCCCAAGGAAGGATCAGGGGAGAAGGGGTCGGAGCATCCTCATCAGCACCTACCAAAGAAGCCACCCCCTTACCCTTGGAAGGGGGAGGAATGGCAGCACCAGAAACAGCAGGAGGAGAGGCAGTAGGAGTCGATCGAGGAAGCTTGAACACCAGAGAACCCTTCCCTGCACACCGAGGACCGCGACCACCCTTCCTCTTTGCACTTATGGCAAAACTATGCTAGGCATAGACGCCGAAGGATCAGCCACGTCAACATCCCTCATCGTAATCGGAGTAGGGGAGGCCTCCTTGCGGGGACATGAGGCCTTCGTAGCTGCCATCACAACTGCCCTCTGCTTCGTGGCATTGGCGAGGAAGCGAGCAAGGTCGGGCTGAAGATCCACTGACAACACAACATGAGAAGAAAATAAGTCAACATCGAGAAAAGTAAAAAGAAAAACAAGCTATAAAAGGCTAACAAAAGACCAGTCCAAGAGCTTACCAGGACTCAACTAACAAAGGAATAAGAAGGCTTTCGACTCCAATTGACGAACATCAAACTTATTTCCTCTCAAGCAATAGTTGAGGGACTCGTTCTTGAAGTCATTCAGAGCAAGGGGTAGTTTGCACCCTGTAGATCAATCTCTTCCCAATGGGTCCGAAAGGGGCATTTGGGGATAGAAGCAAAGAAGAATCGGTCCCTCCAGTGTTTGACCGAATTGGGCATCCCCTCCAAGAAGTCAAAACTAGCAAAGGAACCCATAAGGAAATGACGGTGAAAATGGTTCCACCCACCTCATCCCCTCAATGTATAAAAATGCAAGAACAGGGGAACAATAGCAACACAACCGAGCCGAGCAAAGAAGATGAGAAAACCAAAAATAACCCTCCAGGAATTAGGTAATAACTACCCAGGGGTAATATGCCAGTGGTCTAGTACCAACTCGGCAAAGTGGAGAATGGGGAAGCGAAGATCGTTAGCAAAGGAGATCACATACAAGCATATCTCATCGACTCAGTGGGAAAAAGCCAGATCACTATCCGTAGGGACGTGGAGAGCTATGCCAAGGGGAATGTGATACAACTGACGAAGGGACGACAGATCAGAGGAGGTCACTGAATTATGATAATGCCCAATCCTGGAGGCCTCAATAACAGGGACAGATACCCCAGAATCGTCCCCATCGGACTGATCATCCAAATCAAGGCTCGCGATAAAAGGGACAGGGTTGGTAGCTCCCTCTCCCGCATCACTGAGTATAGGCCCAGAGGAAGGCAAGGGGGGAAGGGTGCCCACATCTGACTCGAACAAAGATGATGTAGCCCCGCCGACACCAGGTCCTCCCCAAATACGGTCCAAGTCAGAGCTACTCGACATAGCAATAGAAGGGGAAGACTTACTCGAATGGAGCTCCTGGACACCAAGATACCTAGCAACAAATCGAACTACACCTATGAGGAAGAGCAAGTTCAAGTCAGTATTCAAAAAAAAAAAGAAGGGGGGAAAAAGACAAAGGAAGGAAGAAGGTAATCATCGAACCTCAAGGAGAGACAAGCCCAAAAAAAAAGGCCAAGCACGGGCGACAAGATAGCGGGTATTAAGGGGGCGAGGATAGAGGATCGAGGTTCAATAAAACCTCAGGCGATGAATGAGGCTCGATGAAAGCTCAGGAGATGAATGAGGCTCGGGCGACGAGGATCGATGAAAGCTCAAGCGCTGAACGAGGCTCGGGCTATGACAGGCGATAAAGCTCAACGAGCAATGAGGCTCGACGGGCGACGATAGGTGATAAAGCTCGGCGGGCGATGAGGCTCAGTGGGCGACAAAGCTCAGCAAGCAACGATGGGCGACAAAGCTTGGCGGGAAACGAGGCGGCGACGAGGCTCGGTGGGCTATGAAGCTCAGCGAGCGATGAAAATCAGCTGGCGACGAAGCTCGGTGAGCGACGATGGGTGATAAAGCTTGGTGGGTGATGATGGGGCCATGAGGCTCAGTGGGCGACAAGGCGACGATGGGTGATAAAGCTTGGTGGGTGATGATGGGGCCATGAGGCTCAGTGGGCGACAAGGCTTGACGGGCGATGATGGGCGATAAAGCTCAACGGGCGACAAAGCTCAGCGGGCGACGAGGCTCGGTGGGCGACGACGAGCGATAAAGCGAGGAGGGCGATGAATAGGATGATGAAGCTCGGTGAGCGTTGATGGGCCACTAGGCTCGGGCGAAGAGGCTCGGACGACGACGGGTGACAAGCCACAGGGATGAGTGCTCGGGCAACGATGGGTGACTAGGCTCGGGCGATGAGTCTCAGATGACGACGGATGACGACCCACGGGGATGAGCACGAACGACGAAAGCAACTAGGCAAAGCCCCAGGCACGGACCAAAAAGAAAAATAATTTCTCTCAAAGAGGAGAAAAGACAAACACTTGGGGGGCAAAAAAAGTAGACTTAGCAAAAGAAGGGAAGATGGGTACAGCTCCAAGGAAGAGAGAGAGTGAAGAAAAAGTGAAAAGCAAGACAGTGAAGAGAGAGAATGAAGAAAAAGTGAAAAGCAAGAAAGTGAAGAGAAGAAATAGAAAAAGTAAGCAAAAAAACAAAAAAAGGAAAGAAAAAGAGGTTAAGTGTAGTGGGGGGATTTGAACCCCTCACCTCTCCCACTTACTAAGAAGGGAAGAAGCCATCTACTCCAAAAAACCAAAGTTCATCCAATGGTCATAGATGTTCATCACAAAGCTCCCTCCAAGAAGCCTTATTTGTAATAAGCCCCTTGCCAGATTAAAAACTACAACACAGATGCCACTCTCTTGAGCACTCCGTTCCAAGAGAGTGGCGGGCAAGTGATAAACCATAAATATACGGGCCAATCCCGAGATGCCATGTGTCCTGACCTGAAGAAGAGGCTAGCTCAAGCCTGGCTGCGACAGAACCAGTTTGGCAACCCAAGGGGAATAGGACCCAAGAAGCCACCCCAAAGGCCAAGTCTACCATGCAAACCACGGGGTCCAACCATGATGTCATCGACAAGATCTACATTATCCTATCACTAAAAGATCGTAACTTAAGGTATACCAAAGGGAGGACTATCCCAAAGAGGTACAAACCTAATGAAACTCAACACAAGAAGAGGACACTTAGGGAACCTCTTCCCTACTAGGACTCTACGTCTCACAAGGAGCTATTCAAAGTACAACTCTACCACGTGATAGACGCTTCCACGAAAAATACTTATCACCAACTGGGACTCTCCACACCGTCATACTCAACTATAAATACTCAGGTACTCCAACCCATTATTCATCTTAAATTCTAGTAATTCATCTGTTGCTGAGAGAGATCTAACTTAGGCATCAAAGAGTTCTAGGCCGGAACCACATTGGTTCTCCCTAGTCCCTGACATCCTTTTGCAGGTTGCGGCACTCGAAGGACCTACTGGAGATTTCCTAACGCAACAGATGCCTATCCTCACTGAGCCACATGCAATAATTTATGTTATAATTCTAATCTTTGGGTGGATGGTACATGGTTTGGATCAGTTATAATGCCACATGTTGATTTTGAGCCTAATTTAATCAAATATCGTCCCGTGTATTAAGCATACATCCTCAAGTATGTCCATGGACGCTAATGGTAATCCAACAACCCCCTACTGTGCAGTCTCTTATTATCCTGAATTTTCAAATCTCTGCTTTACCACCTCACACACTCTGCTTGGGCTGAATTTTAAATGGGGGCAAAGGGCCGCTTAGTCTCACACCTGTCCACAAAATTAGTGTCCCATCTAATCTTCCACGTAAAGATATGTCATTTTGAAAAGCTTTACCCTTCATAAACATGATTCAATTGAATCGATCTGATCATAGGCACCCCCTCATTTGCGCCCGTACAGAAACCATTTAAAATAAGAAATTGATCATACTAAGGGCTGAAACCAAGGATAAAGCTAAGATAAAAGAGAAACAACAAAATCATAAACATTGTCATACCTATCCTCCACCTATTAATTTGTGTTCTCTAGGATAAGAGGATGTTGAAGAAGAGCTAGTGGACTTACACAGAGCCTCATGCCAGTGGGGGAAAGAAAAGAGGCCCACTACGAGAGGAGAGAGTAATTCAACATGAAAAAATCTTATTATTGAGGTAGAATGAATGCTTCTACTTTCGGCCACATAAAATCGCCTAATGTTGTGCATCAGATCAGTTAGGTGTCGGCCAGGTGGGGGGTGGGGCATAGGAACCAATAAAAGGAATGTTCAGCTCGGGAGCCAGCGATCTCCTTTGCACCAAAAAGATGAAGGTCATGAATCCAATGATTAACGTCTTGCAACACACCAAATGGATTAGATTTAAATTTTTTTAATGCAACTTGATTCTGGTGTATCCAAATAAAAGAGATATAGCAAATGAAATATCCCAGTCCCTCTCTATTAAGGGGGGTGGACCTCACCCGGGTAGGGGTAGTGTGGTCATTGCGCCATCCCCCTTGTTAGGGGGACTGATGAACTGAGCCGGGCAGAGAACTGGAAGGAATAAAGATCCTATAGCAAATACACTACAAAGCCACCGCTTGTCATGGATGGAGAGAGTATTACAACTGAAAAAATCGAGAAGCATAACTCAAACATTGGATTCTCAATCCAAGAACCCCCCGCAGCCCATACTTTTTTGGTAAAATCGTAAGAAAAAAAAAAACAATTTGTTGAATTTTTTTGGTCGGAAAAGAGTTTATTCAGAAGAAGACCGTGTACAAGTCAAGGCCTCAACATTACAAAGCTGGAGGAGCCTAGAAGTGGAATGAGACTACATTATTCAACACGGAACGGACAGGCCTCTCCGGACAAGGGAGTCTGCAATGTCGTTAGCTACCCTTGAAACATTATCAAAAGAACAGTATATTGGTTGAGCAACAATGAATCTAATGTCAGCAATAATAGAAGATTTCTCCACAGGGGCGATAGAGTCTTAACTAGACATGATTCACATTATTTCCAAGTTATCCGACTCCACGATCAGTTGGAAAATTCTGCCAAGATTTCACTAAGGATGCCTGACTTAATAGCTTCTGCTTCTCCAATCAGAATTGCAGAGAAGTTTACCTGTTCAGGCACAACAAGCAAACATCGACTATTAAAGTTCCTAAGAATGAACCCACTACCACCTTTTTTATCTATGGAAATAAAAGAAGCATCGAAATTGATTTTTATAAGGCCATGGGGAAGGGGTACCAAATAGTGGAAGCATGGACCGAGGTGGAAGCAGGGGCAGAAGAGATCTCAAGATGTTGAGCTTGCCAAAACTGTTAAAAGGCTGCTTCTGCTTACTAATCACTTTGGAGGGATGCCCTAGAACTTTGTGTTAGAAAAGGAAAAATATTGGGTCAATATTGGACATTGGACCCAATATTGGATTCCTCTAGCAATGTAGATCTTTCCTAATTGAGAAAGATTGGATGGGTAGATAATTGAGTCTCAATTGGAAACTCAATATATCACATCCATGTGAGCTACCCTTTTGGGATTGTGTGAGGTGCAATTTATATATAATTATGGGATTGCAAAATCACACACAAGAGATACACAAGGCACCCAAAATCGTCGAGCTCTCTCTCCCTCTTCAAAATCCGTTTTCTCCTTCTCCCTCTCTTAGTGTTTGTTCTTAGAGATAGTCCAAGCTTTTGTGCTCTTGGAAGTGTGGAGGAGTTAGCTTGACCGTGTGGGGAACGCAAAGCTTCGCGTGGTGTGTGGAACAATCATGAAAGGGCTATCATTGGCTGGAGTTCTTGCATCTGTGAGGCTCTAGGTAATGATCGATCCCTATATTGTTCTGTTATTGAATGACATCTCCCATCGATAGCCATGATCTTGTTTTCGCTTCCGCTGGATCGGATTTTGGATGCTAACAGTGGCATTAGAGCCTCGTTATCGATGGGAATGTTTTCTTTTTCCATTATGTATATGATGCTCCAAATTTTTATTCAGTTTTTTATTATCAAAAAATATATATATATTTTTGAGATGAGATGCATGCGAGGAAGGGGCCGCGGGCTTGCTGCCCTGTGCGCACCCCACCTGCCGCACTCACCCCAACCCCCTTATCGCGAGCCTGCCCCTCTTGTCAAGCGCCTGGCTGCCTGCCACGTGCGCCATGGCTGGCTGCCGCATGCGCACCTTGGCAGCCTGCAGTGTGCGATGGTGCTTGTGTGCCTTTGTGCACTCTGCGCATGTGATCTTCCCTTCGCAATGCTTTTCCTTTGGCTACCTTGTGTAGCAGTTTTCAAAAAAAAAAAAAAAAATTTAAATAAAAATTCTGGTTTGCTTATTGAAGGTAGATTCTTTGGAGAAGATGGGTGGAGATATTTCTTCCTTCACCCACCTTCCCCAATAGGCATAATGGCTTATCATAATTTTATGGTTTATTAATTTTATTTTTAGCATGTATGTGATTATTTTGTGGGGGTATGTGACAACCATTGTGGCATAAGTTGTAATGACAATGGCTATGTGATACACATGATCGTTGTGACATTGCTTGTCATGGTAATGGTCATGTGATGCACATAGTCATTATGACAAAAGTTATCATGGTAATGGTTACATGACGGGTGCATTGGATGCACATGATCATTGTGACTTGGATAGTCATGCTAATGATGATTTTATGTGTTTTTGGCATTTTTCACATAAAATATTGGAATATTAATTTTTGAGCATCATGTATGTAATGAGGACAATGGTTCCCAGGGTGCAGGTATAACATTCCCCCCACCTTACAAGAAATTTCATCCCCGAAATTTGACATACCTTCGAAGAAACCAAGGAAAGGATACTTTGCTCGCATTTCCACCTCTGCTTCCCAAGATGCCTCTTCCTCTGAATGGTTACACCACTTCACCTTCACATAATAGATGGGCTAATTGCGAAGGTGAACAATCTTGCTGTCCAAAATTTTCTCGGGCTACTCTTTGTAAGACATGTCAACTGCAAGTTCCGATGGTTCCTATGATAGAACATGGCTTAGATCGTGAACATACTTCCGCAACATGGACACATGGAAGACGTCATGCATGCCATCCAAGGATGGAGGGAGTGCCAACCGATAAGCCACCAGCCCTATCCTTACAAGGATCTCATAAGGTCCAATGAATCTTGGGCTCAACTTGCCCTTCTTGCTGAACCGCATTACTCCTTTGGTGGGTGATAGCTTAAGAAATACCTTATCTCCGACCTCAAACTCAAAGTCCTTTCGCCACTGATCCTCATTACCCTTCTGTCTAGATTGGGCTACCTTGATTCGCTCACGAATCAAGTCCACCTTCTCACTTGTCGCCTAAGTCAACTCGGGACCAAGAATAAGCTACTTACCTACCTCATCCTAGTACAGAGGTGTCCAGCACTGCCTCCCATACTGAGCTTCAAACTTTGCCATACCAATAGTGGCTTGGTAACTGTTGTTGTAAGCAAACTCAATAAGTGAGATATGCTCATCCCAACTGCCTTGCATATCAATGGCACAAGCTCGGAGTATGTCCTCTAAGGTCTGAATGCTCCTCTCTGACTGTCCGTCTATCTATGGGTGAAAGGCCATACTAAAACTCAGCAATGTACCCATTGCCTTCTAGAATCCACCCTAGAACTTAGATGTAAACCTGGGATCACGGTCAGAGATGATGCTAATTAGAACTCTGTGCAGGCGAACCACGTTATCCTAGCTTGTCCATCGAATAAGTGACTCTCATAGAGATAAAATGGGTTGTCTTCATCAGTTTGTCAACTATAACCCATCTAGCATTGACACCTCTAGGCGTACAGGGTAACCCAGTGATGAAGTCCATAATAACATGCTCCTACTTCCATTCTGGAATAGGTAATGACTGCAAAAGTCCATGAGGCCACTGCCTATCCACCTTGACCTGCTGACAAGTAAGACATCGTGCCACAAACTCAGCCACATCCCTCTTCATTCCACTCCACCAGTAATATCCCTTAAGGTCTCGGTACATCTTCGTGTTGCCTGGGTGGATCGAATAAGGAGAGTTGTAGGCTTTAGATAACACTTCCTTCTTCAACTGTGCATCGTTAGGAATGAATAGTCGATCTCTAAACATGAGAACACCACCCTCAGTTAGTGTGAAGTCTAGTTCTAGCTACATGTCCTCTTTGATAGCTTCAATGATTTCTTGAAACCCTTCTTCGGAAGCCTGAGCTGACTTAATCTTGTCAACTAAGGTTGACTGTATTGATAAGGCTGCTATAGATAGGTAACACCCTCCACCAGTAGCTCAACATCTAACCTTCTGGCTTCCTCAATCAGTTCTTCACTTACCACTAAAGATGCCAAAGAAAAGGTCTATGATTTCCGACTTAGCGCATCAGCAACTACATTTGCCTTGCTGGGGTGGTAATGGATGTGCAGTCATAATCTTTCATTAACTCCAACCACCGTTGTTGCCTCATATTGAGCTCCTTTTGTGTGGAGAAGTACTTGAGACTCTTGTAGTCACTGTAGATTTCACTCTTCTCATCGTACAAGTAATGTCTCCAGATTTTCAGAGCGAAAACCATCACTACAAGCTCAAGATCATGGGTCGGGTAATTTTTCTCATAATCTTTCAACTTCCAGGAAGCGTAGGCCACTACCTTCCCATCTTGCATCAGAACACAAACCCACCTTGGATGCATCACAATAAACCACCATTCCCCCAGTGCCATTTGGGATGGTAAGCACTGGAGTGGAGACCAACCTCTTCGTTAATTCTTGGAAACTCTTCTCACAGCTATCGGACCATTCGAATTTCACTCCCTTCCGGGTCAGTCGTGTCATAGGAGCGGAAATCCTTGAGAAATTTTTGATGAATCTTCTATAATATCCGGCCAAGCCCAAGAAACTACGAATGTCTGCCATACTCTTGGGTGTCTCCCAGTCATTTACTAACTTCACTTTACCGGGGTCAACTTCTGTACCCTTGGCAGAAACAAGGTGTCCCAAAAATGCCACCTGTTGTAGCCAGAACTCACATTTACTGAATTTGGCATATAGTTGTTTCTCTCTCAAGCGCTGCAATACTAGACAAAGGTGGTCTGCATGCTCTTCTTCGCTCTTGGAGTAGACTAAGATATCATCGATGAAGACAATGACATACTTGTCTAAGACATCATGGAACACCTGGTTCATTAATTCCATGAAGACAGCAGGGGCATTGGTTAATCCGAAGGACATGACCAAGAATTCGTAGTGACCCTAGTGAGATCTAAATGTTGTCTTGCTAATGTCACTATCCTTGATATTCAACTGATGGTACCCTGATCGGAGATCTATCTTCGAGAACACCTTGGCACCCTAAAGTTGTTCAAATAAGACATCGATCCTAGGCAAAGGATACTGGTTCTTGATTGTTAGCTTGTTGAGCTCACGATAGTCAATGCACATTTGCATAGTACCGTCCTTCTTCTTCACAAACAACATAGGTGGTCCTCAAGGAGATACACTGGGCCTAATGAACCCCTTCTTCAATAGATTATTTAGCTGTTCCTGTAACTCCTTCAACTTAGTTGGGGCCATCCTATAGGGAGCCTTGGATACTGGAGCTGCACCAGGTACAAGATCTATCATGAACTCCGTCTCACGATCTGGTGGCAATCGAGTCAGATCTTTCAAAAAGACATCCAAAAAGTCCTTCACCACCGTTATCTCTTCCAATGGTTTGACCTTTGCTTCTAAGTCTACCACCGACACCAGATAACACTAACATCCCTCTTCCAATAACTTCTATACTTGGAGAGCAGAAATAATGGCCTTCTTGGGCTTCACCCTTTTGACACCCTTGAACACAAACTCAACGCCATCTTTTGGTTTGAAGAGGATTTTCCTTTCGGCACAGACTAGGCTGGCTCCATGAGTGGATAGCCAATCCATTCCCAAGATGACGTCGAAATCCTTCATGTCTAGAACTATCAGACTTGCTACTAGCCCATGGTCATTCACACGAACAGGACAAGGGTCATAAATCATGTTAAGTTCGACCTTGCTACCTGTTGGTGTACTAACAATCAGGTTCTGAGCCATTTGTTTCGGTTTAATAGGCATCGTCTTGGCAAAAGCAGGAGAAATAAATGAATGCGATACTCCAGAGTCGAACAACGTAAAAGCAGGCAGGGAACAAACAAATATCATACCTGTAGACACCAACAAACCAATCATAGAACACAATTACATGAATGCACAACTTAAATGTTGGATGCATTACCTGTAATAACATCGGGATCGGCCAGGGCTTCCTCATTAGTGATAGAGTACACTCGACCCTGATTCTTATTGGTCGGAGTAGGGAGAAGAGATCACACGGCCGCCTTGGCTTGGGGTGCCTTTGGTACTGCTGAGCCTGGAGGACCTATTGTCCGAGGATGAGGACAATCCCTGATCATATGCCCGAATTCCTTGCAATTGTAGCATATGAGAGTCTGGGCTCCATAGTGAGGGTTTGATGCGGTCTTGGATTCTTGTGCCGCATCAGGCCTACGGGATTGGATCAGGGAAGCAGCAGTGTAGGATCCTTTCTTCTGAACTTTGTGGATCCCTGCGGCTCATAAGAGGTCATGGGCCTCTTACCGGCCTGAATGGCTCTATAATTCTCTCTCTGCTGGTCCTCAATCACCTTCGCAGCTTGAACCGTCTCTGCGTAGGTGGGGTACTTATATAGCACCACCGACGTACTAATGCCCGGCCTGAGTCCCTTCTCAAACTTCCTCTCCTTGACTGCCTCAAGTTTTATGTGTGGAGGGGCAAAATAGAATAGCTCCTTAAAAGCTTGTTGATATTCCAGGATCGACTTGGATCCCCGAAAGAAATTCATGAACTCAACTTCCTTTTTGTCACGAAAGTTCTGAGGGAAGTAGTTCTAAAAGAAGAATTCCTTGAACTGGGCCCAGGTTGCATTTGGATACGTAGCCCAGAAGTTCTCCTTGGAGGACAACCATAATGCATCAGAGACTCCTCGGAGTTGGTACGTTGCACACCTGATCTTGTCGGTGTCGTTGCATTGTAACACCTCAAAGATCCTCTC